>NC_055995.1:7641960-8273816 GCF_018446385.1 Zingiber officinale
CGGTAGAAGATCAAGAGGTTATTGTCTTCAAAGAAAGGTAAAACTAGTAATTGTTTCCGCATCATACTAGTTTTGTTTTTTTTTGTAAAAATACCAAATGCAAGAGGCATGCGATTCTAGTATTTCGAATTTGTTTTCGATGTTGTGTTTTTTTGTTTTTTTTTCTTTTCCTTGTGATTTGATTGTTCTTTTCGGTTGACCTAAAGTTATTTAAGGAAATTAAATATTTACTTTCCTTAAAAGGCTTTGTCTAGTCGGTGGTGGTTGTTCTCATATCCAAGAAGGCCATGTGCCTCGCCACGTCAGTACTGGAAGCAAATTTTGGAAATTAATATTTAATGAAATTAATAACCTAGGTGATTTGGATCGAACGTGTTAAGTTCTGCAGGAGATCCGAGTCTAAACCTAAAAGAACAAATAGATTAAACTTTGGATCAAACGTGTTAAGTTCCGGAGGCAATCCAAGTTTAATTTAAAAAAACACATGGTAGCTAGGAAAATGTTCAGACATTTGTACAAAATTTTTGTACAGTGGAACCATTAGGTTTTCCGAGTAGCAACCAACAATAGCTGAGTTTCAAATTATCCATATTTTTGATGTGATCAAAGGAGGAGAAAAAATGTGAATTCAGCTAGAAACTTATTTGCATTACCAAAAATATTTTTTAATTTCTTGTCTGATTTCCCTGACTTAACTCGGATTGATGCACATCAAAAAGAGAAATATTGTAAGTACCTCGGGTTAGTTTTAATGTTAATCAATCAAGTTAAGTTAGGCTCTACGGATTTGATGTCTTGTGTCTAAGTATGTAAGGACTTAAGAACATAAAAAGTTGAACGGAAGACATAACGAACAAGAAGGATGACACGTAAAGGGAGTCGACGAGCTCAATGTATCCGAGGAACAAAGAGCTATGGAAGAGTATACCGATAGAGCGAGAAGGATGTGTGCACTGTATCTGAGGGACGAAACATCATGAGAAAGTCTGCTCGAGGAGAAAGTCGGAGTTGAGTTCGGGTGAACTTAACTCTTGACGGTTGGAGAATCACCCAAGCATGTGAAGAAGTGGATGGTCAACTTGGAAGTTGACCATCCAAGGTGCCTCCACTAATTGGAAGCGCCTTGGAGTTTTGAAGACTCAAGGCATCTCAGATGAATTGAGGCACCTCGGATGCCCTACCACGGATAACCTTTGCGCGATATGAGGCGCCTCCAATCCCATTGGAGGCACCTTCAATCAGTTGGAGAGATGTTGCATCAAGGATAAGATGCAATCGATTGGAGGAGCCTTGATCGAAAGCGCCTCCAACAGTCCAGATCAGCAAAAGAGGATGAAACTTCAGCACGTTGGAGGCCCCCTGGATGTCATTGGAGGTGCCTCCGATGCCACATTAACAATGATCACTTTTGACCATTGAGCTATAAATAACGCCATAGAGTTAGAAGTTCAAGCACACACTTATTCTTAGTTTCTAATTCTGCATTTACTGTTCTTGTACTCAGCCACTATAAAGGGTTACTCAGTCTTTGATCTTAATCAAAGAAGTTCTTTTTTAGTGAGCTTTCTATAGTCTTAGATTACCAACCACCCAGGTTGTAACAAAGTACTCTTGTAGCACCTACCTTTTATGTTAATTCTTTTATCTAATGTGTGTGTCCTTGCTAAATAAGTAGCAAGAGAAAGTTGTAAATTTAATTTGCATGACTACTCATCCCCTCTAGCCGGTCCACCCGATCCAACATTAGTTGCATGCTCATATTGTAATGGCTATATATTAAACCAAAGAAATTTAAGATCAAGAAATTAAAGGTTCAGACCTTTTATGGAATATAGGATCGATGGATGTAAATTTTATTTTATGTTCGATCTAGTTTACATGTACATTCCTTCGAGGAATATAGGATCGAAAAATATAAAATTCTATTTATGTCGCGGATCGAATCTTGTAAGGCGCGGAATCTTTTGAGGATCAGAGGCGCAGTGGAACAAGGAGCAAGATGGATGCGACAACTAGACCCGGTGGCGGTGGCCAAAGATGGCAGCAGCTAGGGTTGGCGACACACGGAGGACAGCAATAGATAAAAGCCATAATAGTTGAAAATTAGTTTTTCTATTTATTGCTTTTTATGCTGTGTTGTGTGTGCTTGTTAGTATGCATGCTAAGTAGGCTAGCATAGTCAAAATTCCTTATTTTAAATAACTAAGTGGGAGAGAGATTTATTTTAAATAAATTCCACGGTCTCCATTA
Source organism: Zingiber officinale (assembly GCF_018446385.1). Classification (NCBI taxonomy): domain Eukaryota; kingdom Viridiplantae; phylum Streptophyta; class Magnoliopsida; order Zingiberales; family Zingiberaceae; genus Zingiber; species Zingiber officinale. The sequence goes on from NC_055995.1 coordinate 7,644,211, forward strand.
CTGGTTTATAAGTGATGCAACAAGCTTGTGCGTTGGCTCTGAGTGCCTTCCTCCATATCAGATGAGCTTGTTTGCGGATCACTAGCTTAAACTTCCATTTTGGATGACTATAGGAAGTTAATTAAGAGCGTGTGATCTTCCCCATCGGAAGGGACACAATCTTATTAACGGAATTAGTGTCAAGTAATGGTATACACTTAGGCACGTCTAATAGTATCCTCCCCATCAGAGTCACAGCTATTATTTGTGTGACCGAAGAAAACCAACTATTGATTTGTCAAATAAATAAGTTGACAAGATAATAAAATTAAAAACCCCTTTTACAAATGTTTGATTTTGTATACGTCCACACTATCGTGACATACAAAATTCACGGTGTTTGAGGTAATTTTAATTGTCATAAAGATTTATTGACAAGATAATTAATGGGTAAACCCCTCCTCTTACAAATGTTTAAATTTTGTATACGTCCACACTCTCGTGGCATGCAAAATTCACGGTGTTTGAGGTGTTGGTGAATTTAAATAATATTGTTTGAGGAATCAATGTTATTTTAAATTCAAAAGTTTTGACGAAATATTTGATCAAAAAAAGATCAACTATTAATTTTATTCGTCATAAAGTAAAGTTGACGAGATAATAAAATTAATGGAAAAAATATTTTCTTTGATTTTGTATACGTCCACACTATCGTGGCATACAAAATTCATGGGGATTTTAAGGAATTGATCTTGACCAAATATTTTTATGATTCTTAGGATTTAAAATGTTTGTCAATTCTCTAGTAGTTATACTATAGAAAAGACTTAGTAGTCCCGATTGTAATAATTGGAAATAGGACTTGGACATTAAGGTAGTCTGTTTTTTTAGAACTAAAGAACAATATAAGTGTATTTAATTCATTAGTTGAAACATGTTTAGTGGTGTTATCTACCAGAACCTGGAGTGTAGATACAGATGCCATTAATCATGTTCGCAATTCATTGCAGGGTTCCAGGAAACCTGACAACTAAATGAAAATAAAAACACCGTCCACATGGGCACTGCTGTAAAAGTGGCAGATGTTGCAGTGGGAGATGTTTATCCTTTAATAGGAATAAAATATGGATTATTAGAAATTGTCTTTACATACTAAGTTTAGAAAGAACCTGATTTCAGTTTCTAAACTATTATAGAATAGATATTGTGTCTATTTTGATAACAAAGCTGTTATCAAGAAAAATAGAGAAGTTATCTATTCTGGTATGTTGGTTGACAATTTATAATCCAATAACTCCCACGATGCAATAAATGGAAATTATAACACATCTTCTAACTTTAAGAGAAAGCAGCCTTCGGAAATGAACCAATTATATTTTTGGTATCTAAGGCTAGGTTATATTAACTTGAGTAAGATTCATTGGTAGCTGATGAACTTTTGGGTTCATTAGTAGTGGAAATCTTTCCAACCTGCGAGTCTTGCTTAGAAGGAAAAATAACCAAGAAGCTTTTAAGTCTAAGGGGTATGGAGCCAAAGATATGTTGGAATTGGTTCATTCTAATTTATGTGATCCTATGACTATTCAGACAATAGGTAGTATCGAATATTTCGTCTATTTTATAGACAACTATTCAAGATACAAATACATTTACTTGATGTGCCGCAAGACTAAGTGTTTTTGATTAGTTCAAAAGTACAAGGCTGTTGCGGAGAAAAGTCAAAGTAAAAGTATCAAGACACTACGGTGAGATCTTAGTGGAAAGTACCTCTTTGGAAGAATTTAGGAGTCACTTATCAGAAGTAGGGATTCAATCCCAACTAACCACACCTGGTACACCCCAACAAAATGGTGTAGAAAAAGGAAGGTATAGGACTCTTATAGAAATAAGTATATTAATGATGAGTTATTTGGAAAATTACCAAATTCATTTTAAGGATATACTCTGGAAACGGAAGTGAATATAGTACCTTCCAAAGTCAGAACTCTCTACTCATATAGAATTGCTGAATAAGCGTAAGCCTATTTTGAAGCATATTCGAATTCGGGTAGTCCAGCACATATGCTGAAGAGAGATAATGATAAGTTGGACAGGAATTCACTTGTTTGTGGGTTGTCCTAGAGAAATGAAAGTAGAATTATAGTTTTAAAAATCAGAAGGTCATTGTTAGCATCAATGACCGATTTTTAGAAAAGGACTATGTAATAAATCACGTGCCCATAAGTAAATTTGTTCTTAAGAAAATAATAAAGGACATGTCTAACCTAGTACCAACTGTACAAGATGAAATATCACAAGAAACTGCAACACGTATCACAAATGATACACAATTGCAGAAAGTGCCTCGTCATAGTGGGAGTGTTGTTAGGCAACCTAAAAAGATTCATGTTTTGGGAGAGTTTTTGGACTCGATCCCTGGAGGACATGAACCTGATCTCCGGACATATGACGAAGCACTCCAAGATAAAGATGCAGCATCTTGGCAAAGAGTAATGAATAACAGAATTAGAATATATGTATTCTAATAAAATCTGGAAGCTTGTAGAACCACCAAATGGTGTAAAAGCCTTTGGGTATAAAAAGGTCTATAATAGGAAAAGAGGGATAGACAGGAAGGTAGAAACTTTCAAAGCAAGGCTTGATGAAAAAGGAAACTTTTTCATTGGTAGCCATGCTTAAGTCTATCTGGATTCTTTTATCTATTTGGCAAGTGGATGTCAAGACAGCATTCCTTAATGGAAGTCTTGAAGAAAGCATCCATATAAAGCAACCAGAAGGGTTCATTGCAAAGGGCTAAGAGCATCTTGTGTGCAAGCTCAATCAGTCTATGGACTGAGACAAAGCTTCAAAGGTCTTGGAACATCCGGTTTATCAAAGTTATCCATACCTATGAATTTATTTAGTAACCGGATAAGTCTTGTGTATACAAAAGGTGTGATGGAAACGTGGTGGTATTTCTTGTACTATACGTAGATTACATTTTTGATAGTTGGAAACAATATCAAGGTGTTATCGGAAGTAAGGGTATGGTTGTTCAAGCAATTCGTTATAAAGGACTTAGGAAAATAAGCACATATTCTTGGGAACAAGGTTCGCAAGAAAAGAATATTGTGCTTATCTCAAGCTTTATATAACAAGCTCATTTTAGCATGCAAAACTCCAAGAAAGGTTTTCTACCTTTTAAGCATGGAGTGTCTTTATCTAAAGAGATGTCTCCGATGACATCAAAAGAGATTGAGGACATATAGGCAGTTCTTTATGCTTCGAAAGTTAGACAGCCTAATGTATGCTATACACGAGATCAGAAACCTGTTTTGCCAAGGGCATAGTTAACAGATATCAAAATAACCCTAGACAAGGACATTGGACTGCAGTAAAATATATATTAAAGTACCTTAGAGGCACTAGAGATTATATGCTAGCTTACAAGGCAGTTAATTTGGTCCCTGTGGGTTGCACGAATTTTGACTTCCAATCAGATAGGGACAATAATAAGTCAATCTCGGGGTTTTGTGTTTACTTTAGGAGGAAAAGTCATAACTATGGAAGAGTGATAAGCATAGGTGTTTTTCTGGACTTCACCATAGAAGCTGAGTATATGGCAAGCCTCTAAGGTAGCCATAAAAGTTAAATGACTCAATAACCACAAGATGGACTTAGATATGATTTATGGTTTGTCCAAAGATTATTACAATTCATTGTAATAATAGTGGTGCAGTAGCAAACTCGAAGAAACCATAAGTCTATAAGGCAAGTAAACGCAATAGAGCGCAAGTACCACCCAATACGAGAAATCGTATAAACGAGAAGAAATTGTTGCTGCCTAGATTGCATCAAGTGATAACCTAGAAGATTCTTTCACTAAAGCCCTTAAGGCAAGAGCTTTTGATGGGCATGTTGAAGGTTTGGGAATCAGATGTATGGCAGCAGATATAGCAGCTTAGTCTTTTAGTATAAGTGGGAGATTGTTAGGATGTATACTAAAAGCCTAACTTTTGGTATAAACATTTATCTAGAAATAAGAATCACATTGGTCAAATGTCTACATTTACGATAAATATAGTTGCTCATTTAATTTATATTGTCGATAACATGGTGTGTGGTGTCACACACAGAAGATCATGTTATCAGTTCCTTATAAATTATAAACAGTAGCTCACGACCAAGATGGAAAGGAACAAACCATTGGAAGGTCATAGTGTAATTAGGTAGTAGTTTATCTTAACTATATAATTACACTAGTACACTTAGAGTGTATTGAGTAGAACCATTAGAGGTCGTTTCTTTTATACTGACTTTATAAAGGAACAAAGACCTCAGTTATTATGGAAGTGTGTACTCTTAATCCCAATATAATAACAAGCACATATATTTGATATTTATTTTTTAATTTATCAATGGGTGAGATTTAGTTCGATAAATCAATAAGCCCGATAAGTTGGGAAATGATATCACTTATAGTGTGTGTTGTTGATTATAGAAAGAAACTGTGTCCTAGTAATCTAGGTTGAGAATGTCCCCAAGAGGAGCTCATAAGGATTGTTATGTTAAACCATGCAGGTGGACTTAGTCCGACATGACGATGAGGTTGAGTGGTACTACTCTTGAACTAAGATATTAATTAAATGAGTTGTCAGTAACTCACTTAATTAGTGGACATTCGACATCTTAAACACAGGGAGACTAACACACTCATAATAAGAAGGAGCCCAAAAATGTAATTTGGGATTGGTGCGGTAATTCAATAATAATTCTTTAGTGGAATGAATTATTATTAATGAAGCTAAGTTGTGTGTTCGGGGCGAACACGGGATGCTTAATTTCATCGGGAGACCAAAACCAATTCCTCCTCTCGGTCCCTATCGTAGCCTCTTAATTATAGAGTACTATACCCACCTATACCCACCTTCTTACCCATCCTGTAGGGGCCGGCCAAGCTAGCTTGGAGACCAAGCTAGGGCTAGCCATGGCTAGGTTCATGGGTGAATTCATGTGGCCGGCCCTAGCTTGAACTCAAGCTTAGGTGGTCGGCCCTATTAAAATAAAAAGGAATTTTAATTTTAAAAATTTTTCTTATGTGGATAACATGATTTAAAAGAGAGTTTAAAAATTTTAAATCTTTCCTTTTATAAGATTCTACAAAAGATTAAGAGAAAAGCTAAATCTCTTTCCTTATTTGTAGATTAAAAGGTTGATTTTAATTTTCGTAAAAACTTTCCTTTTAATCATGTTCATGATTTAAAAGAAAGTTTAAAAATTAAAAATTCTCTTTTATTAGTTTCTACAAAAGATTAAGAAAAGATTTAATATCTTTCCTTATTTGTAGATTGAAAGGAGATTTTACTTTTTAGAGATAACTTTTCTTTTTTGAAATTATCCACATGTTTAAAAGAAAGTTTTTAATTTATAAAATTTCCTTCTTATTAACCAATCATGAAGGGATAAAAATTATTGGAAATTTTTTTATAAATTTCCGGAAGCAAATAAGGAAGTTTTAATTTGTGTTTAAAATTTTATTTGCTTGGAGATATTAATGTGGCCGGCCATTGAAATTGAGAAAAGAATTTTGATTTTAATTAATTAAAATTTTTCCTTTTCATGGAAAAAGAATTAAGGAAGTTTTTATTTAAATTTCCTTATTTGCCAAGACCAAGGATTATAAAAGAGGGGGTAGAGGTGCCTTCATTACGAACGACTCTATTATTTTCTCCTCTCTTTTTCTCCTTGGGTGTGGTCGGCCCCTTCTCTTTCTTTCTTCTCCATCTTGAGGCCGAACCTCTTCATGCTCTTGGAGTTTTAATTGGTGGCCGGATTCTAGCTTGGAGAAGAAGGAGAGAAAGCTTGCATCCCTTGGAACTTGGTTGGTGGAAAAAGTTCTTCATCCTTTGGAAGTTTTTGCTTGGCCCAAACTTGAAGGAAGAAGAAGAAGGTGCTAGGTGGTTCTCGTCTCAGAAGATCATTGCCCACACAATGTCCGAGATTAGAAGAGTAATACGGTAGAAGATCAAGAGGTCATTGTCTTCAAAGAAAGGTAAAACTAGTAATTGTTTCCGCATCATACTAGTTTTGTTTTTTTTGTAAAAATACCAAATACAAGAGGCATGCGATTCTAGTATTTCGAAATTGTTTTCGATGTTGTGTTTTTTTGTTTTTTTTTTCTTTTCCTTGTGATTTGATTGTTCTTTTCGGTTGACCTAAAGTTATTTAAGGAAATTAAATATTAACTTTCCTTAAAAGGCTTTGTTTAGTCGGTGGTGGTTGTTCCCATATCCAAGAAGGTCATGTGCCTCGCCACGTCAGTACTGGAAGTCAATTTTGCAAATTAATATTTAATAAAATTAATAACCTAGGTGATTTGGATCGAACGTGTTAAGTTCCGCAGGAGATCCGAGTCTAAATCTAAAAGAACAAATAGATTAAACTTTGGATCAAACGTGTTAAGTTCCGCAGGCGATCCAAGTTTAATTTAAAAGAACACATGGTAGCTAGGAAAAGGTTCAGACCTTTGTACAAAATTTTTGTACAGTGGAACCATTAGGTTTTCCGAGTAGCAACCAACAGTAGCTGAGTTTCAAATTATCCATATTTTTGATGTGATCAAAGGAGGAGAAAAAATGTGAATTCAGCTAGAAACTTATTTGCATTACCAAAAATATTTTTTAATTTCTTGTCTGATTTCCCTGACTTAACTCGGATTGATGCACATCAAAAAGAGAAATATTGTAAGTACCTCGGGTTAGTTTTAGTGTTAATCAATCAAGTTAAGTTAGGCTCTACGGATTTGATGTCTTGTGTCTAAGTATGTAAGGACTTAAGAACATAAAAAAGTTGAACGGAAGACATAACGAACAAGAAGGATGACACGTAAAGGGAGTCGACGAGCTCAATGTATCCGAGGAACAAAGAGCTATGGAAGAGTATACCGATAGAGCGAGAAGGATGTGTGCACTGTATCTGAGGGAAGAAACATCATGAGAAAGTCTGCTCGAGGAGAAAGTCGGAGTTGAGTTCGGGTGAACTTAACTCTTGACGGTTGGAGAATCACCCAAGCATGTGAAGAAGTGGATGGTCAACTTGGAAGTTGACCATCCAAGGTGCCTCCACTAATTGGAAGCGCCTTGGAGTTTTGAAGACTCAAGGCATCTCAGATGAATTGAGGCACCTCGGATGCCCTACCACGGATAACCTTTGCGCGATATGAGGCGCCTCCAATCCCATTGGAGGCACCTTCAATCAGTTGGAGAGATGTTGCATCAAGGATAAGATGCAATCGATTGGAGGAGCCTTGATCGAAAGCGCCTCCAACAGTCCAGATCAGCAAAAGCGGATGAAACTTCAGCACGTTGGAGGCCCCCTGGATGTCATTGGAGGTGCCTCCGATGCCACATTAACAATGATCACTTTTGACCATTGAACTATAAATAACGCCATAGAGTTAGAAGTTCAAGCACACACTTGTTCTTAGTTTCTAATTCTGCATTTACTGTTCTTGTACTCAGCCACTATAAAGGGTTACTCAGTCTTTGATCTTAATCAAAGAAGTTTTTTTTTAGTGAGCTTTCTATAGTCTTAGATTACCAACCACCCAGGTTGTAACAAAGTACTCTTGTAGCACCTACCTTTTATGTTAATTCTTTTATCTAATGTGTGTGTCCTTGCTAAATAAGTAGCAAGAGAAAGTTGTAAATTTAATTTGCATGACTACTCATCCCCTCTAGTCGGTCCACCCGATCCAACATTAGTTGCATGCTCATATTGTAATGGCTATATATTAAACCAAAGAAATTTAAGATCAAGAAATTAAAGCTCCCAAGTTATGGTGCAGCGGTACAGATGCTTCAGTCGTTCCCAAGTATCTATAATTCAATTTCCAACTACGATGCACTGTAAAAAATTTTCTCTAAAAATTTGAGACATTTACTGTTGGGCGAGGAACCGCTTGAGCTTCTAGATTTGCTCTGGAAGTCAATGTGAAACTTTCGTAGGACTGAGGTGGTCACTTTCAGGACTAGTCAATTCGAAAAGCTAGATATTTAGATTAACAAACAAACATATTTCCTAAGAGTTGAATACTTAAATTAAAAAAAAAAACATATTTCCTATCCTGGGGCTTTGGTCTAATGGTAAGCAGCGAGATGAGCTTACTGGGCAATGATGGTTCTAATCTCACTTAGGATATATTACATCTAAGAAGTTTAAATTACTTGTGATGTTAGACCGTTAGCAATGACCTATTTACGCTTCTTGATTTATACCCCGAGCATGACCCAGTGATAAGGCACCCAACGGATATCCGACGCACTGAGGATTTAAATCTCAAGACTGATAATGAATATGCCGTCGTGTTCAAACTATTGGGATAATTGGACTTTTGAACGTCAATCAACTTGTACTTATTGATTTAACCAATAGATGTCCCCTCGGATGAGTATAGTGGCTAGCGTATGAGGTGTTATCATAATGAGGTCTGGGGTTTGAATCTCGGTAAAGCTGAGATAAATATCTCCCTTATGTGCTAGTCACTATTCCAAAGACTAGTAGCCATCCGTGATTTATATCCTCCATGATAATCTTAGAACGAATTGACAAAATACTGAAGATGAATGTATTCACCTTTTTACCTTAACTGATTTAACCAATAGACGAACCAATGGAAGGTCGCCCATCTCCAACATTAATTGGGCCGTGGATACCTGCATTAAAAAATTCATATATTTTTTTAAATTTTTCCAACAGAATGTTAATTTTTCAAACAATAAGTGCTTCTGTGGGAAAAAAAAAAAATATATATATATATATATATATATATATATAAAAGGTTTGGAACGAAAATTAACAAAATTCATATATATATATAAAATAAAAAGAGAGAAGTAATTTGACGGTTAGGTCGGGAAGAATAGGAAGCAAAGCAATGGTATTTAGCCACGACCGCTCCACTCTCAGCGGCCCTCGCTTACTTATTCCAAAACCGCCGACGACAACAAAGCACCCGATCCAGTGATCAACTACGGATCGCTTGATCGATCAACATCTCAAGCCCTAGACGAATCCTAAAAGAAGAGGAAGAAGAGATCGCAAACGTCCTAATGGCCAGAGATGCGGAGGCTGGTGGCGAAGCCTCGCGAACGCCGACCCTCCCTACCGTCCGGGTACGGGCAAGCACAGACCCCTTGCTCATCGTGTGCCGTTGCTTCAGCTTCATAACCGCCGTCGCCGCCCTGCTATGCGTCGCCGTCAATGCCCTCTCCGCCGTCCGATCCTTTAAGAACGGATCCGATGTACGCACCGCCTCCCCTGAATCCCTACTGATTTCTTTTATCGATTTCCCCATTTCAGATTGAGCTGAGCTTCTTTGCGCAGATTTTTGGCGGAATTTTCCGATGCTACGCCATCGCCCTCGCTCTCTTCGTGGCCGTCGCGGAGACGGAGTGGACCTTCGTTATCAAGTTCTGGAGTGTGAGTCGCCTTCCTCTAGATTCGATTTACTGCCTAATCCTATTTAATTATTGACTTCGTGTGTTTTTGAAATTTCTCCATTGACGACGACAATAAGATTCTGGAATACTGGGCTTGTCGCGGCATGTTACAAATATTGTATGTTTTCTTGCTGCTGCTTTCATATTACCTTAGCTCGAACGGTTTTAACATGGCTTCTTTGATGAATCGGGAATTATCGGAATTGAATTGGGAGGTTTGTGTTCTTTTCTAGTGTCGCTGTCATGACAAGAGCTTACTCAGATGCTACGGAAGAGCGGAAGGATCTGCTTCTTCTTCACGAGATTTCCAGCTACCTACTTCTTGCTTGCGGATTGACCTACGTTATCTCGGTAAGTCTTCACCAGACGTATGCCTGGATATGTTGCAAATTGAACAGCGAATCCAGTAGTGAATACAATAATTTGAACGCTTGAATCAGTTGAAATAGTTAATTTTTGCTCTATTTAATAGTTAATATTTGGCTACAAACATTCAGGGCGTACTGTGCATTGGTTTCTTGAAGCGTGCACGCCAGCATAAGAAAACAACGAGAGAGCAAGCAGCAAGAGATTTAGAAGTAAGCAATCAGGATCAAAGCCACTTTGTTTCACTGAAATTTCACTATATGTTACTACATTTTCTCAATTTTTCATTTACTTCTCGCTTAACGACGTATGCAAGATTGCTCCATTCTGTTTGTCTTGATTGAGCTCAACTTTATAGTTGTCTTTATTATTAAAGATAGAGAGAAGAAAACTAGAACAATATGCACAATTCTTTTCCGACAATAGCAATATGTCTAAATGAATAATTGGACAGGCGAGAGATTATTTTTTCCCAATGGTTGTTAATTTATATTATTTGTCATTTCAGTCAAGCATAAAAATACCTGTACTGCTGGAGCCTACAGGCACCTTAAAAATTCGCAGGTTCCTTTTGAGGAACATACTGCAACTTTGAACCTACAGTGGCGTTTACCTGCTTTCTGAAGGTTTCCACTTCCCAGTGGTTTTCAAATGGCTCCCCATTCTAATTTGATCGAGTTATTTACATAGTTAATGTTTCTCAGGAAACTCTGCTATTTATTTACTACTGTGTTGATCTTATATTCTGAATTGATAGGCATGCCAAAATATTCTGAACTGCTACCCATGGAAATTTTCATTTGTTTTTAGTATCTCAAAAGTAATAGACTTTATATTAATTTCCTTGCATTGAAGGAACTTTAGATTAATGTATTGTGTGTATAATGATTCATTAATGTAATGTAATAAAGCATTAATTGTGAATTAGTTGTGAATTATTGGTGATTTTGGGCTGATGTCGTGAAATGTATTATCCTGAATTTTTTGCTATCATTTTTTACTTTGAAGGTTGCTTTTTCCATTTTCTTACTCTAATTTGTGTGGATTGGTTACAGGAAGTGTTGCGTCGGAAAGATGAGCTTGAAGCTTTGCTGATTGTGGATGGAACTTGACTAGTATAATGGGATAACTCCAGCAAGATATTGTCATAAAGCATTGACTCCTATTAAGTTGCTTTATCTGATTGTTTCTTTTCACGACGGTTCAATATACACGATTCTTTATGAGTTCTACCATTGCTGTTGTCTACCCTCAGAATTTAACTGACTTACTGAGATTTCAAAAGCTTGTGCCTTTTGCAATGCCATGGATATTCAAAAGATTGTGATTTTCAGATATGTAGCTGCAGTGTACCTATTGTTCTGCAGGCATTCAACAATCCTTGATTCTTGTATATGAATTTTTGGCTTGTTCTATTTGCGTGAGTGATTTTCACATAGTTATTCGTTTTGGCTAGTCATGATTTTCTTGTTCCTTCAATGTGAGGGCAAGGTCAAAAGAACATCCTGAGAGAGAACAATGGGATTGGCCACAAACTGACTTGAAATCAGCTTACATGTTTTTTAAATCATTTTGTTGGATAAAAATGAATTATTAAAATGCACATTTTGGATGGAAATGGATTTACTTGCATTATTCAAAGTGAAAATATTATTTACAAATCAATTTTAAAATTCACTGATTGGTCATTTGGCACAACTATGCCTAAAATGAGGTGAAAATGAAATTCAAAATATGAGATTTGAAGTGAAAATGTTATTTAAAATTCTGTAAATTTATTCTAAGCAAGCTAATTTTAAAATTATTTCGTTGGACTAAAATTTATATTTTAGATGAAAATGTTACTTGCAAATTTATATTTTAGATGGAAAATAGACCCTCATTGTGAAAACGCTACAGGCTAAATTAATAAAATATTTTTTAAAACAAAATAAATTAATAAGATATAACACCAAATAACAACTAAATTAATAAAATATTTGATATTGATAATCTCACTCAGTCTGGGCCGTCTAGGCCAGTGGGCCGTAGGGATTTCAATTCGAATTCGCTACCCAAGTCAGCCCTCTCCCCGACTTCACTTCAGTTTCGAATCCCTCGATCCTTCGAAGCCATGGCAAAGGAGGAATGGAGCATCGCCGACTTCGAGATCGGGAAGTTCCTCGGAGAAGGCAGATACGGCAAGGTCTATCTCGCAAGGGAGAAGCAGGTTTGGTTCGATCCTTGTCGCCCTCCTCCGTTTTTCTCATTTCCTCCTTGATGGTGTTCTTGGCGTGGGAATCTGTGGCCAGAGTGGGTACGTGGTCGCCCTCAAGGTGATCTTCAAGGCGAAGCTGGAGAAGTACCAATCGCACGCCAAAATCAGGCGCGAAATTGAGATCCAACACAGCTTGAACCATTCTAACGTCCTGCGTCTCTATGCCTGGTTCCATGACGAGACCCGTGTCTTCCTGGTCTTGGAGTATGCAGCTCGCGGCGAGCTCTACGAGCTCCTCAGTAGCCTGCACCGTTTCTCTGAGAAGAGAGCGGCCACGGTGGGTAACGTTGTGGTTCTGAGAAACGAACAGAGTTATTTGAAGACCTGTTATGTTGTTTCATCGTCGTTTTCAAATTGGTAGTATATAGCGAGCTTAGCCGAAGCTCTGACGTATTGCCACGGGAAGCATGTGATTCACAGGGACATCAAGCCCGAGAATCTGCTACTGGATATTGAGGTGAGAACATTTTCTTTTTATTCAGTTACTTGAGTCAGTATACTCTGTTATACTATTCTTCCCGGTTGTTCAATTTAATCGTTATAGTCTATACAATCTTTTCCTTCGTAACAAAGGAGTGCAACAAATATAGCCCCAATCACCTAGAATGGCCATGCTGCATTCTTAGATTCTTGGTTCAGCTACCATGGAAATCTTGTTAGGAACTTGTTTTTGAGCTATGTTTCTGTTTGCAAGCATGCACAATATTTCTTCCTCAACCAAGCATGACACATCTTTTCCATGACAAAGGAATCTTGATAAAATCGTCCTCCCAGGTTTGACACTTTTTTGATGGTGAGAGAGAAATATTGGCACCAAAATAAGATTTTCAGCATGAGCAACAATGATTTCCATTATCCCTGCATGAAATTTAAGTCGCTACAACTTGTTAATCTTTTCAGTACTGATTCAATCAGTATTTTTAAAGTCTGGAAGATAACAATGGAATACCCAAGTTTTGAATGGCATTACTCCTGTTTTCATTTCTAGCGCATCAGTAATCCGTTGCTATTCTGCATCATCAATTTGTATTCTATACATGAATCCAACTTAAATCTGATAAACTAACAATTTTTTCAAGGATTTCTTTGATGGTTAATGCTGAATTGAAATTGCATTGTCAACAAATGGCTTGTGCTTAATTTGAAATTTCTAATTTTTCATGTGATTCAATCTTCCCTTTGAGACTTCAAGATCCAGACTCTAAACAGTATACTGCATAGCTATCTCAAACAAGGAGATATTTCACAATCTTGTTCAACGTTCCTTGAACTTGAAGATAAGCATATGCCATTCAGAGACGGATCGAGGCAAGGGCTATCCTAGGCTATAGCCTAGCCCAACTAAGCCGCCCTCTTCCTCCTTCTTGGCCCCATCCACAGAAGCGGCTGGGCTCGGCTTCAAGTTCCACCATCCATTCTCCGACCCCATGTGTGAGTGGGCAGAGGCGCACACCATGCAGGGCATCTGGTGGGGCGAGAAGGTCACCATCGAGCATTACTCCACCCTCGCTGACCACGACCGCGCCCTTTGAGGCTGCTCCCTAGCCGCCACCAACGGCGGCTCCGTGCTCACCTTCACCGACGGTAACGCTACCTACAAAAGTCGCCTTACTGGGATTGTAAGCCCCTTCCTTCCTCATCCCTTCCCCCTTCCCACCACGCCTAAATTTGACATTGATTCTTTGAATCGACTTACATTACGCCGTCGTTGCCCTAGGAACGCCGAACGTGACCTATCTAGTCGCTCTGGACACCGGTCTATTCTGAGTGCCCTGTAACTGCCGGCAGTGTTCCTTGGTCAGAATTATGTAAAGCCATCAACTCTAATCCTTTCAAGTTCGTTGTTTTCTAGAACACTTTGAACATCCGATAGGTGCACAGATTAAACACCATCTCTTCTTGCATAATCTCGTTTCTGGATTTCGGGATGAATGATTGATTGATAGGGAAGTTGATGCATGTATTCCTCCTTCTCATAACTTAGAATAACTTATGAACTGTTATTCTTCAAGGAAAAGGGCAAGATATTAAGAACTCTAATCTTTTGAAGAATAGGAGAGTCAAAGAAGTTGATATTGGTGGAAATTGATAGTTGTTGAAGTTTTACATATAACCTAACTGAATGCTTTGTTGAAATTTGATGCAAAAGCAAACTTGTCATGTCGTGTGAGACATCCTTCTATTGAGTCTATACTGTTCTTTGATCGTGTTGTTTTACTATGGAGGAATAAAAAGTTTTACGTACTTGACTCCTTTCTTATTTATTTAACTGAATGTACTTGTCAAGAATGTTTGGCCTTTAGGAATTATGGTATTGATCTTGTTTCGATGTTTGAGACTAGAGAGAAATTCAAAGAAGAGTTGTCTTGGGTTATAGCCCAGCCCAACTCTAATTCCTGGATTAGTCCTTGCTGCCATTAATGGTTACAGTAAACTCTCTGAAAAATGCAAAGCAGAAATCCGTTTTATTATTGTTTTCCGTAAACCTGAATTTCTTCATCTTAGTTAGCAAAACTTAAATTATCCTTTAATGGCACCCTTACATGAGATAATCATAAATGTCTTATATTAGTGGTAATGGTCATGAATGATTCGAAATATTTTGATGATTCATATTTTTGGACCATTGGAGATGGAGTCATACAATTGGCTGCATACTTTTGCTGTTGTCATGATATGCCTATTGGGATGTTTGAGCGGCTGCAAACTTGTATTCCTCTTTTGAAAATCAAGTTAAAAGCCATCTTACATCTGATATTTAATATTCTTGCAGGGTCGCCTTAAAATAGCAGATTTTGGATCAGCTGTGAAATCAATTTCTAAAAGGCAAACCCTGTGTGGCACCACTGACTACCTTGCCCCAGAAGTGGTAGAGAACAAAGAACATGATCATGCTGTCGATAATTGGACCGTGGGTATTCTTTGTTATGAGTTCCTTTATGGTATTCCACCATTTACAGATGAAGATGAGCAAGTCACATTCCGGAGGTTTTGTTTTAATTTTCTCAATAATACTAAAACAAAGAGAACTCCTCATGTTCCTGGTCTCTTGTGCAAATGTTATTCTGTGTGAATTTTCAAGCAGGATAATGAACGTTGACCTGAAGTTTCCATCAAAGCCTGAAGTATCTACTGAGGCCAAGGATTTCATCAGCAAGGTAAGTAGTAAAGCAAACGGATTTCATGTGGTGATATTTTGGCACCTGATACTTCTCTGCATTTTTGAACCAATAGCTCCTCATAAAAGACTCATCAAAGAGGCTCTCTATTCAAGAAATCCTGATGCATCCTTGGATCGTGCAAAATGCTGATCCTTCAGGTAAGTTGCAAGTTTAGTACAGTGATAGAACGTTGGTTCATGGAATGAAATTCACAGGAAATAAAATAACTGCTCTTGGCAATGAAATGAAGGAAATTAGAATGAATAGTATACTTGTGATTGATAAAGGGGATAGTTTTGAGGAACTTATTGGTGCTCATTTGAAGGAGATGAAATACAAAGAAAATGAAACAGTGTAGTTAGAATGAAGTAAATAAATCATCCATATTAATCACCTTTAAAATTTAAAAGAAAATAGTATGAAAAGTAACATAATTCGGTGAAGTTCAAACAAAATGGACCCCATTTTTCGTGTAGCAACATGGAAATTCAACATGTTTGAACAAAACGAAGACACATTTTGAACTCAGTCTGCAGAACTTGTTTTGTGAGTCAGGATGCAGATCCTCCCAGTTGGTACTATATATGCTTTATCCTTTGCATACAGCAGAACTGTTGCTACCTAGAATATTTTTATATATTTTTTAAATAACTTAATTAAAAATACTTAAATTTAATCAAAAACATTTTAACATAGTTGTAGCAGTCGTGTAACTGTAACAAGTAGCAACCATTAAATATAATGACTTTTTTAAAAAAAATAACTTTTTAAAATGATTTTAATAAGCTTATGTAATATTAATTAAGTTGAAAAAAATATTTTACTATAAAAATACTATTTTAAATTGAGTTAAATTAAAAATATATTTTATTTTAATATATCATAATTACTCTGTATAAGAATGTTTTTAGTAATAGAATATCATACCACCACCTTATTATTATTATTATTATTATTATTATTATTATTATTATTA
Organism: Zingiber officinale; assembly: GCF_018446385.1. NCBI lineage: Eukaryota > Viridiplantae > Streptophyta > Magnoliopsida > Zingiberales > Zingiberaceae > Zingiber > Zingiber officinale. Next base: position 7,660,429 of record NC_055995.1, read on the forward strand.
TTATTATTATTATTATTCAATTAGGGTGTCTTTTGACTTTTCCTTCAATATATACTTTTGCCAAGACCAATCGGATCCGTGTGAAGGTCTCACCAATATAGCCATGGCTTATCCTAAAAAGGTTAGATCTCTGATTTGTAATTTCTAATTTTTTTTTCCTATCCATAATTTGTATGTCAGATCATGATTAAAATTCGATTAAAATTAACTATGATCTATTTTAGATTCATCTTTTCATTTAGATTATAATTGTGAGTCAAGTTAGGAGGTCGTCAGTGGTGAGCAAGTCGTCCCTTGTTTGGTACCATACGGTCTATCGATCCCTAGTCTCTTCCGGTCGTCTGATTCAATCAAAATTATAACTTAAGTGGGAAGGTGAACTAGATGTAGTTAATTTTAGTTTGATTTTGACCATAATTTGATGTGCAAATTATAAAAGAAATCAAGGATTATCATCGAGAGGATATAGACTCTATCCTAAAGGGAGGAAAACACAAAAGATCGATACATAATCTGCGTGACACACTTAGAAATAGGCTGTCTGAATTATTTCTGGGTGTCCTGTATATATTCATCGGGCACGGAAGATCAGGCAACATATACTTATCCCTATTTTATATATGTATAGAATTTTTTTAAAATTTTTTTAGTTTTTGTTTGATTGTGCTTCTTAAACTCCAATTACAAGAGAACAAAAGTGCCAGAGTCGGAAGGTATCGTCGCGATGCATGCAGCAAACCCTAGAATTAGATTCCAGCAGCGTCTCTTCTCTTCATGCTCCACCCTCGTGGATTCTTGTTGGCATGGCACCGATTCCATGCGTGATCCGGCTGCATGCTCCTCCATCAGATGTCAATCCAACCGGAGCTGACGCCGACTGTGGCGCGGACTTGTCGGCTATGTGTCCGACATCTGACGTCAACTTGTTGGCACATCAAACTGTGCCTATGGCTAGCCCTCTCCCTCTCTCTCTCTCTCGAACAATTTAATTAATAGCATTTTTAATTAAAAAAATTGCAATAACACTGACAAATGTACTATTATTAAGATAATGAAAGACATTAAATATTATTTTTCTATAATATGTATAATCGTTCTATTTATTATTGTTATTAGAGGTGGCAAAACGGGCTGACTGGCCCAGCCTGATATGGGCCCAGTCGGCCCATCTCCATGGCATATCTTTGTTGGTAGATCTTTTATTATGTTCTCTACTATTAATCATATATTTTATTGCTGAACAACAATTTCTCATTTTATGAATTACCATAATTAGTCAATAATATTCTCTAATGGATGAATTATTAATTGTTTATAAAATCAAATGTAATACATGGGGGTTTTCAACGCATTAATATGGTAATATTAAGAATCATACGTACCCTAAACTTCTAGTTACTTAAGCCAACTGATTAATTAATTCAACTACCATGCTATTGGAATTAAATTATATTTAAAAGAATATCAACACATTAGTAGTAATCTTTATTTACGTTTTAATACTCAAAAATACACAATTTATATTTCTCTTACAAACTAAACTATAATCAAACTGAAACTATTTGGTCAGCCCCGTTTGGTTCCATCTAAACTTCTTTTCAACATCATCTCATTTCAGTTTCCCATTCAAATCGATTTTAAAAATTATAAAGTTAAACTAAACTATAAAGAACAGAACCAACTGAAAATTGTGTATGAAAAATTGTTGCAGCTGATCTATATTAACACTCTTGTCTTCTATTTATCTCAATAGAAAATAATAATGCAAAATATATCTATATAGACTGTCAGAGATTAATTAGAATAATATTAATTTTACAATTATTATTCAATGGGGAAAAAAATACTAGAGGCATAAATTTATACAATAATATCCATGAATAATGCTGCATGGGTTTCCATGCACAGTTGCATTATCCCTTGCGTAGTCAAGAACATTGTGCTCTGCAGGCATTGGAGCTTTAATTCCCGGCCCTTTGAATATTCCCCAGCAAATTATTAATTCTTATTATATACACCACCACATTCTTGAAGGCGACAGACAGCACACTACAGATATCGAGGACATGAATTTACATGTCTCCCATGAATAATTTGATCTTTTTTCATATATAAATAATATAATATATATAAATATAACGTAGCATGCATGCACATGAAACTGGTCGTTGAAGTGCATGTAGTGGACAAGCATGCCCTTACGAAGAGAGGTACGTTTGCAGGGAGCATGCGTGACTTCAAAGTTTGGAACCCTAGAAATTTGCGAAGCTTTTCAGGGCTAAGTTGAGGCAGGTGAAAAGAGAAAAGAAAAGGGATGTGATGGTGCAAAAAGGAGGCAAGCTTTTAGCTCAATTATTGAGTGCTCGATGTGGTGTTTTGCATGCATTTAATTTATATATATGCACGTTAGTCCGTGGGGGCACGAGACTCAATGATCCTGCAAATATATAGAGATCTATACACATAAGAATGGTGTAGAAAAAACATTAGTAAATGCTTTGCAAGTTTAATTAATTTGTTCTCGAGGAAGAACAGCGATGGGTTTGGTCTTCTTCAATTAATTAATTATTAGCAGATCATGCAGTGTGTGGGGCTCATGACAGGAACAAATAACTATGGATTTTCTCTCTATTTATATGTGCATGAAGTGCTACTACAAGTCAATTGCGTATATAAATTAGTTTGCATTGATTAATTAATTGTTTGGTAGATTTTTTTTTTAAAAGAAAAGCACGAATGATCTGATACAGCTGATAATATATGTAATGCATGTTTGACGCAACCTTTACAGTCAAAGCCAAGAGGAAAGATTCTTATGTGATTAATATAATTATATATGCAGATACATACAACAATTCATGATCTAGATCAGCTCCGAGGATTGAGTTTGCAGAACAGACAATTCATTCAAACAATATATATGGAAGAACTGATCTATCTATTTTTCATTATGTGTGTGTATATATTTTATATATATAATTTGCAGAAATGATGAGTTGATAATTAATTGAGGGGCAAAAGGTGATGAGAGAGGACAAGAGATGGTGGAATTGACCAAATAAAGTCCTGTTGGTAGAGAAAAGAGGTGGCAGAGGCAGAAACACTAGCTGCTGTTGCTTCTTCATGGTCAGAGAGACTGGGAGAGGAAGGATCAAAAAGATGCATGCATAGAGCTAGCTAGATGGAACTGAACATGCAAGGAAAAAAGTGGCCTGCTGGCCGGCCCGGTCAAAAGCTTCCATGCCAGGCATTGCAAATTTTCCAAAGTTAATTAAAGTCGATCGATCGATCGAGAGAGAGAGATGATATATATATCAAAGTGGACAAGTAGATGATGATCATGTACCTGGATCGAGCTGTCTGGTGGAGATTTTGACCAATTAAATGCTCACGTCTCTCCACGCACGAGCAGTAGTAGTAGTTAGTTAATTAAAAACTATGGCTTATCGATCGAGGAGAGGCAAAATTAAGTATGAATAGAATGAAATGCATTGATTGATTAATCCAAAGAAAAGGACGGTGGGGTGGAATAAAGATAGCAAAAGGCAGGCAATAAAGGCTGAGATTCCCGAGGAGATCGCCGCGTATGGCGCTGACCGCGGCTTCGGAATCCATTAACAATTGCTGTTTAACAATTCAATTGCCGCCTCGTAGTTTAATCGCTGCTGCTCTGCTCGAAATGTTCCTTCTTCTCTCTCTCTGTTCTTTCTCTCTCTCTCCCCTTGTTTCCATCTTCCTCTTCCACTGGAAGAATTTCATTGGGATGAAGACAATCATGCATTCCCAAGACAAAAGTTTAATGCGTCTGATGTATATGCTTCGACGACTTGCAGCTCTAGCTCAAGCTAATTAAACTGAAGTCATGAACAGAAGGACTAGCTAGCTAGCTTAATCTGATATAGATATATACTGAGAATAAGAGTGAGCATCGATATAGCGATAAAGATGGATCCCAGTAGTGGGTTAAAATGGAAAAGACCGGTTTAGGTGACAGTTAAAATTAAGGAGTCAAAGATATCAACAATATAAGGGTGTCCAAGCTAGCCACATGGCTGGTCCGGCGTGAGAGCCCGCTCGGGCCTCCGGTCCGGACAGACCTCTTATCTCAACTCAGATATCGAGTACTCAGATATTGAGTAACATGATCGACTGTTTCGACTGAGTAGAAAGGGTGGTCGACCCGTCATCCTTCCCAACAAGGAGATAAGGTTTTACCCGGCCTACCGCCTATCTGATCGAATCTAAGGACCGATATGGCTTCTCGATTAAATTAAGGGTCGGGCGAAAAACGAACAATTGATTACATTTCGTGAGGTCGAGCTGGCGATCCATCGGCCGACTGGTGGCCGGTTGGCTCAACATGGGCCCATAGTGCCATACTTTTTTAGAAGTTTGTGCCACTAACAACATAGAATGTCTAGTGAGCAAATCGTATATTACAAGCTTCTAGCCTGTTACATCACAGGGATTTACATGCTCACTTAAGGAAAATGTATCAAAGACATTTTTCGACTTGTCTTTTCTTAGGAAGTTTTGGAAAACATGCATATACTTTGGGATGCATGTACAGACGCTACAGTCATACTATAAAAAGGGATCTTTATCTACAGGCAGAGGTATGCGATGCTTCGTTATTCTACACGCTCTCTGCTACTCTTCACTTCTACTGATCCGGTGGTAAGGATCGGGGGCCCACAGAGGAGGGGGTCAATGGCACGGGAGAGTCAAAGGTCCGGCCGAGTAGGGAGGAATCTCCCGACCGACCGACCTGGGTAGACCCCGGGCCGGCATGAAGACAGCTCGACCTCGGGTTGAGCTTCCGACGCTCACAAGCTCCTTTATAGAGGAACCGTTATGCCGAGTAGCTGAGCTGCTAGGCCGAACGGCAGAACAACTAGTCGGTGCCCCATCCGAGTATGTGACCGATCGGTCATCTCACCTGGTCCGAGGTGCGTGTATACCCGGCCGCCCGGGAGGCCGATCGATCAGCTCAACCTGCCCAGTTAAAGACAAAGGGCTTAGAAGAGGACAAAAGGGGCAGCTAGTGATATCATTCTCGAGACGTTTGCCGCCGACAAGCAGCATGGTCGACGGGCGGGTCGTACCAAGGATCGACGGAGGAAGTTTCCGCTGCCATGACAGAGATATGCTCGGACAATTGAGGTATGACGTTAAACATGTTTTTCTGACACAGTCATTCCAAGGTATGCTTTGAGGAACGTGCACGCCTTGGGAAGCATGCACGCGCCTCTCCGGGGTCCTATATAAAGACCCCCGAACTTCGACGGAGAGATGATTTTTCTTCTCGTCTACTGTAGTCACAGTCTCTATTTTGTTGCTTCTCGCCTTCGCCTGACTTGAGCGTCGGAGGGTCGTCGCCGGGAATCCCTTCCCGGCCCGACTTTGTTGCAGGTTCATCGGAGGCTACATCGCTGCGAAGATCACCGGGGAGCAGCAGAGAGCGCCACGTCCCCAGTTTCCATCGACTCAGTGCGCGGACAGGATCATCTACTATTCTTCTCTACTAAACTGAGGACTGACTTGAACGTCAGAGGGTCAATGTCGGGAACCCCTTCCTCTGTTAAGCACTAACGCTCTTGGTTTTGTAGGATAACGTAGAGTCTTCATCCAGTCAACCATAGAGCCACGTTCCTAGTTAACCATCTTCTCAATTTTCAACAGGATCAAGCATGAACTAATCCTGGTTGTGAATATATAGAGATTAAATTATGTTACGATCTTTTATTTGAGTTTTGGATTGTAAACCAGTCGAGCTAAATTTTGGAATAAGATATATCAAATCATTAAAATAATTATTCAAACTTAGACTTAGTTTATAATTTTATGAGCTTAAATTTGATTTATTTAGATATTATCAAATTTTCAATTAACTTTTTTTTATTATTTAAAATTTTTATTTTTTAATTAATTATTGGATTTGATAATTTAAAATTATTTGTTAATTTTGAAAAATTCTTTATTTATTTAATATATTGATAAAAAATTCATTAATAAACATAATTAATAAATAATATTCATAAATATTATTCACGAATATTAACGAATTTAATACATATACGTTTAAATTTATTTAGTTTAATAAATTATTTAAATTTATTTATTTAATTAGTTTTTATATATTAAACGAATATAAATAAACTGTCTCTAATCATATATCATACTATTAACCCACATTCGATTCATCTACAATCGATTGACTGCTGGTGATGTACAAGTCTCACACAGGTTCGAAAGAAAGAAGAGGGAGGAAATGGCAAACGAATGGTCACGTGAGAGAAGAACGATGATAATAAAATATTTAAATATAATTAAAATATATAGTATTAGACAATATTATAGTAAAGAGAACAGAGTGAGTAATTTTATTGAGCAACTATATAGAATGTTATTAAAATATAAGGGCGTAGTGGAAAGTTTATAGAATGTAATTTATGTTATAAATCTTTTAATATAAATTTTTTCCTCACTATATAGGTTGTGTTTATAATTTTTTTTATAAATCTATATTAAAATTTTGGGATAAAGTTTATAAAAAAAATAGTGAAGAGATGATAGAGAGAAAATTTTAAAAGAAGTGGAGTTTTTAAAAGAAAGAGGTTTTATGATAATAGAAAGTGGTTTTTAAAAGAAATAAGATTTTTAATTTTTGATGTGATAATGATATGACAAAGTATAAATTTTTTAAGAAATTTACGACTACGGATGTCGTAATCATAAATTACTTTTCCCACCGTGCAACACCCTCCTCTCTCTCTCTTCCCTTTTAAATTACCTTTTTACCTCACTTCTTTAAAATAACAAATTATTTCCTCAACTTCTATTTTTTAAAATTTTATTTACTGTTTTTCTTTAGTTTTAATTTTTTCTTTTTATTTTTCATCACTTTTTTTTATCTGTTATAATTTTTATTTTTTATCTATATTTTTATACTTTTAAAATTTTTACAAATAATAATTCCTAAAATCTACTATTAAAAAAATAAAAGATTACAAGAGAGTAAATCCTCTATCCTGAATATCACCTATCCTCATGTCCTACTCGTCACCCCAACCCATCGCCAGCGGCCTCCTGTCGTCGTCCTGATCAAAACTATATGCTAGGGGGAAGGTGAACGTAGGGGGTCGACATCAGCATGATCAGCATCGAAATTCGGCCGGATCTGAGCAGATTTTCCTTCGCCATCGATCTGCGTCCATGTTCAGATTCAGTCGGATTCCGACGCCAATCGTGCCAATGGTAACCCCCTGGATTCACCTTCTTCCTAGGATATAGTTATGATTGGGATGACGGTCAGAGGTCGCCGACGGTGGGCTGGAGGCAACGAGTGAGACACGGAGACAGAAAAAATTAGGAACAAAGGATCCATCTCAAATTGCTTCTCCCCCTACTACCCCTCCTTTCAAATGACCTTTATACCTCTTTTTCTTTTTAAATTTAATTTTTTTTAAACAATTTTATTTATGATTTTTTCATCAATTTTTTTTATATATAAATTTTATTTTATATTTAATCAATTTTGTTTTTATTTTGATTTAATTTTAAATTTTATATTATTTTTATTAATTTCACATATATATATAATCTACTATTAAAAAAATACAAATATATAATAAAAAAATATTCAAAAAAATAATCTTTGGTTTTTTTTTATTTATTTAACGCTAACAGATAAAAATAAATAAATTTGACAAAAGGGTATATTAAATTTTAAAGACCGGGGAGGGAAAATTATTAGGGGAGGTGGGAAAAGCACGTCTCAATATAACGCCAATTTCTTGAATTTTTAATGAATTTATAAATAATTAATGAAATGATTCTAAACCTTCTAATTAACTAATTTTTATAATTCATTTTAAGACAGTGAATTTGGCAAAAAAAAATCAAAAAAATTAAGAAATAATTTTCGAATCTCTAAAGAAATTTTAAAATGAATACAAGAGTTTAATATTATTAAATATTAACGAACAATTTCCAAATATCTTAGTTTTTTTCTTTTCAATTTCCATTTAGGTTTCGTGATTAACTAGAATTTTATAGTCAATTTGAAGAATCAATTCCAAACAAATTTAGGAATCAATTTTTATATATTTGAAAAATATTTTTAGTTTTCTTATAATTCTAAAATAAGTTTAAAAATTAGAAGGAATAAAAATCAATTTCTATCTCAAAGAAAATTCTTCTGGCAAAACTATTTTGATGCATCATTTGATCATTGTTGTCTAAGGTTCAATATATAACTGTGGGGAAAATTATATTTTTAGTTTGGAAGTTGTACTTTTTTTCAATTTTGATCTTGTTATATATAAATTCACATTTTTAATACATTAACTTGTATTTTTTAAAAAAAAATTGATCTTGTTATCTGCAAATTGATATTGTACATTAACTTGTATTTTTTCAATTTTAGTCATATTATCTATAAATTTATATTTTTAGTCCTATAACTTGCATTTCTTTTTTCAATTTCATTCTTTTTTATTTTTCTTGAAATTCGAATTGATTACCGGTAATTGCCTAGCTAGCAGCGCAGATATATACACACATGGATCTTGAATGGTAATCCCTCATTCTTCTCCACTATAAGCAAAAATGTCCAAATTTATTTTTCATGTCAATATCACCTTCGCCAGTTAGGTAATTATTGGTGGTCAATTCAAATTCTAGGCAAAAAAAAAAGATTGAAATTGTAAAAAAGATATAAGTTACAAGACTAAAAATGTGAATTTGTAGATAACAGGATCAAAAATTAGAAAAAAAATATAAGTTAATGTACTAAAAATGTAAATTGGTAGATAACATAATCAAAATTGGAAAAAAAAATATAAATTAATATACTAAGAATGTGAATTTAATATAACAGAATCAAAATTGAAAAAAAGTACAACTTATGAGACTAAAAATGCTGCACCAACTTACTACTTCAATCTGCCATTATGTTGTTGCATGTTCTGTTCATCTAGACTTGTACTAGACGGAATAACGATTATCTTATTTGACGGGAAGTAGGATTTGTAAAGAAAACAAGAACATAAATCGAAAAAAATAAAGAGAAACCATCATCCTCAAAAAAAAATATTGAGGATAATTCCAAAAAGTAAGCATATGTTTACAAACTCTAACTATAATAGGCAAAACTGTCAAAAATATTTTAAATATAAAAAAAATAGTAAAATAAATATTTGGAGCTTCATAAAAAGTCTTAAATGTTATTTTTCGAATTTGAAATTTAACAATTACGTGTTCCACCCGATAACAATATAAATCAGAATTACAAGCGAAAAAAAATAAAGTCTCGTTCTGATTTTCAAGTCAAAAGTTATGCCCCTTTAAAATTGAAAAGATCTTCTTGAATTTATATGCACCAACTTAGCTTTCAAAGCCTACAAGTCCAAAGGAGAAATGAGACATGACCAGTAGGAGCCATGTCCCTGTAAGTAGTCACATTATGAGGGAGCCATTTATTTGTAATTATACCCTATTAATTTTGAAGATAGATAATCTCACTTTTCTTTTGATTCATCTGCTAAAATATACAATTTTGAAGATAGGTAACCTTTCCTCAAGGATATCAAAGTGTTTGACTGATAAATTTAACATGCAAACACATGTTTTTACTTCTTCTCCTCCTCCTCCTTTTCAAACTGTTCACTTGCATGGCAGCTTCCTCTCTAGCTCCAACTCATGCACCTCACAAGCCTTGACTTGAGTTAATGCCTGAGTCATGCAAACACATGTTTAACTTCTTCTTCTTCTCCTCCTCCTTTTCAACTGTTCACTTGCATGGCAGCTTCCCCTCTAGCCCCAACTCATATGCATTGCACCTCACAGGCCTTGACTTGAGTTAGTGCCTGAGTGGCAAAATTAGGTTTCAGTCCAATGAACAGTTCTCCTATTCCTTTCTCTCACATCTTCTCTCTCTATCTTGCTGTCCTTGTCCATGCTCCATACTGCATTTATGAGCAGGGCCAGGGACAGTGCCCTTAACGTTTTCCTCCCCCTTTAATTTTCCCTCATGGAAGAGTAAAGAGATGTTACAGTATCCCTCCTCTCTCTCTCTCTCTCTCTCTCTCTCTAGGTGTTATTCCTCTGTTTCCTTAAAATATATAAGCTATCGTCCAGTCAATATGCCTGAGCAGAGGCACTGCAATTCCTCCATCTCTGCCTGCTCCCATCGATCTTGCAGCATTTATTGACCTCCTTAATTATAGTATTGTTCTAGCTTCTATATAGATATATATATATATTTAAGCACATATAGAAATCATAACCCACTCATGACCTAATCACTGCAACACCTCTATTTATCCCTCTCCTCCCTGCACTTCTGTACACTCTATCTCATTATATTCTTGCAGAAAGGTACTTATCAGCTCACTACTTTGACCTTGATCTCCATTTTCATCTTCATCTTGAGCTGGAGGTGGAGGTGGGGGAGATAGGCCGTATGGCGACCGTCTACCCTGATCTTTCGCTTCACATCTGTCCCCCTTCCGCCGCCGTCGCGACGACAGCGGCGGCAACCGGAGAAGTAGCGTCCAACTCCAGCGGCAGCAGCGAGAGTGAGTTGAGCCATGAACTGATACTGCAGCAGCAGCAGCAGCAGCAGTTGTCGTTTAATCGGGTTTGGCATGGCGTCCGTGAGCCGAGTCTCCACCTCGGGCTAGATCCCCACGGCGACCGTGACCGTGACCGTCTCCGTCTTTGCCACCGGCAGGCAGCGTGCGGGTTCAAGCGGAGCGCGTCGAAGTCGGCCGGCCACCGGAGGAAGAGGAGTATCAGGGCTCCGAGAATGAGGTGGACCACCACCCTGCACGCGCACTTTGTCCATGCAGTCGAGCTCCTCGGCGGCCATGAGAGTAAGCACACACACACTTACAAATAACTGATGATTCAATTGCCCCCGTAAATTAATCCAATGCTGCAGGAGCTACACCAAAATCGGTTCTTGAACTCATGAACGTTAAGGATCTAACCCTAGCACACGTCAAGAGCCATCTCCAGGTACAAAATGGTTCAGGTATATATTGGAGTATTAACTAACTACAAAATAGTTGATCAAGTTTCATGCTGCTGATTGACACTGCAGATGTATAGAACAGTGAAGAGCACTGACAGAGAAGGACAAGGAGGTATATATTTGGATGGATCTAACCACTGCTGTTTCCTCACTCCTCTATATGCCTGATATCTTAAGAAAAATGTTTGGTTCAGGGAATGGTCGAGGTGCTGAAATGGGGATGAACAATGCTGCTTCTCAGTGGAGTGGAAGAGAGGTGGAAGCAGAAGAAGTGGAGGGAGGAGTACTATTGCAGGGTCAATATGATCAGATCAGCAGCCATTGCTATGCCTTACCAACAACACCACCACCACTGTCCAACTCTTCAAGGTTGATTATGACTCAATGAGTGCCTTAGATAGATAGCATTATCATAATGAGTAAACTTTGTCTTGTTATTTATTGTCAGCAGTGAGTTGCGTCCATCTTTGGAGAGGACTGCTTGGAACCCATCAATCAGACTAAATAATGCATTATCATATCCTTACTTCAGAGGGGATCATTTGCTGCACAGTGACAGCCAGGTACCTGTTGCTGTCAAAATTTTCAATTTTTCATTCTACTCAAAATAAATAAAATGAAAGAATTTTTAAGGAAGAAATTAAACTCACTGATCTTAGCAATTCCTTGCAGATGGAAGATCAACCAAACATCAATCCTTTTCCTGCTGCAGCTGATGGAGGGAGGGCACCTCCTAACCTTGAGATAACATTAGGCAGATAAAATGGGCAAATGCAGCTTTTCAGTGTCCCAGTTTATGAAGTTTTAGTTGGAAAGAAAAGTTTGTGTGATAATTAAACTAATCGACAAGGAATGTGGTGAAGAATTGAAGAGTGGCATTTGTACATGTAAAATTTGGTCTTTGACAAAATTTGTCTGGAGATTATTTTTGAGTCTTGAGTATGGTTGTGTGTGCTGTTACTCTGTTGTGAAACTTTATATTTTGATATCAGTTAGTTGTAGTCATTGAGCCATGATTCCAAAGTCTTATAAACTCTGCAGAGAACCTATTGGCATCCTTGATCCATCATAAGAGCTTATTATACAATCATCTTAATTTAATATACTAAACTTATGTAGTCTGTGCCATAGTCTTGTGCCAATTTACATATAGAGATGATGAAACAAATTTGATGAATTCTCAACAGAAGAAATAACTCCCTGGCACTGGCATTCAAAAAACTCCTTTGCAGAAAGCTTGATAGCCTATTCATCCTTGCAAATGGACAGACACCAGAAAGCTATTTCATTGAGTAGAACTGTTACGAATGATAATATTACACAACTGGAGGCATTTTAGATCAATTTCAATGAAAAAAATGTAAGACTATATATTTACAGCTATATTTCCTGCTGGTGTCAGTGAGAATGGGAGCTTAACTCTGTGCTATAAATGGATTCCAATATGCAATACACCATACTTTCATCTTCCCACTTGACGATCTCTTTTGCATACTGAAGTGCCGCGTCAACAGAATTTGAATCCAAACTGTTAGTCAGTGTGACGTAGAGTTTACGCCTAGTATTGGAATAAAATAGCCTCTTGAATTTTGTAGCAACATAGTGAAAAGCTTGCTGAGCTTTGGTAGCGCCAATTTGAACACCTTGACTAGTCTTCTTGGATGGATACCGGCTATTAATAGGATTATAGTCATCAAACCATTCACACAATGTTAGAGGTGCAATGTCTATCTTCTGCTCGAGTAAATCGAATTTACTTAGGATCAGAAGAAAATATGTATCTTCAAAGGATGGATGACTGGCAATACACTCAAAGAGCCTTTTGCTCTCCATCATTCGATTCTTAACCATGCCATTTGTGTCTTCGTAGTATTCATCATAGTCTGTTATAGCAACAGGAAAAATGACAATCCGAACATCTTCAAACATGTCAAACCACTTGCAGTTATCTCCCAGGCCTTTGGTGTTAATTCTGATGAGCTGATACCTACAGCAAATGTGACGTGCATTACAACAAAACCATGTCAAGAATGACAAGAGAATTGTCATGAACATTGCATTTTTTTATTCTGACAATTATTGTTCTAAACAGTCCTGACAAATGGCAAGGACTAATCATATATAAAAAAACATTCAGCATTTTTGAATACTGCCACTATGAAAGAAACTTGGTGGTCTGGAAATCTTACCGTGTGCTATGGCAATTATTTTTGTGTAAAAATTAAAATGGTACCCTTTTTTCAAAAATTATCACATCAATACTCCCATCATATTTTTCATCCCGCAAAAACTATTATTCCAACAATGTTATAATATCGATGATCATAGTTGCTACAAAGTGTTAAAAGAAAATCGGCTCATTTTTTTTTTATTGGATCAAATTACTATATACTATTATATCAAAAAATTGTTTAACAATTTGATCAAAATTGCCCAAACTTAGCAAAATGGCTCCAATTTAATCAAAATCACTCTAATACTATTGTAACAATTATGTTCATCGCTATTACAACTTCTAGCAGCTATGTCCTTGTAGCAGTTATGGACATATTGTACCAATTGTAGCATCTAAGGGCCATAATTGTTGCAATTGTGTTAAACTGATTTTGACCAAGATGAAGCGATTTTGATAAGTTTGAGTGATTTTAGCCAAGTTAGAAAAATATTTTGATATAACAAATGCTTCATGTATTGTAATTTTGACCAAATTAAATCAATTTTGCTCTACGTTGTAGCAAAATAATGGTATTTTCAGGATGCATTGTTTTGATATTTTTTGAATAAGGGACGCCCTTTTGATTTTTGCCCTATATCTGGAGTCTTACATGGTTATATTTGTATCAGCTACCTGGTTATTACTTGTATCAGCCACTGTAAATGGTACTGACCTTAACAAGGTTTCCTGCAGGTCGTCATCATCAATACTTCTTCCAGAATAAGCTGATGGTGGAAACTGGAAGTTTGTATGCATCAATCCATTGGAAGAACTTATTCCATCGGCATAGAGGATATCAATATCAGAAGGTTCATACTCAATTCTCGACATATCAACAACCTGTAGATTTTTCAGCACCACCATTAGACATAAGTTGAGTATTTTGACAATGAAGGTAAAATTGTTATTCCCAATATCACTTCCAACATACCACAATAAGGTGTCTTCGTTTCTCTTGGTTTTATTGTTATTTAGAAGACATGGACAAATGTACATCTTTAGTGTTCATATTAGCATTCAGATCGTTATAATTTGATAATCACAATGTGGGATTCTGCTTTACTCAAGACAGTTGGAATGATAATAGAATACTCATATCTTACTATTAAACTTTTGTTGAATTCACATCCTAGGCTAGTTAGTTGCTGCTCTAAAGAAATAATTTCTCCATTTTGTAGAGTTAATTCTATGCTCTTAATAAAATTTCTTGTATTTTTCTTTGTTCTCTCAGTAAGACTAATAGCATAGTCGGTTATCAACATATGAATGAACTATTCTCTTTGAACTACATTGATGGTGCAAACATGGTCCCATATCTTCTCAATAAACTAATATATAATATGAATTCCCCAACCCCAGCATAAAACTTCAAATCATAAATTAATAATGAATATGCCATGCCTATACTGAGTCTTGTCTGATCATTGCAATGCCCCTTGTGCAATAATTAAAGTTAAATAAGATTATGACAGTATTAGAGCATTTGGTTGTTAGGAAACAACACGTGTAAAAAATTGATGCCAGAAAAGATGAGAACACTACTAAGATGGATTGTGAGGCTACTAGAAAGGATAGAATATATATATATATATATATATAAAGAAAATTGTAAAGTCCTGTTCAAAAGTGATTATCTGGAGTAGTTCAGAATGGAAGGTGTGAGATCGAGAGACTAGGGAAAACTTTAACTTATATAAAAATTATTTAATAGATTTGAATATCTAGTAATATACTGTTGCATTTAGTAGCTGGGATAAACTTAACTTGATGGTGCCTTGATTATAATTGTAAAGTTTTCACAATCATCTTTTGAATCTAACAGAAGGTTCACGCAATATTGGATCACACCAAGGTCAGCAATCAATTGGCATTGACAAAGCAGTTGCAAGTTTACGAGACAGCCACCAAGGCTCAAGAAATTCAGTTAGACATTTCCAAAGCAGAGTCTGAGGGATTGTCTGGATTCAAGTTAGTATGGAAAAAAAAAAGTTAGTAAGAAAGAAAAGTGGAGAGGAAGGCACAGCAAGAGAAAGGAGCAGAAACATGTTCCTTTTGTTTGGATACAAATTAGTAAGGTAATGAAAAGGAAATAAAATATTAATGTTTCATATCCAAATTCCCCCGACTTGATTGGATGGATGTATATAATGTAGGGTGAATACAGAAACTCTTCTCCTTCCGTTTCTCTCCAGCTCATTCAAATTACTTATCCCAATCCAAGAATTGGAAACTCTCCCTTTTTTGCTATCCTTTCCTTTCCCTCAATCCAAAGAAGCTCTAAAAGATAGCAAAAGACACAACAATCTCCCCGATACACTATGTCTGTATGGAGAATAACATCATTTTCCATAGTACTACATTGGAAAGGTCATTTCATAGCTGAAATCACGTTTAAATGTTGGGATATTAATTTAGCCAAGGTCACAGAAATCAAATTGCAGAAAAACAGAAAGGAAAATAAAGATAAAATTACCCGCTCCAGGAAGTAACTGGCATTACTAGGCAGTGATTGAAGCTCATTTATCCGTCTATACGTAGCTTGAATTGCAGAATCATTCCACAACTCTTCTACAAGTGGGGCATACTCCCGTGTAGAAGCTGGGAAAATAGCATCAAGATTGCCAGATGCCATAACTTTAAGAAGCCAGTCTGAAAATGCTTTCAGCCGTGCGTTGATGGAATACTCTGTCATATTTCTCTTTTTGCCTAATGCAATATCTCCTGTTTTCAACAAATTGAATGACACCTTCAATAGCTGTAAATATCATATTTCCAAACAAATAAAGACTTAAAACTCGTTTTCTCTCACAATCAAATGCTAATATAAAAGGACTACGAATCAGTTCACAATGTTAAAAATCTGACTTACAGTACAACAGAAAAACAGTGCATATTTCTTGGATTAATATCAAAGAACATCAAAATTGGCATATCAACTTTGTTTTTATCAAAATTGTAAAAGCGATGGATGAATTTCAATGTTCTTGTCATCTCTATGAGGCAGAAACTAGGTAGACACTCTAAAAATGGGCCTACACATGTACATTTAATATGTCCAATAACAATAATAGAAAGATCCGTGAATGAAATATCGTTCCATGCCGCCTGACACAAATGGTTTTTACCGTTCCGCCACGGAGGCGAAACCGGCACATCTCGTGCGCGTGTCTCGAAATTTCTAGCCGAGCCGGAAGCATCGCGTGACGCCTCCAGCGCCACCTCCGGAGGCATCGCATGCATGCCGCGTCGCTTCTGGCAGCCGCCGGAAGTGTCGTCGGACACTTCCAGTGCCGCCGGAGGCTGGACTCCTCTGGCGCCGTTAGAGGCGTTCGTGGCGTCGCTTTGGAGGCGGGCACGGGCGTCCGAGGCTATCGTGCTGAATTTCACTGTGCAAAATTCATATTCCAATTTAAATAAATTAAACAATTCCTAAGGAAGTGTGATATTTTAAAGAGGCTTTCATTAACCCTAATAAATTATCCCAATAAAATATAAAAATTATATTATAATTTTTTAAAAAAATAATAAATTTTATTAAATAATATTCTGAAATTGTTTATAATGTTTTAAATTTTATTTAAAATTTCTAAAAAAAATAAAAATATATAAAATTCTAATAAATTAAATTTATATTCTGATATTTTTTAAAAAATAATTTGTATTTTTTACTATTTTAATGTTTAATTGATATTCTAATTTTTTTTCTTACTATTTGAAATATATTATTTAAATTATTAAATAAATATTCAATTTATATAATTATTATATATAAAATAGTATTTTGTATTAATTTATATAATTATGATTATTTAATTTGATTTATTGATATATCAATTTTCTTAAACAAACTATATTTAATTATTTTTTCTAACAATATTAAGTTGTTTAATAATAGAGAATTTATATAAAATCAATATACAACTTATTTTTTAAATTATAAACAATAAATATATTTATCTAATAATTACTATATATAAATAAAAAATACCGAAATCGTATCGGCAGGCATGATACGATACCGAAACGGTATCATTCCGGTTTGGGACCAAAACCTCGGCACGGGTTGAAATTTTAAACCTTGGGAAGATCCATGAATTCAGATATGTAGGTATATGTAAAATTTAAAGCAAGCTGAAATGTTGATGTTGCATATTGGAATGTGAAGCATGAATATCAGGCATTACACAGATTCATGTGCTCACATGCATGTGGGTCTACCAAATAATAACTTATTGGCAGACAAAAAAATTGACTGCAAGATCCTTCACACGTGATCCATAAATGCTCACGTCTTCCTCAACTTTCGTGTTATTTAAGGTTATCAACTCCTTTATTGTTCTTTTACTTCAATAATACTAGAACTAGATGAGGGCAAAGATGTAAGATGCAGTCAAAAGGAGCTCTGTGCTGAATAACCTCTGTCAAGCTCAGTCAAGTCTTTATAGTGATATGTGCCATTGTTCTTTTCATTCTTGGACTTATTATCCTTCCATGGCAGTGTATAAGACCATAACAGTGTTTCCTAAGAGATGGAAGGTGAAGAGCGAAAAGGAGGGAATGGAAATAAAGAGGGAAGCCAATTTGTGATTGTTTCCTCAGATGGAAAAATAGTCATTTCCTACACCCTATACTTCCTATTCATTCACACAATAATGCCTTTTCACTTTGTTCTGTTAAAACCATCCAGTTTTAATAAACTACACAACCTATATGTTGTTGATCTATGCAGAAATTGCAGAATTGTCAATTATGAAGGCAACAAATGTTTATATAGAAGTTGATAAATATAAAGAAAAAAACAATCTAATCATTGTCATTTATCCTATCAAAACATTTTGTTCCAGTTCAGAAGAATCATAAAACAACAGCATTCCATTAGCCACAAGTCACAACCAATAAGGTAATGAAGGCGCTATCAAAGAAATAAAATGATTACTCAGTTTATTTTTATTCAGTTTATATCTACAATGAAATAGAACATTATTTTGCAGGAAAAACAAGGCTTACCGGAAGATCAATTGGCCATTAATATTCTTAAAATCTATCAAAAAATTTGCATCGGCCCCAAAAATTCAACAAGAAACCATGCAGGATCACAGTCTAGATTTATAATTATCCATTTCTATCATAAGACATAAAATTGTAGATGAAAGGATGAAAACCCTCTAAATAGATATGTGCAAGTATTCTTACATTCTAGCACACTGTGTATCAGTCCACTAAGTATCAGTATTGGCGCTGTCCCAAGGCTTTAAACCATACAACATATAATCACATAATCTCATAAAAAGAAAGATGTTAAATGACACTTGTGTTTTTTTTATACATCAGTACTTGTAAAAGGATCCTTGCCTTTTTCCTAGACAAAGATGCTAAATTCATTACTTAGTTAACTACAATATTCTAAAATGCATGACGACTAACACCAGAGTAGAACAAAAATACCTTCTAGGCATTGAGAATTTCTTGTGCCTTTACCATATTTATAGGTTGTCAAAATAAAGTCTCAAATTATTAGCATGGGTTGAAAAAGAACTTGTTGAATAAGACACTAGAATGAAAAACAAAGCCTACTGCACATCATTCTTGTTTCTGTACCTGAGCAATCCGATTGTTCTATTCTCTCAGCCAAAATCTCTTCTTCAAAATGTTCACGTCCCTCAAGCAGTAGACCCAGATAATTATATATGTTGGTTTGAATCAGAAGCTTGATATCTTGTCGCTCTTCCTCAGAGAAAGGCACACTTTTGTAAAGGAACTTAGCCTGATAAAATAGGGAAGAAAATGAGAAGTTATCCATAAATGTAGAATATAGCAAACATAACTAAGAAAATCAATTTGGCATCTTCCAAGAACTACATCATATTTTAATAAGAAAATCACAATATTGGAAAACCAAAATTAATGACTAGAAACCAGTGTAAATTGCCTCCACTTATATTATACAAATTGGCCTGGTTAATAAATGGAATATGGTGTGGATTATTTCCTTTTACAACTTCAAAATTCCACTAGTTTTGTAATAATCATTTTCAGATGGCAAGCAATCAAATACCATGGGCCAACCAAAAGATTTAACTCATGAAGGGCATCATAAACTAATAGCCAGAATTTAGGTGTGATCTAGTTTTCTATGTGGCAAAAGGCGATTAGCTCGCCTCCAGTACCCCCGCCAATCCATCCCTAGGCCAACACAAAGGAAATAAATTACGGATGACTACTAGCCATTAGTGCAAGTAGCCAAGGCATGGGGGAGGGCATGCTCGGACACGCCGAGTTTCGGCCCCAAGACCTCATGTGGCAACACCCTATGTCTTAACCACCGCACCGCACCGCCCCGAGGGGACATGATCTAGTTTTCTATGGTTCTACATAAGGCAGCTAAGACTTCAATATCTAGATAGAATATTTTTTACTGGCAATCAATTATAAATGGTCAAATCAGGATAATGATATTGACATTTCAGGACAAGATTGTGTGGCATGCAAAGCATTTTGGAAT
Source organism: Zingiber officinale (assembly GCF_018446385.1). Classification (NCBI taxonomy): domain Eukaryota; kingdom Viridiplantae; phylum Streptophyta; class Magnoliopsida; order Zingiberales; family Zingiberaceae; genus Zingiber; species Zingiber officinale. The sequence continues at coordinate 7,680,184 of NC_055995.1, forward strand.
ATAAGAGAATAAATGCAAATCACCGCTTAAAATTTTATCTTATCCTCATATGATCCAGAGTTCTACATCCTATCTCATCTGAGCCATCTTTTACCCATGCGACTTAAAGTCCATATCAACTACATCAAAGCAAGGTCACTGGTTATTGCAGCTAAGAATAAGTTCTCAAATAACTCTACCAAATTGTCACATGCTTGGAATTCACATGATGACAAGATTCAAGGTGACTCTACCATCAATCAACAAATCGCATTGGCTCTTTGCAGGGAATGGAGGTGTTGCCATTCCAACAATGGGTATGGGAGATGGCGTAGAAGCTCAATAAGGCTACGCACACCCACAAGTATGACTTGTTGGCACTACAAGAGTCAGTAAAGGCCTGCCTTGATGGACTCTTCAAGAGCAACATCTAAGTCACCCACTTCAAGTGCACTGTCATAACACCTGAGAATTCCCAACATGCCAACCGCTTCAAAGAGTACGAAGGACACACAAAAGTAACTACTTGGGTAACCCTGTGGCGATGGACCACCTAGAATCAAGTGACATAAGAGGGTACTGTCATATCAACGCTACACTCATTAATCTCTCCAAGAAGGGAGGTTATCACGCCCTCTTAATCACAGACAGCTACATCAAACCGATGCTAATGTCAACAAGAACCTTATCCATCCATTGTACCATCATACACAAGAGGCTAATAGATAGAATCAATCAAGTTACTTTTAAACTTTGATTAGTGTTTCCTAAACGCCTAAAGCCCTTTTTACTTATTACTAAGAGCCTAGGTCAATGCTTCAGAAAAGATGATTTACTTTTATGACCATTATGTTCCACCTCACAGCAGATCCTCCATGTAGATTATTTTCTTTAGAGTTTAGAAAGTTCAAAATGCAGATCACAAAATCATGAGAATTTTCATGAAATTGTCTAAATTCTCTAAATGTAGGTAGTCACAAAAACACAAGAAAGTTCTCAGCATTGTAGTGTACTTTGAAGCTATTTATTTTATTTATGACATATTTCCAGCAGTTGTCACCCCTAAACACAGAAAAAATAAATGTATCCACTCCTGGATTTGTCTAAAAAAATGACGAGCTTTACTGTGAGAATTAATACATGCTATAATCATATGGTACTCATTTAAAGTACCTGTTTGAAAATGGTACTAGATCCCGATCCATGGTGCCCAACCAACAGAAATTTCTGGAGTGCTCTCGTATCAAAGTGGTCAGGAATAGATTGATTCAACAAGTTATTAGTCTCTTCCCCAGAACCATTTGCAACCTTACTAGGAAATGGCAATGAAAGAACAGGGCATAGAAGCTTCATACGAGTCTACAAACCAGAAAGTAATCGGAACATCAATTTCTGGAAGATATACAAGAAAATACATAATAAGCATGAGTATTACATAATAAGCATGAGTATTGATTACCTTTTTCCAAAGCATCCCTTTCACAGTCTTCTGCCCTTCCTCCAGGTATGTCCCATCAGCATTGAGCCAAAAATGAGGACTCCCAGCACAATGGACACCGGCCCACTACAGAGCAAGCAAATTACTGTTATTTCTAAATCTGTGGAAATTTAGAAAAACATAAATGGTCTTATACTTTACCTTAAGCATCTTCAGCTCAACTTTCGTAATCTCCCGACCATTTATAAGAACTCCAGTATTTCCATTGCTAGCATTTCGCATTAGAGCACTGCCTACATTTAAATGTGGAGAAATGATGTTGTCTGGTTTGTGCCCTTCCTGAAAATAGCTATATCAATACTGCAACCAAATAGTTGATGCAACAAAGATGAAAAAGGACAATCATGGGCAACAAAACACATTCTGCTTTCATCAAATTAATTTTGCCTTCTAGCCTAGATGACAGAGCATCACGCTGGTTTTGACAGGGATCACAGGTTAATTCAACAATGGCCCCCTTTGTTAGCAATTAAGCCGACGTACTTGAAGCCTTTAGTATAAAGTAACTTTTTTGGAAAAAACAACGGGCATTAACCTCGGCATTCCATTGATAAATTAGGTCCAACATAGATAAGCAAATACAACAACAACCAAACTACAGCGGTAAATGAGCCGAGCCGAGCCAAGCTCAAGCCAGCCTAGGCTCGAGCTCAGCTCGACTCGATTTATAATGGCTCGACTCGAGCTCGAGCTGACTCGAGCATGTAGAGTTGAGCTCGAGCTTGATTTTTTTATATTATTATTTTTTAATAAATTAATTAATATATTATATATTATGTATTATAAAAATATATATTATTACTTGCTCGTTTGGCTCGACGAGCCGCGAGCCAGTAATAATTAGGCTCGAGCTCGGCTTAATTTCTAATCAAGCAGGCTCGAGCTAAGTCAACTTCGAGCTCGAGTCAAGTTTTGACCGAGCCGCTCGCGAGCAGCTGATTTATTTGCACCCCTAAACCAAACATATTCCACTACGTGGGGTCGACTATATGGATCTTTCTACGTCATTGCGCTCTATCCCCTACTATATCATCATATATATTTAAATAAATTTTATCTTGTTTTATTATTCCTAATCAAGTCTTTTTTTTATCTTCCTCTTTTTCATTTGATGTGCGTATTTTTCATAGTTTCACATAGCCTAACTAAAGCATTTATTTGCCGTCTAAGTACATATTTGTATCATCTTAGACATGTCTCTCGTAGTTTTCCCTGAACAGATGCAACTCCGACTATTTCTCTAATGCTCTCATTTCTCATTCAGTCCATCCTTGTATATCCATGCATCCACCTTAACATCATCATCTCTGCAACTTTCATTTTCTGTTTATATGCTCAAGTCATAGTGCAACATTCAACATCATATAACATAACAAGTCTAACCGCCGTTTTATAGAACTTTCCTTTAAGTTTTAGAGATACTTTACTATCACATAAAACACCATACACTAATCTTCATTTCAACCATTCTACTTATATTCTATATAAGACATCTCTCTCAATCCCTCTATTATTTTGCAAAAATGATCATAAATACTTAAAGCTCTCAGTTCTAGACAACTCGTCATCTCCTATTTTAATAATTGTCTCATTACGTCAAATATTGCTAAACTTAAATTCTATATATTCTGTCTTTACTTTACTAAGCCTAAAATCTTTCACTTCTAGTATTTCCCGTCAAGATTCTAGTTTAGCATTTACTCTTTCACGTGTTTCATCTACCAAAACAATATCATCTGCAAACAACATGCACCACGGTACTGTGTCTTGAATGTGTCCAGTTCGTCCATGATTAATGTAAAAAGATAGGGACTTAGAGCTGATCGTTTGATCCTTAGTGTAACCTAGCTTTATTGGAAATGTTTCAGTTAATCCGCCTGAAGTCTCGTTCCATCATCATACATATTCTTAATTAATAGTGAAGCTCAACATAGAGAAGCAAATGATGGATATTTTTACTAGTTGAATTGATTGACGATAAATATGTGAGGAGTAAGGAGAATTAAAGAAAACTCTGATAAATATAACAGAAAGCGATTATAGTCAATGACCAAAGTAATTAGGACTTACATGGCTTGATGAGAAATATGTGATAATCAAGAACCAAGTTCATTCCAAAAGTGACCATCAATATAAGCAAGCTGCACATCCATGAGGCATGACTATATTATGTTGTCGAGTTATATTATAGACAACTAGCATAGTTTACCAATTTTGAATTGCATTTTGTCTTTAGTTGAGTTCATTGAATTGCAATGTGAACCATTTATAATGGGTTGCTATGCCTCAACCTGGATGAGGCAGTGATACATAAAATTAATCTAGAGACAATGAGGCAGCTTTGGGATCATGCACAAGACTGTATAAAGGAATTTTGATTCAGTTGGTGTTAGCATGAGATCTATCAAGCTAGTTGAGCTTCAAGTTATAAAGGTGATTTTCATTATTCTATCATACATAACTATTTGTGCATTTTATTGCTAAAAATAAAATGTTCTGTTGGAGCGACTTTGCAAGAAAATTTTAAGCATAATATGACAATCATAACCGAGTCATACTAGGACATAATAACAAATGCCTAGTTTGAATATTTAGATTTGTATGTTCAAGGCTATAATTCCCTTTTCATCCAAGCCCACGCTTCCTTCAATCATCTAGATCAAATAATGTGAGTCGTGACAAGGTTAATGAACAATGGAATCCATCCATTTGATTCGTAGAAGTCTCTGTTTTCTATTTTCAGTTCTGTTTTCCAGAGAAACAGAAATTGAAACAAAAATATCAAAAAAAATGTTTTTCACCAACTTTCAAATATAAACATTTAATGTTTTACAAATATAATGCTTGAAATTCGACAAAAAATGAATAAAAAATATTAATGAAAACAGAACATTTCCATAAAGAAACAGACCTATCTAGAACAAAATTTAAAAGGTAGCTTACCTTGCCCCAATAACCAGATACTTTGTCGTACCAGTAGAACCCCGGCTTCAACTTTGGAGGAGGGACAGGGCAGCTCTGCAACAGGACCATCTCGTCCATGCTGAGTTTCTTTCCATTGACACAAATATCTTCTGGCTTGAGCTGATTTTCCTCACAGCTCTTTTCAATCTTCATCAGCTGCTGAACTTCCCGGGAACTGAGCAACTTCTTCAACACGCGGGAGCTCTTCCCCAATCTTTCCCTATTCGATTCCAGTATCGGAGAACCAATGCAGGAAATGCACTTCCTCCCTTCGGGCATGGATCCCATGGCTCTCAACACGCATCCACTGCAATACTTAGCGTCGCAGACCAAGCAAGATTCTTTTTCCGTGAAACGGCTTCCTTTCAAGCACTTATAGCAAGCTCCCTTTTTTATCTTTACCTCCATTTCCTCCGACCTTTCTTGAGGAGAGTCCACTATTGCCGGAGACATGGAACAACTGGACTCGCCTGATTCCTGAAAGGTCGCGAGCAACGCCTTTTTCGCTTGCACAGCGACCGCCTCATCATGCTCATCTCCAGAGGCGGATGACTGGAATCCAAACTCCATGCTGATAGTCGACTCTGTCGAGAGCCGATTCGGCGCCATGTCATCAGCCGAAGCAAACCCGTCGCAAAACTCGTCAGAGAACCCAATAGCGCCAGAGCTGTCGACAACCTCGGAAAGCTCGGTCGAGGGGTCAACCAAGCTGGACGAGCCGAGCACGCCGGAGCTTCCAGGTTCAACAGAGGCATCGGCGTCGGGCCCTTCCATAGAGGCGCGATTGTCAATGACAGAGATGGAGGGAGCGGCAGGCATGGCAGGCTCTGTCGGCAGCGGCAGCCGCTGGGGCAGCTTCATAGGGGAATAGGAGGAGGGGGAGGGAAGCGGGTGGACGACGGGGAGGTCAGGAAGTGCGGCAGAGGGCGGGGCAACAAAGGCGAGGGGGATGCGGTCGACGTCGATGGGGAAGGCGCGCGGGAGGTCATAGGGAACGGGGGGACCCTGATACTCAACAGCGAAGGAGTAGTCGACGTGGTCGACGGGATCGACGGCGGGCGGTGCCACCTTGATGAGGCGGCAGGCCATTGCGAGAGCCGGAAGGAGGGAATCGATCTGGAGAGGCGCTAGGAAAGGCGGAGCATGACCGGAGCAGAGCGTACCCCTAACCCTAGCCTTAATCCCGTTGGCGGATAAAGAGGTGAGAGGGGGAAAAAGGCTGCACCTTTGGGATCACGCGCGAGAATTATAGAGAGAGAAAAATAAGCAGAGGAGCAGCTGCTGGTTTGTAAACCAAGAGAGAGGGAGAGAGAAGGTGGGGCCACGAAGGCGACTTGGACTTGCGTGAAGGACAACGGTGGGCCAATACACGACGCGTCTACCAGAGAGAATCTGGGAGTGGGGACCGGATGAGCAGGTGCAGGTTCAGAGTTTGAACGTGTACTATGAGTCAATAGTGAGTAGTGTGTGTGGCCGGCGAGGGGCATTATATTATATTATTTTCTTTTATTTTTAAGTATAATGGAAAAGGAACATTAAAAAACCGTCCCGATTATGTTACAAGAGTCTTCAACAAACCAGCAGCAGGCCTCTTCCCTTCCTCTCACGCCACTCTCGCCGTCGACGCGACCTCTCCGTCTCATTGCGGGTTAAGTTATTGCCGCACATGCAGTCTCCCTCTCCTTTGACATATTGACATCCACAGCCATTTTCAACTGCCACCGTCTTTCAGACCACCAGTAGCTAAGCCCAACCTTCAATTCCATCTTCGTCGGCGTTAACCATCGCCCCTAGCTTTTTCCTCTGGGATGCCACATCATTGCCTCCTGTATTATTTTATCGGAGGCCATTTTTCCGAGCCATTTGAACAGGGCCGTCTTAAGATTCCTTGAGACCCTAAGTAAAAAAAAAATAAAAACAAATTTTTTTAATATATTTTTAATTTTCTTTAACATTTTTTATTTAGATTTAGGACCGAAAATAATAATTTTAAAAAAATATTTTTAAAATTAGTTATTAAAAAGAATTAATTTTTTTTTAAAAAAAACTAATTTTTGATATAAAATTTAGTTTTCTGTCGGGTATTTTGATAATAATTTTATTTTTTATTAATAAAATTATTAAATTATTTATTTTTTTAGTTAGAATGTCAAATAGACTTTATTAATTTTAATTTTAAAAAATTTATTTTTGCAAATACATTTTACTTTATATTTTATGATAAAAAAATCTCTAATTCATATTATTATCGAGAAATAAAAAGAAAGAGCGAGGAAAAAATATTATCGGCAAAGGAAGAGAAGGACGTTCTCTGCGAGGAAGGAGAAACATGTAAAATCACTGATGAAAAAAGAAAATGGCACAATGCACTGATGAGAGAACTATTAGGATTTTTAAGAAATATTGAGGAGAAAATAATTCATTAGGTTTTATAAGAATAGTATTACTAATTGTAAAATAAAATGGGAATCGGAATAATAATAAAAAAAAAAAAGAAATATGTCAATTTAAAAATGAATTATATTTAAGGCAGAATAAATCTCATATAAAATTATGGTAGACAATTAATGAGTAAATAAAGATAAGTACAAGGTATAAATAGGAAGTGGAATCGATAATGAATTAATTGACAAAGTGTCATTAATGAATCAGCAATATATTTATAATTAATTAATATTAATGATGTTAATTTAATGGGCCCCAATAAAATTGGGGCCCTAGGCATAGACCTTAATGGCCTATGCCTTGAGCCGGGCCTGCATTTGAACAATCTTCTGCTTCTGATGTTGTTCGGGCCTCCAGGGCCCCAGGCCATTACTATCATTATGCTCCGATCTGACCTATCTGCGGCCTTCGAGCTGTCGTCGTGTTCCGGTCTACATGTTGATATCATATCATGGCCTACGTAGCGATGGCATATCTTGACTTGCATGCCTGTATGCCGCCCCACTCTCCGCTAGGCTCACGGGCTTCGCGCCCACCCAGCTCACGGAGTCACGGGCTTTGCCCCCACTCGACTCCCTGACTTTGCCCCCACTCACATTCGCCTTCAATCTCATGGGCTTCACGCCCCACTCGGTGCAGTGACATTGTGTCTTTCGATCTCTCGGGATCTACTCCCAACTCAGCTCACAAAGCACACAGGATTCACACCCAATCAACATTCTTTCGGATGCCTAGTCAGCATTCTCTTAGCTGACCGGTCGGAATCGCTTGTCCATCATCTTTCCACCCGCTCAGCATTCTCCCTATTGTCCAGTTGACATTTTTCGGTAGCCTGGTCACATTTTACGGTTATCCGGTCGATATTTTTCAATCACTTGGTCCCGATTTACTATCGTTCGATCGATATTTTCTCAGTCACACCCATCGTCTTTTCACCTGCTCGTCATTCTCCTAACTACTCGATCGGCATTTCTTCAATCTCTCGCTTGGCACTACTCAGTCTTTCGCTTTGTTCTGTTTATACGCACACTTTGCATTCTTCTGTTCGCTTGGCATCCGCTGGGTACCATTCGACCATTCGATTGAATTCTCTCGGTCAGCGAGTTATAAACGAGCAAGGCTCTCGTGGCCAGTGACCTCTCTGTCGGGTACAACGACTAGTCGGTCGGGTACAACGACTAGTCGGTCGGGTTCTCTCCCTAATCAGGTGTTGGTCTCACCTGCTGCTCTATTTGAAACTCATCGCCTGGTCTACATTCATTGCTCGCGCCTCACTCACTACTCCGCCTTGCACTCATCGTTTGCGTCTCACTCGTTGCTCTGCCTGGCACTTGCCGCTCGCCACTCGCGTCTCACTCGTCGCTTTGCCCCTCATTCACCTCCCGATCGGCACATGTTTTTACTTCTTGCTTGGCATTTGCATAATGGCCCGATCGCTCTGCTCACCATCGCTCGACCGTCTTCTCGATATCACTCAGTCTCCCTCAGCATTCGACCAATTGCTTACTTGGCATACACTTGACATTATTTCTTACGTTGATCAGCTCAACATTCCTTACGTCTCTCAGCTTGGCACACCTTTATTTGATTGATCGCCCTTTAAGCATCCGCTCGGTCGCCTGCTCGGATTTCCATTCCCTGTTTGCCACTTGATTGGCAATTGTTTGACTTATCGCTCGCTCAGCATCGTCGTTGCCCATAGGGCATTGTTCTCATCGCTCGGTCAACATTTGTTCAATAACTTGTGCGACATTCGTCCTATCGCCCGCTCAGCATTGTTTTTCGCCACTTGGTCGACACTTGTTTTTCTCGTTGCTTTGTGAGGCGCTCGTCGTTCATAGCTACTCGTTTGAAGTTATACAACGAGCTCAACGATCTGATTCCGCATTCAATAGTGATTCTGCTTTTACGTGAGACTTGGTCTAGTCAATCGGACTTGCGTCTCCTTCCACTAGACTTGAAGGAGAGACTTGTTATATGGATATAACTTAAGGGCCCAGGAGGAATTAAGAGGAAAAGGAGGGGTATTTTTTATCAAATCACGGTTTAGGGTATTAAGAAGAGGGGAAGGCGCTGTTCAAAGGGGGCTTCTTTTAGGAATTTTTGATGTCGCCATCATGGTAGCACGTCCGCGGGCGGACCACGTTGCCTCCGACGTCACCCCGACAGCCTACTCCCCTCACACCGACAAAAGCTCTGAGGTGTCACTCCTTTCGTCGCCATGCTCTCACGCCGGTGTCGATGCCTCTTCTTCCTCTCCACGCCGATGCTGCCGACTCTTCCTCCCCTTTTCTCCTCTCCACACTGCCTTCAGCGGCACCCCTAGTGTTGCCGCCTCACGCAAGGAAAGGCACCCCACTATCGAGAACGCCGCCTCCGATGCTGCCTACTGTCGATTCTTGTGGCCTCCTTGGCTGGACCACCCCTCTCCTCTCTCCCTCTCCCCTCGCGGCCAGCACCACCTCCACCAACCATTCTTCACACTGACGCTACCGGGGAGCACCACCGTCACCTATTTCCTTCCTCCTCACGCCACTCTCGCTGTTGACGCCAGCAGGCCTCTCCACCTCATTGTGGGTCAAGTCGTTGCCGCGCACGCAGTCTCCCTCTCCCTTGGCTAGCTGGCGTCCACAACTGTTTCTAGTGGCCGCCACCCTCAGGATTACTAGCAGCCAAGTCCGACCTCTAGTTCCATCTTTGTCGGCGTTAACAGCCGCCCCCTAGCTTCCTTCTCCAAGACGCCACATCATCGTCTCCCATATTACCTCATGGGAGGCCATTTCCGGGTCATTTGCAGAGTCTTCTGCCTCTGATGTTGTTCGGGTCTCCGGGTTACTGCTACCATTATGCTCCGATCTAATCTATCTCCGGCCTTCGAACCACTGTCGTATTCCGGCTTCCATGCTGATATCATATCTCGGCTTGCGTACCAATATCATATCCCGGCTTGCGTGCGGATGTCATATCCTAACCTGTGTGTCGTTGTTAGGTCCTGGCCTACATACAGCCTTCTGGGTCCAAGTCGCGTTCAGCTCCGTGCCGTCAGATCCAGCTTCTCGTCCGGCTCGCATTCATTTACTCTTTTAGGTCAGGACAACTCGGTCAGCGTCATAACCAACTCACCGAACCACCAGAGGAGGCCCCATGGGCCAAGGTATATTCTCCATTCTTATTCTATATGCATTTAATTACTCTACTATTTGTTTTGTTCCTTATATATTCGTTAGATCTGTCTCGAGCATCGGGGTACCAGGGACTGGGGTACCAGGGACTGGGGTAATCCGATCGCTGGCTGTAGATAACGTTGACAAGAGAACTTCTGATGACTTGATCAATATAAAAGATAACTTAACATACCCCCTCCAGATCATAACGATTTAGTTAACATTCCAACTACATTACTATGGTAATTCGTCTGAATTATCTTTCGGACAACATCACTATAAATGACTAATATAAACTCATAAAAATTTGTTATTGATCATGAAAATAAATTAGAAAGTAGTCACGAAGTCTCATCTAAATTGACCTTTTTAGGAGTGTCATTTGTTTGAGAAAAATTCAACACCCTGTATTAATTTTTTTTATTTATTATTATATTTTAAGATTAACCTTCTGTTTAGATGGAGTGAGGAAAGTTCATTAACGGAAGGGGAAGGGAAGGGAAGGAAGGGGAAGTGAGGGGAAGTAAAGTATTTAACTTCTCATTGTTTGGGAGGGAGGGAAGGTTCATTAACGTAACATGTGTTACTTTGTTTGGGAGGAAAGAAAGGGGAATGAAGGTTAAATAGATAAAGATACAAAAAAATACCTTTACTTTTTAAATTAGAAAATTTTCATAATATTAATATTTATTTTAGAAATATAAATTAGATATTTTTAATAATAAAATTAATTTTTTATATTATCATTTAAATTAGCTATTTTTTTAATGCCTTCCTTAATTTTTTATACTATTCATGACAAAATAATGAATTACCGATAATCAAGTAATTAAATGAAAATAATGATTTTAGAAATCTTAAATAAAGTAATTTAAAAGATAACGTGATAATGAGAATTCCTATTCTTTAAAAATTTATTAAATTTTGATGAAAAAATTAAAAAATAATAGATATCCTCTTAAATTTTGACGCCAAAAATAGTTTCTCCCTTCAATTCAGTTAAAAGACGTGTTGGATCCTCTTCTCTAATAATCTGGTAGCAAGCGAGTTGTGAAAAAGGCGAGGAAATTGAACTTCAATGACATAGTAAAATTAAAAATTGAAATATTTCTTAAACTATTAAGAACAGGGATAAAATTGGAATAAAAAATATTTTGTTTTCTCTTCCCCTTCCTTACGCCCCAATTCGGGGTGTAAGAAAATCTCTCTTTCCATGGATAACGAAGGTTAAAGTTGACCCTTCCTTACCTTTCCTTCCCTTTCCTCACTCCTTCCCAAACGAGGTCCAAAGTTTCCCTTCTCCTTATTTCCCTTTCCCTCACCTCCTCCCAAACATACCATAAAGCGTTTATGATTTAAAGTTTAAACACCCCTTGTTGCTTTGGTATAGTTACGGAGGACTAAAATATTATTCAATCAAATAAATGAATGAAATTGATGGAATTTAAAAGTTTGATTTAGTTAATTTAAATTTTGTTTTTTTAATATCAATTATTTTGATTTATTTAATTCAATCTCAATTTTAAAATTTAAAATTCATTTAAATTGAATCGATATAAAGATGTCAATTCAGATGGATCAGATCGGGTCTTGTTAAATTTAGATCGAGTTAATTTTTTTAAAACCCAACTTAAATCAGACCTGAACCCAAATTCAATCCAAAATTCCTAAACTCAAATCCGACTCAGATAACCCGAAAATCTGATTCAAAATGATTTTATTTTTTTTTATAATATTTTACTTTTATCTCAATACTCCATCATTATCATACTAACATTGATATTAATAAAACACTAAAATGTTCCAATCCGACTAAACCTTATATTTGGGTCAATCCGAATCCAACTCGACCCAACTCGAAAATTTTTAATTCAAAAATATTCCAACTCGAACCCAACCCAAATCGAAAAATGTTCAATCAGAATTTGAATTTTTTCTAATCGACTTAGGTTAGGTCATCAGATCGGATTCATTTTTAACATTGTAGGTAGAAATCACTAGGTATATCTGAAAATATGAAAGCCCTAAATCATGATTTTCATAAGTGGATCGGTGGGTGATAAATTTAATTGCCCAATATTAATCGACTCAGATGCGTCATTAATAAGTGGTCCTGGGGCCATGTTGCAGCGGATACTCACGATTCGATTTCATCTATAACATATTTGTAGGAATTTTTCTCTAAATAAGACTTGTAACTAAGGGATGTTGGATTTCTAGGTCGCTCGCCGTAAATGCTTCTCGATTTATCTTGGTGATCGATGGGAAACTTCTGTAGGACCAGATCAATCACCTCAAGCTCGATGTTATCCAACCTGGTTAATCATTTTTTTTTGCTCCTAAGGCTATGGTGCATGGAAGGGTACCCAATTGTACTCATGTATCCACGATTCGATTTTCAGCTACGCCGTATTTGTACAGATTTTTCCTTAAAATAGAACTTACAATCAAGGAATATTGGACTTCTAGACCGCTCATCACGGAGTACTTTCTAATTTATCTTATCACCTAATGAAAAATTTTCATAGAACCAGATTCAATATTATCTAATTAATTATTTTCTTATTAATCAATTAATAAATGAATTAATCGATTTTATATCAACTCAATTTATTCGATTTTATAATAAAGTTTGATATGTAAATTTATTGAGTTCAAATTTGATTTATTTGATATTCAACGCATTCGGATTTTAACGAGACGTTATAAGATTTGACAAATCAGTCTACTCTTCTACTCAACAAAGTCAATTATTCTTGCTAAAAAAACATATGATGCCAGTAATGGTTAGTTTAAAAATTTTGTATTTTACTATTTTAAAATACTTAAATTTATTTAAATAGTTTGTTAGAGTTTTTTTTTAATCTAAGCATAGTTGTTTTAAAAAAGCTGATTTATGAGGATAAGTTTATATTCTTAAATCAATTCAGATCAAATTATCTAACGTGGAAATTAGTTTGGTAGCCGACAAGATCCACAATTTAATATCGGATCTTGAATACGGGTTAACGGGTTTACATGATCCATCGTGAACCAATGAATGAATAGGGGATTAGGGATGATCCAGAGATCTTGGACCAGAGGATCCCTGTCCCTATTGTCCTTGTCCAGAAGGGACAGGAATCCTCTGGTCCAGGATCTCTAGATCATTCCTGATCCCATATTCATTAATTGATTAGATAAATTAGATCCCACATATTTAACAGGTTGAGTCTAATTCATCCAACTAATAAATGAACAGAACCTCTTTTGATCTAGAATTTTCTATACTAGAAGATCTGACCTCTACTGACAGAGGGTCCGATTTGTTCCCTAGGCTTCTATAAACACCCATCTGGTGCACCGATCGCGCACTCTCTAATTCCACTAATCACCACTGTAAATCTTATTCATGCCTTCCTTAATCGCCCACAAGCCTCCTCCCTCCCCCGACGGCGGCGAGAGCGCGCTCGCTCTCCCAGCCACGGCGGTGAGCAGCTACCTCTGCCTCAAGGCGGCGGCGGGCGAGCCGAGGTCGCTAGACAGGGAGGTGGTGCTGCGGCGGATCCGCCACCGGAAGCGCGTCGCCTGGGTCCGGAGTGCTCTTCGGACTCTGCTGAAGCCGGCGGCGCAACCCACCTCGGCCGGCGGGAGGGAGACGAAGGAGAAGAACGTCGTCGAGCGGGAGCCAAACTACTCGTCGTGGCTTGACGACGCCTTCGCCTTCCCTTGAATTTGGCGATTGCAGCAGTATCATGTTTGTTGCATTAATTAATGATAAGATCTTCAGTAATGATTGTCCAAATCAAATTTCTGTTTACTGAGGGGGACAGCGATGGCCGGTGGATAAGACATCGTACGACAAAGTGGGTGGCGGCATTAGATGCTCAGGAGGAGCCCAACTAATTGGATGCCCAGCATAATTATTAATACTAAATTGTTACAATCTGAATATTTTTTTTTAAAATTTTAAAATTATTATTAAATATATCTAAATAATATTATATTTTATAAGTTAATTATATTCTTTCTCATCTATTTCTATATTTAATTTCAAATATAAATCTTAATTAACTTTTAATAATATTATTTAATTAAATTTTTAATTAATAAATTTATTTTCTGATGGGCCAGAATCTGGCCAGCCAGATTTACCGTAATAAATTATCACAAAGAATAACAGGATTTATCGTTATTTGATCCCATCTTTTTCATTAAATTATAGAACATATTCTTAAGTAACTTTAATGCATAAATTAAGAATATCGGGAAAAGACAAAATTCTCTTCGATTAATTACAGTTTTCCTATTTATCTGTTACATGTGATCGTGGGAATAATCGCATTGGACAACTAGAGTTAGGGTCGTAAATAAATCGAGCTGAGTTAAGTTTTGTGGTGTTTAAGTTTGTTTGATAAGATAACCGAGCCGAGCCAAGCCGAGTTTAAAATGAACCAAGTTTTTGAAATGAGTGTTCAAGTTTGGCTTGGTTTATTTTTTATGAGCTTGAGTTTGTTTGAACCTTGGCTTGAGCTTGGTTCATTTAGATGTTATCAAGCTCTCAATTCAAGCTTGGCTTGAGCTTGGTTCGAGCTTGGCTTGAGCTTGGTTCGTTTAGATGTTATCAAGCTCTTAATTCAAGCTTGTTTGATTATTTGAAACTTTTAATTGTTTGATTGATTATTAAGATTGATAATTTTTTTTTAATTTTATTTTATTATTTATTTGGCATATTGAAAAAAGTTTTAGTAATAAATATGGTTTGTGAACATTGTTCACGAACGTTGTTCATGAATGTTAACGAGCTGAACACTTATGTGTTCAAGCTTGTTTGTTTAACTTAACGAGTTGTTCAAGCTTGTTTGTTTAATTAATCTTATGTATATTGAACGAACATAAACAAACTCTTACCAAGTCGAATATCAAATTTGTTCACAAATATTTAATTCATTTACAGTCCTAACTAAAATGACAGATTCAAGAGGAGTACGGATCCTTTTATCTGTAATTTATGTATTGATCTACTATATAAATTGTTGATTTTAATTAACTTTATCTATTTAATAATTGGAGTCTATCCTAATTAACTAATTAAATTTAATAGATTATCATCTAATACATAAATTATGGATAAGAAGATTTCGTCTGCGGATTTCATCTGCCATCATTCAAGGCATATATTAACGTGTACATTCACAAAAGTGAATAACAAAATAATTATCATAAATATTTCAAAAAATAATAAAACAGCTTTATTAGACCGAGATTTTCATTGGTTAAATTTTACATCAAAAATATTTATATAGAAGCATACATCTCGTTATGTCCAAAAGTAGAAAAGATGACTCGTTGAAAAAGGTTGTTCTAATATTGATCAAATAAAGACTCTTCATGGTATCCGAGTAGCTCTCAAGTGCTTCTGTATGCAAGAAGAATGTTAGTGATTGGGATAAGAAAAGGATTCCTGACGTTAGTTTAGTAAAAATGAAGGAATGTGTAGTACGATTATTATTGATGATGCATATTTTAAAAGACTTTAATTTAAATTATAAAAATATATAAATGTTTATTGATAATATTAGCTCAATTAATTTAATCAAAAATCCAGTGCATCATTTAAAAACCAAACATATTGACATTAAACATCATTTATCAGGAATCATGTTACTAAAGGTGACATTGAACTTACCTATATTGAGTACAAGTCAAATCTAGCTGATATTTTTATAAATCGCTCTCTAAATTTAAATTTAACAATTTAAGCCGACAATTATGAATGTGCATGATAGATTTGAAATTAATCTTTTATTTCATTTGTACTTGCAGGCAATTTTAAATTTCCGAGATCACTTCTATTTTTTTTTTACTTTTATCTTAAATTCCTTATTTTTCTAGCATTTCAAAATCTGTTATGAACTTAGCTTGGGGTTTTCCTTAAACAGTATGATCCTATAATTTTAGCAGCCATTTGGATTACTTTGCTTGTGTATTCAGAAATGTAGAATGGTGTGAAATGCTTAGAACTTTATCTGGACTTCAGATACTTATATTAGTACATCAACATAAATTTGGGTGAAAATATAAAAATACAGTGATCAAGTTAAATAGTCCTTTTTAGTAGATAACTAGCTAGATACTTGTACTTAACTTGATTAACCAAATAAACGTTGTTATCTTCTAATAGCTAGTTAGTAACTAAAAATTAGATATTTAAGGTTAATTTTTGGATGACTATAATTTTTTGAAGGTAATATCAGACTAAGGAGGAGAATATGTTTTCAAAACTGCTTAAAATTACTTTGAATTTTTTTTAAAACTGTTTTAAAAATTGCTTTCTACTTTGAAAACCATTACTTTAAAAAGTGTTTTGAAATTTATTTACTTAGATATTTTTAAATATTCTTAAAATTCTTAACTTGTGTTTGAAAATTTTCTCAAAATTACTTTGAAAAATCTATTTTAAAATTCTTACAAAATACTTTGTAAAAGGCTCTTTGAAAATGCCTATATACTTTTTTTAATATTTTATTTTAGAAAATAGGTTGTAAAATTTTCTCATAATTAACTTTGAAAAATTATCTTTTTCAAATGTTGCTTTCAAGATTAATTAAAAGTCATTTTAAAAAATTATTTTACAAAATTTACTTTGAAAATTCCATGCTTTAAAAATTATTTTGAAAATATTTCAAAAATTATTTTACTTTGGCAAATTTATTTGAAAAAACTTTGTAAAAGCACTTTAAAAAATTACTTTGCATTACTTTAAAAAGTGTCTTGAAAAACCTATTTGAAAAAAAATCTTCCTAAAATAAATCTGACTACTTTTAGTGCTTGTTAAATTTACTTAGCTTGTTTACTGTTTCATGTTTTTGGTGTACTTATTTACATAATTTTTTGATGAATGCCAAAGGGATAAGGTAAGAATTTACGTAAAAAAAAACTAAGAAATTCTAAAAAACTTAACCTTAACAAGATCAAGAGAATAAAAAACAAATCCAAATCCAAATTATTTAAGTTCTCTTAAATCATTTTAATATTACTATTTCTTTTTGTACATTTTTTGTAACTTTAACTCAATCTGTCATTACATCAAAAAAGGAGAGATTATTGGTACAACTAATACTAATGATCAAACCTAAGTTTTGATAAATGATAAATAGATTAAAGTTAGGTATGGTGTGATTTAACCTTTCTACCAAGTGTGCAGGACTTGACGAGTCTGACATTTTCTTAATTAACATCATCAATTAAATGTTATTTAATTGTCAAATCTAACAAGGTCTAGAGGACCTGATAGCTAGCGTAGAAGTCTAAATAGGTCAAGGATTGACATGATATTTGGCGGGAAGTCTGACTGAGTCAGCGGAACTTGACAGCTAGCCAAAGTCTAGTTAGGTCTGTGAACCGGACAACTGGCGGGAAGACGTGGTGGGCCGAAAGAGAGTCAAGTGATTCTGCATGGTAAGTCACTAGAGGAGAGTGTTCCACTGAGGACGAGCCTCAATTTGGGACTTTAGGTGCATGCCCAATTTATGTCCATTTTGGATCCATAAATTGAGACTTTGACTAGATTCTGATCTTGGACAGACAGGATCTAATTAATAATTCTATTTTATTATTGTGTTAACTTCATTTTATAGATTACACTGTATTTTTGGACTAACGCATTTTGCAGGACGAAGAACCAAAAAACAGCCTCGGATGAACAATCTTTGAGACACCTCAAATTCGGGCATGTAGGCGCCCTGGACAAGTCGGAGGTGCCCTAGACGAGATAAGAGTAGCAGATAAGACTTCGTGGGGCGGATGCGCCATAGAGGCGTTGGAGGCGCCTCCTAGGTGTTGGTTGGTCCTAGGAAGATCGTACCAGTTTTACTGTACAAAAATTTTGTACAAGTGTCGAACATTTCCTAACCAATCTATTGTGTTCTTTAGAAATTAAATTAGGAATCGCAAACGAAACTTAACATTATTGATTCCAAATTTAACTTAACTGTTCTTAATGGTTTAGATTTGGATCGCAAGCGGAACTTAACACTGTTGATCCAAATCCACCTATGTTATAAAGTTGATTAAATATTTATTTCTAAAATCGACTCCTAGGTCAAACATAGCGAGGCACTAGGCCTTCTTGGGTATGGGATCATCCACCACTGCCTCGACAAAGCCTTTTATAGAAATTCAATATTTAATTTCCTAAAATAACATTAGATTTAACCAAAAAGAACAATCAAATCACAAATTCGAAAAAAAAACACAAACTTGAATCACAAATTTGAAACTCTAGAATCATATGTCTCTTGTGTTTGGAATTCATACAAAGAAAAACTAGTATGATGCGGAAAATAATTACTAGTTATACCTTTCTTTGTAAGCAAATAACCTCTTGATCTTCTACCATATTCCTCTTCTAATCTTGGACGTTGTGTGGGTAACGATCTTCCGAGACGAGAACCACCAAGCTCCTTCTTCTCCAAGCTAGATTCAACCACCACCAATTCTCCGAGAGATGTAGAGGTCCGACCACCACCACCAAGCTCCAAGGGATGCTAGAAACAAAGGCTCCTTTCTCTCCTTCTTCTCCTAGCTAGAACCGGCCACCAAGGACTCCTCTTGTGTTGATGCTGCCGGCCACAAAGGAGGAAGAGAAAAGGAGAAGAGCTAGAAGCAATAGGGTCTGCCACCACCAAGGAAGAGAGGGAGGAAAATAGAATAGAGTTGTTCGCCATAAAGGCACCCCTACTCTCTCTTTTATAATCCTTGGTCTTGGAAAATAAAAAAAATTTAAATAAAACCTTCTTTAACTTCTTTGCCATGAAAAGAAAAATTTAATTAATTAAAATCAAACTCCTTTTCTTAAATCATATGGTCGGCCACCTTAAAGCTCCAAACAAGGAAAGTTTTAATACAAGAATTAAAACTTCCTAATTTGTTTCCGGAAATTTTTAATAAATTTTTTTCTAATAATTTATCCCTTCATGGTTGGTTATAAAAGGAAATTTCTTTAAATTAAAATCTCTCTTTTAAAACATGTGGATGATTTCCAAAAATGAAAGTTATCTCTAAAATTAAAATCTTCTTTCAATCTACAAATAAGGAAAGATATCTAATCTTTTCTTAATTTTTTGTATAAACTTAAAAAAGGAAAAATTTATAATTTTAAAACTCTCTTTTAAATCATAAACATGGTTACAAAAAAGAAAAATTTTCTCAAAATTAAAATCTTCCTTTCAATCTACAAATAAGGAAAGATATCATATCTTTTCTTAATCTTTTGTAGAAAGCTATAAAAAGGAAAGATTTAAATTTTAAACTCTCTTTTAAAATCATGGAATCCACATAAGAAAATTTTTTAAAAAATAAAATCCTTTTAATATGATGTGACCGGCCACACCAAGCTTGGGTTCAAGCTAGGGTCGGCCACACCATCTTACTCATCCTAATTGCTTTGGCCGGCCCAAGCTTGGGTTCCAAGCTTGCTTGGTCGGCTTCATTAGGATGGGTATAAGGTGGGTAAGAAGTGGGTATGTGGTGGGTATAATTCTCTATATACAAGAGGCTACGATAGGGACCGAGAGGAAGAACTGGTTTTGGTCTCCCGATGAAATTAAGCTTCCCATGTTCGCCTCGAACACCTAACTTAATTTCATCAATAATAATTTATTGCACTAAAGAATTATTATTGAACTACCGCACTAATCCCAAATTATATTTTGGACTCCTTCTTATTATGAGTGTGTTAGTCTTCCTGTGTTTAAGATGTCAGATGTCCACTAATTAATTGAGTTACTGACAACTCATTTTAATTAATATCTCAGTCCAAGAGTAGTAACACTCAACCTTATCGTCATGTCGGACTAAGTCCACCTGCAGGGTTTAACATGACAATCCTTATGAGCTCCTCTTAGGAACATTATCAACCTAGATTAGTAGGACACGGTTTCCTTCTATAATCAACAACACACACTATAAGTAATATCATTTCCCAACTTATCAGACCTTTTAATTTATTGAGCTAAATCTCACCCTTTGACAAGTCAAAGAAATAAATACTAAATATATGTGCTTGTTATTATATTAGGATTAAGAGCACACATTTCCATAATAACTAAGGTCTTGTTCTTTTATTAAGTCATTATAAAAAGAACTTACCTTAAATGGTCTTACTCAATACACGTAGAGTGTACTAGTGTAATTTATTAGTCAAGATAAACTAATACCTAATTACACTACGACTATTCCAACGGTTTGTTCCTTTCCATCTTAGTCGTGAGCAACTGTTTATAATTTATAAAGAACTGATAACATGATATTCTGTGAATGACACCACTCACCATGTTATCTACAATATAAATTAATTAAACAACTACACTTAGCAAATAAGTGTAGACATATGACCAATGTAATTCTTTTATTTCAAAATAGATGTTTACAAAAAGCTAGACTTTTAGTATACACTCTAACACTAGGCGCATTGGAGACACCTCAGAATGCTTGGAGGCACCCTTTCGTAGATAGAAATCGCAGTAATAGGAGCTTATCAAGATCGATGTTTTTGAGATCATTTTTGTTACTGGAGGCGCCCTCATTGAGGTTGGAGATGCCCTCAATGCTCAATATAAGGCAGATTCAACCAGAACTTATACACAACTTCTATATGTTGGTTGCTACTCGGAAAGCCTAGAGGTTCCACTATACAAAAATTTTGTACAAAGGTCTGAACCTTTTCCTAGCTACCATGTGTTCTTTTAAATTAAATTTTGGATCGCCTGCGGAACTTAACACGTTTGATCCAAAACTTAATCTATTTGTTCTTTTAGGTTTTGACTTGGATCTCCTGCGGAACTTAACACGTTCGACCCAAATCACCTTAAGTTATTAATTCCATTAAATATTAATTTCCATAATTGGTTCCCAGTACTGACGTGGCGAGGCACATGGCCTTCTTGGATATGGGAGCAACCACCACCGACTAGACAAAACCTTTTATAGAAATCTAATATTTAATTTCCTAAAATAACTCTAGGTTAACCGAAAAGAACAATCAAATCACAAGGAAAAATAAAACAAAAGAACACAACTTCAAAACACATATTCGAAATACTAGAATCGTAAGCCTCTTGTATTTGGTATTATTTCCATAAATAACTAGCATGATGCGGAAAGAAAAATTACTAGTTATACCTTCTAGAAAGACCTCTTGATCTTCTACCGTATTCCTCTTCTAACCTCGGACATTGTGTGGGCAACGATCTTCCGAGATGAGAAACCACCAAGCACCTTCTTCTCCTCCTAGCTAGGTTCGGCCAACACAAAGAAGCTTCACCAAGGACGAAGAACAAAACACCAACCAAGCTCCAAGGGATACAAGCTTTCTCTCCTTCTTCTTCTTCTTCTCCAAGTAGTATCCGGCCACCACAAGAGCTCCAAGCCAATAGAGAAGGTTCGGCCACCACCAAGAGGAAGAGAGGAAGAGAGGTTGGCCGGCCACAACACCAAGGAAAAGAGAAAGAAAAATAGAATAGAGTCGTTAGTCTTGAAGCCTCCTATACCCCCTCTTTTATAATCCTTGGTCTTGGCAAATAAGGAAAATTTAATAAAAACTTCCTTAATTCTTTTGCCATTGAAAAGGAAAATTTATTTAATTAAAACAATTTTCTCTTTTCAAATTTTAATGGCCGGCCACAACAAATAAATTCTCCAAGCAAATAAAATTTTAAACACCAATTAAAACTTCCTTATTTGCTTCCGGAAATTTATAAAAATTTCTCCAACAATTTTATCCCTTCATGATTGGTTTATAAAAAGGAAATTTAATAAATTAAAATCTTTCTTTTAAACATGTGGATAAAAAGAAAGTTATCTCTAAAAATTAAAATCTCTTTTAATCTACAAATAAGGAAAGATATCAAATCTTTTCTTAATCTTTTGTAGAAACTTATAAAAGAGAATATTTAATTTTAAACTCTCTTTTAAATCATGAACATGGTTAAAAAGGAAAGTTTTCTTAAAATTTAAAATCCTCCTTTAATCAACAAATAAGGAAAGATTTCAAATTTTAAACTCTCTTTTAAACATGTAGATGATTTACAAATAAGGAAAGTTTTTACCAAAAAATTAAAATCATCCTTTTAAACTACAAATAAGGAAAGAGATTAATCTCTTCTCTTAATTTTTTGTAGAAAGCTTATAAAAGAAAATTTTTAATTTTTAAACTCTCTTTTAAAATCATGATATCCACATAAGAAATAATTTTAATAAAAATCCTTTTTAATATTTTAGTGGCCGGCCACCTAAGCTTGGGACCCATGCTTTGGCCGGCCACCTACATGGCTCATCAACTTGGACTTGGCCGGCCCTAGCTTGGGTTCCAAGCTAACTTGGCCGGCCCCATTGGATGGGTAAGAAGGTGGGTATGCGGTGGGTATAAATCTCTATATACTAGAGGCTACGATAGGGACCGAGAGGAGGAATTGGTTTTGGTCTTCCGATGAAATTAAGCATCCCGTGTTCGCCCCGAACACACAACTTAATTTCATCAATAATAATTCATTCCACTAAAGAACTATTATTGAACTACCGCACCAATCCCAAATTACATTTTGGGCTCCTTCTTATTATGAGTGTGTTAGTCTCCCTGTGTTTAAGATAACAAATGTCCACTAATTAAGTAAGTTACTAACAACTCACTTAATTAATATCTAGCTCCAAGAGTAGTACCACTCAACTTCATCGTCATGTCGAACTAAGTCCACCTGCAGGGTTTAACATGACAATCCTTATGAGCTCCTCTTGGGGGCATTCTCAACCTAGATCACTAGGACACAGTTTCCTTCTATAATCAACAACACACACTATAAGTGATATCATTTCCTAACTTATCGGGCTTATTGATTCATCGAACTAAATCTCACCCATTGATAAATTAAAGAAATAAATATCAAATATATGTGCTTGTTATTATATTAGGATTAAGAGCACACACTTCCATAATAACTGAGGTCTTTGTTTCTTTATAAAGTCAGTATAAAAGAAACGACCTCTAATGGTCCTACTCAATACACTCTAAGTGTACTAGTGTAATTATATAGTTAAGATAAACTAATACCTAATTACACTACGACCTTCCAATGGTTTGTTCCTTTCCATTATGGTCGTGAGCTACTGTTTATAATTTATAAGGTACTGATAACATGATCCTCTATGTGTGACACCACACACCATGTTATCTACAATATAAATTAATTGAACAACTTCATTTATCATAAATGTAGACATTTGACCAATGTGATTCTTATTTCTAGATAAATGTTTATACCAAAAGCTAGGCTTTTAGTATACACTCTAACAATCTCCCACTTATACTAAAAGACTAAGCTGCCATATCTGCTGCCATACATATGATTCCCAACCCTTCAACATGTCCATCAAAAGCTCTCGCCTTAAGGACCTTAGTGAAAAGATTTATAGGTCATCATCTGATGCATTCTAGGCAGCAACAACTTCTCCTCGTTTATACGATTTCTCGTATTGGGTGGTACTTGCGCTCTATTGTGTTTACTTGCCTTTATAGACTTATGGTTTCTTCGAGTTTGCTACTGCACCAATATTATTACAATAAATTGTAATAATCTTTGGACAAACCAGAAATCATATCTAAGTCTATCTTGAGGTTATTGAGTAATTCAGCTTTTATGGCTACCTCAGAGGCTTGCCATATACTAAACTTCTATGGTGGAGTCTAGAAAAACACCTATGCTTATCACTTTTCCATAGTTATGACTTTACCTCCTAAAGTAAACACAAAACCCCGAGGTTGACTTATTATTGTCCCTATCCGATTGGAAGTCAAAATCCATGCAACCCACAAGGACCAAATTAACTGCCTTGTAAGCTAGCATATATTCGGTCACGCCCCGAGAGTAAGGTTGTCCGACGAAAATCAGACAGCACCTCCCCTGTAGCAGTGACAAATAGAACCGGTATACAACACCACAGATAATACATATACAAATATATCACAACCACGCAGATAATATGCAGCCCACACGGTTGTAAAGTCAAACACAGCGGAAAATAAGAATAACAAAGATAAAATAACAAAAACTCACCGCGGGCCGGCCCGGCATGACTCATCGGCAAAACAACCAAATACAAATAACAAGTCCACAGCTCAATTATTACAATGCTAAATTCAAAGGTTTAACTCACAATAAAATGAAAACCAAAACCGTAAAACCCTCCTCGAAAGTGACATAGGACCGGCAGTCGGGATCCTCCTCCAAGCGTACTAGCATCGCTATTAGCTACCTGGTGAAATTACCAATGCGGGTGGTGAGTATAAAACTCAGCGGGTAATAGGATAGACAGTGCATGAGTATCATAAAGAACAGGAATACAAAAGGATACAGTCTCGGAAAGATAAATAGCAGATACTACAGGGTAAACAAAGTATATATATATCCATACCTGAAACCATATCCTAGGCTAACAGTGTAAGGTCTGAGATAAAGTAAACTGCTACAGTACTGCTTATAACTACCAGAGTCACATATAAAGTATACTGCAATAGTAATAAGTGTCCAAGCATATATAACAGGTATGTGATAACAGAACTGCATAAGTAAGCATAAACAGCATAAGCAGATATATCAAAAAGTAGCGTATGCACGGATGGTCACTCCCGCCCACCCCTCAAGTCCATGACCACAGTATGGACGAGAGGCCGGGACAATGACAAACTGTACACACTCCAGCTACCACTACTCTCGAGTGGCCGAGGGGACAGTTGCATAGTAGTCAATAGCTACATCGACGGGGTCCCTGCTGCCCGCGACTCAGCAGACACTACCCATGAGTGAGCGAATGGGGGCACGACAGACATGCGGCACGCTCCAAGCTACCACTACCCATGAGTGGCCGTGTGTGCCAACGACTGTCTCAACCACAAGGGAGCCAAAGTCGCTTATGCATGCAATGACATGATGCGAATAATGCAACAGTCATCATATATATATAACAGGAAATCAGGTATGCTACATGAATCCGCATGCTCAATACTAAGCATAAATAAATAGTAATCAAACAGGTAAGCATAAACAGGTAAGCATGGCATCTAGTATCTGCTAGGTATCAAGAATAACAACGGGAGACTGTATAGATAAGAAAGTGATCATCTCGAAAATTGAGTGGATAAAGTATCAAGCACAAGAAATAAAATGAGTGGAGTCAAGATAAATACTGCATATATGAAACTAACTCATGCACCTAAACCGATATCTAAAGGAGCAAGTTAAGAAGTACCCGCCTCAAATGTAGGCCGAATCCGACGTCAACCTCGTCACAATACCCGCCTCGATCAAAGTCCTGTGTCAACGTACAAAATCTAACTAAATACATAGGAAACAGAATAACTATACTAGTGTACAAAGCATGCGAATATAAAATCCGAGTTCCAGTCCTTATCCAGACGAAACCACCCTGATTTATACAACCTACACCAAACCCTAGTTTATGTCTTCAGATCAAACAATTTCCAACCGAAACTATGTCAACTAGAATTCCCAAATCATGCATTACGTCTCTTACACACCAATGCACCCACACCTATTCAATTAAACTAAGTACCCAAAATCTAACACTTACCTTACAGTAATCTCCCTCACTGATAGCCACTGCCGGAAGGTGCTACTGCCGGAAAGTGCTACTGCCGGAGATGGAAATCGCTGGCACAAGCGCACCAGTGCTGCCGGCTGCCAATATACCACAGAACCGGCTCCTACAGTGCTACATACACCCAATTCTCACTGAATTCATCACTAGATCTACAAATCGAACTTCTGGAGTGGTGTATAACTTACCTGATGTTTCCCGGGTGAAGAACAGCTGCTGAGAGTTGTGGCCGAGCCCCTCACAGCAAGCCACTGCCCAAAACCATCCCACAAATCCGTTCACCCTCTCATCTGGCAACAAATCGCAACTTCTATAGCTAATCGCAAAACCCTAATCAAACAAACCTCACCTCAATTACCTTGATGTCGAGAACCTTTGCCTTTGACGAAGAGCACTCCGACGAACTCAGCTCAGATCTAGAGCTCGGTAAAACGAGTTAGCTATCTGGAGCATAACCCTCGCCACTCTGGAGCTCTGGAACGAGAGATCTCACCTAACATACACAGATCTCGCTCTCCTTCCCCAACCGAGGATGCTCTGCGGGGTTCCGAAGGTAGAATCCACCGGTGAGCCGCCCGATAGTGCACAGAGGAAGTCGGAGACCCACCTCTTGCGACTCGGTACCGGCGATCGGGCACGACGTGCGTCGGAGTTGAGATCGTCGGCGGATAGGGCAAGCTCGAGAGGAAGCGGCAGTCGTCGGGCAGAGTGGACACGCAGGAGAATGAGGCGGCGTTTTTAGGGCACTGTAGCTTCTCACTTATATAGGTAGGGTTTAATTACTCTACCTAATTAACTCCCTAATAAGCCTCTCAAATGGTGATTTCCATTATCCCTTTAAACATTGTCATAAATCCTCCAAATAAATCCAGAAAAATGTCATAAAATTCCCTTGAATCATTTTAGGTTATTTTCTTTTGCCGTATCTCACATTCTCCCCCTCTTATAAGAATTTGGTCCCCAAATTTATGACGTAAATGCAATAAACGACAAACAACAAGCGAAGTCAATCATTATATGAAATAACTTACATACCTTCATCAAACAACTGTGGGTACCGCGCTCGGATCTCATCCTCCAGCTCCCAGGTTGCCTCGTCATCTGAATGATGCTCCCAACCAACCTTGACCAATCGAATTGTCTTGTTTCGCAGCTGACGTTCCTTGCGATCCAATATCCGCACTGGAACCTCCTCATACGTTACATCTGGCTGAAGGGTGATCAAGACATCTGTCAAAATATGTGTAGGGTGTGGCACATATTTCCTCAACATAGACACGTGAAATACATCATGCACCCCAGCAAGTGAAGGTGGCAGCGCCAGTCGATATGCTACCTCCCCGATCCGCTCAAGTATCTGAAAAGGTCCGATGTAACGAGGAGCTAACTTCCCTTTTAATCTAAACCTCCTCACCGCCTTGGTAGGAGACACTCGTAGGAACATGTGATCATCCACAGAGAACTCCAAAGGTCTCCGTCTCCGATCCGCGTAGCTTTTCTGTCGGTCCTGGGCTTCTGTCATTCTGCGTCTGATGGTGCCAACCAACTCTGCATCTCGCTGAATACGCTGGGGTCCCAAGACTGACGATTCTCCAACCTCGTCCCATAAAGTAGGAGATCTACATGCTCTGCCATATAATGCCTCGAATGGTGCCATCTGAATCGCTGAGTGGTAACTGTTATTGTATGCAAACTCCACCAAGTGCAAGTGATCCTCCCAGCTACCGCCGAAGTCCATGGCACAAGATCTCAATAGATCCTCCAATGTCTGAATAGTCCGTTCCGACTGCCCATCCGTCTGAGGGTGAAATGCAGTACTAAAATGGAGTTCCGTACCCATGGCCTGCTGGAGACTCCGCCAAAATCGAGAGGTAAATCGTGGATCTCTATCTGATATAATACTCAGAGGTATACCATGTAATCTGGTGATCTCTCTACAGTACAACTCTGCCAATCGATCCAACGAATCCGTCCGACGGATCGGTAAGAAGTGCGCAGATTTGGTTAACCGATCAACGATTACCCAAATCGCATCATGACCCTTCCGGGTCCGGGGTAGTCCTACCACAAAGTCCATCGTGATATGCTCCCATTTCCATTCTGGTATTTCTATCTTCTGCAGTAACCCAGCTGGTCTCTGATGCTCTGCCTTAATCTGCTGACAAACTAAACATTGCGCCACAAATACCGCAATATCCTTCTTCATACCATTCCACCAGTATGATCGTTTCAGATCCCTGTACATGCGAGTACCTCCTGGATGAATCGCAAATCTAGATCGATGTGCTTCCCGTAGTAAGTCCTCCTGGACAGGATGTGACTCAGGGACACATAATCTGCCGCGGAAATACAGAATTCCACTATCATCACAAGCAAACTCTGTCTGCTGTCCTGAGGTAACTCTGCTACGTAAAAACTGCAGATGCTGATCCGTAGCCTGAGCCTCCTTGATACGCTCCACTATAGGTGACTGAGCAACCATGGTGACTAACAAGCCTCGCTCTGTCTGTGCTTGCTCCATCAACCCCAACTCAGAGAAGCTCTGTATCAACTCTGTAACCATCACTCGGTGACATGCCAAAACTCCACGGGATTTCCTGCTTAAAGCATCAGCTACCACGTTGGCTCTCCCCGGGTGATAGTTAATTGTGCAGTCATAGTCTTTCAAGAATTCCATCCATCTTCGCTGTCGTAAATTCAATTCCTTCTGGGTAAACAAATATTTGAGACTTTTATGATCTGTATAAATCTCAAAGGTGATCCCATATAAATGATGTCGCCAAATCTTCAATGCGAAGATGATAGTTGCCAACTCCAAATCATGAACTGGATAGTTCCTCTCATGATCTTTCAGCTGACGCGAGGCATATGACACCACACGATCGCGCTGCATAAGTACGGCACCCAGTCCCTGATATGATGCATCCGTGAAAAGTACAAATCCATCCACGCCAGAAGGAAGTACTAACACTGGTGTAGTAACAAGTCTCCGTTTGAGCTCCTGGAAGCTCTGCTCACAAGATTTTGTCCAGCTAAACTTCTCTCCCTTCCGGGTCAATCGTGTCAATGGTAAGGCTATGCTGGAAAAACCCTCAACAAATCTCCGATAATACCCAGCTAATCCCAAAAAGCTACGAATCTCCTGTACGGTCTTCGGCTGCTCCCAACCAGTGATGGCCTCAATCTTCTGTGGATCCACAGATATACCTCTGCTGGAGACAACATGTCCAAGAAAACCCACCGAAGGTAGCCAAAAGGCGCATTTACTAAACTTCGCATAGAGGTGTTCTCGCCGAAGCGTCTCCAAAACTATGCGAAGATGTCGCATGTGCTCCTCCTCAGATCGTGAATATATCAGAATATCGTCAATGAACACAATGACGAACTGATCTAAGTACTCAAGGAACACTCTGTTCATCAGATCCATAAACACTGCTGGGGCATTGGTAAGCCCAAATGGCATTACCAAGAACTCGTAATGACCATAACGAGTGCGAAATGCTGTCTTCGGAATATCCGCATCTCCAACCCTGAGCTGATGATAGCCTGAGCGCAAATCAATCTTTGAATATACACAGGTATCCTTTAGCTGATCAAATAAATCTTCTATACGTGGCAGTGGATATTTGTTCTTGATAGTGACCGCATTCAACTGTCGGTAATCAATACATAGTCTCAATGATCCATCTTTCTTCTTAACGAAGAGTACTGGTGCTCCCCACGGAGAAACACTGGGACGGATAAATCCTCTGTCCAACAGCTCTTGTAACTGAACCTTCAGCTCCTCTAACTCCTTTGGTGCCATGCGATAAGGGGTCTTGGATACCGGTGCGGTTCCCGCAACCAACTCAATCGTAAACTCGACTTGCCTTTTAGGAGGCAAACCGGGGAGTTCGCCAGGGAACACATCTGGAAATTCTCGGACGATAGCAACATCCGAGAGCTGTGGTAATACATCTGAGCCAGCTTTAACCATGGACAGCAAATATCCCTGACAACCCTGTGCCAACAATCTCCTCGCTTGCATTGCTGATATGACTGCTATCCCATCACTTCTGGTTCCAAAGAATACCCAAGACGGTAGACCGGGAGGTCGGAAAGTGACTACTCTAGCTCCGCAATCGACTGTAGCATGGTTCATGGCCAACCAATCCATGCCTAATATAATATCAAACTCCACCATCTCTAATACCTGCAGATCCACCATAATAGTCTGACCATTGAAGTCTAAAGGACATCCTTTGACTTCCAGACTAATACTTAGTACCTCGCCAGATGGTAGAGATACTGTCAGCCCGTGAGACCGATGACTAGCCAATCTCCCGATTTTACCCAGAAATACTCGTGATATGAATGAATGAGAGCTACCAGTATCTATCAATAAATCCGCAGTAAATGTATAAACTGAAATAATACCTCAGAAAACCGATCCCTCAGCTCGCTGTGCCTCCTCCCGTGTAACAGCATAAACACGACCCACCTCTGAGCTCGGCTGTGGTATCCCTGAAGTGGCCTGCGCTGGCATCTTAGGTGTGGGAACCGGCTGCTGATACTGAGACTGAGGCTGCTGCTGATATGCTGAGTAAGGCTGATGTGGATGAAAATCCTGCTGTGCTGGAAATGCCTGATGAGAAAATACTGCGGCAGAATACTGTGTAGTCGCTGGCTCCTGACCCTACACATGGTATATCTGTCCCTGAGGAGGCTGTGGTCATTGCTGACGTGGGGCACTCTGGGTCTTCTGCGATCTCCTCTGTGAACGTGACTGAGAGGATGATTCCCCCTGAGATGTAACTTTAGGAGCCTCCAACTGTGCTTTCAGAGTACAATCCCGACTCTCATGCCCCAGAAGTTTACAGTAGAAACATATAGCATGATCCAACGGGCAACTATTCCTGGTGTGACTCTTGGACCCACACTGAAAACACCTGGTCCCACCAAAGTTCTTCTGATCATGATGAGGGGGACGAGAACCTCCATCCGATGTTCGCCCAGTCTTCTGAGGCCGAGAAGATCCTCCGGAAGGAGCCCGAGAACTCTGACCTCTATTCCCTCTCTTTTGCGACGACTGCTTTTCATGTCCTTTCTCCTGATTTACCTGCTGCTGAGTCATCTCTATGAATAATGCTCGATCTAGAACCTCCCGATAGGAACTACCTGGAAATCCTGACATCCGAATCCGAATGTATGCTGCAAGACCCTGAGTGAACTGCTGCATACGATCATAATCTTGTGCCACTAAGTGAGGACAAAATTCTGCCAACCTACAGAATTCAGCATTGTACTCCATCACTGACCGGTCGCCCTGCTTGAGATTCAGAAATTCCTGGCGTCGAGCTAGACAGAAGGTCGCTGGGAAATATTGCCGCTCAAACGCGTCTCGGAACATCGCCCATGTGATGCGCTGCTCTCCAAAGATCCTCTTCTGCATGTCCCACCATGTGACTGCTTGATCTCGGAGATGATACGCTGCCAGTTCCACTTTCTCCTCATCCGTGCAACTCAGGTACTCAAAGGTGCTCTCTAAATTCTTCAACCAACTTCGAGCAGCCCAAGGATCTGCTCCGCCCAAATATAAGGTAAATCTGTCCTTGACGGACCTCGCCAGCAACGGTATCCGAGCTCTGTCCCTCATCCAATCAGTAGTAGCAGGAGTAGGAAATGCTGATGGTATCCCGGAGGGAATACCCTGAGGCTAAAATTCCCGATTCCTACCAGATGGTATGACTGAAGGGATCTCCTGAGGCTGATGTCCCTGATCTCTAGGAGTCTGATGGGTCTGTCCCCGACTAGTCGTCTCAACATCCGTTGGATCCCTAGAAGAATCCGCCTCCCGAGTCACTGGTTCTGGTTCCTCGGCCTCAATGGGTTGTTTCCGTGGTCGTCCCGGTCCACGACGATAATCGGCTCCCGCTCGACCACGCCTCATACCTGATGTAAACCACTAATAAGTATTACACACAGTATAAGTTCATACTTATAAAACTTACAACCAATTACTTGGAGGTGTTCCGCCGCCGCCTGGTCCCAAATCCCGAAAAGTCATTTCGAGGAATAAAATCATGAAAAATCCAAAACGTATGAATCTGACATCGTAAACCTGTAGCTCTGATACCAATAAATTGTCACGCCCCGAGAGTAAGGTTGTCCGATGAAAATCAGACAGCACCTCCCCTGTAGCAGTGACAAATAGAACCGGTATACAACACCACAGATAATACATATACAAATATATCACAACCACGCAGATAATATGCAGCCCACACGGCTGTAAAGTCAAACACAGCGGAAAACAAGAATAACAAAGATAAAATAACAAAACGGCTTGACTCATCGGCAAAACAACCAAATACAAATAACAAGTCCACAGCTCAATTATTACAATGCTAAATTCAAAGGTTTAACTCACAATAAAATGAAAACCAAAACCGTAAAACCCTCCTCGGAAGTGACATGGGACCGGCAGTCGGGATCCTCCTCCAAGCGTACTAGCATCGCTATCAGCTACCTGGTGAAATTACCAATGCGGGTGGTGAGTAGAAAACTCAGCGGGTAATAGGATAGACAGTGCATGAGTATCATAAAGAACAGGAATACAAAAGGATACAGTCTCGGAAAGATAAATAGCAGATACTACAGGGTAAACAAAGTATATATATATCCATACCTGAAACCATATCCTAGGCTAACAGTGTAAGGTCTGAGATAAAGTAAACTGCTACAGTACTGCTCATAACTACCAGAGTCACATATAACTCAGCATATGTAAGCATATCACATGGATATAATAAAAGAACTGCATAAGTAGGCAATAAACAGCATAAGCAAATATAATAACAAAAGGGTATGTATGGATGGTCACTTCTGCCCGCCCTTCTACACCACGATCCCTATATGGTCGAGTGGCTGAGACAATAACAACTGATACACTCTAATTACCACTACTCTCGAGTGGCCGAGTAGATAGGTGCCCAGTAGCTAACTAGCTATGTAGCAATGGGGTCTTTGCTACTCGCAACTCTAGCTACCATTACCCATGAGTGGCCAAGAGGGGGCATGACAGGACAAGTGGCATCTCCTCCAGCTACCACTACCCATGAGTGGTCGAGCGTGCGGTGCCAAAAATGACCAATGTCTCTCAACCACAAGGGAGCCAAAGTCGTCGGCTATGCATGCAATGACATGATGCGAATAATGCAACAGTCATCATATATATATAACAGGAAATCAGGTATGCTACATGAATCCGCATGCTCAATACTAAGCATAAATAAACAGTAATCAAACAGGTAAGCATAAACAGGTAAGCATGGCATCTAGTATCTGCTAGGTATCAAGAATAACAACGGGAGACTGTATAGATAAGAAAGTGATCATCTCGAAAATTGAGTGGATAAAGTATCAAGCACAAGAAATAAAATGAGTGGAGTCAAGATAAATACTGCATATATGAAACTAACTCATGCACTTAAACCGATATCTAAAGGAGCAAGTTAAGAAGTACCCGCCTCAAATGTAGGCCGAATCCGACGTCAACCTTGTCACAATACCCGCCTCGATCAAAGTCCTGTGTCAACGTACAAAATCTAACTAAATACATAGGAAACAGAATAACTATACTAGTGTACAAAGCATGCGAATATAAAATCCGAGTTCCAGTCCTTATCCAAACGAAACCACCCTGATTTATACAACCTACACCAAACCCTAGTTTATGTCTTCAGATCAAACAATTTCCAACCGAAACTATGTCAACTAGAATTCCCAAATCATGCATTACGTCTCTTACACACCAATGCACCCACACTTATTCAATTAAACTAAGTACCCAAAATCTAACACTTACCTTACAGTAATCTCCCCCACTGATAGCCACTGCCGGAAAGTGCTACTGCCGGAGATGGAAATCGCTGGCACAAGCGCACCAGTGCTGCCGGCTGCCAATATACCACAGAACCGGCTCCTACAGTGCTACATACACCCAATTCTCACTGAATTCATCACTAGATCTACAAATCGAACTTCTGGAGTGGTGCATAACTTATCTGATGTTTCCCGGGTGAAGAACAACTGCTGAGAGTTGTGGCCGAGCCCCTCACAGCAAGCCACTGCCCAAAACCATCCCATAAATCCGTTCACCCTCTCATCTGGCAACAAATCGCAACTTCTATAGCTAATCGCAAAACCCTAATCAAACAAACCTCACCTCAATTACCTTGATGTCGAGAACCTCTGCCTTTGACGAAGAGCACTCCGACGAACTCAGCTCAGATCTAGAGCTCGGTAAAACGAGTTAGCTATCTGGAGTATAACCCTCGCCACTCTGGAGCTCTGGAACGAGAGATCTCACCTAATATACACGGATCTCGCTCTCCTTCCCCAACCGAGGATGCTCTGTGGGGTTCCGAAGGCAGAATCCACCGGTGAGCCGCCCGATAGTGCACAGAGGAAGTCGGAGACCCACCTCTTGTGACCCGGTACCGGCGATCGGGCACGACGTGCGTCGGAGTTGAGATCGTCGGCGGATAGGGCAAGCTCGAGAGGAAGCGGCAGTCGTCGGGCAGAGTGGACACGCAGGAGAATGAGGCGGCGTTTTTAGGGCACTGTAGCTTCTCACTTATATAGGTAGGGTTTAATTACTCTACCTAATTAACTCCCTAATAAGCCTCTCAAATGGTGATTTCCATTATCCCTTTAAACATTGTCATAAATCCTCCAAATAAATCCAGAAAAATGTCATAAAATTCCCTTGAATCATTTTAGGTTATTTTCTTTTGCCGTATCTCACATATTCTCTAGTGCCTCTAAGGTACTTCAATATATGCTTTACTGCAATCCACTGTCCTTGTCTAGGGTTACTTTAATATCTGCTAACTATGCCCTTGGCAAAACAGATTTCTGATCTCGTGCATAGCATACATTAGGCTTCCGACAGCCGAAGCATAAAGAACTGCCTTTATTTCCTTTATCTCCTTTGATGTCTACAGAGACATATCTTTAGATAAAGTTACTCCATCCTGAAAAGTTAAGAAACCTTTCTTGGAGTTTTGCATGCTTAAAACGAGCAAGGATTTTTCTGATATATGAAGCTTGGGATAAGTAAAATATTCTTTTCTTGCGATCACTTATTACTTTGATCTCAAGAATATATACATTCTCCCAAGTCCTTTATATCAAATTATTTGGACAACCATACCCTTACTTCTGACAACATTTTGATATTGTTTCCAACTACCAAAAATGTTATCTACGTATAGTACAAGAAATACCACCACGCTTCCATCACACCTTTTGTATACACAAGACTTATCCGGTTACTAAATCCATAGACTTTGATAAACCGGATGTTCTAAGACCTTGAAGCTTTGCCTCAGTCCATAGACTGATTGAGCTTGCACACAAGATGCTCTTAGCTCTTTGTAATGAACCCTTCTGGTTGCTTTATATGGATGCTTTCTTCAAGACTTCCATTAAGGAATGCTGTCTTGACATCCACTTGCCAAATAGATAAAAGAATCTAGATAGACTTAAGCATGGCTACCAGTGAAAAAGTTTCCTTTTTCATCAAGCCTTGCTTTGAAAGTTACTACCTTCCTGTCTATCCCTCTTTCCCTATTATAGACCTTTTTACACCCAACGGCTTTTACACCATTTGGTGATTCTACAAGCTTCCAGATTTTATTAGAATACATATATTCTAATTCTGTTATTCATTACTCTTTGCCAAGATGCTGCATCTTTATCTTGGAGTGCTTCATTATATGACCGGAGATCAGGTTCATGTCCTCCAGGGATCGAGTCCAAAAACTCTCCCAAAACATTAACCTATTTAGGTTGCCTAACAACCCTCCCACTACAACAAGGCACTTTCTGTAATTGTGTATCATTTGTGATACGTGTTGCAGTTTCCTTGTGGTATCTCATCTTGTACAGTTGGTACTAGATTAGACATATCTTTTATTATTTCCTTAAGAACAAATTTTCTTATGGGCACATAGTTTATTACATAGTCCTTTTCTAAAAAAAACTGTCATTGATGCTAACAATGACCTTCTGATTTTTAAGACTATAAACCTACTTTCATTTCTCTAGGATAATCCACAAACAAGTGAATTCCTGTCCAACTTATCATTGTCTCTCTTCTGCATATGTGCTGGACTACCCAAATCCGAATATGCTTCGAAATAGACTTACGTCTATTCAGCAATTCTATATGAGTAGAGAGTTCCGTCTTTGGAAGGTACTATATTCACTTCCGTTTCCAGAGTATATCCTTAAAATGATTTTGGTAATATTCTAAATAACTCATCAATCTACTTATTTCCATAAGAGTCCTATACCTTCCTTTTTCTACACCATTCTG
Organism: Zingiber officinale; assembly: GCF_018446385.1. Lineage (NCBI taxonomy): Eukaryota > Viridiplantae > Streptophyta > Magnoliopsida > Zingiberales > Zingiberaceae > Zingiber > Zingiber officinale. The sequence goes on from NC_055995.1 coordinate 7,716,248, forward strand.
TTGGGGTGTACCAGGTGCAGTTAGTTGGGATTGAATCCCTACTTTTGATAAGTGACTCCTAAATTCTCCCAAGAGGTACTTGCCACTACGATCTTACCATAGTGACTTTTACTTTAACATTTCTCCGCATCAGCCTTGTACTCTTTGAACTAATCAAAGTACTTAGTCTTGCGGTACATTAAGTAAATTTATTTGTATCTTGAATAGTTGTCTATAAAATAGACAAAATATTTAATACTACCTCTTGTCTGGATAGTCATAGGATCACACAAATCAGAATGAACCGATCTCAACATATCTTTGACTCCATACCTCTTGGACTTAAAAGCTTCTTGGTTATTTTCCTTCCAAGTAAGACTCGCAGGTTGGAAAAATTTCCACTACCAATGAACCCAAAAGTTCATCAGCTACCAATGAATCCTACTCAAGTATAACCTAGCTTTAGATGCCAAAGATATAATTGGTTCATTTCCGAAGGTTGATTTCTCTTAAAATTAGAAGATATGTTACTAATTTCCATTTGTTGCATCGTGGGAGTTATTGGATTATAAATTGTCAACCATCATACCAGAATAGATAACTTCCCTATTTTTCTTGATAACAACTTTGTTATCAAAATAGACACAATATCTATAATAGTTTAGAAACTGAAATCAGGTTCTTTCTAAACTTGGTACGTAAAGACAATTACTTAAAATCCATATTTTATTCTTTTCAAAGGATAATCATCTCCCACTGCAACAACTACCACTTTTACAGTAGTGCCCATGTGGACGGTGATTTACCTTTCATTTAGTTGTCGGGTTTCCTGGAACCCTGCAATGAATTGCAGACATGATTAATGGCATCTTGTATCTACACTCCAGGTTCTGGTAGATAACACCACTAGACATGTTTCAACTAATGAATTAAATACACCTAAATTGTTCTTAGTTCTAAGAAGACAGTCTACCTTAATGTCCAAGTCCTATTTCCAATCATTACAATTGGGACTACTAAGTCTTTTTCTATAGTATGACTACTAGGGATTGACAAACATCCTAAGAATTACAAAAATATTTGGTCAAGATCAACTCCTTAAAAACTCCATGAATTTTGTGTATTCAAAATCGAAGAGGAGATTTTATTAATTAATTTTATTATCTCGTCAACTTTACTTTATGACAAATAAAATTAATAGTTGATCTGTCTTTGATCAAATATTTGGTCAAAACTCTTTGAATTTAAAATAACATTGATTCCTCAAACAATATTATTTAAATTCACCAACATCTCAAACACCGTGAATTTTGCATGCCACGTTAGTGTGGACGTATACAAATTCATCATTTGTAAGAGGAGGGTTTTACCCATTGACTATCTTGTCAATATAACTTTTTGACAAATAAAATTACCTCAAACACCATGAATCTTGTATGACACGTTAGTGTGGACGTATACAAATTCAAACATTTGTAAGAGGGGTTTATTAATTTTATTATATTGCCAATCTAGTTTTATGACAAATCAATAGTTGGTTTCCCTTTGGTCACACAAGTGATAGTAGTGACTCCGTTGGGGAGGATACTATTAAATGTGTCTAAGTGTATACCATTATTTGACACTAAGTCCATTAATAAGATTATACCCCTTCCGTTGGGGAAGATCACACGCTCTTAATTAACTTCCTATAGTCATCCAAAAATGGAAGTCTGTTCTAGTGATCCACAAACAAGCTCATCCGTTATGGAGGAAGGCACTCAGAGCCAACGCGCAAGCTTGTTTGCATCACTTACAAACCAGTAATGGAGACCCTGGGATTTACTTAAAAATCCCTCTCCCACTTAGTTATTTATAAATGAGGAATTTTAACTATGCTAGCCTACTAAATATGTAAACCAACATGCACACACAACACAATATAAAAGCAATAAATAGAAAATCTAATTTTCAACTATTATGACTTTTATCTCTAGTTGTCCTCCGTGTGTTGTCATCCCAAGCTGCTGCCATATTTGGCCACCGCCACCGGGTCTACATCCATCTTGCTCCTAGTTCCGCTGCGCCTCTGGTCCTTAGAAGGTTCCACGCTTTGCAAGATTCGATCCGCGACATAAATAGAATTTTACATTTTTGATCCTATATTCCATAAAAGGAATGTACATGTATCTAGATCAAAAATAAAATCCTAATAAAACTAAATACAGCTCCTGCTGTATTTTATAATACAATCATGCACACACATATAAATGCCCTTGACATGTCCAAGGGTCCAATCACACACATAATAACTAAAAGCCATAATAGTTGGATCCTGCATCCACAAAGTTAGCACATCCTACTATTATCCTGCCTAAATTATGTATGACATGTGCATAATTAAACTAATACCAAATACACAGAGGCAAAACCCTAGCTTTGATACCAATTGTTGGTTGCTACTCGGAAAGCCTAGAGGTTCCACTATATAAAAATTTTGTACAAAGGTCTGAACCTTTTCTTAGCTACCATGTGTTCTTTTAAATTAAATTTTGGATCGCCTGCGGAACTTAATACGTTTGATCCAAAACTTAATCTATTTGTTCTTTTAAGTTTTGACTTGGATCTCCTGCGGAACTTAACACGTTCGACCCAAATCACCTTAAGTTATTAATTCCATTAAATATTAATTTCCATAATTGGTTCCCAGTACTGACGTGGCGAGGCACATGACCTTCTTGGATATGGGAGCAACCACCACCGACTAGACAAAACCTTTTATAGAAATCTAATATTTAATTTCCTAAAATAACTCTAGGTTAACCGAAAAGAACAATCAAATCACAAGGAAAAATAAAACAAAAGAACACAACTTCGAAAAACATATTCGAAATACTAGAATCGTAAGCCTCTTGTATTTGGTATTATTTCCATAAATAATTAGCATGATGCGGAAAGAAAAATTACTAGTTATACCTTCTAGAAAGATCTCTTGATCTTCTACCGTATTCCTCTTCTAACCTCGGACGTTGCGTGGGCAACGATCTTCCGAGATGAGAAATCACCAAGTACCTTCTTCTCCTCCTAGCTAGGTTCGGCCAACACAAAGAAGCTTCACCAAGGACGAAGAACAAAACACCAACCAAGCTCCAAGGGATACAAGCTTTCTCTCCTTCTTCTTCTTCTTCTCCAAGTAGTATCCGGCCACCACAAGAGCTCCAAGCCAATAGAGAAGGTTCGGCCACCACCAAGAGGAAGAGAGGTTGGCCGGCCACAACACCAAGGAAAAGAGAAAGAAAAATAGAATAGAGTCGTTAGCCTTGAAGCCTCCTATACCCCCTCTTTTATAATCCTTGGTCTTGGCAAATAAGGAAAATTTAATAAAAACTTCCTTAATTCTTTTGCCATTGAAAAGGAAAATTTATTTAATTAAAACAATTTTCTCTTTTCAAATTTTAATGGCCGGCCACAACAAATAAATTCTCCAAGCAAATAAAATTTTAAACACCAATTAAAACTTCCTTATTTGCTTCCGGAAATTTATAAAAATTTCTCCAACAATTTTATCCCTTCATGATTGGTTTATAAAAAGAAAATTTAATAAATTAAAATCTTTCTTTTAAACATGTGGATAAAAAGAAAGTTATCTCTAAAAATTAAAATCTCTTTTAATCTACAAATAAGGAAAGATATCAAATCTTTTCTTAATCTTTTGTAGAAACTTATAAAAGAGAATATTTAATTTTAAACTCTCTTTTAAATCATGAACATGGCTAAAAAGGAAATTTTTCTTAAAATTTAAAATCCTCCTTTAATCAACAAATAAGGAAAGATTTCAAATTTTAAACTCTCTTTTAAACATGTAGATGATTTACAAATAAGGAAAGTTTTTACCAAAAAATTAAAATCATCCTTTTAAACTACAAATAAGGAAAGAGATTAATCTCTTCTCTTAATTTTTTGTAGAAACCTTATAAAAGAAATTTTTTAATTTTTAAACTCTCTTTTAAAATCATGATATCCACATAAGAAATAATTTTAATAAAAATCCTTTTTAATATTCTAGTGGCCGGCCACCTAAGCTTGGGACCCATGCTTTGGCCGGCCACCTACATGGCTCATCCACTTGGACTTGGCCGGCCCTAGCTTGGGTTCCAAGCTAGCTTGGCCGGCCCCATTGGATGGGTAAGAAGGTGGGTATGCGGTGGGTATAAATCTCTATATACTAGAGGCTACGATAGGGACCGAGAGGAGGAATTGGTTTTGGTCTCCCGATGAAATTAAGCATCCCGTGTTCGCCCCGAACACATAACTTAATTTCATCAATAATAATTCATTCCACTAAAGAACTATTATTGAACTACCGCACCAATCCCAAATTACATTTTGGGCTCCTTCTTATTATGAGTGTGTTAGTCTCCCTGTGTTTAAGATAACAAATGTCCACTAATTAAGTAATTTACTAACAACTCACTTAATTAATATCTAGCTCCAAGAGTAGTACCACTCAACTTCATCGTCATGTCGAACTAAGTCCACCTGCAGGGTTTAACATGACAATCCTTATGAGCTCCTCTTGGGGACATTCTCAACCTAGATCACTAGGACACGCTTCCTTCTATAATCAACAACACACACTATAAGTGATATCATTTCCCAACTTATCGGGCTTATTGATTCATCGAACTAAATCTCACCCATTGATAAATTAAAGAAATAAATATCAAATATATGTGCTTGTTATTATATTAGGATTAAGAGCACACACTTCCATAATAACTGAGGTCTTTGTTTCTTTATAAAGTCAGTATAAAAGAAACGACCTCTAATGGTCCTACTCAATACACTCTAAGTGTACTAGTGTAATTATATAGTTAAGATAAACTAATACCTAATTACACTACGACCTTCCAATGGTTTGTTCCTTTCCATTATGGTCGTGAGCTACTGTTTATAATTTATAAGGTACTGATAACATGATCCTCTGTGTGTGACACCACACACCATGTTATCTACAATATAAATTAATTGAACAACTTCATTTATCATAAATGTAGACATTTGACCAATGTGATTCTTATTTCTAGATAAATGTTTATACCAAAAGCTAGGCTTTTAGTATACACTCTAACACTATACGCGATCTTTCGAGTTTTCAACAGCTTCGACTTTGTCCTCTCGTTGTGTTGTGACACTGCTATGCCCTACTACTGCTGAGAAGTTGTCTGACACCGAACTCAATCTAATATTCTTCACGCGTTGGATAACGAAATTGTCAATTAAGTTTTTAATTATTGTATAATGGAAATTCTAGGTTGTTACACTTATCCTTAGTTTACTGTTGTACACGATTCCCTCTTTCGGCAGTTCTAGAAGAGGTTTTTACTGGATTATCTGTTGATACAATCCAAGGAATCATGGGTCATGGAGTAGGAGTCAGCGAAGGCTCTGAACCAAGTAACTCCTCAAGTTAGTATTCTTGCTTTTTGTTTCTGTGTTGTTTTATTCTGTTGCATATTCATATTCAAAATTGAAAAAGTTAAGTTTTTAAAATACACGTGATTCACCTCCCCCCTCTAACGTCTGCACCGATTCTACACACATGATTAGCAAAACTCCACAACATGATTAACATAATCAGCTCCTCTCCAACATGATCATCAAAATCAGATTAGAGGTATCAAAGGTCGAGGCCGAAGTCGAGGTCGAGGTTGAAAACGTTGTCAGATTTGCTTCAACTATGATCATTATGCTCAAAATTGCTATAAAAGATTTGATTCAAATTTTTGAAAAGCACCTATATCGTCAAATCAACCTCCTCCCTCATCTTGGTAATCTATTGCTCAATCATATCATTTTGGAGCATTCTTACTCTTTATATCTCCTAATGCAATGCCATGAGTTCCTAGAACCCCAAGATGATTCTGGAGCGACTCATTATATTACATCGGATATTCTTATAGAAACTTTGCCTTATCATAGACCCGACATGGTACAAATAGGCAATAACTCAGGTTTGTAAATTGATCATATTGGAAACATATTTTTTTATTCATGTGGTCGCTAAAAATTTACTTTTTGTACGTCAATTTACTCTTGATAATAATGTTTTTTGAATTTCATCCTCATCAATATCCTATGAAGGATCTAGTGACAAAAACTATTCTACTCGAAGAAGATACTAAAAATGGTCTTTATTATCTTCAACCCACCTCTCTCAATCTTTGTTAGAGAATGCATAGATAAATTCTCTTAGCATGCACATCTTGGTCATCTGTCTCTATGTCTTATTCAGGATATTATTAATCATTTTGGTTTACCAACTTATTTAGTGTTATCATCTCATTTATGTGAAGTTTGTATGAAAGTAAAATATTATAAACTACCTTTTGTATTATCTTCTCGTAACTTTAATTGATTAAAAAGGCTAATTTTGGCTGAAATAATCTAATTCAGTCCATTAAGACTCGTTTAATCGTGTCAATCATCTCTTACCCTAAGAAATATATTTATAAGTATTCAAGGGTAGTTTTTTATGATAACAAGAGCAGAACAGTTAAAGAAAACTAACTTGGAGTTTAGGAGAAGGTTTAGTTTCAAAGTTAAATTTTAAACGTCAAAACTTTAAATTTTATGTTTCCTAAGGGTTTAGGAATTCAAGTCATTATTGGTACAATGATAGAAGTTTGATGTATATTTGAGGGGAACTTCTTCCTTAAAGACATGATTTAACTTTATTTTTGGATAAGGAAACAATGGAAGGTTGAGAACCTATATTGTTATGAGTGTTTGAGGATGAGCATCGGAAACAATGGAAGATTGAAAATCTTTATTATGATGGAAGGTGTTCTCAGGTGAGCATCGATATATGCTCAAGGGTGACCATATAATATAGGATAAAGGTTGAGCATGTGATGTAAGCTCAAGGGTGAGCATAGGATACAATAAAGGTAAGAGACTTCCATTGAGTTCCTTTAACAAAATTGACTCTTAAGAGGAAGAATTTTTGATGTGTGTCAAAGGGGGGAGGGGGGGGGGGGGGGGGAATGTGGGGTTTAAGTTAGAAACCCACATTAATACTTTGAGCATGGGATGAAGTTGGAGTTGAGCTAATATGGGTTAACCCAACTTAAAAATATTATCAAACATCAAAAAGGAAGAGATTATTGGGAGATTGTTAGTGCAATCATTCTCTGGATCAAGGTTGACCAGTTTGAAATTTTGATGTTTGGACAATATGTTGTGGACAACATGTTTGGATAATATGTTGTGGAACATATGTGAGAGAAGTGAAGTAAGTCATGGAGGACCGGTACTTGACTAGTAAAGTCCTAACTAAGGGTTAGGCAAAGGAAAGTCCAAGTGAATCAAGGAGGACCACACATTGGCAAAAGAAAGTCCTAACTGTGATTAGGCAAAGGAAAATCCAATGTTGGATCGAGAAGCGCTAGAGGGGGGGGGTGAATAGCGCTCGTGGCTATTTGTTCGATTATCGGAAAACTATCGGAGTAATTAAGCAGCGGAATAAAACAAAGTAAGCACACAGAGATAGGAGGATTTTTACTTCGTTCGGAGCCTTGATCGACTCATACTCGAAGGCCCGCGATCCTTGATCGCTTCCAGTGGGCAACAACTATAAGCTCGTTAAAAGATTACAATTATGAGTACAAATAAAAGCTATAAATATTATACCGACAACCAGAAATGCTAATTCTGAAGCTTCGGGTCGTCGGGCACTTGTAGCAGCACTTCAGAGCGTCTTTTGGAGCAGCACGTTGATGAAAGATCACTTGGAATTCGTTGCTTTGAAGTGCTGGTCGAAACCTCCTTATAAAGGGTGTTCAAGGCGCCTTGAAGGCTGTTCAAGGCGCCTCCATGCTGCCTGATCTTCCGCGTGGATCAAAACTGACCTGGTCGAATTTCATCCATTCAAGGCGCCTTATATCCCTCTCAAGGCGCCTTCTGCCTTCTCCAAGGCGCCTCCAATGGTGCTTCGCAGCCAGCTCAGCCGTTACACCCGAGGCGCCTCCAAGCTCCATGGAGGCGCCTCGGAATCCGAGGCTTTAGGTTGCTCCTTTGCTCCTGCAAGATGCGTTAGTCCCAAACACTATCCTGCAACACAAAGTTAGCATAATAAACATTATAAAAGAAGTATAGACAGTCTACGGATTGTCCGAGTCTGACTTCAGGTTTCCAACCGGAAACCCTAGGTCGACCCGACGCCTACTGTTCCCTCTACGGGGAACGCGTCCTCACCTACTCCACTCAGGAGATTTACCTGTTGCCAGTCGATCCTCCAGATCGACTGGACTTTTGCTCAGCACTCGATGCTTCCGGACTTTCTGCTGGACATCCGCTTCCCCGGCTAGTCCAGTCTTTCACCTGGTTCGCGACACCAGGACTTTTCACCTAGGGTTACCACCCCCTAGGACTTTTGCCTGAAGCCATCGATCTGCCAAGACTTTCCGCATAGGGTTACCACCCCCTATGACCTAGGGTTACCGCCCCCTAGGGTTTTCCCTTTGCCTAACCGCAGCTAGGACTTTCCTGAAATCCTCAAGTAGACTTGTTAGACTACAAAACATCTTAACTTTGAATTCTTTGCCGTTATCAAAACACGAGTTCGATCGTCGGATGCTTCCCGCACCAACAATCTCCCCCTTTTTGATTATGGCAACACAAATTCAAAGTTAAGTAAACAAACGAATAGATAGACATTTTTAACACAGGCAAATCTGCTGAGTATAGATGAACAAGGTAACTAAAGCAAATTTGCCCTATATGCTCCCCTTAACTTTGGCTCCCCCTTAACTTTTGCTCCCCCTTAATTTTTAACTTGAATTTTATGTTTACATTTTTGCTACTCTCCCCCTTTGCCATAACTCAAAAATGGGCAATAATATGTGTTTGAATGAATTGTACATGATTAAGGTTAGCAATGTTCAACAGGGTTTGAAAGTTAAGGTTAATTGGATTAATATTTTAAGTTTTTAGGACAAGATTATTCATTTAAGTTCAGTTGGTCCTTAAGTCCAAGCATAAGTCATGTTTACTAGATTGATTTACTAGGTATCAGAGCCATAAAGAACAAAATATGCTTAAAAAATGAGTGTTCTTTACCGACTGTCTAACCTTTAGTTACTTGCTGATTGTCTACAGGACAGTAGCTTTCACTAGGTTAGTCAAGTTAAATTATTTTGGTCCAGATAGACTTGACTAGAGCTGGAGAATTTAACTTGATTAATGTTTATTGCATATTTAACGCCCAAACTCATATTGATGCACAGATATAAGCATTCTTGAGTCCAGGCTATACCCTATGCATCTCACGTCGTTCTATGTTTGTTAATCACAATCAAGGTAAACCTAGGTGCTTGTGAGATGCTCTGGCTTAATTCTAGGGGAACATGATATCTAGGGGGAAAACCTAGGTTAATTCCAGAATTTTAAAATCTAGGAAAAATTGGAGTTTTGAAAACTGTTTTTTCTAGAATTTGAAAAAATAATAGACATAATGGTAAGACATCTATTCTACCCAACACATTCCTATTTGCCTTCTAAGTCCACTGAACTCAAGTTCAGGTAAGGGTTTTGTAAAGATGTCAGCTAGGTTTGATTTGGACTCAACATGGTTGAGTGCAATATCACCTTTAGCTACATGATCCCTTACAAAGTGGTGTTTTACTTCTATATGTTTGGTTCTAGAATGGTGAATAGGATTTTTGGTCAGATTAATCGAGCTGATATTATCAATAACGATTTTAGTATTTTTATAGTCTAGTTGATAGTCTTTTAGTGTATGCATCATCCATAACAATTGAAATGCACATTCTCCTAGAGCTATGTATTCAGCTTCTGTAGTGGATAAAGCAGCACAATGTTGCTTTCTGCTTGACCAACTTACTAGGCACTGACCTAGAATTTGACAGCTACCACTTGTACTTTTCCTATCTAACTTGCACCCAGCATAGTCTGAATCAGAATATCCATAAAGGTCAAAGGTGCAAGTTCTTGGATACCAAAGTCCTATATTTAGAGTTCCTTTAATATATCTAAGTATTCTTTTAACATATGTTAGGTGTGACTCTTTTGCACATAATTGGTATCTTGCACACATACCTACTGCAAACAGTATGTCAGGTCGACTTACAGTTAGATAAAGTAAACTACCTATGGCACTTCTATAGTATTTTGGGTCTACAGGTTTTCCTTCAGGGTCAGAGTCAATGTTTATGTTGGTTGCCATTTGAGTATTTATAATTTTTGAATTTTCCATGCTGAATTTTTTGATTAACTCCTTAGCATATTTAGTTTGATAAATGTAGATTCCATCTTTGGTTTGTTTTATTTGTAAGCCTAAGAAAAAGTTGAGTTCTCCGACCATGCTCATTTCAAATTCACTTTCCATTAATTTAACAAATTCTTTTAAAAATTTTGAATTAGTTGAACCAAAGATTATGTCATCAACATAGATTTGGGCTATAAAGATGTCTTTTCCTATAATTTTCACGAACAAAGTAGGATCGATATGTCCTTGGTTAAATTCTTTGGATATTAAGTAATTAGATAATCTTTCATACCATGCTCTAGGGGCTTGTTTTAGTCCATATAGTGCCTTTTTTAATTTAAATACGTGATTGGGGTAGTCTATGTCTTCAAAACCTGGAGGTTGGCTTACGTAGACTTCTTCTTTGATAAAACCATTTAAAAAGGCTGACTTAACGTCCATTTGGTACAATTTGAATCCTTTATTGGCTGCATAGGCTAATAACATCCTAATGGACTCGAGTCTAGCTACTGGAGCATAGGTTTCATCATAGTCTAAGCCTTCGACTTAACTAAACCCTTTGGCTACTAACCTTGCCTTGTTTCTTACTATATTACCGTGATCATCCAACTTGTTCCTAAAAACCCATTTAGTATCTATTATTGATTTATCTATGGGTTTAGGTACAAGGTCCCAGACTTGGTTTCTCTCAAATTGGGCTAATTCTTCCTGCATTCCAGTCTGGATCAGGCAGGGCTTCTTCTATAGTTTTAGGTTCAATTTTAGAAATTAGAGCAATCTGACTAAGGTTTCTATAGGACGATCTAGTTCTGACTCCTAGGTTTGGGTCACCCAAAATTTGGTCAGGTGGGTGAGAGGGGCTAATTCTAGTTGGTCTTATCTGTGAGTCAGAAACTGGTTCTTCTGACTCATTTGTTAGAATCGATGATCGCGGCTAGAGAGGGGGGGTGTGAATAGCCGACCCAAATTCTTCGTTTCTTCCTACGATTAGGGTTAGCGCAGCGGAAATAACTAAATAGAAACGAAAGCGGAGAATAGCAAACCTCAAACTCGTCGATGTAACGAGGTTCGGAGATAAAACTCCTACTCCTCGGCGTGTCCGTAAGGTGGACGAAGCCTATCAATCCGTCGGTGGATGAGTCCCCGGAAAATCGGCTAATGTAAACTCCTTATGGGTGGAGAAACCTCGCCACAAGAACTTACAACAGCAAGAAGGAAATACAAAGAATAGCAAGAACAAAATATACAATGAATGTACAAATACTCGCTTGCCTTCTCGTCGACTGAAGTCCCGGATGAAGCACCAACTTCACGGACGAATGCCAACAAGCAACTCAGTCAAGGAAGCTCACACGAAGCTTCGGAGCTCAGCAAAGATCAAGCACAGCTTTCAGAAGAACAGCAGCTCGAGGAGGAAGAAAAAGAGTTAGTTGAGTTACAACACTGTAGAAGCCCTCAGCTCTCTTATACCTGCATCCACCTGCGAAGAAGAAGCCAGAAGACAGAAGACCGTTGGCTCACAACGGATAGTTCTGGGCCGATCAGGCTGAAGCCTGATCGGTCCAGGCTACCTCTGATCGGTCCTGGGGACCGATCAGAGCTTCCTTTGATCGGTCCTGGGGATCGATCAGCATGCATTCCCTTCCTTTTCTCCCGAACTTTTGCCTTCTGATCGTTGTTTCCTGATCGATCTGCAGACCGATCAGATAACACTCAGTAGGCTACTGTTTGGTTACTGATCGGTCACCAGACCGATCCAGATACTCAGTGTATCACTGGATCGATCCACTGATCGATCCAGAGCTTGGTTTTTGCCCAAACCAAGTCCCAAACCTTCCAAACCAACATCCGGTCAACCTTGACCTGTTGGTATATCATGCTTAGCATCCGATCACTCCCTTGACCTGCTAAGACTCCCCACCAAGTGTCCGGTCAGTCCCTTTGACCCACTTGGACTTTTCTCTTCGTGCCAAGTATCCGGTCACTCCCTTGACCTACTTGACCTTCTCAACACCAGATGTCCGATCACCCTTGATCCATCTGGATTTTCCCTTGCCCGGTTTCACTCACCAGGACTTTCACCTAGCTTCACTCACTAGGGTTTTCACCTGGCTTCACTCACCAGGATTTCCAATCTGCCCGGCTTCACTCACCGGGACTTTCCCACTGCCTGGCTTCACTCACCAGGACTTTCCAACTGCCTGGCTTCACTCACCAGGACTTTTCCGTCTGCCTGGCTTCACTCACCAGGACTTTCCACATCCGGTCCAGAGAACGAGCTCCCGAGCCCTCTCTGACCACAGTCCGGAGAACGAGCTACCGAGCCCTCTCCGACTTCCATCCGGTCCAGAGAACGAGCTCCCGAGCCCTCTCTGACCACAGTCCGGAGAACGAGCTACCGAGCCCTCTCCGACTTCCCATGTGCCAAGCTTCCATACTTGGACTTCTCCGTGCCAAGTCTCCATACTTGGACTTTTCCCGTGCCAAGCTCCCTGCTTGGACTTTTCACCATGCCAAACTCCCTGCTTGGACTTTTCCCATGCCAAGCTCCCTGCTTGGACTTTTCCCGTGCCAAGCTCCCTGCTTGGACTTTTCCGAGTCAGGTCAACTCACCTCGGGTCAACCAGGTCAACCTTGACCTCGGGTCAACCCACAATCTCCCAAGCTTGTTCTCGTCAAACATCAAGATACAACTCGAGTCAAGTCAACTCGAGTCTGGTCAACCAGGTCAACCTTGACCTAAGGTTGCACCAACAATCTCCCATCATGTTCTCGTCAAACATCAAAATACAACTCGAGTCAGGTCAACTCGAGTCGGGTCAACCAGGTCAACCTTGACCTAAGGTTGCACCAACAATCTCCCCCTTTTTGATGTTTGACAAAACCCATAATCAAACTCATAATTAAGTTAGGTTAACCTGATAACCTAACTTAGGTTTTCTAATGTTCTTCCCTGAACATTCTCTATTCTCCTCAAACCTACACTCTCCCCCTTTTTGACATACATAAAAAAGAGTGAATCAAGGTCAAGAGTTTCTTTCTAATGAAAGTCCCATACCTTTCATTGAAACTCTTAATTTCCCCCTTGATACTAAGGTCAACAATTAACTTAGTGATAATCCCATATCACTCAAGTCTTTAGGAGTAAAAACTCCCCCTAAAAGTCAACTCCCCCTTGACTAATAGGTAAAACTCCCCCTAAAGGTCAACTCCCCCTTGACCATTGCACCAACAATGTCTTGGAGAGTTTCAAACCTTTAGAACTCTAAAACACCACTTCCATAGCTGTAATTTCAAACAAACAGTCGAAATTCAGCAACTTGGCACGCCCTGATCGGTCACCAGACCGATCAGGGATTCCCTGGATCGGTCACGGTGATCGATCCAGGCACCCCTGGACCGATCAGAATCCCCTCTGATCGGTCCACAATTCTGATTTCTGATTTCTGAATTTTTCTTCTCCCGAAATTCAGAAACCTCTAGAAAATTACAGAAAATTCCAAAAATTATGAAAATTTTGAAGGTACATTCCTCATAACATATACTATCAAGGAAAAATAGTTTTCTACGAAAATAACGTCCATTTTCAAAACTTGATACAAAGTTCAAAAGTCTTTGAAATAGCTCAAAGTTAACTCATCTTTGTATCAACTTGTTCAATGATGAATGCTGTCACTAGAAAAGATTCATCAAGGTTTTTCAAATCAATTTTAAAATGATTTTAAACCATTTAATTTAGGACCACAATCTTTGGGCTAAATGTACATGACTTGTACATAAGCTTTCCCTATGATCCCCAATTTTGAATTAGGCTCATCTAGGTACAAGAACCATGCACCTTGATCCTAACTCATCATCCTAATATCTCACACATATCTAAGGTGTATCAAACATATTCAAGTCAATTTTGATGTGAGATATGGGTTTAGGTTATCTTATTCTAAGGTTTCATGCATTTTCTAAACATCAATTTGATCTCCATATCAAATTATGTTTTTATTCTTAAATCAATTTCATTGATTATAAATGCAAGAGAAGAGATGATGACATGGCATATAATGATATCATACATAATAACATGTGCCAATGTCATGATGTCATGGCATAAAGTATGAAACTAAAATAAAGCATGACATTTGACTAACCTAAGCATTATCATGACATTTTAAATTATCATAAAATGAATATGATATCATGACATGGCATATGGCAAACAATATATGACAAATAGCACATAAAGGTATAGAAAATACCTAATTCTAGCCTTAGTTGCCATTTTTGATAATTTCGATCATTTTGCCATAAATTCTATATTCCTAAGTGTGATAGACCTCAAATCATATACCAAAGATGTTTAGATCACTATGTGCCAATTAGATTGACTCTAGACAACTCCTCAAATTTGATTGGCACATTCTAATCACCTTAGGAATAACTTTCAATTTCATTTTCAAGGCTTGATTGCACCTTGAAAATTCCTAAAGTGCCACCTTTTGCCATGATTAGGTTAACTACCTATTCAAGTAAGGTTGACACACTCTAATCCATCTAGCGTGATAGAATCATGCTCTTAGGAACCCAATACGTATTGGAGCTCATTGGGTTCACTAAGTATTCACTAGGGATGACTTCCCTAACAACCCTTCTAATGACCCTCCTAGGCTTTGAAGCCTTGGTCATTTGGGACTCATCAAGATCAACTCTAGGGGTGACTCCCCTTGTGACCTTGGTGATGATCTTCCTAGCCCTAGATTTTGTTCCATAATCGAATGGAACATTGTGATAAGTGGGCTTGATCATTTGGGACTTAGGTTTGTGACTCAAACCTTTCTTGTCCTTGGACTTGGGTTTTTGACCCCTAGACCCTAGAGTCAAATCCTTAAGAGCCTTTTCTAGAGAGTCAAGTCTTGACTTCAAGACTTGATTTTCTTTCTCTAATACCTCAAGCTTTAATTTATCATTTTTCTTTGAGGTATTCCTAGGCATATGTCTAGATGATTTGGGATTTCTACCTAGATTTTCCTTAGCCTTAGATGAGTTAATTCTAGGGTTGACTTTCCTAGTGTTATCCTTATCTAGGCTCACATGCTTGGCACCTAAGCATGTGTATCGATTTCTAATGTTATCATGCTTACCATTATTAACAATAGCAATAAGGCTACTAGCATGTGTTCTATTTGAATTGCAAAAATGAGCCTTAGAGATTACCTTAGGGTTTGCCTTAGCTCCCCCTATCGATGTGCTTGGTTTCTTGTCCTTGTGAGGTTGCCTCCCCCTCGGACATTGGCTCCTATAGTGTCCCTTTCGCTTGCATTGGAAGCACACCACGTGCTCCTTGCCCTTGCGTGTTGGGACTCTGGCTTTCTTGACCTTTGGCGCCGGTGGAGTCTTTCTAACCCTCTTTGGACACTTACTCTTGTAATGTCCAAATTCCCTACACTCAAAGCACATTATGTGTAATTTGCTAGAAACTAAATGACTTGAGTTACCTAGAGTTGAGGATGGATGAACGCTCTCTCCTTCATCCCTTCCGGAGGTAGAAGCTTCTTCTTCTTGCTCCGAACTTGAAGAAGAACTCTCCTCCTCTTCTTCTTTAGATGTTGAGTGGCCCTCAACTTCTAAATCCATTCCTCCATGAAGTGAACTCCTTGGCTCACTTGACTCCTCTTCATGGCTTGAAGTGGAGTTCCCCTCATGGAACTTAGCCAAGTTGTTCCACAACTCTTTGGCATTGTTATATCCACCTATCCTACACAAAACATCATTAGGTAAAGAAAATTCAAAAATTTTCAATACCTCATCGTTGACTAGGGATTGGTGGACTTGTTCCTTGGTCCACTCCTTCTTCTCTAGGGTTTCTCCTTTCTTGTCCATCGGAGGCTTGAAACCTAATTGAACACAACTCCAATTTTCAAGGTTAGTCATAAGAAAATACCTCATTCTTACCTTCCAATACGCGAAGTCGTCGCGATCGTAGAAGGGTGGAATCGTGATGTCCTCCCCAAGCCGATCCATCTCTAGCTTATGCTCCCACGGGTGTGAATCCAACGAAGAGCGACCTCGCTCTGATACCACTTGTTAGAATCGATGATCGCGGCTAGAGAGGGGGGGTGTGAATAGCCGACCCAAATTCTTCGTTTCTTCCTACGATTAGGGTTAGCGCAGCGGAAATAACTAAATAGAAACGAAAGCGGAGAATAGCAAACCTCAAACTCGTCGATGTAACGAGGTTCGGAGATGAAACTCCTACTCCTAGGCGTGTCCGTAAGGTGGACGAAGCCTATCAATCCGTCGGTGGATGAGTCCCCGAAAAACCGGCTAATGTAAACTCCTTATGGGTGGAGAAACCTCGCCACAAGAACTTACAATAGCAAGAAGGAAATACAAAGAATAGCAAGAACAAAATATACAATGAATGTACAAATACTCGCTTGCCTTCTCGTCGACTGAAGTCCCGGATGAAGCACCAACTTCACGGACGAATGCCAACAAGCAACTCAGTCAAGGAAGCTCACACGAAGCTTCGGAGCTCAGCAAAGCTCAAGCACAGCTTTCAGAAGAACAGCAGCTCGAGGAGGAAGAAAAAGAGTTAGTTGAGTTACAACACTGTAGAAGCCCTCAGCTCTCTTATACCTGCATCCACCTGCGAAGAAGAAGCCAGAAGACAGAAGACTGTTGGCTCACAACGGATAGTTCTGGACCGATCAGGCTGAAGCCTGATCGGTCCAGGCTACCTCTGATCTGTCCTGGGGACCGATCAGCATGCATTCCCTTCCTTTTCTCCCGAACTTTTGCCTTCTGATCGTTGTTTCCTGATCGGTCTGTAGATCGATCAGATAACACTCAGTAGGCTACTGTTTGGTTACTGATCGGTCACCAGACCGATCCAGATACCCAGTGTATCACTGGATCGATCCACTGATCGATCCAGAGCTTGGTTTTTACCCAAACCAAGTCCCAAACCTTCCAAACCAACATCCGGTCAACCTTGACCTGTTGGTACATCATTCTTAGCATCCGGTCACTCCCTTGACCTGCTAAGACTCCCCACCAAGTGTCCGGTCAATCCCTTTGACCCACTTGGACTTTTCTCTTCGTGCCAAGTATCCGGTCACTCCCTTGACCTACTTGACCTTCTCAACACCAGATGTCCGATCACCCTTGATCCATCTGGATTTTCCCTTGCCCGGTTTCACTCACCAGGACTTTCACCTAGCTTCACTCACCAGAATTTCCAATCTGCCCGGCTTCACTCACCGGGACTTTCCCACTGCCTGGCTTCACTCACCAGGACTTTCCAACTGCCTGGCTTCACTCATCAGGACTTTTCCGTCTGCCTGGCTTCACTCACCAGGACTTTCCACATCCGGTCTAGAGAACGAGCTCCCGAGCCCTCTCTGACCACAGTCCGGAGAACGAGCTACCGAGCCCTCTCCGACTTCCATCCGGTTCAGAGAACGAGCTCCCGAGCCCTCTCTGACCACAGTCCGGAGAACGAGCTACGGAGCCCTCTCCGACTTCCCATGTGCCAAGCTTCCATACTTGGACTTCTCCGTGCCAAGTCTCCATACTTGGACTTTTCCCGTGCCAAGCTCCCTGCTTGGACTTTTCACCATGCCAAACTCCCTGCTTGGACTTTTCCCATGCCAAGCTCCCTGCTTGGACTTTTCCCGTGCCAAGCTCCCTGCTTGGACTTTTCCGAGTCAGGTCAACTCACCTCGGGTCAACCAGGTCAACCTTGACCTCGGGTCAACCCACAATCTCCCAAGCTTGTTCTCGTCAAACATCAAGATACAACTCGAGTCAAGTCAACTCGAGTCTGGTCAACCAGGTCAACCTTGACATAAGGTTGCACCAACAATCTCCCATCATATTCTCGTCAAACATCAAAATACAACTCGAGTCAGGTCAACTCGAGTCGGGTCAACCAGGTCAACCTTGACCTAAGGTTGCACCAACATCATTAAGATTAGGTTGGATTTCATCATCATCTACAGCTCTTGGATTAGTGTCAATATTTGTATTTATATTAGGTAAGTTGTTTTCTTCATCAAATATTACATTAGTTGTTTCTTCAACTTTCAAGGTATTTTGATTATATACTCTAAAGGCTCTACTGGTAGAGGAGTATCCTAAGAATATTCCTTGGTTAGATTTGGGTGTAAATTTTTCTAAGTAATCTTTAGTATTTAAAATGTGAACTTTACACCCAAATACCTTTAGATAGTTTAGATTGAGAATTTTATTATAGTGGAGTTCATATGTTGTTTTATTGTGAAATTTATTAATTAAAATTCTGTTTTGAATGTAATTTGCAGTATTTATCACTTCAGCCCAAAATTGATGATTTAAGTGATATTCATTTAACATAGTTCTAGTTGCTTCTTGTAATGTTCTATTTTTACGTTCCACTAGTCCATTTTGTTGGGGGGTTCTAGGACATGAAAATTCATGTTGGTATCCATTTATTTTACAAAATTGGGTGAACTTATGATTTTCAAATTCCCCTCCGTGATCACTTCTTATTCTTTTAATTTTAGTATCTTTTTCATTTTCCGTTAAGTTGCAAAAATTACTAAATATTTCATAGGTTTCATCTTTTATTTTTAGAAATTTTACCCAAGTGTACCTAGAGTAGTCATCAATTATTACTAAGCAATATTGGTTCTTGTTTAGTGATTTGGCTCCATGTGAATCAAATAGATCAAGGTGAAGGAGCTCAAGTATGGTGTTGGATCTTTCTAGGTTAGTTGACTTGTGGGCTGACTTGGTTTGTTTTCCTTTTTGACATGCATCACAGATTGAATTTTCAATAAATTTTAATTTGGGCAACCCTCTAACTAGACTATTTTGACTTATTTTTGAAATAAGTCTTGTGTGTGTGTGACCCAGCCTTCTGTGCCACAGTTGGGTTTCCTCTTGATTGAGGATATTGATAAATCAATTGTGTAGATGTTATTTTTCCTAAGTCCCTTAAGTTTAATTTCTGGATTTTCAATATTTTTAACTAGACATCCAGATTTATCGAAATTAACTAGGTATCCGCTGTCACACAATTGACTTATACTTAGTAAATTAAAGTTAAAACTTTCAACCAATAAAACATTTCGAATAATGAAATCGGAACTAAGTTCAATATTACCTTTTCCGATTACTTTAAGTTTACCGTTGTTGCCGAATGCAACTGATCCTAGACTCTTGTACTTGAGTTTGGTAAACTTCAACTTATCTCCAGTCATATGTCTGGAGCATCCACTATCCAACATCCATTGATCCAATTCCTACACATGAAGTAGTTGAATTGGTTTCTTATTAATGGATTAAAGATAGCGTGATTGAAGCAGATTTCTTAAATTTTCTATCTTATTAAATTTAAGATAATTTAATAAACACTTATGTCTATTGAATTTTGAAGTTTTAGTTTAAAATAATTTTGAAATTTAAGTTTAAAATAATTTTGAAATTTAAGTTTTTAAAATAATTTTGAAATTTAAGTTTTTAAATAATTTTGAAATTTAAGTTTTTTTTTTAAAAATAATTTTGAAATTTAAGTTTTAAAATAATTTTGAAAAATAAGTTTTTAAAATAATTTTGAAATTTAAGTTTTTAAAATAATTTTGAAATTTAAGTTTTTTAAAATAATTTTGAAATTTAAGTTTTTAAAATAATTTTGAAATTTAAGTTTTTTTTTAAATAATTTTGAAATTTAAGTTTTAAAATAATTTTGAAATTTAAGTTTTTTAAAATAATTTTGAAATTTAAGTTTTAAAATAATTTGAAATTTAAGTTTTTTAAATAATTTTGAAATTTAAGTTTTTGAAATAATTTTGAAATTTAAGTTTTAAAATAATTTTGAAATTTAAGTTTTTTAAAATAATTTTGAAATTTAAGTTTTCTTAGTCATCTCACCCGATCTAAATTCTCAATCAGGGAATCCTATAATTTTTGTGAGATGAATTGAGGTTCAATTTAAGGGTTTGGTTTAGTCTTGTGTTAGATTCAGATTTAGCTTTGGGTTCAACAAGTAAGCATTATTTGGATAAACTTCTGGGGTATGGTGAGTCACAAGAAGCTCATTAAAGTAACCATGCCTTCGAGGTTTTCCAAATAGTCCTACCCATTGAACTTAATACTAAAACTTGGTCTAACTAGTTAGGATCCATTTAAGGGTAGCTTCAGTCAGTTCCACTTGGCCAAATGCACCAGGTCGAAGCCATATCTTCCTAGACAAGCGATGCCCAAGCTTCCCTAACGTACTATCATCCAAAAACTTCACCAGTACTGTGGTTCAAGTTAAACTTATCCCGTTTTAATCTAACCTTAATTACCCTGCCGGGTAATCTATTCTTGTTTTACCCATTCCGGGTAAATTAAGTTCAGTTACCCTGTCGGGTAGTTCAGTTGGAGGTGCCAGCTAGTTTGGATCCTCCATCTATTTTTTTTTTTATAATTTCGACTTGTTGAATTTTGAATTTGTAATTTAATTTTGAATTTTTAATTTAATTTCGAATTTTAAATTTTGAATTTGATTTTTAATTTTGAATTTTTAATTTAATTTCAAATTTTGAATTTTAATTTTTAATTTTTAATTTAATTTCGAATTTTAAATTTTGAATTTGATTTTTAATTTTTAATTTAATTTCGAATTTTAAATTTTGAATTTGATTTTTAATTTTTAATTTTTAATTTAATTTCGAATTTCGAATTTTAAATTTTGAATTTGATTTTTAATTTTTAATTTTAAATTTTTAATTTAATTTCGAATTTTAAATTAAGAATTTGATTTTAAATTTTAAAATTTTAATTTAATTTCGAATTTTAAATTTTGAATTTGATTTTTAATTTTGAATTTTTTAATTTAATTTCGAATTTTAAATTAAGATCGTTTTCATTTTAGCTTTCCCTGGATCACGGCCTCGATATGGTCTGTCGAGGTAGTATATTTGATCCTTCGGAACCCAGTATTGGCCAAGTCCAATTTGATTGATCAATTTGGACTTGGGGACCCATGCTTGGACTGATTTACTACTTTGTTTGTTTATTAAGGATAAATAAGATTTATATTTCTTTTTTACTTTTATATCCTAGCCCAGTTCTATTGTAGACGGCTCTTTGTGTCCCAAGAATTAGATCCAAATTCTTGGAGCCCAGAGAGAACTTTTCTAAAGTAGTTTTTAAATCTTTTAACTGATTTTTCAGATTTGAATTTTCTTTCTCAAGTTGTTGTACTTGAGTTGAATCTTCAGTTTGAACTTGATTAGGTAAAGATTTTGAGTTAGTTACTCCTTTAAGAATGGTTACTTCTTTTAGAAGTGACTTAATTTTCAAATTTGATTTGGCTAATTTGCGAAGTAAATAATTGACTAAGTTATTAAGCCTAGGAATACTTACAGCGGAGTCTGGCCATTCGGAAACGGATGCGGATCCGTGGCTTTGCTCGGAGTCGGCTTCTGATTCGCTCTCGGATTCGATGATTTGGTCCCGGGCCATCAATGCGAGTAAACTCGTTTGGTCGAGTTCGTCGTCTTCGTCCTCCGAAGAAGATTCGTCCCAGGTTGCCTTTAGGGCCTTCTTTCTTCTTTGCTTCTTGGCTTCCTTTTGATTGGGGCAGTTGGCTTTTATATGCCCCTTCTGGTTGCACCCGTAGCAAGTGACTTCGAACTTTGTCTTTGAGTTCTGTTGAGCCTCCTTGGATTGAACTGCCTTCTTTAGATCTTTCTTGTTGAATCCCTTCTTCTTCTTGTAGAGCTTCTTCACGAGATTCACTAGTTCGCTGGTCAGTTCATCATCTGAATCTTCTGAGTCGGGTTCGTCTTCTGATTCCGATTCAATCTTTCGCCGTACTCTTGATTCCCTTGTTCGACTTGTACCTGCAACCAAAGCAATGCCCTTCTCGGATGGCTGTGCATTAGTTTGTTCATGGAGTTCAAATTCACTAAATAATTCGTCTAATTTTAAGAAAGACAAATCCTTAGAGACTTTGTAGGCATCTACCATTGATGCCCACAATGAGCTCCTAGGAAATGAGTTAAGAGCATACCTTATTATATCTCTGTTTTCTACCTTTTGCCCGATTCCATGAAGGGAGTTCAGAATATCTTGAATTCGAGCGTGTAAAGAACTTGCCGTCTCGCCTTCCTGCATTTTCAAATTGTATAATTTGTTAAGTAACAGATCACGCTTACTTACCTTGGTTTCCGAGGTGCCCTCGTGTAGTTCGATCAGTTTCTCCCATAGTTCCTTTGCGGAGGAGAATGGACCGACTCTGTTGAGCTCTTCTTTGGTCAGACCGCACTGGATGGTGCAGGTAGCTTTGGCGTCGGCTTCAACTTTTTTGATAAATGCGGGCTCCCAGTTCTCACAGGATGTAGGCTTACCGTCTGTACCAGTTGGTAGTTGCAGTCCTGTTTTGACTATCATCCAGGTGTCGAACTGGATCTTTAGATAAATCTCCATTCGCCCCTTCCAATATCCGAAGTCTTCTCCGGAAAATAATGGGGGACGAACGGTGCTAAATCCTTCTTGTTGGGCCATTTAGATCTACAAAAAAACAGAAACAACAAGATCTATTCCAAGACTAAGTCTTGGATTAGTAGTGCGGGAGGAAGGAAAAAATAACAGGCTCAAGTGGTATTGACCAACTTTGAGCAGAAAATCGATTCGTAAAAAGAAATTAGAATATAGCTATGAGGCTAAATTCTAATCGACTCCGAACAAAACCACGAAAAAATTGTCTCGAATAGTGGTTGCACTGATTCAAGACGACCCCGCTCTGATACCAATTGTTAGATCGAGAAGCGCTAGAGGGGGGGGGTGAATAACGCTCGTGGCTATTTGTTCGATTATCGGAAAACTGTCGGAGTAATTAAGCAGTGGAATAAAATAAAGTAAGCACACAGAGTCAGGAGGATTTTTACTTCGTTCGGTGCCTTGATCGACTCCTACTCGAAGGCCCGCGATCCTTGATCGCTTCCGGTGGGCAACAACTATAAGCTCGTTAAAAGATTACAATTATGAGTACAAATAAAAGCTATAAATATTATACCGACAACAAGAAATGCTAATTCTGAAGCTTCGGGTCGTCGGGCACTTGTAGCAGCACTTCGGAGCGTTTTTTGGAGCAGCACGTTGATGAAAGATCATTTGGAATTCGTTGCTTTGAAGTGCTGGTCGAAACCCCCTTATAAAGGGTGTTCAAGGCGCCTCCATGCTGCCTGATCTTCCGCGTGGATCAAAACTGACCTGGTCGAATTTCATCCATTCAAGGCGCCTTATATCCCTCTCAAGGCGCCTTCTGCCTTCTCCAAGGCGCCTCCAATGGTGCTTCGCAGCCAGCTCAGCCTTTGCACCCGAGGCGCCTCCAAGCTCCATGGAGGCGCCTCGGACACTGTTCATCCGAGGCTTTAGGTTGCTCCTTTGCTCCTACAAGATGCGTTAGTCCCAAACACTATCCTGCAACACAAAGTTAGCATAATAAACATTATAAAAGAAGTATAGACAGTCTACGGACTGTCCGAGTCTGACTTCAGGTTTCCAACCGGAAACCCTAGGTCGACCCGACGCCTACTGTTCCCTCTACGGGGAACGCGTCCTCACCTACTCCACTCAGGAGATTTACCTGTTGCCAGTCAATCCTCCAGATCGACTGGACTTTTGCTCAGCACTCGATGCTTCCGGACTTTCTGCTGGACATCCTCTTCCCCGGCTAGTCCAGTCTTTCACCTGGTTCGCGACACCAGGACTTTTCACCTAGGGTTACCACCCCCTAGGACTTTTGCCTGAAGCCATCGATCTGCCAAGACTTTCCGCATAGGGTTACCACCCCCTAGGGTTTTCCCTTTGCCTAACCGCAGCTAGGACTTTCCTGAAATCCTCAAGTAGACTTGTTAGACTACAAAACATCTTAACTTTGAATTCTTTGCCGTTATTAAAACATGAGTTCGATCGTCGGATGCTTCCCGCACCAACATCCAAATGGGTCAAGAGGGACTGTACGTTGGCAAGGAAAGTTCTAATTGCAGTTAGGCAAGCAAGTTCAAGTGGATCAAGGAGGATCACATGTTTGCAAAGGAAACCCCTAACTGTGGTTAAGTAAAGGGAAGTCTAAATGGGTCAAGGGAGACGCACGTTGGCAAGGTAAAGTCCTAACTGCAGTCAGGCAAGAGAAAAATCTATGTGGGTCTAAGAGGACCGCATTTAGTGATCAGAAGTCCAACAGAAAATTGTCAAAGTCCAAATGGGTGAAAAGGTTTATCAGACACTTGGTGGAAAAGTCCCAATAGGTCACGGTTGATCGGAGGTTAGGCAAGGGAATCCTAGACTTGGGTTAAGTATGTTAGGGTTGGGTAATCGATCAAGTGATCGATTGAGTGCTATGCCAATAGATCAGTGGATAGATTGACTGCACTTCTTCATGATGCAGAGGTGTTCTCAATTGATCCACTGATCCATTCAGAGTTGTACAAATCAATCAGTGGATCGATTGAACTCACTTCTCCGCAGCGCATAGAAGGTGACCAAATCAATCAACTTGGCAATACCAATAGGTCAAGTGATCGATTTGGTTATGCCAATAGATCAGGTGATCGATTGGGTTGCGTTAATCGATAGGTGATCGATTGAGCATGTTTTCTTCATGATAACCAGTGGTTTTTCAATCGATCAAGTGATCAATTAGAAGGAGAAAATTGTGACAAACAGAGAGTGGTTGGATCGATTGGATGATCGATTCAAGCTCGAAATTGATTGACTAATCAATTGGGAGAAGATCATTGTGAGGTTTGATGGTTGGATTTGCTTTGATCTAACGTGGAAATCGATTTGGGGTATGACCAATTGATTGGGAATCTTAGATCGCGGGATATAAAGGTAACAGATTCAAATGTATAACTTCTTCTCCAATTCTTTCCACTAACTCTTGAACGTTCTTGGAGCAAAGTATTGCTGCATTTCCAAGCATCATGAGACGATCCACAACAACAAGAGATCAAGAGCAAAGATTCCTCATTGAAGTATTCATTTCCTTGTTCTTGTTATATTTTTTGTTGTATTTCTCATGTATGCTTGTGTTGGGGTTTGTATGAGGCATTTAATCCTCCTAGAAGGAGGATTTCGTAGTGTACTATGAGTGAGGAAAGTGAATTCTCGAATTAGTTATCTCAAGAAGGTGGATACCAAGTAAAATCCAGGTATTAGCATTGTTTCAAGTGTTTTTCGCTGCCTCATCATTAAAGAAGTGATTGATGCTAATCACCCCCTCTAGCTCGCCGTAGTGTCCTAACAATATTTATGCACTATGTTAACCAGTTTTCACTCTTCATCCTCTTCCACGTGCTCTTATTGCTTCTTCAAATTTTGTTGAACCTTCTAGCTTTACACAGATAATCAAAGATAAAAATTAGCATGGTGTGATGACTACAAAGTTTGATACTCTTTTTCACAATGCCACTTGGAGCTTAGTTCTTAGTTCCTTGTACTATATTTTAGGGGTGTATTCAATCGAGAGATTGAATGACTTTCATTGATCTTTTTTAAATGATAGACTTTTGTGGAGTTGATAGATTTTTATTAACTTTTATAATCTCATATAGTTGTGAAAAGAATTCCATGGAGTTCTATAGACTTTTTTGCAAAACTTTTACAGACATTTGTAAATTTCATGGAAACTTGTGGATTTAAGGGGTGTATTCAATCTTGAAAAAACGTAGGCGGTCATGTTCTCGCACAATATTTATTTTCAAACAAAACCTAAAATACCTAATTAAATTTATTTTATTAATAAAATAATAAATATCATACCTGCCCATAAAAACTTTTTCAACTTTTTATACTTTTATCTTATTTTGGCTAAAAATAAAGAGAAGATAAGGTCTCACTTAAAAAAAATATTAATAATATAATTTTAAATCCAACAATAGTATAATAATTTTAAATTATTTTATTTATAATTTTGATCTAAATTAACCTGAAATATTGGTCAACCCTTTAATTTGGTCAAACTTCTAATAAAATGTTAAATTGATAAATTTGATCAGTAATAAAATTAATAATAATATTATTAATTTGATTAGTAATAATATTATTAAAATAAAAAATATAAATATATAACATTTATTTAAGAATTTTTAAAATTTAATAAATTTTATAGATTATTTTTAGGTCAAATTTCATTAAACTTTTTACTCAATTATATATTAATTAAGTTGAAAATTAATTTGATTTATTAATATATTTTTTATATTAAAACCTACTGTCTCAAGTTTCTCTTCCCTCTATGCACAGTGCCACCATCCAAATTGACTTCGACTTCAACCTGCTCGCAAGTAATCGACGGAAGCATCACCGACCACCACAGACAATTTTTCTATTTCTTTTCCTCTTTTCCAGCGCACCGCAGGCTTCATCGAATGACACTCATTGTTTCCCATCACGAGTAACAGGAGAAAAAATCTTCACCTGTAGCCCATCACCGTGAGTCGTCGTCGGAGAAAAGGCTGCAAGTAGTTGCTGCTCCGTTCTAGTCGTTCTGATCCATTCTTTTGTAGTTATAACGTCGAAGAATGATATTTCTGTGGACTCTTAACTTCGCATGAAATGCATGCTGAGAGGTTGATGCAGGCCGTCGAGAGGTTGAACAAGGACAGGGTCTTTAAGATTAAAAAAATAATCAAAATCGAGGAGCGGGAAGAGAAATGACTTATTTGTAAAAAATTAAAGTAATTTGAAATCTATAAAAATCTCAAGGATGAGGATAAGACTTTTTATTTTATTTTTAAAATTGTACCAAGTGTTTTGGAGAGCTCTTATTGGTTAAAATTTATATCCAATGATTTCTAAAAGAATCCATGAAATCTATTGAAACTTTGGATACCAAAAGATTTTCATAGAGTTTTAAAAAGTCAAGTTTGAATACTACATGACTTTTTAAAACTCTATAAAAATCTAATTTGGATACTACTAGATTTCTATAAAGTTTATAAAAGTCTAGATTGAATACACCTAGACTTTTAAAATCCACAAAAGTCATTGAAAATAATTAAAAGTCCAACATTGAATACATCCCCTTTATGAATATTGTGGGCTTTAAATGAGTTTATTGAATTAAGTATCGTGCAAATGGATCCATTGAGCGTTACAAAGCTTGTCTTGTTGCTAAAGACTTTAATCGACAATTAGGTATTGACTTCAATGATACTTTTAGTCTAGTCATCAAAATTACAACTATCAGATTATTACTATCTATAGCTGTTAGCTTCAATTAACTAATACAATAATTAGATGTTTCTAATACTTTCCTTTATCGACACTTTGAATAAACTATTTTTATGGAGTAACCACTTGGATTCATCCACCTGTAACTTTCAACACATGTGTGTCAATTTTAGAAATTTATATATGGTCTTTGATAAGCATCTCATATATGGTTTCATCGTCTATCTATCTGGCTTTATACTAAGGGATTCTCTAGCTAGAAAATTGACTCAACTCTTCCCTATTCTACAAATACAATGAGAAATTTTAACATTTGTTCTGATTTATATAGATAATATCTTAATAACTGGTAGTGATCAAAATGACATTGATACTTTACTCTATTTTGTTCATCAAGAGTTTCCTATTCGTGATTTTGACAATGCTCATGTTTTTCCTTGACATAGAATTTCTCTTACATTTTGAAGCTTATATTCTCCCTCATAGCAAATATTTTACTGGACTTCTATAATGAGCTAAAATGGATGGTGCATGTCCTATATCCACACCAATCATTGAAGGTAGTTTTACTGCATCTTCATCCTCCTCTTTAATGGATGGCCTCAGATCTACTGAAACATTGATGGTGTCCTACAATATGTCACTATTACACGACCCAATATTACTTTCACTGTCAATCATGTCTGTCAAATTATGCATTCTCCTATTAAACACCATTGGAAATGTGTTAAGAAAATTCTTCAATATCTTAAAGGTATTATTCTACATGATTTTCTTTTATATCGTCAGTACTCATGAGAGTAATTTCCTACAATAATGCAGATTAGGCCGGATCTTCTGAAAATAGATGTTCTACCAGTGGGTATGTCATACTTCTTGTAATACCCACTAAACTTGTAAGATAAATATATGAATGTGGAATCTTGCCTTAGAAAAATAATAAGAAGTAGGTTGAAGCAAAAAGAAATAAAATAAAATAAAAAGAAGTGAAGGTCAAGGATTGAACCTTGAACCTCTTATATTATAATTCATAGAATTAATTAGTAGGAACCAATTGGGATAGAGAAAAGATATTGATAGCAAAGGAGGAAAACTCATGATAAAGGTAAGAGTAAAAGCTAGCCAAAAGAAAACAAGAAAAGAGCAAGAGAAAGGCAACTTGCCTTCCTCCCTTTCTCTCCCTCTTCCTCTTTGATTTTGCCGAAAACTTAAAGAGGAATTAAGGGGATTCATTCCCCCTTATTTTATCATGAATGGTGAGAATAAATAGAAAATAAAATAAATAAAAGAAAATAGGAAAAAATAGGCTAAGGGAGAAGGAAAGCAAAAACCAAGTTTGCTACCTCTTCCCCCTTAACATAAAAGAGAATATGTAAAGGGAAAATTCTATTTTCTCTCATTTCTCTCATTCATCCTCTCCCTCACCGAGAACACCACAGTCCCCTCTCCTCCATCTTCAGCCCTAAAGCCAAGTTTTTCCCTAAGAAAGCTTAAGATACAAGGAGGACCTAGCAAAGGAATCAAAGGAAAGGAACTAGAAGAAGAGGCTACTTCTTCTCCACCATACCTTAGATCCACAAGCGAAAAGGATGTAAGCTTCCCCTCACCTGTGGTACAAGGCTTTTATGTGCTTTTCGGATTTTATGAAGATTTTAAAACCTAGAAACAAGTTTGAGAAAATTCAGCCAAGAAGAGCTTTCAAAATCTAATGGTGTTTAAACTAGTCTTCACTACATGATAGATTTTTCTATGCTATGTAAAGGGGTTCTTCTTCATGCTTTTATACCTATATGATGCTTGATCAGAGGAGTACTGAACCCTAGAATTTCGGCCAAAAATATTCTTAAGAGGCTAGGGAAATTTATTGTTTTACCCAACTAGTACAAGGTTCTCCCTATGAAATATTAAGGATCATGTATTAGTTTTTCTTCCTTAGAAGATATTTGAAACTAAAAGAAAACCCACTCATATGATTCGGTCAAGAAAGGGTTTAGGGTTAGGAAGACCTTTAAATTTAAATAACCATGCTCATGTGATAGAATACAAAGATCTTAAAGGATTTGTATGCTTGAATATTGCTAGAATTTCATGAACTCCTTCTTAGGGTTTTTTCGGCCATGATGAGATGGATAGCTTAGAAAAGCTTAAACAAAATTTTAATATGCTCAAGACCTCTGTGCTATTTAGATATGGAAGTTGTTTAATGCCCTCATGCTTAATTAGGGTGTAGAAAAATTAGTTGCATGACATATAATATGTATGACCACAAGGGGTCCTAGCTTATTCATGAACCAATTTGTATATATGTTTCTTAGTAACTTTTGCCATGAAACTTACATAGGTTTTTCATGCTTTAGGCCACTTAAAAACCTAGCTAAGGAATGGTAGGTTTCGGCCATGAGAAAAAAATAAAAGAAAAAGAGAAAAAGAAACCTAGAAAGCCTAAGACACAATTCATATGTATACTCATTATGCTTGTCCTTATACATGCTATGAAACTTGTATAAATTCTCATGCTTTTAGGCTATTTGAAGCAAGTTTATATTCTGTGAGTTTCGGCCAAGTAGGGTTTAAAAGACCTAGAGGCCTTAGAAATGAAACCAAATGAGTTAAAAGTACTTCTTATGAAAATAGGATAATGTGTTGATTGTTTCACATGCTTGTATGATTTTTTTTTCCATGACCTAAATGAATCCTTGAATGTTTCGGTCATGAAGGAATAGATGCCCTAGAAACCCTAGGACTTAAATTAAATATGCTCATGCCACTCTACATGAAATATGATAAGTAGAAAGCCAAGGTTCAATTGCTATATGTTGGTTTATGACCTAAAATGATGCTAGGGTATGTTTCGGCCATAACTATTGTATGATGCCTTGTATGAATTTATACATAATGTTAGTCCAAGTTCACATGCTTGTATGCTTGTTTGTAGCCCTAATGAGAACTTGTTAAATTTCGGCCATGACATATGTTAAGGGCTTAAAGAACTTAGGAACTAATTCAAATGTGTCAAATGTGTTTAACTTGTTCCTTGATAAAAATGTTATAAATATGATTTAAAGTTGTCCATACTTTTATGTCATATGGAACCTTGTTTCACACCTTAAGGTTTCGGCCATATGAAATTAGGGACTTGAGGAACTTAGAAACTAAGTTAATCATGTTTATAATGCTTCCTATGAAAATGTTATGATGATAATTTAGGTGCCACATGCTTGGATGTTGTGTTTAACCTAAATTGAGCTCTAAAGGGTTTCGGCCACAAGGGTTTAGGAAGCTTAAAACCAAGATAAATATGATACCATGTTTCCTATGATAGGATAATCACAAGATACACCCTTATGCTTAAAATGTATGCTTGTGATTTATGACTTATGATATGATATGCATGCTTTTATGATATGATATGCTTTGTGCTTAAAATATACATGCTTATGTTATGATATGTGGTTGAATTATGCATGCTTTGATGCCATGGTTAGTGCTTAAAATATGCATGCTTTCATGATGTGCTATGTGGTTAAATCATGCATGCTTGATGATATTCTTTATGCTTAAGATATGCATGTTTTTATGATCTATGCCTAAGTGATGCATATTGTTATGACATGATGTATGCCTAAGTGATGCATGCCTTTATGATGAGAAGTATGCCTAAGTGATGCCTACCTTTATGACATGATGTATGCCTAAGTGATGCATACCTTTATGATATGATGTATGCCTAAGTGATGCATACTTTTATGACATGATGTATGCCTAAGTGATGCATACTTTTACGATATGATGTGTGCCTAAGTGATGCATGCTTTTATGATACATGATATGTATGACATGTATTTTACTTTATATGTGAGTGGCTTGTACCAAGGGTGGGCTCCATAAGCGCCCCGGGGACTAAGGACCTCGTTAGGGATGAGCTCCTAAGTGCCCCTAGGACTAAGGGCCTAGTATGTTTGCCTCGTAGGGTTCAAGACTTGCTACCTTGGATCTACAAGGTTGCGCGCAATATGTAAGTGGTACATAGCCGGGATCCCCCTTATGTTGAGATTACTTTCAAGTATATGTGTAAAAGAAAATGGTTTTACAGATCATGAGACATACACATGTTTTTCGGATACATGTTTTCCAAAATCATATTGCATACACCTTATGATTATGCTATGTTTCATGTTATGCTCTTGATTATGATATGCCATGATAAGGTATGATTATGTTATGTTCATGCTATACCTTATAGACATGTTTCGACCATGGATTTGTTGATGCTTGATATATAGATTTCGGCCATAGATATGATGATGCCTTGATGTACATGTTTCGGCCATAGTATGATGCTTTGATATACATGTTTCGGCCATGCTTTGATATACCATAATACTTGTTTGTTATGACATGTCTAGCTATGTTTTATGCAATGCACTATGTATATGTTCCGGCCATGGTGATGCTTGATATGCTATGACTAGTTGTGATTATATTATGATGCATGATATGCTTGAATAGAATGCTATGTTATGCCATGATTAGTTGAGATTATGACTTGTTGATGCATTCTTGATTATGTGCTGATTGTTGGTTTTAGTGAGTAGGAAAGGAACTTACTGAGCCATGAGTGCTCATAGCTTACTTTCCTTGTACCACAGATAAAGGAAAAAGCTGGATGAGTTAGAGGAGCAGCAGGAGGGGCAACGAAGATGTGTGTGGCAGTGGCTAGGCAACCAAATAAATAAGAACCTGCTTAAAGTTTCTTTAAAGAACTATGCATTGGTATTTTATGACTTGTGATACCTAAACATGTGTGGCTTGACATTATGGTTCCACTAGATTTGATGTTATAATTTTGATGCCATGTGATAGTATAGTTCAAAAGAAATTTAAAAGAAAAGTTTTATTAAAACTATGAAAATTATTTTAAGTCTTCCGCTGTTTTAAAAAGAAAAATTTATACGTAGAGTATCGTAGCCCCGTCCCTTAGGGTAGCAGGGAGGGCGGGCGTTACAGGTTAGTATCAGAGCCAAAGTTATTGCCAGCCAACTACACACACATCAAGCCTCCTATCTGCCGCTCCAAGTAAGAATGTTTATGCTTAATTTACTTGTTATATGCTTATGTTTAATTTTCTTGTTACATGCTTATGTTTAGTTTCATGTTATATAACTTATGCTTTATTTTTCTTTCTTGTTATATTGCCTATGTTTTATTTCTTTACTACATTGCTTATGCTTTATTTCCTTATGTTATATTGTTTGTCATTATATTCCTTATTTTTCCTTATGTTGTTTATGCTTTAGTTTCATGTATTTGCTTGCTTATGATTGATGTTTTATTCTATGATTTTAGTTATAATTTAGATTAGGATTACATATAGGTAGTTTAGGAGTAATACCAGAATAAATAGATAGAAACAAAACAGTACGTTAGATTGGCTAAAAATGATAACCACTTACAATAGTCTAGTTGTCCTTATTTAGATAAACATGGTTAAGACACGCAATGCCCGAACCGAGAGGAAACAGTGGAATAACACAAAAGGTGGTCTGGCCAATAAGCAAACCAAGTACCCTCAGTGTGCCACATGTGGGAAGATGCATTCTGGAGTATGCTTTCTGAACACCAGGAAGTGCTACAACTGCAGAAAGGAAGGTCATTTGGCAAGAAATTGCCCTACTCAGTCTCAGGCACTACCTCTGCAGAACAGCCAGAATATGAGTACCCCCGCACAGCTTCACCAGATGCAAGCTGCCATAGAAGGGACTTCAATCAGCCAAGGAAGATTGGAGGCTCCTCCCACTATGACCAATGCCAGAATCTACTCACTTACCCAGGAAGACATGGCGAACGCCTCTAATGTTGTCACAGGTCAGCTACTTATTTACAATCAGTACGCTGTAGTATTATTTGATACCGGGGCAACACACTCGTTCGTCTCAACACCTTTCATGAAGAAGCTAGATATACCACTCCGAACTCTAGAGGACACATTCTTAACAACCTTACCATCCGGAGAGATTATGCCATCAGACTATATGCTGCAAGCAGTACTCATTCGGATCGCAAACAGAGAACTCTACTGCAATATGATAGTACTTGATATGCAGGACTATGATATAATTTTGAGCATGGATTTCCTTAGCAAGTACGGCGCTTCAATCGAGTGCCGCAAAAGAAAAGTGATTTTCAGACCCGAAGATGAACCAGAGTTTGAATTTTTCGGGGAATCAAAAGGAACAGAGAGGTTATTGTCATCTATTAAAGCACAAAAGATGTTAGATAAAGGATGTATGGGGTTTCTAGCACACGTGGTTGATACCAATCAAGTCAAAGACCCGAAGTTGGAAGACATCAGAGTAGTATGCAACTACCCAAAAGTATTTCCTGATGAACTACCAGGGTTGGCCCCTGACAGGGAGATAGAATTCGGAATCGAATTGATTCCTGGTACTCAGCCGATCTCGAAAGCACCTTATCGTATGGCTCCGGCTGAATTAAAGGAGCTTCAGGAACAGTTATCCGAATTACTCGACAAGGGACTTATTCGTCCTAGTCACTCTCCATGGGGAGCTCCAGTGCTATTCGTAAAGAAGAAGAATGGGTCTATGCGAATGTGTATAGACTACCGAGCGCTGAATAATGTGACGATCAAGAATCGGTACCCACTCCCACGGATCGATGTCCTATTCGATCAACTGAAGGGTGCGACTGTTTTCTCAAAGATAGATCTACGATCCGGTTATCATCAAGTGAAGGTGAAACCAGATGATATACCAAAAACAACATTTCGAACCCGATATGGACACTATGAGTTCATAGTTATGCCTTTCGGAGTAACCAACGCTCCTGCAGTATTTATGGACCTGATGAATCGAGTATTTACGGCATATCTTGATAAATTTGTGATCGTCTTCATTGATGATATACTTATCTACTCGAGAACTCCAGAAGAACATGCCGAACACCTGAATACTGTACTATAGATCCTTCAAGAGAAACAACTATATGTAAAATTCTCCAAATGCGAGTTTTGGCTTGACCGGGTAATATTTCTAGGTCATGTCATCTCTAAAGATGGAGTCATGGTGGATCCAAGTAAAATCAAAGCTGTGAATAGCTGGAATCGACCAAAGAATGCCAGCGAAGTCAGGAGTTTTCTCGGTCTAGCAGGTTATTACAGGAAATTTGTAAAGAATTTCTCCAAAATCGCAGCCCCTATGACAGCCCTCACCAAGAAAAATACAAAGTATGAATGGACAGAAGCTTGCGAGAAGAGTTTTGCGGAATTAAAAAGGAGACTGACCAGTACTCCGATTCTTACTCTTCCGGAAACCAACAGAGGCTTCGATATGTACAGCGATGCTTCCATTACAGGACTTGGAGCTGTACTCATGCAAGATGGCAAAGTCATTGCCTACGCCTCTAGACAACTTAAAGAACATGAGAAGAATTATCCCATTCACGACTTAGAACTAGCAGCCGTGGATCTTCGCTCTCAAAATATGGAGACATTATTTATATGGAGCTCAGTGTAAGATTTATACCGACCATCAGAGTCTGAAATATTTCTTCACGCAAAAAGACCTGAATATGAGGCAACGCCGATGGTTCGAATTAGTTAAAGATTATGACTGCGAGATTCTTTATCACCCAGGAAAGGCGAACAAAGTGGCCGATGCACTCAGCCGAAAGTTCAGTGCCACCTGATGCAACTATTTTAAAGTTCGAGGACGAACTTTTTATGAGGTACTGTAATACCCACTAAACTTGTAAGATAAATATATGAATGTGGAATCTTGCCTTAGAAAAATAATAAGAAGTGGGTTGAAGCAAAAAGAAATAAAATGAAATAAAAAGAAGTGAAGGTCAAGGATTGAACCTTGAACCTCTTATATTATAATTCATAGAATTAATTAGTAGGAACCAATTGGGATAGAGAAAAGATATTGATAGCAAAGGAGGGAAACTCATGATAAAGGTAAGAGTAAAAGCTAGCCAAAAGAAAACAAGAAAAGAGCAAGAGAAAGACAACTTGCCTTCCTCCCTTTCTCTCCCTCTTCCTCTTTGATTTTGCCGAAAACTTAAAGAGGAATTAAGGGGATTCATTCCCCCTTATTTTATCATGAATGGTGAGAATAAATAGAAAATAAAATAAATAAAAGAAAATAGGAAAAAATAGGCTAAGGGAGAAGGAAAGCAAAAACCAAGTTTGCTACCTCTTCCCCCTTAACATAAAAGAGAATATGTAAAGGGAAAATTCTATTTTCTCTCATTTCTCTCATTCATCCTCTCCCTCACCGAGAACACCACAGTCCCCTCTCCTCCATCTTCAGCCCCAAAGCCAAGTTTTTCCCTAAGAAAGCTTAAGATACAAGGAGGACCTAGCAAAGGAATCAAAGGAAAGGAACTAGAAGAAGAGGCTACTTCTTCTCCACCATACCTTAGATCCACAAGCGAAAAGGATGTAAGCTTCCTCTCACCTATGGTACAAGGCTTTTATGTGCTTTTCAGATTTTATGAAGATTTTAAAACCTAGAAACAAGTTTGAGAAAATTCGGCCAAGAAGAGCTTTCAAAATCTAATGGTGTTTAAACTAGTCTTCACTACATGATAGATTTTTCTATGCTATGTAAAGGGGTTCTTCTTCATGCTTTTATACCTATATGATGCTTGATCAGAGGAGTACTGAACCCTAGAATTTCGGCCAAAAATATTCTTAAGAGGCTAGGGAAATTTATTATTTTACCCAACTAGTACAAGGTTCTCCCTATGAAATATTAAGGATCATGTATTAGTTTTTCTTCCTTAGAAGATATTTGAAACTAAAAGAAAACCCACTCATATGATTCGGTCAAGAAAGGGTTTAGGGTTAGGAAGACCTTTAAATTTAAATAACCATGCTCATGTGATAGAATACAAAGATCTTAAAGGATTTGTATGCTTGAATATTGCTAGAATTTCATGAACTCCTTCTTAGGGTTTTTCGGCCATGATGAGATGGATAGCTTAGAAAAGCTTAAACAAAATTTTAATATGCTCAAGACCTCTGTGCTATTTAGATATGGAAGTTGTTTAATGCCCTCATGCTTAATTAGGGTGTAGAAAAATTAGTTGCATGACATATAATATGTATGACCACAAGGGGTCCTAGCTTATTCATGAACCAATTTGTATATATGTTTCTTAGTAACTTTTGCCATGAAACTTACATAGGTTTTTCATGCTTTAGGCCACTTAAAAACCTAGCTAAGGAATGGTAGGTTTCGGCCATGAGAAAAAAATAAAAGAAAAAGAGAAAAAGAAACCTAGAAAGCCTAAGACACAATTCATATGTATACTCATTATGCTTGTCCTTATACATGCTATGAAACTTGTATAAATTCTCATGCTTTTAGGCTATTTGAAGCAAGTTTATATTCTGTGAGTTTCGGCCAAGTAGGGTTTAAAAGACCTAGAGGCCTTAGAAATGAAACCAAATGAGTTAAAAGTACTTCTTATAAAAATAGGATAATGTGTTGATTGTTTCACATGCTTGTATGATTTTTTTTTCCATGACCTAAATGAATCCTTGAATGTTTCGGTCATGAAGGAATAGATGCCCTAGAAACCCTAGGACTTAAATTAAATATGCTCATGCCACTCTACATGAAATATGATAAGTAGAAAGCCAAGGTTCAATTGCTATATGTTGGTTTATGACCTAAAATGATGCTAGGGTATGTTTCGGCCATAACTATTGTATGATGCCTTGTATGAATTTATACATAATGTTAGTCCAAGTTCACATGCTTGTATGCTTGTTTGTAGCCCTAATGAGAACTTGTTAAATTTCGGCCATGACATATGTTAAGGGCTTAAAGAACTTAGGAACTAATTCAAATGTGTCAAATGTGTTTACCTTGTTCCTTGGTAAAAATGTTATAAATATGATTTAAAGTTGTCCATACTTTTATGTCATATGGAACCTTGTTTCACACATTAAGGTTTCGGCCATATGAAATTAGGGACTTGAGGAACTTAGAAACTAAGTTAATCATGTTTATAATGCTTCCTATGAAAATGTTATGATGATAATTTAGGTGCCACATGCTTGGATGTTGTGTTTAACCTAAATTGAGCTCTAAAGGGTTTCGGCCACAAGGGTTTAGGAAGCTTAAAACCAAGATAAATATGATACCATGTTTCCTATGATAGGATAATCACAAGATACACCCTTATGCTTAAAATGTATGCTTGTGATTTATGACTTATGATATGATATGCATGCTTTTATGATATGATATGCTTTGTGCTTAAAATATGCATGCTTTCATGATATGCTATGTGGTTAAATCATGCATGCTTGATGATATGCTTTATGCTTAAGATATGCATGTTTTTATGATCTATGCCTAAGTGATGCATATTGTTATGACATGATGTATGCCTAAGTGATGCATGCCTTTATGATGAGAAGTATGCCTAAGTGATGCCTACCTTTATGACATGATGTATGCCTAAGTGATGCATACCTTTATGATATGATGTATGCCTAAGTGATGCATACTTTTATGACATGATGTATGCCTAAGTGATGCATACTTTTACGATATGATGTGTGCCTAAGTGATGCATGCTTTTATGATACATGATATGTATGACATGTATTTTACTTTATATGTGAGTGGCTTGTACTAAGGGTGGGCTCCATAAGCGCCCCGGGGACTAAGGACCTCGTTAGGGATGGACTCCTAAGTGCCCCTAGGACTAAGGGCCTAATATGTTTGCCTCATAGGGTTCAAGACTTGCTACCTTGGATCTACAAGGTTGCGCGCAATATGTAAATGGTACATAGCCGGGATCCCCCTTATGTTGAGATTACTTTCAAGTATATGTGTAAAAGAAAATGGTTTTAAAGATCATGAGACATACACATGTTTTTCGGATACATGTTTTCCAAAATCATATTGCATACACCTTATGATTATGCTATGTTTCATGTTATGCTCTTGATTATGATATGCCATGATAAGGTATGATTATGTTATGTTCATGCTATACCTTATAGACATGTTTCGGCCATGGATTTGTTGATGCTTGATATATAGATTTCGGCCATAGATATGATGATGCCTTGATGTACATGTTTCGGCCATAGTATGATGCTTTGATATACATGTTTCGGCCATGCTTTGATATACCATAATACTTGTTTGTTATGACATGTCTAGCTATGTTTTATGCAATGCACTATGTATATGTTCCGGCCATGGTGATGCTTGATATGCTATGACTAGTTGTGATTATATTATGATGCATGATATGCTTGAATAGAATGCTATGTTATGCCATGATTAGTTGAGATTATGACTTGTTGATGCATTCTTGATTATGTGCTGATTGTTGGTTTTAGTGAGTAGGAAAGGAACTTACTGAGCCATGAGTGCTCATAGCTTACTTTCCTTGTACCACAGATAAAGGAAAAAGCTGGATGAGTTAGAGGAGCAGCAGGAGGGGCAACGAAGATGTGTGTGGCAGTGGCTAGGCAACCAAATAAATAAGAACCTGCTTAAAGTTTCTTTAAAGAACTATGCATTGGTATTTTATGACTTGTGATACCTAAACATGTGTGGCTTGACATTATGGTTCCACTGGATTTGATGTTATGATTTTGATGCCATGTGATAGTATAGTTCAAAAGAAATTTAAAAGAAAAGTTTTATTAAAACTATGAAAATTATTTTAAGTCTTCCGCTGTTTTAAAAAGAAAAATTTATACGTAGAGTATCGTAGCCCCGTCCCTTAGGGTAGCAGGGAGGGCGGGCGTTACACTTCTTGGGCAAAATTTTATTTCCTAGCTTTTAAAGAAGCAATCTTCAATCTTTCGCTTAAGCACTGAAGTTGAATATAAAGTTATAGCTAATGCGACGTTAAAAATTATTTTGCTACAATCTTTTCTTTCAGAATTAGTCTTTTCTTTAATCGCTATGCCCAAAATCTGGTGTAATAATATTAGAGCAATTTATCTTGTGGTAAATTATGTTTTTCATGCTTGTATCAAGCATATAGAGATTTATTTTCATTTTGTTCGCGAGTGTATGACAACTCGACAACTTTCAATTTCTTACCTCTCTAAAGAAGATCAAATTGCTGAGATACCTACCAAGCCATTATCTAGACAATGTTTAACCAAGTTAACATTCAAATTCAACGTTCAGACACTCCCGTTGAATTTGTCGGGGGTAATGCCAATAATGAAAAATAATCTCTATTTAATTTCAATCAATCGAGATTTATCATATTTGACATCATAATCAAGATCGACATGAATCGATAGCAAAAATAATATTTCCAAATTTACTATATTCATTACTATAATTATAATTATTATAATTATATATCATATTTAATCTTTCCATTATAATATAACAATATAAAAAATTATTTTCTAATCTATTTTTTTCCTCTGTATATTATTTTTACATTATTTTGTTAGCCTTTACGTAAAATAATATAAAACAATTACTAAAAAAAGGGCCCCACCATAGGTGGGGCCTTGTGCGTCGATCACAACTTGATTATCTCAGGGTCAGATCCGGCCTCACCTTTTGATTCGCTTAAAGGACATCTGTATTAGTTTAAACATTAATATATGTCATCTCTTAAAAGAATATATCACATACTCATTATATTGACGTATTCTTTACCAAGGGTGGAGCTAGGTAATGGTCTATAAGGGCTGCAACTTGGGAGACCAACGTCGATGGCATTGAGGAGCTGCTAGATTTGTGACAGAAGAAAGGGAAAAATGCGGGTATATATAGTCTAGGAAGAAAAGGGAGAAAGATAAGTTAGTCCGAGATAAAAAAAAAAAAGAAAATAGACGAGAGTTTTTTTTTCCGATCGATCCCAAAGTTATAAGATTTCTAGTTCCGCTTCCTTACTCATTCATATGTATACTTTATATCCAAAATTTATTATTTTTATTTTTGTAGATTTTTTAAATATCTGATCATTAATTGAGAATTGAACCTGATTAATATATAAGTATTATAAAAGGGAAAATTTG
The DNA here is from genome assembly GCF_018446385.1 of Zingiber officinale. Lineage (NCBI taxonomy): Eukaryota > Viridiplantae > Streptophyta > Magnoliopsida > Zingiberales > Zingiberaceae > Zingiber > Zingiber officinale. The sequence continues at coordinate 7,756,750 of NC_055995.1, forward strand.
TATGCAGTCCTATTGACAAACACAACTTTGCATGCACTCCTCAATGGAAAAAATCTTTCTTTTCACTCCCTAGTCTAATATATTTACCTAATTGCCCATGATATTTTAAGTATAAAAAGTCTAAAAATGAGTATAAATCCTTTTAAATTCAGTACATTAAACTAGAATCTAGTATGTTTTCTATAAATTGAGTACGATTCTTTTTCCACCTCAATTGGATAGAAAATATACTAGATTTTCTTTAAATGACACTCAATTAGATGTAAAAATATACTAGATTTTCTTTGAATGATACTCAATTGGATGAAAAATATACTATATTTTTTTTCAAATGGTATTGAATTTAGGAGGAATTATATTAAATAGGAAAAAAGTCGTACTCAATTTAATAGAAAATATACTCGATTCTAGTTTAAAATGCTGAATTTAATAGGAATTATATTCATTTTTAGATGATTTATACCTAAAATATATGAAGGACAATTTTAATTAAAAATATACTCGAATATACTAGGTTTTCTTTAAATGATACTTAATTGGATAGAAAATATACTAGATTTTCTTTAAATTATACTCATTTTTAGACCTTTTGTATCTAAAAAATCTGAGGGGCAATTAGGTCATAATATTTGTATGAGAGAGTTGAAGTAAATAAAACTTTATATGCAGGAAGTGAAAACAAAATTTTTTATGAATAAAGATTATATACAAAATTTAAATTTTGATTGAAATTTTTTTTCTACTCTAGTCATTATAAAACGTAATAATATTAGTTGAGTGTTATAATATCCACACATCAACTTATCGTGATGCTTAAAAAAAAAATCGACGTCCCCCCAGTTGATACAAGCTGTATTCACGAGCCACGTGGACCGTTTCTCACCTGCGAATCCCGGGGGCACTGCCTACCCTGCTTCCGATGCCAACCTGGCTGTCGGAGCTTGCAACGTCACTATCAGCCAAAGCACTCATTCTACTAATGGATTTACGAAATTACCCCTACCGCCATGCTACGCGACAAATATGGCAATTAAGTTACTATTTTGTCCCTATTCTTCTTCGTCCTCGCGCGGTGGTGAAGAATCCAACGCCCCTCGGACGAGTGTCAGTAACGTAATTATGATCAAGTTGAGCCCCATTTTGGATTTTGGCTCGTCCCATCCCCACGCTGTTCTCAGTCCCATCGGCATTACAGGCTGTATCGCTTCACGCCAAAAAAAGGTCCTATAAAAGTCAACTCGATCGTCCTCGCCGAAGCGGGACGGAAACACCCGAAATAGAAAGGAAAAATACACATCGGCATCGCCTTTCTCCACGCTCTCGGCGGCAATGGGGAGTTGTCACTCGTGCGATGCCGCCGCGGCGGTTGCGCCCGCCAACGCTACGACAGCGATTGTAGTGGTTCTCCCCGACGGCGGCCTCCGCGAGTACCAGCGGCCGGTGACGGCGGGCGGCGTTCTCGGCAAGGACGGGGTGCGGTTCTTCCTGTGCGACGCGGACGACATGGAGATCGAGGCGTCGGCGCCGGAGGTGCGCGCGGCGGAGGAGCTGAGACTGGGGCAGCTCTACTTCGTGCTCCCGCGGGCGATGCTGAGGCGTCCGCTCCAGGCGGAGGACCTCGCGGCGATGGCGGTGAAGGCGAGCGAGTCGCTGGCGCGGCGGTGCGGCAAAGGGGAAGAAGTAGCGGCGCCGCCGGCGCTCCCGGCGGTGGAAACCGGCGGAGGGAAGAGGAGGAGAGGACGTGGTAGAGGGCGGAGTAGGTTCGTGCCGGACCTGAGCGCCGTTCCGGAGTAAGAAAATGGCGGGAGAAACGCATCAAGGATTGTGTGGAGATGAGATCATCTGCAGACGTTGACCGAAAGTTGACCAGGATGATGTCATCCCATTGTGAAAAGTGAAATTAATCTTTTTAAAATTAATATTTAGGGCTTTCAAGTTGTAAATAAGATAAAGTTAATTACTATCTCTAATAACAAATTTGGATTAAGCTCAATCAGGTTTTTTTTTTTTAATTTAACAGGCTTACAAATAACATTTTAAGTTTCATTAATACAGTTGTAGATGGATAAGAAATTTAAGGCCCAAATTTACAATTGAATATAAAAATTATAAAATTTAGATCATGTTATTTAAATCTACCTTATAAAGTATACAACGTCGTGTGGCTTTTAAAGTTGTGAACTTTTTTTTTTTAAAAAGTACTTATTTTTTAGATTTTAACTTGTTTACTATTTTTCCACTTCCGTCAATTATTATGACGTGACATTTAGAAATAGCACAATTATAGTGTTAGAGTTCAAAGAACAAATATAATGTTGGTTTCTAAATAGTATGTATATTTGAAATACAATATTATGCTAGTGTTAATTTTAAAAAATCAGTATCATACTGATACTCAACACCATAATAATATTGTTTTTTAGAATTGAATATTATAGTGATGTTAATTTTTAAAATTTGACAAATTCTACAATCTTTGTCAATGAATATACAATGACAAACAGATCAATAGGTTTTATATTTTACATTTCGAAAATTCTTTTAACTCGATAGCTACATACACGGGCGATCCTTGGGTGGGCAAGTAGGATACCTGTCCAGGCTCCACTTGATGGATTCATAATTAATTTATTTTAGTTTACTATACCACGTTAGAAATTATTAGTAATGAGATGGTCCGATAGAATTAAATTTAGGATCAAATCTAATTTAATTATATATATATATATATATATATATATATATATATATATATATAGTATTTTGTTACTCTAAGAGGTAAATTCGTTATCTTAATGATCCATAGTACTGCCCCATGGATAAGAAGGGAGGTAAAGATAGATATATAGTTGTTAGGCGCATTATAGAATAGTGATTTGTTACCCTAAGGATTTTATGTCGCATACCTCGTGCAAATCTAAAAAAAAATTCGATTTAAATTTTTTATATACTTAATACTAAAACTCAACCTCTAAATCCTAAAATTTTATGTACTTATTAAATACAAAAAATTAAATACAGCATTAGGCTTAAAATGAAGTAAAGAAAATTAAATACATTGTGCTGTACTTAACTTTGATAACTAAGGCTCTATTTATAGTCTACTGGTCTAATCTAGCCATTTTTTGACGTGGCACGTCTCGGACACTGGACTCGGTCGATCAGATCCATTCCGCAATGACTTTCTCCAATGGTTCCAGACTTCTCAAGCGTCTAGACCTGATCTGAGCACTTGGAGTCTACTGGCGTGGACTCCGTGCTGATCCTCTTCGACAATGGCTATGCTAACGTGGTTCGGAGTCTGGAAAGGATCCATGCACTTGGAGGCCGGGCTCATGGACTCAGTCCAAGTGCCTAGAAATTATCAACTCAGAAGTTGATCATTTTCTTGTCCGTCGCTTGGGCAATATTTCGGTCGTTTAGAGTTGAGCTCATCCGAACCCAACATTGGCTTTCTCCTCAAGCATACTTCCTCACGGCTTCTCGTTCCTCAGATGCGCCGCGTGAATCTTTCTCATCCACTGGTGTACTTTTCTGTAACTCCTCGTCCCTCAGATGCATCGAGTCTGTCAACTTCCTTTCTGTGTCATCCTTCTTACTCGCTGTGTTTTCCACTCAACTTCTTATGTTCCTAAGTCTCTACACACTTAGACACAAGACATTAAATCCGCAGAGTCTAACTTAACTCGATTGATCATATCAAAATTAACTCGAGGTACTACCACTGGCTAGTAGCTAGTAGGCCTATAAATTTGTTTGCCTTGCATTTTTTTTGGGCATTGAAAGTCTAAAATTATTTGCTTGCCTATTGCCTAATTTTCTTGCATTTATGTTTTTTTTTACTTTTGTGTTTTTTTATCCTTTGTTACTTTGTTAGTACTTAGTAGGCTGATATACTAATGGTTCAGTATCTCAACCAAGTTTTGTGTTACATTTGTTGATGTTTTCCATTATAATGAACCATTAAGAAATTAAATTATAACTTTTATCTTACTATATTTGTATTTGGTGTAGCAGAACTTAAAGAAAAATGATGTATAAAAAAAAATTCTCCAAAAGTGCTAAAAGAAAATAAAAGCAAATAGAAGAGAAGATGACTCGATCAATGAAAGGTTCTACGGATAAATTTATTTTAAGAGAAACGAAAATAGTGTAAGAAAATTTGATTGACAATTTAAATAATCATAGTACATAAGAAAATTATTTTGAAGAATAAATAAAAGATGTGTATAATGCAAATACTAAGGATATGAATCAATACAAAAATAATAATGAGAAAAATGAAAACATATATCATTTTCTAAATATATTTGATCCAAGAGTTTGGGATAAACTTGATATAAAAATGAAAGATTTACTAATTTAAAAAGGCCCAATTAGAGAGGTTAATTTTGAATACCCTTTGATGAACTTAGTAGTCAGTTTTCCTCAAAGTATTATAATAGAGTGCTTCCAAATAAAATAAATCATGGAAGAAAATGACTAGTTTATTCAAAAGAGTTAGATAAAAAATTTGGTTTATATTGTAAGCTTTTCAAAACACTGCAATCACAAAGTTAATTAGCAGAAGATGGATCTAGATATTGGAAACATCTAAGTGAGAGGCTTAGAGAACACGAACAATGTCATGAGCATCTTGCTAATTTAAGATTCATGGTGTAGTTATAGGTGAGATTGAGGAAAAATCAAACAATTGACAAAGAATTGCAGGAACAAATTAAAAATGAAACATACTATTGGAGAGGGATTTTGACCAGAATTGTAACAGTGGTAAAATGTTTGGCTAAAAATATCCTGGTATTCCGTGGAAAGAATGAAAACTTGGAAGATGGTTTAAAAGGCAAATTCCTGGGCTTGATTGAGATGATTGCCGAGTTTGATCCTATGATGCAAGAACATCTTCAACTCATTAAAGGAAAAGAAATTCATCATCATTACCTTAGTCATAAAATTCAAAATGAGTTGATAACAAATATGTCATTAAAAGTAACACATGCAATCATTGAAAAAAGACCAAGAGAGCAAAGTATTATTTGGTGATACTTGATTGTGTTGGGACCTTGATGTCCGGAAGAAGGGGGGGGTGAATGACATCTCACCCAAAACGTTGCTTCCTCACTCGTTAGTATGCAACAGAAATATAAAAACAATACTAACAATAGAAAGCTAAACCCTAAGCACTAAGCAAGAAGAAAACCAATCAAACCTTAACACGTTTGGTTACGTGGTTCGGAGATAACTTGCTCCTACTACACGGCGTGCTCGTAAGGTGGATGAAACCTCAATCCGTCAGTGGATCAATCCCTGGAAAACCTTCGGCTAGCATGATCTCCTTGTGGGCGAAGAAACCTCATCACAACCTTGATAACACACACACGGATCACACACAAGAGCTAGGGAGATTACTAATAGGGGTTCACCACCTCTATTTTGTCAATCATACACAAGCACACCGAGCTTTATTAAATAGAGCTCGGGAGGAAAACACCAAGCTGTGTTCCTGCCACCAGTCGACTGATATAACCACCAGTTGACTGGTTCTAAGTTAAATTCGACCGTTGTAAGCCAACGGTCAGCTACGAGTTGACTAATGAAAACACCAGTCAACTGCTAAAGTAACGTTACAGTAATGCTACAGTAACACTGGAATTTTACCCTGAATAGAGTTTCTCATGCACTCGTCCTTGCCCGCACAACTTAGACCTAGCCTTCTAGCCTCCTCCATCAGCCTCGCGCTCCTCGGATACCTCCCCATCCTTCATGCCTTGCCTTCTGGAGCTTCCATCGACCTTGCCATTATTGTTGGGTCTTCCTTTGTCAAGAGGTTGTACCTCCGTGACTTCATCCATTGCCAAGTCACACTTGGACTTACGTTGTTGTACCTATATTCTGTATACTCACAATGCATATCAAATTCAACAAGAAACCTAACTTAAACCTTTGCTCAAATATCAAAACCTAGGGAACCTAGATTGCTCCAACAATCTCCTCCCTTTTTGATGTTTAGCAACCCGTTTAAGTTAGGGAAACATAAATTCAATAACAATGTAAAGTAACTATGCAAATCACACATGCATAAAATTGGAATCTAACCCTGAGCCCCTTTCACCTAAGCTCCCCCTTGAGCTAGGATTTTTTACAAAGTTAAACTTCTCCACCTTTGTCAACAAGTGAGCAATTTCTCCCCCTTCACCTAAGCTCCCTCTTGAGCTGGGTTTTCTTCCAAAAGTGTGTAGGTTTCCCACTTAAACCAACATTTCTCCCCCTTTATCATACATAAAAAAAGGTCCAACAATATTCCAATTATTGGACTCTTTAATCTCTAATGACCATAAACATCATGTATTAATCCTCCATAAGATTACATATATATTCACTACTCTTTTGGTCATTTTCTAATGCTGAAAAACTTTTTCAGACTGTATCAGTCGACTGCCATTAACCCCAGCCGATTGTCCTTATCAAAACTAGCTCACATAAATATTTTGTACTTGTGAATAGTATTATCAGTCGACTGGTAAAAGTATCAGTCGATTGGGTAGTCGACTGGTAAATATTATAGTCGACTGATACCCTATTTCAACCAAAAATAGTATTTCTAACCTAATTTCATAAATGCACCAGAAATTCTACAAACCTCCAAAAATTTTAAAATTTTGTGGAGAGGTCTATTTTACCAATGTATACTTGGAAAAAATATATATAAAAATATATTTATTACAGATACCAAGATTGATACATAATCTGAAACTATCTAAATGATTCACTTAAACCTTGACCTAAAGACCTAGTTTTGACTTCCTTTTGATATATCTGCCCATACTAAACCATAATGCATCCCTTGCATTAGTTTATATGACATCTATGTTGGTTGCTACTCGGAATATCGTATCGGTTCCCCTGTACAAAAATTTTGTACAAGTCCTGAACTATTCCTAACAACCTATTATGTTCTTTAGAAATTAAATTTGGAATCGCAAACGGAACTTAACATTATTGATTCCAAATTCAACTTATCTGTGTTCGAGACCCGTTTATATAGGGGTTCCAAGACTTATCAGATCACCTGATCTTCGGGATCAGGTTTTGACTTTGAGAGGGATCGATCGACAGATCCCCAGGTTCAGTCGACCGAACCTGCTGTACCTGCCCAGTCTTCCATCCAAGTGCAGTCTTCTCTGGATCGAGCTTAGGTTCGGTCAACCGATCCTCGCGTTCGGTCGACCGATCAACCAACGGTCTCCACTCGATCTGACCCGATCAAATCGCTCGACCAAGTCTTTGATTATCTTCGGTTCGGTCGACAGATCAGAAGGTTCAATCGACCGATCAGCTAACTGCTGGTTGTTAACGTGGCTGGAACGACTGACTTCTGAAGATAGGGGTTCGGTCGATCGATCAAGGGGTTCGGTCGACCAAACACTTGTCAAGTCAACTCCCGGTTGACTTGCTCTGGTTCGGTTTGCTTGGGTGATTTGCCAACCGAAATAGGGCTCACCCGAACCCAATTCCCGGTCTTCTCCTCGAGCAGTCTTCCATCCCGGCTTTATGTCCCTCGAACGCCGCACACGTTCTTCACGCCCACCGGTGTACTCTTCCGCAGCTGTCTCGTCCTTCGGACGCACTAAGCCCGTCAGCTCCCTTCCCGTGTCGTCCTTCTCGCTAGCCGCGTCTTCCGAACGACTTCCTGCCCTCCTAAACTCCTGTACATTTAGACTTGGGTTCGGGTAAGCCCTATTCCGGTTGGCGAAATCACCCACGCAAACCGAACCAGAGCAAGTCAACCAGGAGTTGACTTGACAAGTGTTAAGTCGACCGAACCCCATGATCGGTCGACTGAACCCCTATCTTCAGAAGCCAGCCGTTCCAGCCACGTCAGCAACCAGCAGTTAGCTGATCGGTCGACGGAACCTTCTGATCAGTCGACCGAACCAAAGATAATCAAAGACTTGGTCGACGATTTGATCGGGTCAGATCGAGTGGAGACCGTTGGCTGATCGGTCGACCGAACGTGAGGATCGGTCGACCGAACGTGAGGATCGGTCGACCGAACCTAAGCTCGATCCAGAGAAGACTGCACCTGGATGGAAGACTGGGCAGGTACAGCAGGTTCGGTCGACCGAACCTGGGGATCGATCGACCGATCCCTCTCGAAGTCAAAACCTGATCCCGAAGATCAGGTGATCTGATAAGTCTTGGAACCCCTATATAAACGGGTCTCGAACAGCTAAACCAAACAACTCTTGTACTCTCATTTTTCCAAGCAATAGCTCTGTGCTCTCCAAGTGTAAAAGGCTTCTCCGCCTCTACAGAAGGAGATTTTGTTAGTGTGCTTTCCAACCGCCTTGGATTAACAACCGTCTCGGTTGTAACCAAGTCAATTGCTGAGTCTGCTTTTTCTGTTCTATTTTAGTTCTGTTCAATTTCTTAATCATTGCTTATATTTGAGTTGAAACTTCTTGAGGAGGGTATAATTTTTGTTTGCAGGCAATTCACCCCCTCTTGTCGGTTCCGCTGCTCCAACAATATGTTCTTAGTGGTTTAGACTTGGATTGCAAATGATGCTTAACATTATTGATCCAAATCCACCCATGTTACAAATTTAATTAAATATTAATTTCAGAGATCGGCTTCGAAGTTAAACATGGTGAGACACTAGACCTTCTTGGGTATGGGAGCATCCACCACATCCTAGACAAAGTCTTTCAACGAAATTTAATATTTAATTTCCTTATAGTAACCCTAGGTTTAACTAAAAAGAACAATCGAATCACAAGTTCGAAAAACAAAAGAAACACAAAATCAAAAACATAAATTCGATTACCTAGATTCATTAGCCTCTTGTGTTTGGTATTTCAAGATCTAAATAAAAGGATGAACTAGTTATGATGCGGAAACTAATAATTAGTTATACCTTTTATAGCTTATAGACCTCACGATCTTCTACCGTATTCTTCTTCTTATCTCGGACGTCGTGTGGGTGACGATTTACCGAGACGAGAATCCACCCAAGCCTCTTTCTTCTCCTTGCAAATTTCGGCCACCAAGAATCTCCTAGAGATGAAGGTCTTCGGCCACCAACCAAGCTCCAAGGGATGCAAAGAAACAAAGCCTCCTTTCTCTACTTCTTCTCCAAGCAAAATCCAGCCACCAACAAGCTCCTTGAGAGTTGATGCCGTCGGCCACCAATGAATAAGAAAAGGAGGAGAGGAAGAAGATGAGGGCCGACCACCACAAGGAAGAGAAGAGGGGAATACTAGATGTATGTTCTTGTTGTGAGGTGAGACACCTCTACCCTCTATTTTATATTCCTTGGTATTGGCAAATAAGGAAAGTTTTAATAAAATCTTCCTTATTTTCCTTGCCATTGAAAAAGAAAATTTAACTAATTAAAAATCCTTTTCTCTATTAATGTGGCCGGCCATATTTAATCCTTCAAGGAAGGAAAGTTTTAAACAAAAAATTAAACTTCCTAATTTATTTCCGGAAATTTTTAAATAAAAATTTCTCTTTTAAAAATTCTTTTCATGGTTGGTCATAAAAGGAAACTTTTATAAATTAAAATCTCTCTATTAAAACATGTGGATGATTTACAAAAAGAAAAGTTTTCTCTAAAATTAAAATCTTCCTTTCAATCTACAAATAAGGAAAGATATCAAATCTTTTCTTAATCTTTTGTAGAAACTATAAAAGGAAAGATTTAAAATTTTAAAATTCTCTTTTAAAATCATGAGGATGGTTAAAAAAGGAAAGTTTTATTAATAATTAAAATCTTCCTTTTAACTACAAATAAGGAAAGATATCAAACCTTTCTATTAATCTTTTGTAGAAAACTATAAAAGGAAAGATTTAAATTTAACTCTCTTTTAAAACTATGACTTTCACATAAGAATTTTTTTTTAAAAATAAAATCTTTTTTAATTTATTTTAGCCAGTCACCTAAGCTTGGGTTCAAGCTAGGGCCGACCACCAACTCACCTTGGTTTGGCTGGCCCTAGCTTGGGCTCTAAGCTAGGCTTGGCCGCCCACCTTAAGGTGGGTAAGAAGGTGGATATAACACTTTATAAATATGAGGCTACGACAGGGACCTAGAGGAGGAATTGGTTTTGGTCTCCCGATGAACTTGAGCTTCCCGTGGTCGCCCCGAACACCCAACTCGAGTTCATCAATAATATCTCATTCAACTAAAGAGTTATTATTGAACTACCGCACCAATCCCATATTACTATATGAGCTCATTCTTATCATGAGTGTGTTAGTCTCCCTATGTTTAAGATATAGAATGGCCACTAATTAAATGAATTATTGACAACTCACTTAATTAATATCTAGCTCCAAGAGTAGTACCACTCAACGTTATCGTCATGTCGGACTAAGTTCACCTGCAGGGTTTACATGACAATCCTTATAAGCTCCTCTTGGGGACATTATCAACCTATATTACTAGGACACAATTTTATTCTATAATCAACAACACACCATATAAATAATACCATTTCCCAACTTATCGGGCCTATTGATTTATCGAATTAAATCACACCCTTTGATAAATTAAAGAAGTGAATATTGAGTATATGTGTTTGTTATTATATCATGATTAAGAGCACACACTTCCATAATAACAAAGGTCTTGTTCTTTTATGCAGTCAGTATAAAAAGAACTTACTTTAAATGGTCCCGCTTAATACACTCAGAGTGTACTAATGTAATTTTATAATTAAGATAAACTAATAGCAAATTACACTATGACTATTCCAATAGTTTGTTCCTATTCATCTTAGTCGCGAGCTACTGTTTATAAATTATAAGGAATCGATGATCTTTTGTGTGTGACACCACACACAATGTTATCTACAATATAAATTAATTGACCAACTACACTTAGCATATAAATGTAGATATTTGACCAATGTGATTCTTTATTTCAACATAAATGTTTACAAAAAGTTAGACTTTTAGTATACACTCTAACAATTTATACATCAAAAACCAATTTTAATGCAATATGAATTCAATTAATATTTCCATGCATGATACCATCCCAATTGTGTCAACCCACTAAGTTAGAAACTTAAGTCCGTCTCTTAACCACTTGGCACATTTGATAACCCATCTACCATGGGTCCCAGAGGTTCTTATTAATCTTAGGAATCTTTACCTTAGTCACCTCCCTTGGTGACTCATCCACTATGGCTACACCCATATGGTGCACCATAGGTGCCACTTGACTTACAAACTTGACTTTCTTAACCTTAGACACTTTGTATTTGGTTGATTTCTTCTTGTCCTTAATTTTAGACACCTTATCCTTACCATAATTATATGCTACCTTAGCATATTCCTTCTTATTGGGCTTGGATGACTCTCCCTTGCCATTATCATTTGCCACCCTAGCATATGATTTCTTTTTGGCCTTGGAGAGACTAGATTGGTATCCCAAATCTAATCTATCACTTTTGGATCTTAGGAAACCCATAACATTATCAAGTCCTTGAGATCCAACAATGAATCTACCTAGGACTTTCTTCATTTTCTCAAGTCTTGACTTCAAGGCTTGATTTTCCAATTCTAAGTTTCTAACCCTAGAATCAATTCCACCTTGGACATTCCTAGACCTACCTACCTTCCTAGGAATATGTCCCCCTTTCTTGGGATTAATGCTTAGGTTTTCACCTACTTTCCATCCTTTAGGCAAAGTGGTTTGGGTCTTATTAGGTCTACCCTTAGTACATGATTTCCTAGGATTATCTAATATGTTAACTCTACTCCTATTATTGTACCTAAATCCATGATTATGCTTGGGTAAATAATCTACATTATTTCTAATAAGCATATAAGAATTAGAGTTTGGATTAAACTTCAAAATAGGGATTATCTTCCTTTTTACCTTTGAATATCCCTCTTGACTTGAACTCCTTTTCTTTTCCCATTTCTTCAAGTGTGCCCATTTCTTGAGCTCTCCTCTCCTTGGGCATTTCGTGTGGTAGTGCCCCTACTCACCACATGTGAAACACCTAATGTGCTTCTTCTCCTTGACTCTATCCCTACACCCCATGTTAACTCTTAAAGCAACTTTATCGGGTTTAGAGATTACCTCCTTTATCTTTTTGAGTGAAGGACACCTACTCTTATAGTGCCCCATCTTACCATACTTAAAGCATTTGATGTGGTCATTTGTGCTCTTCTTGGTAGTTGAGGTGGAGGGTTAAGCTTCGAAGATCTCCTCTTACTTGGATTTCTCTTCTTTCTCTTCACTTGAAGATGTGGATGATACCTTCTCATCTTCCTTCTCCTCCTCGGGTGTTGAGCATGTGTCAACAATCAATTGGTCTTTCTCCTTTTGGACCAATGAGCGCTTGTCCTTGGGCTCCTCCACTCTTGGAGTTTTGTAGGATCTTCATGAAATATAATTACCTTTTTCCACAGGTCACTTGCATTCTCGAATTTATCTACACTCACCAAAATGTTAGGGGTAATAAATTCAATAGAATTTTCGTTACCTCCTTATCCGCCTCTGATTGTTCCCTTTGCTCCTTAGTCCAATATCGAGGACAGAGGTGTTTTCCCTTCTTGTCCGTTGGAGCTTCGAATGGATCCTTCAATGCCATCCAATGGTCCCAATCCATTTGGAACCAGGTCTCCAAGCGCGACCTCCAATACCCGAAGTCTTCTCGATCATATGGAGGTGGGATCCGGATATCCCATCCAAGCAGACCTTCTAACTCCATCTTCCTCTAGCACTTTGCTCACTCAACGATTAGTCCGTAGAAGAGTGACCTGGTCTAATACCACTTGTTGAGACCTTGATGGCCGCTAGAGGGGGGTGAATAGCATCTTACCTAAATCGTCACTTCCTACACTTGTTAGTACGTAGCGGAAAATAAAATACAAACTAACAAGAAGAAAGCTAAACCCTATAAACAATAAGGAAAGACAATAAAACAAAACAAACCGCAACACAAGGTTACGTAGTTCAAAAATTAGGGCTCCTACTCCACAGCTGTCCGTAAGGTAGACGATCCCGATCAGTCGGTGGATGACTCCCCAGAAAACCTCCGGCTAGCTCAATCTCCTTGTGGGTGGAGAAACCTCGCCACAATCTTGATCACGTACACACGGATCACACATAGGAGCTTGGAAGACTACTAATAGAGGTTAACCACCTCTATTTCGTCAACCATGTCCAAGCACCCCGAGCTCTATTACATAGAGCTCGGGAGGAAAACACCAAGTCATTTTTCCACCACCAGTCGACCGGTACAACCACTAGTCGACTGGTACAACCACCAGTCGACTGATACAACCACCAGTCGACTGATACAACTATCAGTCGACTGGTCCTAAGTGAAATTCAACCGTTGCAAACCAACGGTCGGCTACGAGTCGATTGATGAAAACACCAGTTGACTGCTACAGTATTGCTATAATAACACTACAGTACTGCTACAATAATGCTGTAGTAAAACTAAAATTTTACCCTGAATATAGTCTCTCATGCACTCGTCCTTGCCGGCACAACCTAGACCTAACCTTCTAGCCTCCTCCATCAGCCTTGCGTCTCTCGGATGCCTCTCCATCTTTCACGCCTTATTTTCTGGAGCTTCCATCGGCCTTGTCATTGTTGTCAGGTCTTCCTTTGCCAAGAGGTCGCACCTCCAGAACTTCATCCATTGCCAAGTCACACTTGGACCTACGTTGTTATACTTGTATCCTGCACACTCACAATATATATCAAATATAATAATAAACCTAACTTAAATCTTTACCCAAACATCAAAACCTAGGGCACCTAGATTCCTTCAACATATTATACTTCTAATGCAAGCCACAAGGAACAAATGCCTTTAATATTATAGTGTGTTGATGTGTCATGTATTCCTGAAAAAATTGAGTACTTTATAGAATTTCTGAATGTTGTAAACACGAGTGGATTGAGTCTTTTCAATGGATTGTGTGATACATTAGACTTAGCCTTGATATTGATAATATTAGAGGACAAGGTTATGATAATGACTCTAACATAAAAGTAAAACACTAAGGTATTTAGAAAAGACTGTTTGATATAAATCTGAGAGCCTATCACATGTCATGTAGTAGTTATTGTCTTAATTTAGTGATTTGTGACATAACAAACTCTTGTGTTAAAGCAAAATATTTTTTTTGAGCATGTCAATACATGTATACAATGTTCTCTAATTCTATAAAACATTGGAGTATTCTACTTGATTGTTTGGATAATTTGACACTTGAGTCATTATGCACCACAAGGTGGTAAAGTCATATCGAAAGTGTTAAAGCCATTAAATCACAAGTTGAGTAAATCAGAGATTTACTTAAGGTAGCTGATTTAATTGATGATGCAAAATTATCAAGGGATGCAGATTGTTAGCAACCCATGAACTTAGCAATTTTGAATTTCTGTTAAGTTTGATAATTTGGTATTGTAGGGTCGATGTGCACATGAGAGAAGAGGGGGGGGGGGGGGGGGGGGGAATCACATGTATTTTTTAAAAAAATCTTTTTGACTTATTAAAGCGAGTGTGCAGTATAAAAATTAAACAACTAAGTAAGAAAGAGAAAATATGAGGATTTACTTGGTTCAGAGCCTTCGACGACTCCTATTCCAAAACTAAGGTCTTTTAGACTTTTTCAATGGGTAATTCACTAAAACTCTCTACCGGTAAACTCCTGCTAGATTAATCGAGTACAACGAGAAAGAAGAAGTGTAACAACCTACACTTCCTCTATACAGTAAATTAAATGACAACAATACAAAATGTTACCAACATGAAGATGAAGGATTTAGTGAGCTCGTGTGTTGGTGTCGATCCATCTGTAATAGTTGAGTGTAGTAGTGTCACAACACAGTAGTAGTATGAAGTCGGAGCAACCAGACAGTCGAGGAAGCACGTAAACTATTGTCTAAATTGTGGTTTTGGAGTTACCGATCTAAGCTTCTTATATAGGCCTTTCCAGGCGCCTGGACCATCCCGGGTGCCTCCACTGGAGCCTATCTAATCCTCCTTCAATGATGAGTTATCCAACTTTGGGCGCTTAGACCACCCCTGGACGCCTGAATCGCTTACGTGGTTGCACCTTGGCGAAACTCTATCTGTTTTGCCTCTATCCAATCCCAGGTGCATGGAACAACCCCAGGTGCCTGGCTCTGACATGTGTTGACCAATCGGAGCATGCCAACTCAACTACACGTGTGACTAGGTTCGATCCAATCTAAGCACCTGGGCCTACTCGGGGGGCCCAGACTGTAAGTACCCCTTGGTGGTTTTGATGTGATCAATCAAGTCAAGTTAGGTTCTGTTGGTATTTAACCCCTGTGTCTAAGTGTGCAGAAACTTAGGAGCACAGGAAGTCGAGCGAAAGACGCTGCTAGCGAGAATAACGGAATGGGAGAGAGCCAACGAGCTCGGTGCATCTGAGAGACGAGGTACTGTGAAAGAGTATGCGGGCGTACGAGAAGGAGGCGCGCAACATTTCCAAGGGATGAGAAGCTGGAGTGGAAGACTACTTGAAGGCCGGAAGTTAGGTTTGGGTGAACCATATTCTGGATGGCCGAGATCACCCAAGTGAGTGGAACCGGAGTAGAAGACCTAGACCAATGCGAGTGGAGCCGGAGCAGAAGGCCTGGACCCAAGCGAGCGGAGCCGGAGCAAGAACCCGGACCAAACAATTAACACAAAGTTAACTTAAGTACAGGTGCTCGAAATCAAATTTTATCCGGAACACGACATGGCACGTTCTGTTGCGACGGGGATAAAAGTTTATCCCTCCAGGCACCTGGAACCCTTCCAGGAGCCTCGACCAGGGCTATAAATACAGCCCTGGTCGCAGAAGCTAATAAAGAATACTTGTAATCAATTCCTTTGTTGTTTAGCTTTGTAATTGTGTGCTTTAACGTTGTAAGAGACTACTCCGCCTAGAGAAAAATCTTAGTGCACTTTTCAGGGTCTTAGATTAGCAATCCCCTGATTACAAACCAAGTAAATTCGGTGTCTCTTTTTCTTAATTAGTTTCTTAATTCCTTTTATGCAAGTGTTAGTTTTAATTACGCTGTAAAGTCCGAGAAAGGTGTCTTTGTATTTGTAGGGCAATTCACTCCCTTCTTGTCGGCCGCCGAGGGACAAACAATTGGTATCAAAGCAAGGTTCACTTCAGAAGGACTAACCGTCGACTGAAGCAAAATCAATGGCCGGACCAAGCCTTGTCCCACCAAAGTTCGAGGAGGAGTTCACGCACTGGAAACACTAAATAAAGGTATTTCTAAAAATCATTTTTGAAGTTCTTTTAATTATTAAATACGGTTTTGTAGTTCCAAAAGATCAACAAGGTGTAGAGAAAGATGAGTATCTTTGGACGAAGAAGGAACAAAGTGATTTCGTCGCCAACAGTAGAGCAGAATATCACCCGTTGAGTGTGTTGCGGCCTTAAGAAGTCAACCGCATCGGAAGCTACTCGTTTGCCAAAGAACTCTGGGAGAAATTCCTTGAATTCCACGAAGGCACATCCGAAACGAAGCTCACACGACGAGACCTTCTTTGAAATCAGCTAACAAATGTACGTCTAGAAAAAGATGAGAAAGTAGCCCAACTACACGCGAAGATCAAGGCACTGATCACCAGACTGGTCAACCTCAGTGAAATCGTAACCAATCGGGACTCGGTACGCTACGCGCTCAACGCCTTTTCTAGGACTCCAGAATGGACCTCAATGATCGACGCCTACTACATCTCGAAGGATTTGGAGGTAAGTACACTAAAAGAATTGTTTTCAACTTTATAATTACATGAATCTAGAAGTGCAGGATAAAGTAAAGAGTCAAGCTATAACATGGCACTGAGAGCCAACAAGAAGGACGAACCCGAGTCAGACTCAAATCTGTAAGGAGACCAAGAAGCTTATATGGTAAGGAAGTTTAAGAAATTTTTTAGATCTAATAAATTTAAAGAAATGCAGAATAAAAAAACTCCATGAAATAAAAGAAAAGTTTAATGCTACCGGTGCCAAAAGGAAGGACATACAAAAGAGTACTACCCAGAACTCAAAAAGGAAAAAGACAAAGGGCCCAAGCCAAACAAACACAAGAATATCAAGGCTACTTGGGATGAAAGCTCATCATCCGAGTCAAAAATAGAATCATACACCAGACTAGCACTGATAGCTAGCCACAAAGATCAAAGCACCTCAGAAATTAGCATCGATGAAGGGGGAGTAACATCAGACGAAAGCAGTGAAGCAGGGGGAGAATTAAGCTTCAAATCCGACATGGTAAGTGAGGTATGTCTCTTACCTCCTGATCAACTCTATTTCGGTATTAAGTCTATGACTAAATCAATGTGAAAATTAAAAAGTAAAAATGATAATTTAGAAATAAAAAGAATCTTAGTAAAGTCATGCTTAATAGAGGAACTTGATAAGTTAAAAACTGAAAATGCTAATTTAAAGGAACAAATAGAAAGCTTAAAAAGTTCTGCGTGTTCAAATTTTTCTGCTTTAAATTTTAGAAACTATAAAGGATTAAATTTGTATTATAGATTTCATAAGGGTCAAATTAGAAAAATATCATAGAAATATATTCTTAAGAAATTTTTAATTAATCTTATAGAAAGGAACCTATTTTGGGTTCTAAAATAATATTTAGATGAATATTTTTTTTGACTTTCAGATAGAAAGTTAAATATTTAATTTCCTTAAAAGCTTTTGTCTAGAAAGTGGTTGTTGCTCCAATATCCAAGAAGGCCTAGTACCTCGCCACAACCTGTAAGCCAATTATTGAAATAAGTATTTAATTGATTAACTGTTAAGCAATTAGTTGTTATAAAAATGCATTCAAATGTGTGCCAAAAATTTTGTTAGAAATTATTTAAAAACTAATTTTTTCGAGAACTTTATCACTTAACTGTAAGAAAATTTTCAAATGTTAAAATTTTCTGAAACTTAAATTTTTTAGAAATGTTTTTTAATGATAATTTTAACTTTATATGGATTTTTTTATGCCTTAAATATGTTAAAAAAAAATTTAATTGCCCCTTAGACTTTCTATTGTTGTTAAGTAGATTTTTTTTAAAAAAAAAGTATCCCATTTTTAATGAGATCAAAAGGGGGAGTAATAAAGATTAAGTCTGAGGGGAGGGTAGTACAATTTTTAATTTTTGTACTTGAAAAAAGATTATTTTATAATTATTATTTTTGTGGTATATTCTAACTTAACTTTGGTTTGCTCATATCAAAAAGGAGGAGATTGTAAGTACCCCATGGTGGTTTGATGTGATTAACCAAGTCAAGTTAGGTCTTATTGGTATTTAACCTCTGTGTCTAAATGTGCAAGAACTTAGGAGCACAGGAAGTTGAGCGAAAGACTCAGCTAGTGAGAAGGATGACACACGAGAGAGCCGACGGACTCGGTGTGTCCGAGGGATGAGGTGCTGAGGAAGAGTACGCGGACGGATGATAAAGAGGCGCACGGTGTTTCCTAGGGACGAGAAGCCGGAGCGGAAGATTGCTTGAAGGCCAGAAGTTAGGTTCGGGTGAACCCTATTCCAGATGACCGAGATCACTCAAGCGAGCGGAACCGGAGTGGAAGACTCGAACCAAAGCAAGCGGCGTCGGAGCAGAAGACCCGGACCCAAGCGTGCGGAGCCGGAGCAAGAACCTAGACCAAACAGTTAACATAAAGTTAACTTAGGTCTGGGCGCTTGGAACCGAATTTTATTCGGAACACGACATGGCACGTTCCGTTGCAATGGGGATAAAAGTTTATCCCCCCAAGCGACTCATCCCAGAAGCTAATATACAATACTTGTAATCAATTCCTTTCTTGTTTAGCTTTGTAATTGTGTGTTTCAACATTGTAAGAGGCTACTCTGCCCAGAGGAGAATCTTAGTGTGCTTTTCAAGGTCTTGGATTAGCAATCCCCTGATTGCAAACCAGGTAAATTCGTTGCCTCTTTTTCTTAATTAGTTTCTTAATTCCTTTTATGCAAGTGTTAGTTTTAATTACGCTGTAAAGTTTAAGAAAGGTGTCTTTGTATTTGCAGGGAAATTGGCCACCCTTTTATCGGCCGTCAAGGGACCAACATAGACCTCCAAGCGCTTGGACCCTTCCGGGGCATTTGGAAGTCCTTTTTCTAGCCAACTTGAAGCTTCGGTTTCTTGCACCACAGAGTTAGTACAGCAAGCATAATATGAAAAATAAGTATTAATTAAATCTTATATTACCAAGACCAGGATTTAGTCATAATCTTAACTTAGACTTCCAAAATAGATCTAAATTGGACTAGCACTTATCGCTCCACTAAGCGTGTCCTCATTGGATCTCTCTCCTTCAGTGTTGACCTCACTTACCAATTGTAAACTTACTCAATGCTTGGCCCACCATATCTTCCTGCTAGATGCTCATCTAGACTTCAGTTAGTTGTCTGGTCCCATGAACCCAATTAGACTTCCTGCCAAATATCAACCTATCTAGTCTTCCTATCACTTCGCAACTGGACTTCAGCTTGGTATTAGGTCTCATCAAGTCTTTCAGTCCTGCACACTTGATAATTAGGTTAAATCACAAGTCTAACTTTAATGTTTGTCGTACATTAAAATCTGAGTTTGATTATTTGTATAAACTGCATCAACATGTATGATATTTTCTATAACATAAACTCGGTTAGTAAATCCTTACAATTTGAAATGATGCGAATTGATATTGCAGTGAAACAATTGAAAGAGCTTGCTTTTTTTTTAAAAAAGAATTATAGGGAAAAAAGATTTGCATCAGCCATAAATTTTGCTAAAAAAATTGCTTCCAATGTAGGAGTTGACCTTGTATTTCCTGAGATGACAAACTTTTAAAGAAAGACGATTTTATGAGATTGCTAATACTGAAAGAGAACCACAAAAAGCTAAAGAATGATTTAGGACTGATTATTTTTTTTATTGAGGTAGATATTGCTCTTATGGAGTTGAGGAGTATGTTTGAGCAATTAAATACTTTTGAAGAGATGTTTGGATTCTTGTTCGATGGAGAACAATTAATGACATTGAATAAAGATGATTTGAGAAAATATTATGTGAATCTTGAACTTGCTTTTAAAAAGGATGATATGTTTGATATTGATACATATGATTTGTTGGGGATCTTGTATGACCGGCTAGAAGGGGGGTTGGATAGACGATGCCTCTGAATGATCACTTCCTACGTATTCATTAATTGTGCAACGGAATAATTCAAAAATAAATACAAAAGCTAAAGACAATAAAGACAAAACAAGCAAACCACTATACGCCAATTTACGTGGTTTGGAGATAAAGCTCCTACTTCACGACTGTTCGTAAGGTGGACGATCCCTATCTATCGATGGATTACACCCCGAAAGACCTCCGACTAGCTTACGTAGCTCCTTGTGGGTGGAGAAAGCTCATCATAACTCTCACAAGAACTTTTTAGAAGATAGGGCACTGGTAGACTACTAATAGGGGTTAACCACCTCTACTTCATCAACCTTAACCAAGCTTCCAAGCCTTAGTTATATAGGCCACGGGTTGGAAAACCCCGCCTACGAGACAACTGGTGAAAGTGCCAGTCGACAGCCCTCTGTGGAGATTCGACCGTTACAACCCAACGACTCGATACCAGTCGACTACTCCACACTGGCTGAGCGAACAGAAACATTTTGTTCGCTCCCAGTCGACTGACCAGTTGACTGTACCAATCGACTGCCATTTCCATCAGTCGATTGGTACCCTGACTACAGTCTCTCAGCACTCGGACCCTCACCCTTACAACTCACTTGACTCTTCTTCGTTGTAGCCTTGACCTCGTGCCTTCAAGTCTACTTCATTTGGCTCTCATCCCTCGGAAGCATTCAAGCCCGCGGCTCATCCCCAATGCCATCCTTCGCATATGCCTTGAAGTCGCTTCCCTCGACCTTTGTCCTTGCTGCCTTGTCCATGGTCCCTCAGATGCTCCATCCTTCATCGGGCCTAAAGCCATCAAGCTGAGTCATATGTGTATCCTGCAAACCTGTACACTCATATACACATATCAAATATAAGGATGAACCTAACTTAAACCCTTTGCCCAAACATCAAAACATATGGTCGCACAGACCATTGCGATTGCTCGAACATGATCTACTTTTAGAATTATTTGCAAGAGATGTTACCTCTAGAAGCATGTGACACAAATAAATCTTGGATGATCATTAAAATTTTAAAATTTACATTAAAAATGAATGTTTTTCCTATGGTTGTGATTGCCTATCAAATATTATTAATTATTCTTGTGACTATATCACAAGTTGAAAGAAGTTTTTAAAAGTTAAAATTATTAAAATACAACAAATTCAGAGAAATTAAATGACTTAGTGATTCTCTACATGGAAAAAAAATATATTGAAGGATATCTGATGACTTTATTAAAAAAAAATAAGAAGAGTGTATTTTAAATAATATTGATTGTTAAATAAGTTATTTTGAGAAATTATGTAAAGTGTTTTTAGTGTACAATTTTTTTAATTACTTATTTTGATTTACTTTGATTGATTATGATATTCAATTAGTTTTTAATATATATATATATATATATATATATATATATATATATATATATATATATATATATATATGATCCTGTCTGAATCGCTGAATCAACGGACGCTGGACACGTGGCGCTCTCCTAGTTGCTGACGTAGATCTCCGACCGGTCGTACGGAGCTCCGGCGAACCTGCAAAGAAGTCGGGCCGGGAAGGGGTTCCCGGCGACGACCCTCCGACGCTCAAGTCAGGCAAGTGGACAGCAAAGAAGTGGCTCAGAATATCAGAGAATGCGTACCTCCGGCGAAGTGTGAGACTCCTTATATAGAGCTGGGAAGGGGCTCACGCACACATACCGAGGCGAATATGTGTCCTCAGCCCATACCTCCATATGGGCTTGTCAGAAAAGCTTACTTGATACCATACTGCTACAGTCCGAGCACATCTCTGATGGGACAGCGGAACCCTCTGTCATAAGATTCTGCGTATGGCCTACTCGTCGAACATACCCGCTGTCAGAAGATGTTCCCTTGTCCTTTTCTCCTTTTACTCCATACCGAGCGTCCGGCCGGTCGGCCGCTCCCTCGCGCCCGGCCGGTCGTATGTGCTGGCTCGCCTTAATCTTATTCCCGGTCGTGTGCTCTGTGGACTGTTCGCAGTGTTGCTACTTTATGTCTTCGGCCGAGCGGGCTACCCACTCGGCCATACGACTCTGTTCAACATGAGCGTCGGAACCCCGGCTCCCCGCCGGGGTGTCTTTGCTTCCGTTTAGACCCCGATCGGCCGGTCGGTCCACTTTTGTCCGGTTGGCCATTTAACCTTTTGACTTCCACGTGGCGTTGACTCCTCGGAACGGGGGTCCCCTGTTCTTACCGCCGGATCACTTGCCTCCCCTTCAAGTCTAGTCGAAGGAGGCGATTAGTCCGACTGACTGGACCATCAGTTGAGCCGAGCGGAAACTACCATCCGCTCGGAAGCAAGGGGGCAGCTAAAACGCCAGTCAACGCCAACATTCCCCAGCATCTCTTCGAAGTTTCCGCCAATCTCCATCATTAAGATCGAGCACGCGCTCATTAAATGTGTTCCAGTGGCTAAATGCCACGTGGCGGTGCTGCCGTCATTGTACGACGGCGGCGTGGTGTTCTGATGGGATCGAGGCGGTTCAAAATGAACGGCGCGATGCGTGCTCCGATTCTCGCGACCTGGATCCTACGGTGGAGGCCGCTCGGGCTCTACCCTATAAAGCCTTCTCTTCTTTCCTTCACCTCACTTCTGCTGTCGCGTGCCTCCCGCTTCTTCCTTCTCAGCGCTTCGGCGATCCTGTTCTTTTGCTTTCCGACGATCTCCGGCGTTCTTCCTTTGATCCTCCTTCTCGTTGTAAGGTTCTCCTTCTTTCCCTCTTTGGTTCCCGGCGTTTTCTTTGCATTTCTTTCCCAAGTTTTCGTCCTCGGGGTACTGTTTGTTGCCATCTACTTTTTTTTTATTCCGTCCGTTCGAACAATGGCCCATTCCTCTCCGTCCCAAGACCAAACCCTCGGCCCGTGGTACACTACCATGGAGTCGCGCTTCGATCGGCGTGACGCCGTGACGTCGATGTTCTGATTAATAGTTTTGGCATCCCCTCCAACCTTGAAATCATCCTACCCAAAGATTCCGCTCGGCCACACAAACCGCCGCGCGGAGCGTTTTGTGTCTTCCGCGACCAGTTTACCACCGGTCTGCGATTTCTGATCCATCCCTTCTTTGTAGAAGTTTGCAACTTTTTCGGCATTCCGCTCGGAAGCCTAGTCCCCAATACCTTCCGCCTCCTATGCGGCGTTGTCGTCCTATTCAAGATCCATAACATTCCCCTCCGACCGGAGGTCTTCTATTACTTCTATTACCCTAAACAGTCCGAGCCGGGCACTTACATGTTTCAGGCTCGGCCCGACTTAGTTTTCTTCAATAAACTTCCTTCTTCCAATAAGCATTGGAAAGAATTCTACTTTTATATCCGCCTTCCCGCCCGGGCTACCTTCCGAACCCAATGGTAGGTCGGAAATCCTCTCTCCCTAGAACTCAAAAGATTCAAGACCCGGCCGGATTATCTTCACGCCGCCAACATGCTTGCCGGTCTGCGGTTTGACATCCACAAATTCCTTCCAGAAGGGGTTATGTACATATTCGGCCTGAGTCCGATCAGAACCCCCCTCTCGAGCAGCTTCAGTAAGACTTTTACTCGTACCTTTGCTTTGATTGCTAACTGATTTTCTCTTTTTTCCTTTGCAGCTAATATTGTCATGGAGTCGGTGATGGCTGGTATTTTGAAGAGGAAGGCGGCGGCGCTCGAGGCCGCGGCGACCAAAGAAATGGAGACGCTCAGCATCCAGCCGGTCGGCTCTAATGAAGAAGAGAGCGGGACGAATGCTGGGGAGTCGGCCGCTCAGGCTTCTCTCCCAGAGACAGCGGTTGGCGCAACTGTTAGCCAAGAGCCTTCCGCTCGGGAGGAAGGCTCCGCTCCGGAAGAAGACCGGCCTCCCCAACAAAAGAGGCGCCGAGTGGAGACTCCCCTTCGGTCAGCCACGTCCGCGGTTCAGCCGTCCGCCCGGGTCACTGCAAGCGCTCGCGGCAAGGCTCCAGAGGTCGAGGCTATTTCGTCCGACCGGACCCCATCTCAATTGGAAGCGCCGGCGAACCCTCTTGAGGCCGTGCCCGTCAGCGTCCTTCCGTCCGCTTCCCGCCGAGTCCAGCGTTCAACAATTTTATCTCAATTTTCGGCGCCGGCCTCCGATCCTCTTCCATCCTCCACTTGGACGACCCCCGGTCATGGCCGCACTGTTAGGGTCACCCTGCATCTCCCCACCGAGGAGATTTTACCCGAGTCCGAGCAGCCAATTGCGCCTGAGCACACAATCACCCTGAAGGGGCCCCTAGCCGAGATGTGGGCCGAGGCTCGGGCGCGCGTCGCGATGATCCCTCTCGGTAACCTAGCCAACAGCCATATGCAAGAGGCCACCGGGGTAAGTGTATTTTCTTTTAGATCTTTTATGCGATATTTCCGATCGGCTTATTAATGATTTCGTTATCTGCAGAGATGGGTAGAGGAGATAGCTGTCTCCAACCGCCTGGTGATGGTGGACGAAGAATTAAGAATACTGAAGGCTGCAGGCGGTCCGTTCGGCTCCCAAGGCCCCTCTTACTCTGAGCTGCAGAAAGAGCTTAAGAAGGCCCAAGACTTGTTGACGGCCGAGCAGAAGAAGACGGACGATCAGGCCCACACATTGGCCGAGCTTGAGCGCGTGAATAAATCTCTAGATCGCAAGATAAGCCTGGCGACTGAGCCGAAGAACACGGCTATCTCCGATCTGGAGAAAAAGAATGTCGAGGCTCAGGGCTTGGAGCAGAAACTTACAGAGCTGACGGACCAACTGGCCGGCGAGAAGGTGGCTCGCTCGGCAGAGGCGAATAAGCAAAAGGACGAGCTTAAAACTCTGCAGGAGTCCCTCGCTGCCTCCCAAGCGGCTTTTAAAGAATATCAAGAGGCCGAGCCAAGCTGGGTTGCCGCCCTGAGACAGAGTTACATCCGCTCGCCCGAATTTTCGGAGAAAGTTTGTGAGCGGATGTACACTGCCTTTGACCTTGCTATGACTGCCACCATAACATATTTGAAGTCCAAGGGTCTTCTTCCCGACTCTGCTCTCATCCCGGTCACAGATCAAGTGGCGCTCCTCGACAACATCCCGAAAGATCTTTACGATTACCTAGAATAGAAGTTTTATATGTAATTCGGCCGCTTGGCCAAAGACTATCCTTTTTTTGTAATTTGGTCGCTCGGCTTTAGTTTCTTCAATATAATATCCCTTTCCTTGCTTTGTCCTTTTTCTAGTCAATATGTGTGCTGTCCGCTTGCCTCTTATCACACCTCTCGTGTTCGAAAGGGTGCTGTCCGCTCGCCTCTTATCACACCTCTCTTGTGTTCGAAAGGGCTTTTTATGAAGTATTTTGCGTAACTTTGCCGCCCGGCTGAATATGTCCTGCTTTGACAGAAGAGGTTTTTCGCTGGATGTTGATGAAGTACCTTTGGGTACTAGGCCGAGCGGAACATACAGGCGGTCGGACGATATTGACGGCGAGTACCTTTGGGTACTTGTTCACAAGTCCTCTTTATTGCCTTCGTCCGTCCGGAGGGTTTATAGTCGCCGGCTCGACTCTCGATTTTTAAAAGTCGGAGCTCGACGGTCTTCCGGCCGGAGGGTTTATAGACGCCGGTTCGTCTCTTGATTTTTATCGTCGGAGCTCGACGGTCTTCCGGCCGGAGGGTTTATAGACGCCGGTTCGTCTCTCGATTTTTAACGTCGGAGCTCGACGGCCTTCCGGCCGGAGGGTTTATAGACGCCGGTTCGTCTCTCGATTTTTAACGTCGGAGCTCGACGGTCTTCCGCTCGGAGGATTTATAGACGCCGGTTCGTCTCTCGATTATTAACGTCGGAGCTCGACGGTCTTCCGCTCGGAGGGTTTATAGTCGCCGGCTCGACTCTCGATATTTAACGTCGGAGCTCGACGGTCTTCCGCTCGGAGAGTTTATAGTCGCCGGCTCGACTCTCGATATTTAACGTCGGAGCTCGACGGTCTTTCGCTCTGAGGGTTTATAGACGCCGGTTCGTCTCTTGATTTTTAACGTCGGAGCTCGACGGTCTTCCGCTCGGAGGGTTTATAGTCGCCGGCTCGACTCTCGATATTTAACGTCGGAGCTCGACGGTCTTCCGCTCGGAGGGTTTATAGTCGCCGGCTCGACTCTCGATATTTAACGTCGGAGCTCGATGGTCTTCCGCTCGGAGGGTTTATAGTCGCCGGCTCGACTCTCGATATTTAACGTCGGAGCTCGACGGCCTTCCGGGCTAATTTTAACACTGCCGTACGGCGAAGCTGTTTGCCAACCTTTTATCATTTTTGCTTCCTGCATTTCAAGGACATAGGCGACCAAAACATATGTAAAATTACATCAGCGCACCTCTCACCCAGCTCGGTACGGCTGGAGATGATTCGCGCTCCATGGTCGATCAAGTCGCCGTCCGTCTTCATCCTCCAAATAATAAGCACCCGAGCGGAGCTTTTCGATGACTTTGAAGGGGCCCGCCCAAGGAGCCTCCAGCTTGCCGACGTCGCCGACCGGCTTTACTTTCTTCCAGACAAGGTCGCCAACTTGGAATGCTCTAGGGATCACGCGCCGGTTGTAGTTCTGCTTCATTCTTTGCCGGTACGCCATCAGCCGGACGGACGCCTTGGCTCGCTCCTCGTCGACCAAATCCAGCTCCATGTTCCTCCGCTCGGCGTTAT
Organism: Zingiber officinale; assembly: GCF_018446385.1. NCBI lineage: Eukaryota > Viridiplantae > Streptophyta > Magnoliopsida > Zingiberales > Zingiberaceae > Zingiber > Zingiber officinale. The sequence continues at coordinate 7,783,606 of NC_055995.1, forward strand.
CATCATCATAATTCTGGATCCGGACGGACTCAACACCAACTTCAACCGGGATCACCGCTTCGTCGCCATACACCAAATGGAATGGAGAGACGCCCGTTCCTTCCTTTGGGGTTGTGCGGATAGCCCATAAGACGCTCGGCAGCTTGTCCACCCAGCTTTCTCCCATGTGGTCGAGCCGAGTCTGAAGAATGCGAAGAATCTCTCGATTGGCTACTTCCGCTTGGCCGTTGCTCTGGGGATACGCCACGGAAGTAAAGTGTTGCTCGATGCCATAACTTTCGCACCATTCTTCGAGCTGCTTCCCTACGAACTGTCGTCCGTTATCAGATACGAGCCGGCGAGGGATGCCGAACCGACAAATTATATGCTGCCAGATAAACTTCTTGACCATCTGCTCGGTGATCTTGGCTAGCGGCTCGGCCTCCACCCATTTGGAAAAATAGTCGACCGCCACTAGTAGAAATTTTCGCTGCCCGGTCGCCATAGGAAACAGACCCACAATATCCATTCCCCATTGGTCGAACGGACAGGACACGGTAGCTGCTTTCATTTCCTCCGCTGGTCGGTGGGAGAAGTTGTGATAGTTCTGGCAGGAAAGGCACGTTGCGACGGTCCGAGCGGCATCTGCTTGCAGGGTTGGCCAAAAGTATCCGGCCAGCAGGATCTTCTTAGCCAGCGATCGTCCGCCCGGATGTCCTCCGCACGATCCTTGATGCGCTTCTTGGAGGATGTACGCCGCGTCTTCCGAGCTCACACATTTCAAAAGCGGGCGGGAGAAAGCCTTCTTGTAAAGTTGATCTCCAATGAGTGTGAATCGGCCGGCTCTCCTCCTCGGTAGCTGGGCTTCATCCCGATCGGACTGTGTAGCACCCGAGCGGAGAAACTCCATAATGGGTGTCCTCCAATCGCTCGGAAACGTGAGGCCCTCCATCCGGTCGACGTGCGCCTCCAAAGATACTTGTTCAATTGGCTGCTGGATGATGACCGGTGATATTGAACTTGCGAGTTTAGCTAGCTCATCTGCAGCCTGGTTCTCTGCTCGAGGTATCTTCTGGATAATAACCTCTCTGAAGTTGGCTTTGATTTTTTCAAAGGCTTCAGCGTAGAGCTTGAGCCGAGCGTTGTTAATCTCAAAAGTGCCTGAGAGTTGCTGAGCGGCCAGCTGGGAGTCAGAATGAATTGTCACCCGACCGGCTCCTACATGCCGGGCTGTCTGCAGGCCGGCTATAAGGGCTTCGTACTCCGCTTCGTTATTTGTGGCTCTATAGTCCAGCCGAACGGATAGATGCATCCGTTCTTCTTGTGGAGATAGCAATACTAAACCAATCCCGCTCCCGAGCCGAGTGGACGATCCATCCACAAATATTTTCCACAGCTTCGGGTTCTGACTTCTGTACTTCTATGACAAAATCTGCCAAGGACTACGCCTTTATCGCCGAACGGGGTTGATACTGAATGTCGAATTCGCTCAACTCCGTGGTCCATTTGATGAGTCGTCCGGACGCCTCTGGGTTCAACAGCACTCTTCCCAAAGGGCTATTCATCCGGACGATGATAGTATGCGCCAAGAAATAGGGGCGAAGTCTCCGAGCGGCGAGGACCAAAGCAAAAGCCAACTTCTCGAGCCTAGTATAGCGAGATTCAACGTCTTTTAAAATTTGACTTAAGAAATACACGGGCTCTTCTCCGCTCGCCTTCACTAATGCCGAGCCCACTGCTTGCTCAGTTGAAGATAGATAGATACAAAGTGGCTCACCCATAGCTGGCTTGGCTACCACGTGCAAAGAGTTCAGATACGTCTTCAATTCTTCGAACGCTCGATCGCATTCTTCATCCCAATGAAACTTAGTGGCTTTGCGCAGGATTTTGAAAAACGGGAGACTCCGGTCGGCTATCTTTGAAATGAATCTGGATAGTGCTGTTATCCGACCGGTCAAGCGCTGCACTTCCCTCAGATTTCTTGGGGGCGGCATATCTTGTAACGCTTTCACCTTGCTGGGATTTGCCTTGATGCCCCGCTCGGTTACTATATAGCCCAAAAATCACCCGCCTTTTACGCTGAACAGACACTTCTGAGGATTCAGCTTAACTCCATACTTCCTCAGCGTTCGGAAAGTCTCCTCCATGTCTTTAAAGAGGTCGGCCGCTCGGACTGACTTGATGAGAATATCATCCACGTACACTTCCAAATTTCGCCCGATCTGCTCCTTGAACACTTTGTTCATCAAGCGCTGGTAAGTTGCTCCCGCGTTCTTCAATCCGAACGGCATCACATTGTAGCAATAAGTGTCGTCGGCTGTAACGAAGCTGACCTTCTCTTGATCCTCTCGGGCGAGCGACACTTGATGGTAGCCCTGATAAGCGTCGAGCATGCATATCAACTCGCAACCGGCTATGGAATTCACCAGTTGATCGATCCGGGGCAGAGGATAAAAATCCTTTGGGCACGCTTTGTTGAGATCCCGGAAATCGATGCAAACTCTCCATTTGTTGCCCGGCTTGGAGACTAGTACCACGTTCGCCAGCCAGCTCGGGAACTGGATCTCGCGTATGTGGCCGGCCTCCAAGAGCTTCTCGACCTCCGCTCGGATGATGACATTTTGTTCGGCGTTGAAGTCCCGCTTCCTTTGCTTTACCGACCGAGCATCCGGTCGGACGTGAAGCTCGTGCTGTGCTATACTTGGTGAAATCACGGGCAGCTCATGCGTCGACCAAACAAAGACGTCACAGTTTCTCTGGAGACATTTGATCACTTCCTCTTTCTGGCTTGCCTCCAGATCGACCGCAATAAATGTGGTGGCCTCCGATCGGGTCGGGTGAATCTGCACTTTCTCTTTATCTTTATAAATCAAAGAGGGTGGTTTTTCGGTTATAGCGTTCACCTCAATCCGTGGTGTCTTCCGAGCGGAATTTAGTTCAGCTCAGACCATCTCGACGTAGCATCGTCGAGCCGCCAGTTGATCCCCTCGTACTTCTCCCACTTTATCTTCCACTGGGAATTTGATTTTCTGGTGGAAAGTGGAGACGACCGCTCGGAACTCGCTGAGCGCCGGTCGCCCAAAGATAACGTTGTATGCTGAGGGAGAGTCGACCACGACGAAGTTTGCACTCCGCGTCCTTCTGAGCGGCTCCTCTCCCAGCGAAATGGCCAGCTGGATCTGTCCGACCGGCAGAACTTCATTGCCCGTAAACCCGTAGAGGGGGGTTGTCATGGGCAGCAGCTCGGCTCGATCAATTTGTAGTTGGTCGAAGGCCTTTTTGAATATAATATTGACGAAGCTTCTTGTATCAATGAAAACGCGGTGAATAGTGTAGTTAGCTATTACCGCTTTGATGAGGAGAGCGTCGTCATGCGGCACTTCGACTCCCTCCAAGTCCCTGGGTCCGAAACTGATTTCGGGTCCGCTCGCCCGTTCTTGGCTGCAACCGACAGCATGGATCTGAAGCTGCCTGACGCTCGCCTTCCTTGCTCTGTTGGAGTCTCCTCCAGTCGGCCCGCCAGCTATAATGTTGATTTCGCCTCGGGAAGTGTTGTTTCTATTTTCTTCTTCCCGAGCGGACGGTCTAAGCCGCTCTCTAGACATTCGGGGATTCTCACGCCTCGTAGTATGATGCCGCTCGGGAGTCTGTCTTTGTCGCCTATCGGGTATCGTCCGATCGACGTCACGAGGTCTCTGTCGCCTGTCGGATGATGGCGATCGACGACCGCCGCTCCGGGGAACGGGGTGGGCAATCACGGGAAGGCTCCGACAATCTCTTGTGTTGTGCATGTCCGTCCGGTGGAATGAGCAAAACATTGGGGTCCATACCTTCTTTTTTGGTTTGGGCCGCTCGGCAAATACTTCTTGAATGGCGTGGGATCTTGCTTGTTGCGGTGGGTGAGCTGCTTCAGCTAGCGGTCCTCTAGACGACTGATGAGCAGTATGAGGCTTCCGCTCGATAGGGGTTGATCGCTCAATTGAAACGTCTTGTCTTCGGGTCACTTGGGCTTCCTTCACATTGATGTATTCATTGGCCCGATGTAGCATATGATCGTAGTCTCGGGGCGGCTTCCGAATGAGCAAGCGGAAGAAGTCCCCGTCCACGAGGCCTTGTGTGAATGCATTCATCATCGTTTCTGAGGTGGCCGTTGGAATGTCCATGGCCACCTGGTTGAATCGCTGGATATAAGCTCTGAGCGGCTCTTTGGACTCTTGTTTGATGGCGAACAAGCTGACACTTGTCTTCTGATAACGCCGACTGCTTGCAAAGTGGTGGAGGAAGGCCGTGCGGAAGTCTTTGAAACTTGTGATGGATCCGTCCGACAACCTCCGAAACCACCGTTGAGCCGATCCCGAGAGGGTGGTAAGGAAAACCCGACACTTCACTCCATCTGTGTATTGATGAAGGGTAGCAGTGTTGTCGAACTTACCCAAATGATCGTCCAGGTCGGTGGTTCCGTTGTATTCACCGATCGCCGGGGGCACATAGTGCTTGGGCAGAGAGTCTCGCAGAATGACCTCCGAGAATTGCCGATTGATCCGCTCGGGAGAAGCGTCCGCTCGGGGGGCCTTGCCTTTTCTGTTGTCTCGTATTGGCACTTCGTCTGATGAAGATCCTCGCTCACGATTAACTGCTGCGGCTTTAGGAGGCGTGCGGAATAGGGCACGATGAAATGGAACCGTGGCATGAGGTGCTTCCGCTCGGCCTCCTGATGCGGACGTCGTTTGTTGCTTCATCCGCTCGGCTTGTGCCTTCTGTTTTTGTTCCACAAGCTTAGCTGCCCTTGACTCGATCAGAGCGTCGAGCTCCTCCGTGGAGTGCGTCACTGTATGCGGTCGTCTAGCTTCATCCATTTTTTCCGATCGGATGCAGGAGCGTTCCCACAGACGGCGCCAAATTGATCCTGTCCGAATCGCTGAATCAACGGACGCTGGGCACGTGGCGCTCTCCTAGTTGCTGACGTAAATCTCCGACCGGTCGTACGGAGCTCCGGCGAACCTGCAAAGAAGTCGGGCCGGGAAGGGGTTCCCGGCGACGACCCTCCGACGCTCAAGTCAGGCAAGTGGACAGCAAAGAAGTGGCTCCGAATATCAGAGAATGCGTACCTCCGGCGAAGTGTGAGGCTCCTTATATAGAGCTGGGAAGGGGCTCACGCACACATACCGAAGCGAATACGTGTCCTCAACCCATACCTTCGTATGGACTTGTCAGAAAAGCTTACCTGACACCATACTGCTACAGTTCGAGCACATCTCTGATGGGACAGCGGAACCCTCTGTTATAAGATTCTGCATATGACCTACTCGTCGAACATACCCGCTGTCAGAAGATGTTCCCTTGTCCTTTTCTCCTTTAACTCCATGCCGAGCGTCCGGCCGGTCGGCAGCTCCCTCGCGTCCGGCCGGTCGACCGCTCCCTCGCCTTAATCTTATTCCCGGTCGTGTGCTCTGTGGACTGTTCACAGTGTTGCTACTTTATGTCTTCGGCCGAGCGGGCTACCCGCTCGGCCATACGACTCTGCTCAACATGAGCGTCGGAACCCCGGCTCCCCGCCGGGGTGTCTTTGCTTCCGTTTAGACCCCGGTCGGTCGGTCGGTCCACTTTTGTCCGGTCGGCCATTTAACCTTTTGACTTCCACGTGACGTTGACTCACTGAAACGAGGATCCCCTGTTCTTATCGTCGGATCAAAATATATATATATATATATATATATATATATATATATATATATATATATATATATATATATATATATAACTTTTTAAGTTAATACAAGAGTGAGAGAGTCAAAATAATTAAATCTATACCTTCACCCATGATCTAATTTTTATTAGGACAGCCTCTGCCACTTCACCCATGACCTAATTTTTATTAGGACCGTCTCTGCCACTTAATTAACTATGTAATTACCTCCTTGACATAATCTGACATATAATTTATATTTTACATTTCCTATATAATTTTAAGTTAATTTCAAATTTAAATATTATCTTTTCAAAAATATTTTATTATAATTTTAAAATCACATTATTAATCACATAATTGCAAAGTTACTTAAAAAAAATAATTTATCATATTATATTATTATAAGATTTTCTTTTGACAAAAAGTTAAACCTAGAGTTCTTGCTACGGTACAGCTAATTTGCCCAATCGATAAATTAGAAAAAAAACTATTTATCATCAGACTAGAATTTAATGCTCAAAATTAGACTATAATGCTACAACATTTTTGGTGTAGATATTTTTAAAAAGTAAATTAAATGACCTATTCATATCTCAGTAAATGCCATTCTATAACTCAATAATACAAATACACAAAAAAAAAGCATATATAATATAATATAATATATCGCCCTCTTTATTCATATAACAAATAGACACGTCTACGTATTCTAGAAGTGATAAAGTAAGATAAGCTCAAAATTAACAACGTTAATTACCAGTCTGACGCAAATAATACATTTTTAGACTACTGCAGTGCGGAGAGGGCAAGAGACACGTGGCGATCGAGAAGTAAACCCGTCAACAGTACGCGACGCATCGTTTCTTGCAGTCGATGGTGCAGCCGCCGCCTCCGCCGCCGCCGCCGTACCCCTTTCCGGAGTGGCTGTAGGAGCTGAAGCACTTGGCCGGGCAGGTCAGCCGCTTCTTGTAGCACGGTCCGCGGTCGGAGCAGACGACGGAGGGCCGCACCACGCCGCCGCGGGAGTACCCGCCGGAAGGGCCGCCGTAGCCCGCGCCCCACCCGCCGCCCATGCCGGGGATGTTGAACCCCCCGCCGCCGCCGCCGCCGTTTCCGGGGCCGAAGACCCCACCAGGGACGGAGCCGAATCCAGGGATGCTGCCCGCGTAGCCACCGCCTCCTCCACCGCCGCCGTGCCCCTTGTTCTTGGAAAGCTCGGCTTGGAAATCGCGGGCCGCGAAGGCGGCGGCGGCAGCGGCGGCGAGGAGGAAGAGGGAGAAGAGGAGGAGGGAGGGCGTCTTCATCTTTGGATGGATAGCAGGTGTGGATGGTAAAGGGTTATAGCGCGACTGAAGGGGGGTAGTTGAGGAGTTGACAGGCGGACGACGCAATAAACGACGAGTTGGGTTTCAACGCAGCAGACCGCACTGAGCACAGTAGTCACGCTGCCAGTTGCCACATGACAGCGCATCCTCAGCGTCAGTGGGATTCTACTCGACCGACTCTGTATCTATCCGAAGACTCCACTCTATTGAGTCTGAGCATATGCAAAATCGTCAATGGTGGAACCCTGCGAGCTAAGCAAGTGTTTACTGAGAAAGAGGGGGCCAAAAGTCAAGGGATAGTTATGAGGTCGATGGATTCATAAAGATCCATAAATGCTCACCCTCTGCCAAATGGTTCAGTATTTATGGAGTTGCCAATTGCATGAACAGGAAGCAATTGAATTGGTTTGCAGGTTAGGAGAGATGAGGGGAAGGATTCACCGTAAATTCTGTCCTTAAAGAGTCGAAAATTGCCATCATGATGGCTGTGTTTTTTATGCTGTGGAGCTAGCTATCATCAGACCTTGAAAGCTGAAACGTGTTATCAATCAATTATTGAATTGCTACTATTCCTTCTTTATCAATATGAAGACTTTAGTCATTACAACCAGTGCCACTACAAATGCTAAGTTTGATGGACGTTTGTCACTGTAAACTGTCTTAGTCACTGGCACTGTCAGTTATTAAACTTTTAACATCAGTTTTTTTTTCCACCGACAATTTACTAAAGGGTGCACATAAAAAATTTAAATTTATCAAAAATATACATTACTTTAGCATTTATTAAAGAACATATTTTTTTAAATGTATTTTCTATTTTATCCTCATGATAATTTAACTTTTTCTACTGTTTTTCTTTTCTTCTCTCTTCTCTCTTTTCTCTGTCGACAAAAGATAAGAATAACATTAGTCAATTTTTAATCATATTTTAATACATTTGAAGAAGCCAAAATAAATAATGGACATCATATTTGGACTGATATCATATCAGGCTCAACATGGACCTGATATCATTCCATATCAGGCCCACGTTGGGCCTGATTTGAGTCCATATCAGGCCCAATGTGAGTTTTTTTGTTGATTCTTTAATTTTTCTTGTTAACATCTATAAAAAGTCAAAATAAATAATGAACATCATATTTGAACTCCTTGCAATTTTAGAAATCTATAGAAACTGAAATGAGTGCAATCGGAGCTCTCTAGGTCCATCAGTGGATTTTGACCGAAACTCACTGATCGACCTAGAAAGCTCCGATTGCACCCATTTCAGTTTCTATGAATTTCTAAAATTACAAGGAGTTAAAATATGATGTCCATTATTATTTTTGGCACTCCATGGGCTATTTAAGCCCGGTTCGAGCAGCAGCCAAAACACAATAAGAACTTGCAATTCTTCTTCCGTGTGCTGCTAACAAATCGATCCGACGAAACCCTAACTCTACTCCGACGACCAGAAGCTTTCCATTTTAGATTTCCTTGTTGTCGGTATAATATTTAATAGTGCTTTAATTATTGTATTCTTTTGTAATATTTTTGAAGTTATAGTGATTGCCTGTCGAAAGCACTCTTATGTGCGGACCTTGGAATAGGAGTCACCACAGACTCCGAACCAAATAACATTCTTGGTGTTTGCATTGTTGTTTTTTTTTGCTGTGTGTTCTACTCGAAACGAACAAAAAAGACACGAGCGCTATTCATCCCCTCCCCTCTAGTGCTTTTCGATCCTATAATTAGTATCAGAGTGGGGTCACTTCGAATCGGTGAAACCACCATTCAAGCATTTAGTTTTCGTGGTAATTTTTAATTTTTAGAGTCGATCAGAATCGGTAAAATTACCGCCTTCCGATTTATTTTTATCGCAATCAAAATTTTCTCTCGAAGATGGTGCAACACCACTTGAGTTCGCATATTTATTTTAATCCCGCACTACTAATCCAAGACCAAGTCTTGGAATAAAGTTTTCTTATTTTTTTTGTGTGCTAGATCCTTAATGGAACACCAAGAAAGCTACAACACAACTCACCCCACCCGCCTCTTTTCTCCGACGAGGACTTTGGCTACTGGAAGAGCTGGATGGAATACCACCTCAAGACGCAAGTCGAGATGTGGATAATTATCTAAACCATTCTCGAGCTTCCACAAGATGGCGCTGGAAAACTAGTATCATGCGTGAACTGGGATGCTAGCTTAATGAAGAAAATTGAAGCCGACGCCAAAGCAACCTGCACCCTTCAATGCGGCCTAACCAAAGAAGAGCTTAACCGAGTCGGCCCATTCTCATGTGCAAAAGAGTTGTGGGAAAAACTGATCGAGATACATGAGGGCACTTCTGATACTAAGATAAGCAAGCGTGATTTGATCTTAAATAAACTGTATAACATAAAAATGCCGGAAGGTGAGATGGCTAGCCAACTTCACGCGCAGATTCAGGATCTACTGAATGATCTCCATGGAATCGATCAAAAGGTAGAAAACTATGACATAATCAGGTATACACTCAATGCCTTTCCGAGGAATACTTTGTAGGCATCTATGGTAGATGCTTACAAAGTATCCAAGGATCTTTCATCAATTAAGTTAGATGAATTATTTTTCGAATTTGAATTATACGAACAGATTAATACACACTCGGTCAAGAAAGGTATTGCTTTGATTACAGGTACAAGCAAAACCTAGAAACTAAAAGCAAAGCGCAACACCGAACCAAGTCCGAAGATGAATCTGACTCAGAAAATGACGACGATAAGATCACAGTCGAGATCGTCAACCTAGTATGCAAACTCTACAAAAAGAAGAAAGGATTCACCATGAAGGACATCAAAAAGGTGATTCGGTCCAAGAAGGTACCATCAAGTCCAAAAGTGAAGTTCGATGTAACCTGCTACAGTTGCAACTAAAAGGGGCACATCAAAGCTAACTGTCCAAACCAAAAGGAAGCAAAGAAGTAAATGAAGAAGAAAGCACTGCAAGCAACACGGGATGAGTCTTCTTCATAAGACTCTGACGAAGAGCTCGAACAGACGAGCTTCCTCGCGCTTATGGCCCGGGAACAACTCGAAGAATCAGAAATCAAGTGCGAATCGAAAATCGAGTATGAGCGAAGCCACAGATCCATATCTATTTTCGAAGGGCCTAATCCCACTGTAAGAAATTCTCAATTAACTAAACTGCATAATTTAGTCAATTATCTTATGCGTAAGTTAGCCAAATCCAACCTCTAGGCCAAGTCACTCTAAAAGAAAGTAACAATCCTTAAAGAGGAGACTAAATCGAGTCCTTTGACTGAGCCGGTTCAAATTGGAAGTTCAACTCAAGTCCAACAACTTGAGGAAGAAAATTCACTACAAGAAAAACCCTCATAGACATCAGTGGAACAACAGCGGTTTTAAGCAAAAACCGATGTCTTTGAGTATTTTACACCAATTTTTCCAAAAACCGGTGTCTATAAGCACATATTTTCGCTCATAGACATCGGGTTTTTAAGCCGATGTCTATTAGCGCCTTTTTTTCGTTAATAGACACCGATTTTTACAACGGTTTTTAAAACCCGGTGTCTATGATACAATAAAATTATTTAATTTTCCCACCAATACTTAGCCGAAATTTGCAACACTTTACTCTTCTCTCCAAACCTAAATCTATATCGCGTCGTCCCCTTCCTCTCCCGATCAGGATCAAGACGCCCCTTGCTTCGTCCAACCACACCGCTCCTCCAACTCCTCCCTCTAGGTAAGAAGAAGAGGAGCCCTTCTCCGCCCTCGCTTCTCCCTTGCTTCTCCTTACTTTTTGATGTTTATCGTCGAAATCTGAAGACTTAGTGGAGACTTAGCAGCTAAGGCTTGTTGGAAACGACAGCCTTTGGTCAGGTCCTCAAGCTAAGGTTGGAGCCGCCCAATCTGTTTGCTTTTATGTCTTGCTTTTGTTGGTTATCGTGGAGCTGCATTATGGAGGTGATGGTCGAGTTGGATCTTTTTGTTGGGCTTTTCGAATCGACCATTTTTTTTGGTTTCCAATATGGTGATTTTATGAGAGAAAGCTTGGGTTTTTGTTTGATTTTCGGTGGTGTTGTAGTTCTTGCTGTGGATTTTAGGTCTGGCGGCTTGTTAGGGCAGCAGAAAGAGTTGATGATTGTTAGATCCAACTCGATTCGCCACAAACAATGCAGGTAACAACGTTGCTTCCGTGCTCCACGTTCTTTGCTAATCGTTGGTAGAAATGCTTGTTAGAGCTTTGATATGTGTCCTTCCGTTGCACATTTTAGGTCGTGTTAATATAGATGACCTGGGTGAAGATTGTATGTGAAATGGAGCAGTATGAGGTTTTGGAGCAGATAGGGAAAGGTGCATTTGGGTCAGCTCTACTGGTGAAGCATAAGGTCGAGAACAAGAGGGCGTCCTTTTGTCTCCGAAAACCTAACCGACTCACTCGTCGATTTCAAGCTACGGGAGCTTGCCTCCGTCGGAGCGGGACCTTCTCGCTCTGCCAATTCCAGCGCCAAGCACGAGGAGCTTCTCGAAATCTCTAGGGGCTTCTCTGACTGCTCCAGCTTTGGCTCTGACATCTCCGACGAGCTCCAGAGGCTGGCCTCCTTTTCCATATCTGAGGTGCCGCGGAGCATTGTGGCATCCAACGTCGAAGGTTTCGAGGAATCCGGGCTCAGCACATCGTCGGAGAGCCTAGAGTACGCGTCGGTGGAGGGCGTCGAGCCGGTGGTGCGCGCTTGCGTGGAGCGTCTGAGGTCGGTGTCAGTGGAGGCTAAGCGGGAGGCTGCAGCGAGGATCCGGCTCCTAGCGAAGCACCGGTCGAATTTCCGGTCGCTGATCGGGCCGTCGGGGGCGATCTCGGCCCTAGTCCCGCTGCTGCGCAGCACGGATCCGGCTGCGCAAGAGAATGCGGCGACGGCGCTGCTTAACCTTTCGCTAGAGGAGGCCAACAAGAGGCACATAGCGGCGGCGGGCGCGATCAAGCCGCTGGTGTACGCCCTGCGGACAGGGACAGCCTCTGCGAAGCAGAACGCTACGTGCGCGTTGCTGAACATTTCGATGATCGAGGAGAACCGGGCAACGATAGGAGCATGTGGAGCGATCCCACCGTTTGCTTGCTACCTCATCTATATAGAAAAAAAGTCAATAGCCATCCATATGCTCGTAATAGCATGTGTTCTGTATAGTGTTTGCATGCTATTTATTCATTTTGTTTATCTTTGCCATTATTGCAGATGGAGCTAATTTCAAAGGTAAGAAGCCCATTTATTATGGATTATAAAGATTCCTGGGTTGAAAAGGTTTCTAAAAGTTTGCTTCCCCTTGATTTATTATGATAAGTTTCTTTTCTGTTTTAGCATTTAGATTGTAAATGGATGTTTTATGACTGCATGTTATATGTATTAGAACTCTAGTTATTTAATCCATGTTTATTCATTCAGTCAATATTCTATGATTTCTTAAACTAGCATTGTTCTTGCAACTGAAAAGATATTTTACATGCACTCTTTGATTAATAACTATATTGGTTATAGGAGCAGAGTGAAGAGCTTGCGCATACTTTTGTGGACTAGATTGACTCTGAGAATAGCTGCCTAGGCCATATGGTTTCAGGGTCTAAAGCTAATAGTGCTTCAATTCATCAAAGTGCTGCTGTAAATAGCAGTAGAGTTATCCATGCCCAAGAGTTTGATGTTTCAGTAACAATGTTGAATATTGTATGTAGTTCAACGCATTTTGTCAAAAATTTTCTTTCCATAATTAGTGAATGAGTTAATAAATTGCTCTGTTCTTAGTATTTTTGTTAATTTGGTTCTTCACAGGCAATCATTCTCTACCATATCCATGAGTATGCACATTCATTATCTGTTCTCAAAAAGTTGTTCCAAAATATCGAGCCAATTAAAGAGGTATGCCTTAATTTAATCATCTTATGAGTTATTGATAAGATGATTCTTTTTATTCTGCCTTGCTATTTTTTCCTATGCAGCAAATAGCTCTCCGTGATGCCTTCTGCTAAGGTCAACTGCATCTCGTCAATTTGTAGACGTGTATCTCATCTTCTATGGATGTAAACACTAAGCAATGTGATGTTTCTTTTCTGTTTAACATGAAATCTAATAAGTTGTATGTATTTTTTTTTTTTAATATTTTCTAGACATAAAGGAAAAATTATGGAAGCAGTTCCAAAGATAAGAGGAAGGTCAAGAAGTTGTAGCCCTCGGCCTAGGTAATGATTTTTTATGTCAATCAGAATTGACATTTTACAATTTTTTTTTGGAAGTTTTTGTACCTTTGTGGTTTTTCTCTTAGTTAGCACTTCAACTCACATAGTTGATATGGAATGGCTATTATCTTTTTTAGAGTTATCCCTCCTGAAAAAATACAGAATATTTCAAATTTCTGTTCAAGTTATTGCAAGATTACCTCAGTCATATAGATTGATGTCATTTGAACCTAATATAAGAAATTGCTTGATCAGCGCTACCACATATTCAAGCTATGAGCAAACGAAAAGTCCTTTATGATGAAAAATATATAAGATTTTGGGGCTTAAAAATGGTGAAAAGATGAATAGAGCTTGCACATGGCTTAATGACCTAAGGATATCTTTTATGAAATTGCAGCAAATGCATGACGGATGTAATTCTGCGGTGAGACCAACAAGTAAGAGTAACAGGATTTTAACTTTCTCTATGGTCAACCTTGCATAACAGAACTTGTAGTTTCCTACTCTGTGTTGTTTGCTATGAAGAAGAGTGTACTGTAATCATGTGTGAACTGTGGATATTGTAGATTTCAGAGTCAAAGTTTTCAGCCCGCATTAACTTTAGCGTCCAAATATTAGATGCTAAGTTGTTAAGATTAAACCTCACCTTTTCTTGCACCTGACCATTCATAAGACTTCAACTCCTAGGGTGTTTAGCATTTGCATTCCAGATTCATTATATTTCATGCGCAGCAAGTTTAGATTCTTTACCACAAATAAATTCTTAGATTTAGTGTTTTTAGAATGTTTAGGTTTTGTGAACTGTTGTGATAATGGAACCTATTGTCTACTTGTTTATTTCTTCACTTTGATTATCATTTGTCATTGATTTAATCTATATTTTAGTTGAAATATAATTCGACTTCAACTCATAAGGATTTTACACTGACCATATTTTACTTAGTTCTTCTCCATACGAAGATCAATTGACCAGTTATTATACAAATCAAGAATGTAAAATTCCTCAAATTTGTTCTATTTTAATTGAAATCTCATTGCTTCCCAAAGATGACAGTGATCCAATGATTCTTTGTTGGGTTTGATATGAAAGAAGAAATTGCATATTTGGTATCCACACTTCTACTTTTTGTGTGAAGACTTTTACACTGTTTGTCTTTAGGTCTTCTTAATAGTTGCAACTAAGGGTTTGATGTTGTTTCTCCATGTCAAAATGTATTAATTGGCTGCTATATGAAACATGTCTATTTTTTCCTCTAATTATTTCCATTTTAACTAATATCTTACTCATTTTTAAAGTACATGATGATTTGTTGTTGACTTGCATACAAAAGAAGAGAAGTTTATTTACTATGTGTAGTTCTTGTTTGTGTGAACTCTTATTCATTTTCTATTTATTTCAGGTTCTTCATAACATTTCTATTGCAGAATACTTTCACTGGAATATGCTACGTAATTCAATAACTCCTATTTTTCCATTGGACTGTTAATCTCTTTTTGATTTTGTGGATAACTTTGCTGCAAACTATGCTCTGAAGAGAGTTTATTATGTCAACTATGCATTGGGGATATCTGGACGCAGGAAACCTTGTTGGCATCTATTATGAACAAAGTCAACTTGACATGGCAATTCTGCATTACAAGCAAGCTATCAACTGTGATTCTACCTTTATTGAAGCTTACAATAATCTGGTAAGTTGATAATGGTCTAATATGTCAAAATGTGGTATCCTTCTTGATGGTGAGCCAGGTTAGTTAATGATCGACTTTCTTGCACATTAAAAGGGGAATGCTCTCAAAGACGCTGGACATGTGGAAGAGGCTATCAACTTCTATAGGGTGACTTTTTAATTTGGATATTTTTATTCTCTTAAGTTTTTTTTCCTTGTTGAATAACTTCATTTTAATAATTTTTCCCAAGTCATGCCTTGCTTTACAACCTAACCATCCACAAGCATTGTTAAGCCTTGGCAACATATACAAGGACTGGTAAGCTTTAGAAATGTTTGATGACAACTATGCGGATAGTTTATTTTTGTTCCTTAATGAAACTTCTCTTCATGCAGCAACATGATGAGTGTTGTTGCATCATTCTATAAGGCAACTTTAGCAGTTACAACAGGGATATCTGCGCCCTTCAACAACTTGGCTATTATATACAAGCAACAGGTAGAGTACTATATCTGTCTTTTTCATCGCTAGTTTGAGAGTTACTGCATATTGCCTCATTTAATGGAAGAAAGTCATATAATTTGTCTATCTTCTTCTTTGCTGTCTTTGCCCCTAGTTGGAAATTGATAGTTCTCTTGTATTACACCAGGGAAATTATGCAGAAGTGATAGCCTGTTACAATGAAGTTCTTCGTAGACTGCTGCTGATGATCTTGTCAATAGAGGGAACACATTTAAGGAGATTGGTAGAGTTACTGAAGCAATTCAGGATTATATACGTGCTGTGAATATCAGACCAACTATGCCTGAAGCCCATGCAAATTTGGCTTCAGCATACAAAGATAGGTAATTTCTTCTTTGAATTTGTGTTGGTGTTGGACTATATCAGTATCTTACATCATTGATTCTTCTTTCTATTTATTTGTGGTTGAGATAATTGATGTGCGTTTCTCTTTTTAAGCATTCCAATTATTCATCTTGTTATCTGGTGCTCTTACTACTTTTTCAATTATGATTTTTGGTCTTGATTAACTAATATATTATTTATGTGTTTTTACAGTTTACAAATCTCAAGTACTCCAGAGTTGAAATTGATGAAGTGTGGTTCGAGTGGGTTGAATGCATGCTAGATTACATTTGAGTAGGAAAGGTATTTGATTGTTGAAAACTTTGGATGATGCATGCATTTGCATGGAATGTAAATTGTGAATATTACCTTGATGTGTACAATATCTATTACCTTTTGATGTTGTAAAAAGAATATTTGTGTATTTTATGGATACTATTGTAAGAAGAATATTTATGTAATTTATGAATATTTGTGTATTTTATGGATACTGTTGGAAGAAGAATATTTGTGTAATTTGTGAATATTTGTATATTTTTTTTGTTATTGTCGGTTTTTCACTGTTTCGGAAATCAAATTTGTGCTGTTAAAAAAATACTGATATTACATCGGTTTTCCACCGCTGCAAAACTGGTGTTATTAACTAATATTACATCGGTTGTATATGTTGGTGCGGTTAGCACTAACGATTTAACCCAGGTTTTGATGAATGACAAATCAGGTTAAGTTAGTCTGTTATTGTCTGACACTTTGATAAAGTGTGCAGGAGAAGTCCAGACAGGTCGACGGGCTGACCGGATAGCTGGCGAGAAGTCCAAGCGGGTCGACGGGCTGACCGGACGCTTGGCGAGAAGTCGAAGCGGGTCGACGGGCTGACCGGACGCTTGGCGAGAAGTCCAGCTAGGTCGACGGGCTGACCGGATAGCTGGCGAGAAGTCCAGACGGGTCGAAGGGCTGACTGGACGTCTGGCAGGTAAGTAAGGTAAGTCACTGGAGGGGAGTGACTGCGAGGACACGTTCCCGGGAAGGGAACATTAGGCGTCGATCCGGCTTAGATCAATTTCGAATATCTAAGTCGAGATCGTGACTAGATTCCGGTCTCGGAAAGACGGAATCTAAGTCATACTTTGCTTATCTATAAAACTGTGCTAACAATCTTTGTTGCAGGGTACATTTTGTCTCGGACTAACCTTTTCTTGCAGGAGAAGGACTTCTAGGGGATCCGGGCTCCGGAGGCAAGTTTTATCCCGTGACGACGTTGACACTTGGAGCATCTTTGGTTGGGAGTGTTCGTCACATTCGAGCGCCGGAAGGGATCCAGCGCCGGGCATATAAAAGAAGCCCCGTGGAGCTTCAACATATCGTGTTCGAGAACTCGAGTTCAATCACTCTGCTACTCTGCGCTCCAACGACGTTCACAAAGCTCCGACGACTCACTCCGGTTTTCTTTTAATTCATTATTTGTCGGTATAGCTTTGTTTTTCTTTCATTAGCAATATTTGTACGTAAATTGTAATTATCCGAATTGCTAGTGAATTGCCTAACGAAAGTACTCAAGGAGTACGAGCCTTCGAGTAGGAGTCGTCACAGGCTCCGAACGAAGTAAAAATCAACCGTGTTCATCTCTTTACTTTCTTACTTTTCCGCTGCGTTTTAACTCGAGATTTTCAAATCGATATTCACCCCCCCCCTCTATCGAATCTAACGGTCTTACAAGTGGTATCAGAGCGAGGTTCCGCTCTGATTTGGTGCAACCACCAAACAGATAGGGGGTGAAATTTTTTTAAAAAAACTGATATTATTACCTTTTTGGAAGATTTTTTTTTGCATTTAAAATCTAAATTGGTGCAATACCAACTTAGAGTTTCTGTTTCTCCCGCACTGCTAATCCAAGACGAAGTCTTGGGATATTTTTCCAGTTAATTTCGTGTGTGTAGGTTATAATGTCTCAACAAGAAGGCTTCAGCACAGTACGTCCTCCTCTATTCAACGTGGATGACTTTTCGTACTGGAAGAGGAGAATGGAGGTCTACATGAAGACAGACTACGACCAATGGATGAGCGTCACAAGGGCTTACAAAATTCCAGTAGACAACTCCGGGAACATACTAGACCCTGAAGACTGGACAAATGATGTGAAGAAAAAGGCATCAATTGAAAACAAAGCCATCAATACTCTACACTGCGGACTAACACGAGAAGAACTGAACCGGGTCGGACCGCATCAAAACGCTAAGGAGCTTTGGGATAAACTGATCGAGCTGCACGAAGGAACAAGCGACGCGAAGGTAACAAAGAGAGATTTGCTGTTAAATAGAATTTTTAATATAAAAATGCAGGAAGGAGAAACGGCAAGTCAGCTCCACGCGAGGGTCAAAGATATCCTCAACGGTCTCCACGCGATAGGCCACCAAATGGAGAACCGAGACTTAATCAGGTACGCGTTAAATGCTTTTCCGCGAAACAATTTGTGGGCATCAATCGTAGATGCCTACAAAATTTCAAAAAATTTATCTAAATTAAAATTGGACGAACTCTTTTGTGAATTAGAACTTCATGAGCAAACTAACGCCGGGGTCGAGAAAGGTGTAGCTTTATTTGCAGGTTCCTCTAAAGAAAAGAAGAACAAGCCCGAATCCGAAGAAGATTCCGATCAAGACTCTGAAGACGAAGAACACCTGGTGAACCTGGTAAGGAAAATGTTCACCAGGAAAAAGAGAAGCTTCAGCAAACAGGATCTTCAGAAGATCAGTTCGCCAGCCGACTCAAGAAATGTCACATGTTTCGGATGTAACAAAAAGGGGCACTACAAGAACGAATGCCCAAGATTGAAACTTGACAAACCAAAGTCAACAAAGAAGAAAGCCCTCAAAGCAACATGGGACGATTCCTCCTCAGACGAATCGGAAGGAGAAAAGCACCAAAGTCACCTCGCGCTAATGGCTCGCGAAGCTGAAACGGAAGACGAATCAGAGGAATCGGAAGACGGGTCCGAACCCGAATCGAGCCACGAGTCCGTACTCGTTTCCGAAGGTTCCAAAGAGGTATACCTAAACTTAAATCGTAAATTCTTTAGAATTATCTCGTGTTTGAATAAAAAATTAGTTAAATTGGAAAATAAAAATAAATTGCTTCTTGAGGAAAATCAAAACCTCAAGGAACAATTAAAAAATTCGAATTCAACTCAAGATCGAACACTTGAGGAGGAGAATTTATCATTAAAAAATGAACTTAATAAGTTAAAGGAAATGTTGGAAAAATTCACAACAAGATCTAAAAATTTAGATTTAATTCTAAATAACCAAAAGGCATGCTATAATAAAACCGGACTTGGATATAAGTCAAACTCAAACAAAACCTTTAAATCATTATTAACCCAACACAAAGCAACTAAACAAGCTTGGGTCCCGAAAGCGTGCTTAACCACGCAAGTAGGACTTAATCAATTCTATATACCTAAAGATAAAATACATTATATAAACTTGAATAAATCAGATCAAAAACTAAAATATAAATCTAAATTAAAATCAAAATTCAAAACTCAACAAAATTTAGATTATCACCAAGTTGATTATAACTATAAAAGAATCGATACAAGCCTAAAATCTAAATTAATAGCCAATAATTCAGGGGGAGGCTCCAGAATAGCTGGCACCTCCAAAACTAACTTACCCGACAGGGTAACCCAAAACTAACAAACCCGGCAGGGCAATTAGAATTAGAGACCAAGTTTAACTTGAATCATGGTATTGGTGAAATTTTTGGATGATAGTACGTTAGGGAAACTTGGGCATCGCATGTCTAGAAAGATATGGTTTCGATCTGGTGCATTTGGCCAAGTGGAACTGACCGAAGCTACCCTTAAACGAATCCTAACCAGTTAGACCAAGATTTAGTACTAAGTTCCGTGGATAGGACTATTCGGAAAACCTCGAAAGGTTGGTTACTTCTAATGATGTCCTTGTGACTCACCAAGCTTAGAAGTTTATCCGAAGAATGCCTATTTGTGGAAACCAAAGCTAAGTCTGAATCTAACACAAGTTAAACCAAAAGTCTGTAATCAAACCAATTTCATCTCACAAAATCATAGGATTCCCTGATTGATAATATAGTTCGGGTGAGATGAATAAGGCTTTAAAAATTAATTTCAAAATTTTAATTTTAACTTAAAAATTAATTTCAAAATTTTAATTTTAATTTAAAAATTAATTTCAAAATTTTAATTTTAACTTAAAAATTAATTTTAATTTTAACTTAAAAATTAATTTCAAAATTTTAATTTTAACTTAAAAATTAAATTCAAAATTTTAATTTTAATTTAAAAATTAATTTCAAAATTTTAATTTTAACTTAAAAATTAATTTTAATTTTAACTTAAAAATTAATTTCAAAATTTTAATTTTAACTTAAAAATTAATTTCAAAATTTTAATTTTTAAAAATTAATTTCAAAATTTTAATTTTAACTTAAAAATTAATTTCAAAATTTTAATTTTAATTTAAAAATTAATTTCAAAATTTTAATTTTAACTTAAAAATTAATTTCAAAATTTTAATATTAATTTAAAAATTAATTTCAAAATTTTAATTTTAATTTAAAAATTAATTTCAAAATTTTAATTTTAACTTAAAAATTAATTTAAAAATTTTAACTTAAAAATTAATTTCAAAATTTTAATTTTAACTTAAAAATTAATTTCAAAATGTTAATTGTAACTTAAAAATTAATTTCAAAATTTTAACTTAAAAATTAATTTCAAAATTTTAATTGTAACTTAAAAATTAATTTCAAAATTTTAATTTTAACTTAAAAATTAATTTCAAAATTTTAATTTTAACTTAAAAATTAACTTCAAAATTTTAAACTTAAATTAATTTCAAAATTTTAAAATTAAGATTTTTTTTAAAATAATGATTGATTAAAAAATTGATAAACTAAGACTAACATAAAAATCCTACTTGTTGTAGGAAACCAAGTGGATTTTGGACAGTGGTTGCTCCAAACATATGACTGGAGATCACACCAAGTTCACTCAATTAACCTACAAAAGCCTAGGAACAGTTGCCTTTGGAAACAACGGTAAACTCAAGGTAATTGGTATAGGTAATATTGAATTAAAAATAGATTTCATAATTACAAATGTTCTACTTGTTGAAAACTTTAAATACAATCTCCTGAGCATAAGTCAATTATGTGACACTAGGTATAAGGTAAAATTTCTATCCACAGAATGTTTGATCAAACATCTAGATAATCCAACTATAAGCCTAAAAGGCTTTAGAAAAGACAATATCTATGCCATTAACTTAACCACTTCTTCAGTCAAGTGTTATTTAACACAAAAAGAAGAAACCTGGCTATGGCATAGAAGAATGTCACACACACATTTCAGAAACATAAGTAAATTAAATGGTCTAGTTAGAGGCTTACCAAAATTACCTAACTTAGATTTAACGATATGTAATGCTTGTCAACAAGGCAAACAAACAAAATCTACCCACAAACCAATTAATGAATCTCAAACCAACTCAGTCCTAGAACTTTTACACTTAGACCTATTTGACTCCCATGGAGTTAAATCAATAAATGGAAGTCTATACTGTTTAGTTATAATAGATGACTATTCTAGGTTCACTTGGGTCAAATTCTTAAAAAATAAAGATGAAATCTTTGAAATTTTTACAAATTTCTGCAAACAAATTGAAAATGAAAAAGGCATAAAAATTAAAAGAATCAGAAGTGATAATGGAGGAGAATTTAAAAATCATAATTTTGATAAATTTTGCCTTGAAAATGGCTACCATCATGAATTCTCTTGCCCTAAAACTCCCCAACAAAATGGAATTGTAGAAAGGAAAAATAGAACTTTACTTGAAGCATCTAGAACTATGCTAAACGAATACAACTTACCTAAATATTTTTAGCACAGCCTGCTATGTACAAAACCGAACAACACTAAACAAAAAACATAATAAAACATTTTTTGAAATATTTTACAACAAACAACCTAATATAAAACACTTTAAGGTATTTGGTTGCCCAGCCTTTATCCTAAATACTAGAGAACACTTAGGCAAATTCACTTCCAAAATAGAAAATGGAATTTTTTTAGGGTACTCTCTGAATAGCAGAGGCTACAGAATTTATAATAAAGTTACCTTAAGAATTGAGGAAACCACCAATGTAAAATTCAAAGAATCCAATCAAAACCTAGAACAAGCCCAACCTCAACCAGTTGACCCTGTTCATGAACATATCAATTCTGAAGGAACAAACCAAACCCAAAATCATGAAGAAGAAGAACAACTACAAGAAAGTCAACCTTCTAGAACCATAAGAGTCAACCCAAACCATCCTACTGATCAAATAATTGGTGACCCAGACCTTAGGGTCCAAACTAGGTCATCTTTCAGAAACCTAAGTCAAGTCTCGTTAATCTCAAATATTGAACCCAAAACTGTAGCTGAATCCCTACTTGACCCAGACTGGGTCATAGCTATGCAAGAAGAATTAGCTCAATTTGAGCGCAATGAAGTTTGGGACCTAGTACCTCCACCTAACGATAAGAAAATAATAGAAACCAAATGGGTATTTAGAAACAAGTTAAGTGAAACTGGAGAAATTACTAGAAACAAGGCCAGGTTAGTTGCCAAAGGGTTCAGTCAAGTTGAAGGACTTGACTATGATGAAACTTATGCCCCGGTAGCTAGACTAGAGTCCATTAGAATGTTACTAAGCTATGTAGCCCATAAAGGATTCAAACTATACCAAATGGATGTCAAGTTTGCCTTTCTTAATGGATTAATAAAAGAAGAAGTTTATGTAGGTCAGCCACCTAGTTTTGAAAGCCTAGAACACCCTGATTATGTCTACAAATTAAAAAAGACATTATATGGACTTAAACAGGCACCTAGGGCATGGTATGAAAGACTAACCTCTTACTTAATCGTATACTAAAAGCCTAGCTTTTGGTATAAATATTTATCTAAAAATAAAAATCACATTGGTCAAATGTCTACATTTATGATAAATGTAGTTGCTCAATTAATTTATATTGTAGATAACATGGTGTGTGGTGTCACACACAGAAGATCATGTTATTGGTTCCTTATAAATTATAAACAGTAGCTCACGACCAAGATGGAAAGGAGCAAACCATTGGAAGGTCGTAGTGTAATTAGGAATTAGTTTATCTTAACTATATAATTACACTAGTACACTTAGAGTGTATTGAGTAGGACCATTTGAGGTCGTTCCTTTTATACTGACTTTATGAAGGAACAAAGACCTCAGTTATTATGGAAGTGTGTGCTCTTAATCCTAATATAATAACAAGCACATATATTTGATATTTATTTCTTTAATTTATCAATGGGTGAGATTTAGTTCGATGAATCAATAAGCCCGATAAGTTGGGAAATGATATCACTTATAGTGTGTGTTGTTGATTATAGAAGGAAACTGTGTCCTAGTAATCTAGGTTGAGAATGTCCCCAAGAGGAGCTCATAAGGATTGTCATGTTAAACCCTGCAGGTGGACTTAGTCCGACATGATGATGAAGTTGAGTGGTACTACTTTTGGAGCTAGATATTAATTAAGCAAGTTGTCAGTAACTTACTTAATTAGTGGACATTTGTTATCTTAAACACAGGGAGACTAACACACTCATAATAAGAAGGAGCCCAAAATGTAATTTGGGATTGGTGCGGTAGTTCAATAATAATTCTTTAGTGGAATGAATTATTATTGATGAAATTAAGTTGTGTGTTCGGGGCGAACACGGGATGCTTAATTTCATCGGGAGACCAAAACCAATTCCTCCTCTCGGTCCCTATCGTAGCCTCTATATATAAAGTCTTGTATCCATCCAAGCCCATCTTCTAATCTATGTTGTTGGTGTTGCTATCCAAGGATGCTCATGTTGTTGTGATTAACATGATCAGCAAGTTCATGTTTGCTTGCTGTGAGATGCCGTTTATTGGTGTTCAATTGCTTCAACATTTTTCTTGCCAACTGTTTTTACCGTGAGAAGCTTTGAGTTGTCAACGTGAAAAGTTGAGAAGCTTTGAGATATCAACATGAAAATCTTTGAGAAACTTACCAAAAGATGATGTGTCAACGTGAGAAATTGGTGAGGCTGATCCCATGGAATTAAAAGGAGTTTAATTTTTAAATTCTTTTGATAACTATCCAACCAGCCAACGTTGATATGATTCATGTGAGAAATTGGTAAGGCTGATCACATGGAATTAAAAGGAGTTTAATTTTAATTTATTAAATTCTTTTTATAACTATCCAACTATGAAGGGATTAAAAGGGGAAATTTTATTTCCGGAAGCAAATAAGGAAGTTTTAATTTGTGTTTAAAATGTTATTTGCTTGGGATTTTAATGTGGCCGGCCATTGAAAAAAGGAATTTAATTTTAATTAATTAAATTTTTTATGGCAAAAGAATTAAGGAAGTTTTTATTTAAATTTCCTTATTTGCCAAAACCAAGGATTATAAAAGAGGAGGTAGAGGAGGCTTCATAGTGAACGTCTCTATTATTTTTCTCCCTCTTTTCTTCTTTGGGTGTGGCCGGCCCTTTCTTTTCTCTCCTCTCCTTTGTGTGGCCGAAACTTTCTCATGGTGGAGATAACTTTGGTGGCCGGATCTAAGAAGGAGAAGAAGGAGAGAAAAGATGTCTCTTTTCTAGCATCCCTTGGAGCATGGTGGTGGTGGCCGAACCTCTTCATCCGATAAGAAGTTTTGATGGCCGAAACTTGCAAGGAAGAAGAAGGTGCTTGGTGGTTCTCATCTCGGAAGATCGTTGCCCACACAACGTCCGAGGTTAGAAGAGGAATACGATAGAAGATCAAGAGGTTTTTCTAAAAGGTATAACTAGTATTTTCTGTCCGCATCATACTAGTTATTTTTGGAAATAATACTAAATACAAGAGGCATACGATTCTAGTGTTTCGAATTTGTTTTCGATATAGTGTTCTTTTGTTTTTCTTTTCCTTGTGATTTGATTGTTCTTTTCGGTTAACCTAAAGTTATTTTAGGAAATTAAATATTAGCTTTCCATAAAAGGTTTTGTCTAGTCGGTGGTGGTTGCTCCCATATCCAAGAAGGCCATGTGCCTCGCCACGTCAGTACTGGGAACCAATTATGGAAATTAATATTTAATGGAATTAATAACTTAAGGTGATTTGGGTCGAACGTGTTAAGTTCCGCAGGAGATCCAAGTCTAAACCTAAAAGAACAAATAGATTAAGTTTTGGATCAAACGTGTTAAGTTCCGCAGGCGATCCAAAATTTAATTTAAAAGAACACATGGTAGCTAGGAAAAGGTTCAGACCTTTGTACAAAATTTTTGTACAGTGGAACCTCTAGGTTTTCCGAGTAGCAACCAACAAGGATCGATCTAGGGTTTGTGTATTTGGTATTAGGTTAATTATGCACATGTCATACATAATTTAGGCAGGTTAATAGTAGGATGTGCTAACTTTGTGGATGCAGGATCCAACTATTATGGCTTTTAATTATTATGTGTGTGATTGGACCCTTGGACATGTCAAGGGCATTTATATGTGTGTGCATGATTGTATTAAAATACAGCAGGAGCTGTATTTAGTTTTATTAGGATTTTATTTTTGATCTAGATACATGTACATTCTTTTATGGAATATAGGATCAAAATGTAAAATTCTATTTATGTCGCGGATCGAATCTTGCAAAGCGTGGAACCTTCTAAGGACCAGAGGCGCAGCGGAACTAAGAGCAAGATGGATGCGACAGCTAGACCCGGTGGCGGTGGCCAAATATGGCAGCAGCTTGGGATGACAACACACGGAGGACAACTAGAGATAAAAGCCATAATAGTTGAAAATTAGATTTTCTATTTATTGCTTTTATATTGTGCTGTGTGTGCATGTTAGTATACATGAATAGTAGGCTAGCATAGTTAAATTCCTCGTTTATAAAAAACTAAGTGGGAGAGGGATTTTTAAATAAATCCCATGGTCTCCATTACTGGTTTGTAAGTGATGCAAACAAGCTTGCGCGTTGGCTCTGAGTGTCTTCCTCCATAACGGATGAGCTTGTTTGTGGATCACTAGAACAGACTTCCATTTTTGGATGACTATAGGAAGTTAATTAAGAGCGTGTGATCTTCCCCAACGGAAGGGGCATAATCTTATTAATGGACTTAGTGTCAAGTAATGGTATACACTTAGACACATCTAATAGTATCCTCCCCATCGGAGTCACTGCTATTATTTGTGTGACCAAATGAAACCAACTATTAATTTGTCATAAAACTAGGTTGACAAGATAATAAAATTAAAGGGTTAAAACCCCTCTTACAAATGATTGATTTTGTATACGTCCACACTAACGTGGCATACAAAATTAACGGTGTTTGAGTTAATTTTATTTGTCATAAAGATACGTTGACAAGATAGTTAATGGGTAAAACCCTCTTTTTACAAATGTTGAATTTGTATACGTCCACACTAACGTGGCATGCAAAATTCACGGTGTTTGAGGTGTTGGTGAATTTAAATAATATTGTTTGAGGAATCAATATTTTTTTAAATTCAAAAGTTTTTGTCCAAATATTTGATCAAAGACAGATCAACTATTAATTTTATTCGTCATAAAGTAAAGTTGACGAGATAATAAAATTAATGAATAAAATCTCCTCTTCGATTTTGTATACGTTCACACTATCGTGGCATACAAAATTCATGGGGATTTTTAAGGAGTTGATCTTGACCAAGTATTTTTGTGATTCTTAGAATTTAAAATTTTTGTCAATACCCTAGTAGTCATACTATAAGAAAGACTTAGTAATCCCAAGTGTAATGATTGGAAATAGGACTTGGACATTATGGTAAACTGTCTTCTTAGAACTAAGAACAATATAGGTGTATTTAATTCATTAGTTGAAACATGTTTAGTGGTGTTATCTACCAGAACCTGGAGTGTAGATACAGATGCCATTAATTATGTCCGCAATTCATTGCAGGGTTCCAGGAAACCCGGCAACTAAATGAAAATTAAAACACTGTCTATATGGGCACTACTGTAAAAATGATAGCTGTTGCAGTGGGAGATGTTTATCTTTTTGATAAGAATAAAACATGGATTTTTGAGTAATTGTCTTTACGCACCAAGTTTAGAAAGAACTAGTTTTCAGTTTCTAAACTATTCAAAGAACTTGATATTCTGCCTCTTTTAATAACAAAGTTGTTATTAAGAAAAAGAGGGAAGTTATCTGTTCTGGTACGTTGGTTGGCAATTTATAAATCCAATAACTCTCACGATGCAACAAATGGAAATTAGTAACACATCTTCTAACTTTAAGAGAAAGTAACATTCGAAAATGAACCAATTATATCTTTGGCTTCTAAGGCTAGGTTATATTAACTTGAGTAGGATTCATTGGTAGCTGATGAACTTTTGGGTTCATTAGTAGTGGAAATCTTTCCAACCTACGAGTCTTACTTGGAAGGAAAAATAACCAAGAAGCTTTTAAGTCTAAGGGGTATGGAGTCAAAGATATATTGGAATTGGTTCATTCTGATTTGTGTGATCATATGAGCATCCAGGTAAGAGGTTGTTTCAAATATTTCATCTATTTTATAGACAACTATTTGAGATACGAATATATTTACTTGATGTGCCTCAAGTCTAAGTGCTTTGATTAGTTCAAAGAGTACGAGGCTGATGTGGAGAAACGACAAAGTAAAAGTATCAAGACACTACGGTAAGATCGTAGTGGCAAGTACCTCTTGGAAGAATTTAGGAGTCATTCATCAGAAGTAGGGATTCAATCCAAACTAACTACACCTGGTACACTCCAACAGAATGGTGTAGAAAAAGGAAGGTATAGGACTCTTATGGAAATAAGTAGATTGATGAGTTATTAAGAATATTATCAAAATCATTTTAAGGATATACTCTGGAAACGGGAGTGAATATAGTACCTTCTAAAGTCAGAACTCTCTACTCATATAGAATTGCTGAATAGGCGTAAGCCTATTTCGAAGCATATTCGGATTCGGGTAGTCCAGCACATATGCAGAAGAGAGACAATGATAAGTTGGACAGGAATTCACTTGTTTGTGGGTTATCCTAGTAAAATGAAAATAGGTTTATAGTCTTAAAAATCAGAAGGTCATTGTTAGCATCAATGACCGATTTTTAGAAAAAGACTATGTAATAAACCATGTGCCCATAAGAAAATTTGTTCTTAAGGAAATAATAAAAGGCATGTCTAATCCAGTACCAACTGTACAAGATGAGATACCACAAGGAAACTGCAACACGTATCACAAATGATACACAATTACAGAAAGTGCCTTGTCGTAGTGGGAGGGTTGTTAGGCAACCTAAAAAGATTCAAGTTTTGGGAGAGTTTTTTGGACTCGATCCCTGGAGGACATGAACCTGATCTCCGGACATATGACGAAACACTACAAGATAAAGATGCAACATCTTGGCAAAGAGTAATGAATAACAGAATTAGAATATATGTATTCTAATAAAATCTGGAAGCTTGTAGAACCACCAAATGGTGTAAAAGCCTTTGGGTGTAAAAAGGTCTATAATAGGAAAAGAGGGATAGAAAGGAAGGTAGTAACTTTCAAAGCAAGGCTTGATGAAAAAGGAAACTTTTTCACTGGTAGCCATGCTTAAGTCTATCCGAATTCTTTTATCTATTTGACAAGTGGATGTCAAGACAGCATTCCTTAATGGAAGTCTTGATGAAAGCATCCATATAAAGCAACCAGAAGGGTTCATTGCAAAGGGCTAAGAGCATCTTGTGTGCAAGCTCAATCAGTCTATGGACTGAGGCAAAGCTTCAAGATCTTGGAACATCCGGTTTATCAAAGTAATCCAGACCTATGGATTTATTGAGTAAACGGATAAGTCTTGTGTATACAAAAGGTGTGATGGAAACGTGGTGGTATTTCTTGTACTATACGTAGATAACATTTTTGGTAGTTGGAAACAATATCAAAATGTTGTCAGAAGTAAGGGTATGGTTGTCCAAATAATTCGATATAAAGGACTTGGGAGAATGTATATATTTTTGAGATCAAAGTGATAAGGGATCGAAAGAAAAAATATATTTTACTTATCCTAAGCTTGATACATCGAAAAATCCTTGCTCGTTTTAAGCATGCAAAACTCCTCGAAAGGTTTCTTACCTTTTAAGCATGGAGTGTCTTTATCTAAAGAGATGTCTACGATGACATCAAAGGAGATTGAGGACATGTAGGCAATTCTTTATGCTTCGGCAGTTAGACAACCTAATGTATGCTATGCACGAGATCAGAAATCTGTTTTGTCAAGGGCATAGTTAGCAGATATCAAAGTAACCCTAGACAAGGACATTGGACAAAGCATATATTAAAGTACCTTAGAGGCGCTAGAGATTATATGCTAGCTTACAAGGCAGTTAATTTGGTCCCTGTGGGTTACACGGATTTTGACTTCCAATCGGATAGGGACAATAATAAGTCGACCTCGGGGTTTTGTGTTTACTTTAGGAGGAAAAGTTATAACTATGGAAGAGTGATAAGCATAGGTGTTTTTCTGGACTCCACCATAGAAGCTGAGTATATGGCAAGCCTCTGAGGTAGCCATAAAAGCTGAATGACTTAATTACCTCAAGATAGACTTAGATATGATTTCTAGTTTGTCCAAAGATTATTACAATTTATTGAAATAATAATGGTGCAGTAACAAACTCGAAGAAACCATGAGTCTATAAGGCAAGTAAACACAATAGAGCGCAAGTACTACCTAATACGAGAAATTGTATAACGAGGAGAAGTTGTTGCCGCCTAGATTGCATCAGATGATAACCTATGGTCCTTAAGGCAAGAGCTTTTTGAAAGGCATGGGAATCAGATGTATGGCAGCAGATATGGCAGCTTAGTCTTTTAGTATAAGTGGGAGATTGTTAGAGTGTATACTAAAAGCCTAGCTTTTGGTATAAATATTTATCTAGAAATAAAAATCACATTGGTCAAATGTCTACATTTATGATAAATGTAGTTGCTCAATTAATTTATATTGTAGATAACATGGTGTGTGGTGTCACACACAGAAGATCATGTTATTGGTTCCTTATAAATTATAAACAGTAGCTCACGACCAAGATGGAAAGGAGCAAACCATTGGAAGGTCGTAGTGTAATTAGGAATTAGTTTATCTTAACTATATAATTACACTAGTACACTTAGAGTGTATTGAGTAGGACCATTTGAGGTCGTTCCTTTTATACTGACTTTATGAAGGAACAAAGACCTCAGTTATTATGGAAGTGTGTGCTCTTAATCCTAATATAATAACAAGCACATATATTTGATATTTATTTCTTTAATTTATCAATGGGTGAGATTTAGTTCGATGAATCAATAAGCCCGATAAGTTGGGAAATGATATCACTTATAGTGTGTGTTGTTGATTATAGAAGGAAACTGTGTCCTAGTAATCTAGGTTGAGAATGTCCCCAAGAGGAGCTCATAAGGATTGTCATGTTAAACCCTGCAGGTGGACTTAGTCCGACATGATGATGAAGTTGAGTGGTACTACTCTTGGAGCTAGATATTAATTAAGCGAGTTGTCAGTAACTTACTTAATTAGTGGACATTTGTTATCTTAAACACAGGGAGACTAACACACTCATAATAAGAAGGAGCCCAAAATGTAATTTGGGATTGGTGCGGTAGTTCAATAATAATTCTTTAGTAGAATGAATTATTATTGATGAAATTAAGTTGTGTGTTCGGGGCGAACACGGGATGCTTAATTTCATCGGGAGACCAAAATCAATTCCTCCTCTCGGTCCCTATCGTAGCCTCTATATATAAAGTCTTGTATCCATCCAAGCCCATCTTCTAATCTATGTTGTTGGTGTTGCTATCCAAGGATGCTCATGTTGTTGTGATTAACATGATCAGCAAGTTCATGTTTGCTTGCTGTGAGATGCCGTTTATTGGTGTTCAATTGCTTCAACATTTTTCTTGCCAACTGTTTTTACCGTGAGAAGCTTTGAGTTGTCAACGTGAAAAGTTGAGAAGCTTTGAGATATCAACATGAAAATCTTTGAGAAACTTACCAAAAGATGATGTGTCAACGTGAGAAATTGGTGAGGCTGATCCCATGGAATTAAAAGGAGTTTAATTTTAATTTTTAAATTCTTTTGATAACTATCCAACCAGCCAACGTTGATATGATTCATGTGAGAAATTGGTAAGGCTGATCACATAGAATTAAAAGGAGTTTAATTTTAATTTATTAAATTTTTTTTATAACTATCCAACCATGAAGGGATTAAAAGGGGAAATTTTATTTCCGGAAGCAAATAAGGAAGTTTTAATTTGTGTTTAAAATGTTATTTGCTTGGGATTTTAATGTGGCCGGCCATTGAAAAAAGGAATTTAATTTTAATTAATTAAATTTTTTATGGAAAAAGAATTAAGGAAGTTTTTATTTAAATTTCCTTATTTGCCAAAACCAAGGATTATAAAAGAGGAGGTAGAGGAGGCTTCATAGTGAACGTCTCTATTATTTTTCTCCCTCTTTTCTTCTTTGGGTGTGGCCGGCCCTTTCTTTTCTCTCCTCTCCTTTGTGTGGCCGAAACTTTCTCATGGTGGAGATAACTTTGGTGGCCGGATCTAAGAAGGAGAAGAAGGAGAGAAAAGATGTCTCTTTTCTAGCATCCCTTGGAGCATGGTGGTGGTGGCCGAACCTCTTCATCCGATAAGAAGTTTTGATGGCCGAAACTTGCAAGGAAGAAGAAGGTGCTTGGTGGTTCTCATCTCGGAAGATCGTTGCCCACACAACGTCCGAGGTTAGAAGAGGAATACGATAGAAGATCAAGAGGTTTTTCTAAAAGGTATAACTAGTATTTTTCTTTCCGCATCATACTAGTTATTTTTGGAAATAATACTAAATACAAGAGGCATACGATTCTAGTGTTTCGAATTTGTTTTCGATATAGTGTTCTTTTGTTTTTCTTTTCCTTGTGATTTGATTGTTCTTTTCGGTTAACCTAAAGTTATTTTAGGAAATTAAATATTAGCTTTCCATAAAAGGTTTTGTCTAGTCGGTGGTGGTTGCTCCCATATCCAAGAAGGCCATGTGCCTCGCCACGTCAGTACTGGGAACCAATTATGGAAATTAATATTTAATGGAATTAATAACTTAAGGTGATTTGGGTCGAACGTGTTAAGTTCCGCAGGAGATCCAAGTCTAAACCTAAAAGAACAAATAGATTAAGTTTTGGATCAAACGTGTTAAGTTCCGCAGGCGATCCAAAATTTAATTTAAAAGAACACATGGTAGCTAGGAAAAGGTTCAGACCTTTGTACAAAATTTTTGTACAGTGGAACCTCTAGGTTTTCCGAGTAGCAACCAACAATTTTTATAGCTCAAATCTATGTAGATGATATCATCTGTGGTTCGACAAACTCAGAATTTTTAAACGAATTTACAAACCTAATGGAACACGAATTCGAAATGAGTCTGGTAGGAAAATTAACTTATTTTCTAGGGTTACAAGTCAAACAAACAAATGAGGGAAATTATATTTATCAACAAAAATATACTAAGGAGTTACTTAGAAAATTTGGAATGGAAAATACTAAAGAAATAAAAACACCTATGGCCGTAAACACAATCCTAGATGATGATCCTAATGGAAAATCTGTAGACTTAAAACATTATCGGAGCGCAATAGGTATTCTACTTTACTTAACTGCAAGCCGACCTGACTTTTTATTTGCAGTTAGTATGTGTGCTCGATACCAAACCTGTGCTAAAGAATCTCATTTGACTCAAGTCAAAAGAATCTTTAGATACCTCAAGGGAACCACAAATGTAGGAATTTGGTATCCTAGGACCAACAACTTTGAATTAATAGGATATTCTGACTCAGATTATGCCGGATGCAAATTAGACCGCAAAAGTACAAGTGGTGGATGCCAACTACTTGGTCCATCCCTTGTCAGCTGGTTTAGTAGAAAGCAACACTGTGTTGCACTATCTACAACTGAGTCAGAATACATAGCTATAGGCGAATGTGTTGCACAGTTATTATGGATGATGCATACTCTAAAAGATTTCAACTTAAATATCACAAATGTAAAAGTATTAATTGACAATATAAGTTCAATTAACTTAACCAAGAATCCTGTGCATCATTCAAGAACCAAACATATTGAAATTAGGCACCACTTCATCAGGGATCATGTTACTAAAGGTGATATTGAACTCAAGTACATTGAGTCTAAATCAAATTTAGCTGACATTTTTACAAAACCACTCCCTGAAAGTGAATTTAGCAACTTACGACGACAATTAGGGATGTACTCAATAGACTAGGAAATTTCAAAAATACTCTCAAAAATGGTTTCATCAAATTATAGGTTAAACTTGTCTGTTTTCAAAACTTTTCATTTTTAGATTTTCAAAAACAGTTTTGGCCTTAGATTAGTTTTTGAATCCTTAGAAAGCATGTACCCATAGGATTAGTTTTGAGCATCTCACCAACACCTTAGGTTTACCTTGCTTGTGTTTGAAAAACATAGAAAGGGGTGAGATGCATAGGTCAACTGTCTGGACTTAAGATGCTTATATCAGTGCATCAGCATAAGTCTGGACGTTAAATACAACTCAGATATTAATCAGATTAAGCTCATTAGTCAAGTCAAACACTGACTGCTTATAATCAACTTAATCTGACTAACCAAGTGAAAACTGCTATTTTCTGATAGTTAGTTAGTAACTGATTGGTTAGACAACTATGTAAATTTGAGTATCAAATTCAGGAGGATTAACTAAAGCGCTTTTTTTTAATTTCTTTTGAAAATTCTACTCCAATTACTTTGAAAATCTTATATTAAAAATTCTTAGCAAATATTTTCAAAAGCTTTATCTTAGATATCAGGTTCAGGGGGAGAAATTAATTAAAAGTTTGGAAGTTTAAAAATCCCACCTAATTTTTAAAATTGATTTTGACTAAAATTTTACTTGCTTTTGAAAAATTAAAAATGTTGCTTTGTTTTGAAAATATCAAAATTGAAAACTAAATTCAACTTAGTGTTTGAAAATTAGAATTTACCTTTTGAAAAGTAAATGTTACTTAAAATCTAACTTGAAAAACCTTATTTGAAACATTTTTACACTTTTGAAATGTTAAACTTGATTAACTTTAAACTTATACTTTTCAAAATTCAACTTGACTCCCCCAAGGCAACTTGCCTATCTTTTAGTTTGGGCTTAAAGATTACACTTTTATCAGTATCTTTGAATCAAACGTAGATATTTTCCAAAATAAGCTGTTTCTTAAATTAATAACTTTCTACAGTAACTCCACACTATGCTTGTTTACTCTTGCTTATTTTTTTTTGATGAATGCCAAAGGGGGAGAGTTAGGTGGTTAAGTTAGCTAAACCAGAATTGAAAATACAAACTAACTTAAAAACCCTTTAAATGCTTGTTTTTTTTCTTGCATATGTTTTCACTAACTTAACCAGGTTGTCATTCCATCAAAAAGGGGGAGATTATTGGTGCGGTTAGCACTAACGATTTAACCCAGGTTTTGATGAATGACAAATCAGGTTAAGTTAGTCTGTTGTTGTCTGACACTTTGATAAAGTGTGCAGGAGAAGTCCAGACAGGTCGACGGGCTGACCGGATAGCTGACGAGAAGTCCAAGCGGGTCGACGGGCTGACCGGACGCTTGGCGAGAAGTCCATCTAGGTCGACGGGCTGACCGGATAGCTGGCGAGAAGTCCAAGCGGGTCGACGGGCTGACCGGACGCTTGGCGAGAAGTCCAGCTAGGTCGACGGGCTGACCGGATAGCTGGCGAGAAGTCCAGACGGGTCGAAGGGCTGACCGGACGTCTGGCAGGTAAGTAAGGTAAGTCACTGGAGGGGAGTGACTGCGAGGACGCGTTCCCGG
Organism: Zingiber officinale; assembly: GCF_018446385.1. NCBI lineage: Eukaryota > Viridiplantae > Streptophyta > Magnoliopsida > Zingiberales > Zingiberaceae > Zingiber > Zingiber officinale. Next base: position 7,818,295 of record NC_055995.1, read on the forward strand.
GAAGGGAACATTAGGCGTCGATCCGGCTTAGATCCATTTCGGATATCTAAGTCGAGATCGTGACTAGATTCCGGTCTCGGAAAGACGGAATCTAAGTCATACTTTGCTTATCTATAAAACTGTGCTAACAATCTTTGCTGCAGGGTACATTTTGCCTCGGACTAACCTTTTCTTGCAGGAGAAGGACTTTCTGGAGAAGAGGGGTCCGGGCGCCCGGAGGCAAGTTTTATCCCCAGGACGACGTTGACACTTGGAGCATGCTGGTTGGGAGTGTTACGTCACATTCCAGGCGCCCGGAAGGGATCCAGGCGCCCGGAGCAGCATATAAAAGAAGCCCCAGGTAGGAGCTTCAACATATCTATGTTCTGAGAACTCTGAGTTCAATCACTCTGCTACTCTGCGCTCCAACGACGTTCACAAAGCTCCGACGATTCACTCCGGTTTTCTTTTAATTCATTATTTGTCGGTATAGCTTTGTTTTTCTTTCATTAGCAATATTTGTACGTAAATTGTAATTATCCGAATTGCTAGTGAATTGCCCAACGAAAGTACTCAAGGAGTACGGGCCTTCGAGTAGGAGTCGTCACAGGCTCCGAACGAAGTAAAAATCAACCGTGTTCATCTCTTTACTTTCTTACTTTTCCGCTGCGTTTTAACTCGAGATTTTCGAATCGATATTCACCCCCCTCTATCGAATCTAACGGTCTTACAGTATACCGCTACCAAAACTGGTGTTATTAGCATATAATATTACATCGGTTTTACACCGTTGATGAAACAGTGTCGTTAAGTGATACTACACCGGTTAATAACCGATTCGAACACCGATGTTGTTAAGTGATACTACACCGGTTTTAACCCGATGTCTAAAATGGCAGACCTTTTACATCGCCTTCATAGACATCGGTCGAAAATGTAATAGACACCGGTAGAAAACCGATGTCTATGAGGGTTTTTGTTGTAGTGATTCTAATTTGAAAGCTCAAGTCAAAGAACTTAAAAACACGTTGGAATGGTTTACTTTGGGTTCCAAGAACCTGGACCTTATTCTTGAAAAACAAAGAGCTGTTTACAATCGATCCGGACTTGAATTTAAGGCTAAACAAAAGTATAGATCTTATGTATCACTTATAAATAGAGCAAATAGAAAAATAGTTCAAGCTTGGGTTCCCAAGTCAAACTTGGTTAATCAAGTTGGACTTGGACAATATTGGGTCCCCAAGGATCAAATCCATTATCTTGATAGACCTTATTGAGGCTATGATCCAGGGGGAGCCAATAGAAAAATTATTTTTATATATAAATAGAATATTTTGATGCTTGTCTTACTGCTTTCATTATGCAAGCTTAGATTAGGTTAGATAAGGATTTAGGTGTGATTTACACTTGACTAGTTAGACCTAGGGGTTTCAAAAAAAAATTAAATATCCAATTTCTTTGAAAGGGTTTGTCTAGAAGTGGTGGATGATCTCATACCCAACAAAACCTAGTGTCTCTCTACAGCCTAGAAGCCAATCATTGAAGTGAATATTTAATTGACTAATTGAAAAACCTGAGTCTAACTCAAATGTAAATTAATCCTTAGATGATAACCTAAATCAAAGATTAAATTAACCATCTCACAAAAACCTATAAGGTTCCCTGATTGGAAATTAGAAAAGGGTGAGATGGACTTAGGTAAAATTTAAATCTAATTAATTAATTAACCTAATCAATTAACCTAACTAATCAGTTAACCTAATCAATTAATTAACCTAATTAATTAACCTAATCAATTAATAAATCTTATTAAAACTAATTAATCTAACTTTTGATTAGACTTAAACTTAACTAAACTTAAATTTATTCAATTTAATTTCTTAATTAGTTTAACTTAATCAAATCAACATAAATTTAAACTTAACTCATCTTAATCCTAATTAAAACTATCGTAAATTCTAATTAAAAACCTAAAACTAAACTTAAAAAAAAGCATAGGGCACCTCCCAAAGGCGCCTCCAACAATGAAAAGAGGCGCCCTCGAGAGCGGCGAGAAAATTTCCGCCAAAGTGATGGAGGGCGCCTCCCACCGATAGGAGGCGCCTCCCATAACGTGTTGAGGGAACCCTCCGTCGAGATAGAAGGCGCCCTCAACCCTAGTTTTTCCAGCGAACAGAGATCCCTCTGTCCGTGTTTTTTTTCACGACTAAAGTCACGCTAGGGCGCCCTTTCAACCCGATTTTCTCCCCTTCAACCCCATTAACACCTCAAGATGCCTCCTTGGTATAGCCCATTTCATTATATTGTTTCTGTATGTATTTTTTGTGCATTTTTTATGTGCATTTATAAAAATAGGAAAAGACATAATATAGTCTCTGCTCCTAGTAGTGCCCCACCACCGATGTTAGATTTCCTACTGAGCGGCATAGACTAGAGTTCATTAGGCATACCTTTTCTCCAGTAAAGTGTAGATATCTGAACAGATCCTTTTTTGCTGAATATTGTACTCCTATTATCCAGATGATTGAGCATTACCAGCTAGATAAGCTGGTTTACTACAGTCATGTAGTTAATCACGACTTGTGTGCTCAGTTTTATAACAACCTAGATAGAATAGATGATCTGACTAACTCCACCAGAGTTGGTGGAAAGGATTTTCAGTTTTCTCCCACCTTCTTACGTACTAGCCTAGGACTTAGACCATTTACATGTTCATTTTTATGTTATCCTAGTAGGGACCTGTCGTTTGGTGAATCCTACTCCCATATTACATTAGATACTATCTATGTGTATTTTTTGGGGGGAGGAGAGACCACCTATGATGACAGACTTCAAGTCACTCTCTCTTAGGGTCCAGGACCATATCATGTATCGGGTCCTGATTGCCTGCATTTTGCCGATCATATATTGGAAAATTTCGACGATGCATCATTCTCATTCTTTCTTTTTGTATGCCCTCTGTCATTATTTAGACATAGATATAACATTGCATATGTTTCATAACATCATACATGCATCCGGTCTTGTTACTAGACTTGAGGTCCACATGCCCTAATGTCATATTTTGACATATATCTTTTCGACCTTAGAGTTAGACACGACCCAGGGGAGGGTTACTTCCCTTAGTCCATATGATGAGATCAGTTGGCGTCAGTTGGACTTAGTGCATATAGACATTACCGATCAGGGGATCCTTGCATGGAGAGGTGGGTCACAGCCAGCTACTCCGGTCGAGGATGAGTTTTTTTTCTCTAGCCAAGGGAGTTGCTCTAGCCGAGAGAGATGATTTTTATGTCCCAGCCGAGGGAGAGGAGAGGTTAGAGTTTACTGCTACAGAGATCTTTGGGCATCCTCATTCTTTGGCACAACCCTCAACCTCGACCCAACCCTCGACTTCACTGTCCGTCAAGGATCGACTCACTCATCTAAAGGAGTCTTCCGTACAGATACAATGATCAGTCTTGGATGGTTTCAGCGCACTCTGGGGTGAGATTACTGCTCTCCGGGATGACATGACTACCAGACTTGAGCAGATCCTTCAGATTCTGCGTGCCCTTGAGCGACCACTACCATCACCTGCTGACGATGATCAGACTATATAAATTACTATGCATTGTATATGATTGACATGCTATTTATAAATAGTTTGTTTTGATCCGTTTGATGAATATGCTTAATAGACTAGGATATTTACTTTTCAAAAATGCTTTCAAATTTTCTTTAAAATTCTAGGACAAATATTTTTAAAATTCTAATTTTATTAATATTTCAAAATTTGGACTTAGCCTATGTCTCTACCCTCTAGAAAGCATGTACTCCTAGGTTTCAGTCAGAGCATCTCACAAGCACACTAGGATTACCTTACTTGTGTATGAAAAATACTTAGAATGGTGTGAGATGCATAGGGTACTGCCTGAACTTCAGAATGCTTATGTTTGTGTATCAACATAAGTCTGAGATATAAATACTAAATTCAAATTAATCAAATTAAGTTATCCAAACTCAGTCAAACTAACTGGAACACTTACTTAATTTGACTAACCAAGTGAAAGCTACTACCTCATGGTAAACAGCTAGTAACTAAAGGTTAGACATTTATTTAAAGGTAAATGTTTTGATACCCATGCTTAGACTCTAGGAAATTTTTGGCATTAATTAAGGGGGAATGCAAAGAAGTTTAAGATATTTTTTTTTTGTTAAAGAATTATTTTTCAAAGTTAAAATTTTCAAAAAGAGGAAGTTCATTTTTTTTACTATTTTTGAAAAGAAAAATAAATTATTTTTTGAAAAGATAGAAACTAAGTATTTGATAAATTATATTTAAGTATTTTTTTAAAAAAAAAAATCATTTACTTAGCTAAGTATTTTTACAATCTAAGTATTTTTATAAGAAATTATTCTTAAAAGCTAAATGTTTAAGCAAAATTATTTTTAAAAGCTAAGTGTTTAAGTAAAATTATTTTTAAGCTATGTAGTTAACTAAGTTTTTTTAAAGTTTTTTTTAACTAAGCTTTCAATAAAATTTATTTTTAAGTACTTCACTAGGCTTTTATCCACGTCCTTTAAAAGTAAAGTACTTAACTAAGTTTTAATTTTATTTCAAATTTTTAGTAAGTCATTTTCAAAGCTAAGTCATTTTACAACCTTCACTCTGTTTGATTTTTTTATATATGGCAAAGGGGGAGGAAAAAGTGAGAGTTAAGTAATTAAGGGGGAGGAAAAAGTGAATAAGTGATTAAGGCGATGAAAAAGTGAATAAGTGATTAAGGGGGAGATACAACTTGCAACCTGTTGATGTTACAACTTGCAACCTGTTGATGTTACATCTTTTTAACTTGTACACATTTTTGCTTTTTATGGTTTACTTAATTTTGAATTTACTTAACTTTGAATTTTGTTGCCATAATCAAAAAGGGAGAGATTGTTGGTGCAGGAAGCATCCGACGATCGGACTTGAGTTTTGATAATGACAAAGGATTCAAAGTTAAAGTTATTTGTGGTCTAACGAGTTTGACTGAGCTTGCAGGAAAGTCCTAAGTTGTCTTAGGCAAAACTCCTAGTGGATTTTAGGCAGGTGAAAAATCCTAGGGGGTGGTAACACTGGTCCTAGGGGGCGGTAACCCTAGATGGTGGAAAGTCCTAGCTGCGGTTAAGTAGGTGAAAAATCCTAAGGAGTGGTAACCCTAGGTCCTAGGGGGCGGTAACCCTAGGCTAAAGAAAATTCTAGGGGTGGTAACCCTAGGTTCTAGGGGTGGTAACCCTAAGCTGAGGAAAACCCTAAGAGGTGGTAACCCTAGGTCCTAGGAAGTGATAACCCTAGGCAGAAAGTCCAGTCGGTCTGAAGGATTGATCTGGCAATAGGTAAACTCTCCTGAGAGGAGTATGTGAGGATGCGTTCCCCGGTGAGGGAACAATAGGCGTCGATTCGACCTAGGATTTTTGGGAAATTCGAAGTCAAAACTGGACAATCCGATGTCTGTCGAGTACTTATATTTATCTTATATTATTATGCTAACTTGGTTTTGCAGGGTATACTTTGTTTGTAGACTAATATGCTTTGCAGGAATGAAGTTAAGAACTCTCAGATGAATAGTGTCTGAGGCGCCTCCGGGCTGTTGGAGGCGCCTTGGACGCCATGGTTATGGCTGCGCAGGATGCAAGGCTGAAGGCGCCTTCGAAGGGGCTTGAAGGCGCCTTGGATGCTGGATGGAAGGCACCTTCCATGGAGCTTGAAGGCCCCTTCGGGCGGATGAGCAGTGCAAGAAGTGGAGCTTATCAGCACCGACACGGAGGAGATAACCCTTGGTTGGAGGCGCCTCCTATGGAGGTTGGAGGCGCCCTCCACGGGCCATTTAAGTCTGGTTCGAGCAGCATCCAAAATACAACAAGAATTTGCAATCCTTCTTCCGTGTGTTGTTAACAAATCGATCCGGCGAAGCCCTAACTCTACTTCGACGACCAGAAGCTCTCCATTCCAGATTTCCTTGCTGTCGGTATAATATTTAGTAGTACTTTAATTATTTTATTCTTTTGTAATATTTCCGAAGTTATAGTGAGTGCCCATCGAAAGCAACATACGGGCCTTGGAATATGAGTCGTCATAGGCTCCGAACCAAGTAAAATTCTTGGTGTTTGCATTGTTGATTTTTTCGCTACCCCTCTAGCGCTTTTCGATCCTACATCACCTACAAATATTTCATGTGACATGTCAAATTCTTTTTATGACTCACTATCTGCTGGGTGCCTTAATACACCATCTATTTCAACAAGTTTTTCTTTATATTATCTCATATCTTTTGTTGTATATTTCACAATAAACAACTGCTTAAGTCTAGGATTCAAAGGAAAATATCGAAAAAAAATTTGAATATTCTTTTTCTTATTCATCCCATTATATTTTTATCTAGGCTCATTGCATACTGGACATCTATCCTTATTCTCATGCTCATCCCAAAATAATATACAATCATTTTTACATGCATGTATCTTATTATATGTCAATCCTAACTCTTTTAATTTTTTTTCTTCATAATGAGAGTATGGAATCACATTCAGTTTGGAAATGTATCTTGTAATAACTGAAGTAATATATTAAAAGATTTATTACTCCAACCATTTAATACTTTCACATGTATTAACTTGAACAAAAAACTAAATATGGAAAAATTTATACAAGTGTAATACAATTCTTTTTATGCTTTTCAAATATTGAGACTTAACTTCCTCTAATATCATTTGCATTTATGTTTTCATTAATACCATTTGATTGAGGCCCAATTGAGGTCCACCAGTGGATATTTTTTCCTAATGTATCATTTTTGAAATTTGACTAATTTAGATCAATATAATAATTTTGACTAAAATTAGTATATAATTTTAAATTAATTATAATTTAAAAATAAATATACAAAATGACTCTAGACATTAGAAAAATGATAAATAAGTAACATCGAATTTGAGATGACAAACCCGACCCCAAGTTAGGAGCATAAAAACTTCTTATTTTTTTAAAGAATTTCTAGGGAGCTACCACAATGGAATGATTTAAGGAGAAGTAAATATAATATTCCAAATATCATTTTCTAAACTTTTATTTTTTATGAACTAGAATCCTAAAACTTTAAGCCTTAAATGTTAATACATTCGTCACTAACTAAAATCTTAATATATCCCATCTTACAATAAAATATCTCACCAATCAAATATTTATAAGTCTCACCCATCAAATATCACACTTTAATATCACACATTTTGATTAAAAATATTAATTAAATTTAAAAACATGTTCAAAAATATTAATTAAATAAAAAAAATTAAAATTAAAAAATGATAGCCCACCTTTTGAAGAAATCATCGACATTTCTAATCCTCATAAAAATATCTCATACAATAAAAAATATTTGAGAGAGAAGATATTTAGAGAAATATTTCTACTAAATATCCCCACTGGAGATGCTGAATCACATAACTTAGAAAATTATTAAATGTCATAGTGATTTGAAAATTAGAATGGGATACATACATTAACTAATCCCTTTTTTTTTCTCAAGTCGTTTGAAATTTCTCTTCCTAATGCTCCCCAAAGGACAACAGGCACTTCCCACAGTCGTTCATGTAGCAGATACAGAAGCAGCAGAGTACTAGATACTCACATGCCTTATTCTTCCTGACCATAAGCAGACAAACATTTTGGAGCCTGCCAAGAGAGATTAAATCTTGAGTCTGTCCTTATATCAACATTTTGCTGAACGTTTTATGATATTTGCAGAGAGAATTTTGTTTACGAAAACAGACAATTACGTTATCTGACATCCTCATCTCATGCTCATGTAGTGTTTGTACGTAGATCGATTGAATTGTCACGTCGAATGTGGTGGCAGTAGGCTGGCTCCATGCATATGGCTGATGTTAATGCCGTTCTTCAGTATCAGAGGGAGACAGATGAGCTTGACTTTTTCCCTTCTCTATGAGATATTGATACACATGGTCTATTGGTCAGGTTAAAACTGTGGAGCGTTGACTAGGGGAGACCTTACACAACGAGCATTAACTAAAAGATCGAACGTGGGATGCGATAGTTTGACATAAATTGCAGTAAGTTTGAGGGAAGTACGTCCTCGCAATAACAGCGTGCATGGTTCGTCTTCTGCACTCGAAAGAGACCGGTGAAAAGATGAATTTAAGCATGGCTTGGAGCATCAGAATGTGGTGTCGGACAGTCGAAGAATTCCTGGACAGAGAGCCATTAATGCAGTTGTTGGTCTCGATCATCATTACGCCAATCAATTAATTCTCACAAATATGCGCGATAATCACCTCTTTGTCTGAGCAAATCTTTTGGTGATTTGCTGAGGCGTTCGAAAGAGGAAATCCTTGTCGATGCATGGATTTTTAGCGCAGAGTGGCAAGACAGGGCTAGATAGATAAACCAATTTAATTTTTTGGGTTTTTCCAAAGCTTTAATGGTCGGAAATAGTAATTGTATAGCAAAAGAATTGAGAAAAAGAAAAGCTAAAGTAATGGTCCTCAGAACACAGATCCCTATGAGGAGCACCGGAATTTATCGACCATCTACTTGTTGGATTCATTCTCCCCTCTTCGCTGCTTATATCTCGGCCATGGAAGAGGAACTGCCCAAGCAGGAAGAAGGGTGGAATGATTACGCTGCGTACTGCCCAATGATTGAGCTGCCTCACTTTGGCTCTGGTTAAAAATCATCCTCCGTTATCCTTCCATTGGTGCAATCGAAGAAGATGAAGTCCATGCACAACACTAACACCAACAGCAGCAGTGCTGATCAGTCTAACTCCTCGCCTGCTGCCTTCTTCATCTCCCCTCCCCTACTGAGCTCTGGTTTCATGTACGGCATCGGAGAGAATGGAGGAGCATACGACTTTTCTCAGCTGACCTCCATGCCACTCAAGTCTAATGGCTCCCTTTGCTTCATGGAACAAGGTCTGTCTCAAAACTTGGTTTTTCTTTCTTTATTTAGCATGATTCGACAAGAATCTATTGTGCCGAGGTGCCAAATTGATTTCATGCCTCGTTGCATTCATGTGAATGAAGCAATGGCGGCATCTCCGTCTCCCAAACTGGAAGATTTCTTAGACTGTGGTCCAAACATGGGGACCCATCAGTACGGGGGCGGCAATGGCAGCAGGGGGGCAGCAATGGCTTTAAGCTTGGACTGCGCCACGTACCACCGGCACAGAGCAGAGCTAGACGGCAGCGGAAGAGGACACGGCCCTCACCCTCCTCCCTCAGACACGCTTCGCGGCCACTTCTCGCACTTCCAAGACGGCATCTTTTCTTTGCCGCCACTTGAAAGTTCCGGCCGAGTTGCGAGGGACGAGGAGGCCTCCTCCTCCTCCTCCGGGCTCAAAGATTTGGTGCGCGGTGGTGTAGTGATGGGCTCCGGTGCTCTTGTTACTTCCGTGGGGTATAGAGACTTGCAGTCCTTGAGCTTGTCCATGAGCCCTGTTTCACAGTCGAGCTGTGTCACGGCTCCGCGACATGCCTCTCCGGCTACCGCCGGTGAATACACGATCGCGGACGCTAGTAAAAAGCGAGGATCTAGAGGCGGCCAAAAGCATCCTGTTCATCGCAAGTCGATCGATACATTTGGGCAGCGGACGTCCCAGTACAGGGGCGTCACTAGGTCAGTGCACATTCGAACTCATCGTCGTTCTTTGCCATGCTGTCTGATGAAGCTGACTTCATGATATTTCTGGCCATGAACGGTGAACTTGTCACAGACACAGGTGGACTGGAAGATATGAAGCTCATCTTTGGGATAATAGCTGCAAGAAGGAAGGACAAACCAGGAAAGGCAGGCAAGGTCAGTCAGTACATGGAAAACACTAATCACACTTGCAAGAATCAGTCAGCTTCTTGTTTTTATACCATCTAACTTGTTCATTTCTTGGTCGTGTACGTTTCTAATACTGGTGAACTTGTTGGAAGCAGTTTACTTGGGTATGCTTCAGTCACTAGTTCAAATTGTGTCATTCTGTATCTGAAGTCTGTGCATTGAATATCGCCATTTCAATCCTTGTATCTCAGGGGGTTATGATATGGAAGAGAAAGCTGCGAGAGCCTATGACTTGGCTGCATTGAAGTACTGGGGCATAAACACACATATCAACTTCCAGTTGGAAGATTACCAAGAAGAGATTGAAGAAATGAAGAACATGACAAGGCAGGAATTTGTGGCCCACCTAAGAAGGTTGAAACATGAAACAGCCCTCTTCTTCATTCCATTGTTCATGATCTGTAATGTAAATATCCTCTCATTCACAGGAAAAGCAGTGGTTTTTCGCGAGGAGTATCAATGTACCGGGGCGTAACTAGGTCTTCTTCTTCTTCTATTTGAATTCATCAATCATTTAGTTTTACTCCTTGCTTTTGCTTTTAACTCATGGACATACCTGCAGGCATCACCAGCATGGAAGGTGGCAAGCACGAATTGGACGGGTTTCAGGAAACAAGGATGTTTATCTTGGAACATTCAGTAAGTTTGTAGGTTCAGTTGGCTTTCTGTTCTTCATGTAACATAGTTTGCATGGTTCTCTCGTCCAAGTGGGACAACCATTTCTGTACTCCATTGATAATGCTGCTAAATCTTAGACATGTTGATTGATTCCTTCACCGTTCTGAAAAAGAAGAAAAAAATTGCTTTTGGGCCCAAGCATGCTCTCCCGGAAAGACTTTACTGGCTAATACTTGTCCTTTTAGCAAGGCTGATATTTCAGTAGCCACAATGTCTTTGTGTGTGTGACCAATCATATCTTTCAAAGTTGAAAAGTGATAGCAAAAGCTAAGAAAGCATTCACCCAACTTTGATGAGGAATTGTTACTAACTATTTTGCTAAAAGTTAGCTCTTCTTAAGCATTGTTGTTTCTCAGACACTGAAGTTGCATGAATTGTTAGGCACGCAGGAGGAAGCAGCCGAGGCATATGACATTGCTGCGATCAAGTTCCGCGGTTTGAATGCTGTTACGAACTTTGATATTTCCAGATACGAAGTGGAGAAGATCTTGGCAAGTAGCACCCTTCTGACGGTCGAACTCGCAAAAAGAAACAATGGCATAGAGCCACTGATTGTCACTGCATTAGCTCAAAGTGGCAATCAAGAGCTAAATTTAACTGCCGGAAACAACACGAGTAGCTCGGATTGGAAAGTGGCCCTGTCCCGGTCTCCCAATCAAACATCAAGAGCTTCTGAGGAAGAAAAACACAGACTGATAACTATTGAGTACCCGACTGAGCCCTTTGTGAACCATTTCCACAGCTTAGTCGGAGGACTAGAGAGCTCAATACAAAGTACCGGTGATTCAGGGAATTCTGAGGATCTGGACACTGTGATAGGAATGCATCCATTACCGCGGGTAACCAGCTTGAGCAACTCTAGAAATGGGAGTCCTGATAGGGCTGATATCTCCATGCTCTTTACTGATACCCCTCTGAAGTTCAGTCCTACCCCAGTAAACACATGGATGTTGCCTACCCAGGTAAGGCCAGGACTGCCGTTTGATCACTTGCCGATGTTTGCTGCTTGGACGGATGCCTGAAATTCCTGAATTCTTAGTAAGACAGTCGGAAGTAGCACAAAAGCAATGTAGGAAAAGCTTATTAGTAGTCGAGAGCTCTGTTAGCATTACTTTTCTTCAAAAAAGACTCAGCTGCAATGTTTAAATCTATTACTCTGATCTTAATCTTTACATTTAGTCTTGATTTATTTGGGTGGAAAAATAAAAGGAAAAGAGAGAGGAAGAGAGAGAAAATAAAGGCTGCCTTAATCTTTTACATAGCTGAAGGTCGAACCTCCTTAATGTAACCAAAGATCTATAAATTGACACAACAACATCAACCTAAATTTAAACCTCACATCCTCTCATTTTGTCCAACTTTTTCTTCTCTAAATTGACACAACATCAAAGACAGAGAAGAATATAAAGATACAAGGCATCATCTTCCTGACAACCCTTTTGCGATATCCATCTTCACTGAAGAAGGGAAGATTGTGAAGCCCCATGCTATATATATACTTATTATGCCATAGAAAGAATAATTTGAGTAGATTTCACAATTAAACTTTTTGAATGGTTATGGTCTTATGGATTGTATATTTATGACCGTCATCATATTCAGAGATATGTACTCTAAGCTGACTTATGAGTCACTTTGTATCAAGGTTTAAAATTTCAATTTGTACTGAGGTTTTAGTCCTGGATCGGAACGATACAATTTCGGTATCGTATCGTATCGTGCTGATATAGTTTCGATGTTTTTTAAATATAAAATATATTAATTAAAAAATAAAATATTTAACATAAATATTTAAAAAATAAACAATATAAAAAATAATCTTAAAAAAAGAAAAAATATGAAATAGATAATAAATAAATAAAAATTTTATGAGGGTCTAATAAGGTCTATTTAGATTATATCCATCATAACTAGGAGTTAATTAAAATAATTAACCTAAATTTAATTAAAAAAAAAAAATCCAAAATCTAACATCACTCGCGAGCTAGCGCTACTTCAGCGCTGCCGCTTGTCCTCAGCCATGGTCGTAGGGATCACATGACTCCTCCGGCGCGACCACAATGATCGTGCGACCCATCTGCAGTGGTAACAAGGTCGCACAACGTCTTCGTGGTGGCAGCGAAAGGGTTATGCGATGCGAGGTCGAGCAACCCCTCCGCTGTGGCCACGGAGTTGCGCAACATGTCACAATTGTCGTGGGTCTGGTCCGGGGTCGTGTCGACCCCTCTGCTGCGGCCAAGGGGTCGCGCAACACGTCGCAGTTATCGTGGGTCTGGTGCCGAGTTGTGCCGGTGCCAGTTGCCGAGCGAAACGAGATGTTTCGCCGGTTTCGACCGTCTCGATACGGCACTTTAAACCATGGTTTGCATGCCCTTTTGTAGTTTCAGCATAAATGTATTGCAAGTAGACGAAATAAAACAACTAGCGAAAAATATTAAGTCAAAGCTAATAATCTTACAACACATCAACTCTAATAATCTTAAGAAAAATGATATGCTCAAGAAAAAGTACAAGGATAATAAACACATAAAGTAATGGAGCCCACAAAAAGTGAAATGATGGACCAGAACTTTATGTATCTATCCTTTAACTTTTCCTTTAATTTTTTTTTCTTGAGTATATCATTGCTCTAATCTTAAATCCAAATCTAAATAAATTCTATTCTATACAAAGAATGAGCAGAGTCCATATGAAAAAAACAAACCCCATTTATTATCCAATAAAACTTGAATCTTTAAACCCTATATACAACATTACGATTATCTGCTTATTCTCGGCCATAGTTTGGATGCATGGTTTTTTTTTTTCTTTTTTACTTTTAAGTAAAATACAGATATGAAACTGCAAGAAATTTTGCACAATTTCAAGTTTGCAGCTGGAAAAGAACAGGAATCGCTTTACCTTACAAACTTGGTACTCATTAGGAGTTCGAAGTGGAAAATCTATAAATATCAAGACTTGAGGATACGCCAATTACTACCATATCGCTTTGCCCGCACCCTACTATCAACTCTCCAGACTCGTCCACTACTTCCACCATTTGAAAAAATGAATAATCAGACTGGGTAACATTGATCTTGAAATGACTAATTCAGTCCTACGAAAATTCTCACCGGTCACCAGGATAAATCAGAAAGCACTCGCAGCGGGCAGTCCAAGAGCCCAGTATCCTTCAGTTACGTGTCTCATTTGGAAGAAAAATTCCTACAAATTTATCATAGCTGGGGCTCGAACTATGAGTGTCTGGATGACAACCTAAATGTCCAGGTGACAACCTGAATATCCTGCCGCTGCACCATAATCCGGGGGCACTATTTCCACCATTTGAGGTGCTTCTGCTGGTGTCTTGGGACTTGGATCACTCATGCATTTAGTTGTAGAAGGTAATAATTTCTTTTGCCTAATGTGAAGGAAAAGGGAACAATAATGCCTGCTTCACAGATTTTTATTGTCCACGCTTTTGACCTTGACCTGCAAAGAAAAAAATATTGAGAAGTGAGAACATTCCTGGAATGAACTAAAGGGGTGTTTGGTTTAGGAGAATAAGAGTAGAGAATGAGAATAATAATTATTGATTATCATTGTTAATGTTTGGATTACATGAATGAAAATACAAATAAAGGAATGAATTCTTATGTTTGGATTACATGGATTATCATTGGGTAATGACTCATTCTCATGTCCCCTCCTTTCAATGAACCATTACTCTATTTTCAACAATTAAAATATTCTCTTATTCTAAAATACCCTTGACCTAGAACTAAAATTTCCCCCCTTAATATCAAATATCAAAATATATTTATTTAATTTTTCTTTCATATCACTTTCTCTCTCCTTATTCTCTCTCATCATATTTTCTCTACTTATTTTATCACACACTTTCTCTCTCTTCAATATCTTCCATCACGCTCTCTTCCCTATTTTTTTTTCTCATAACACTTTCTCTCTCATCATACTTTCTCTTCCCTCAATCTCTCCCATCACACACTCTTTTTTTCTCATCGCACTTTCTCTCTCATCACACTTTCTCTCTCCTCAATCTCTCCTATCACACTTTTTTTTTTCTTAACACACTCTCTCATCATGCTTTCTCTCTTATCATACTTTCTCTCTCATCAATCTCTCCCATCACTCTTCCATTTTTTTCTCTTCACACTTTCTCTCTCATCATGTTTTCTTTCTCATCATACTTTCTCTCTCCTTAATCTTTCTCATCACACTCTCTCATCATTTTTTTCATTACACTTTCTCTCTCTACATCATCTCTCATCATATTTTCTCTCATCTTCTCTCATCATGCTCTCTCCCATTACACTCTCTTTCTTCATTTTCTCTCATAACACTTTCCCTCTCTTCATTCATTCCCATCACACTTTCTCTCTCATCATACTTTCTCTCTCATCACTATCTCTCATCATATTTTTCTCTCACATCTAATTTTTTCTCTTATTTTTCTTTAAGGGTAAAAAGGAAATTTTGAATTATTCCGATAGAAAATATTCAACTAACCAAACATTACTTTTAAGAGTGACATCCATGCTCATATCCATTCTCATTCCACAATTGATATGGGTAAGGTTTCGAGGGTCCCCGATAAGGAAAAGAAAAGGAGATGATCAAACAGAGAAGATAGGTTAATATTGGCCGAGATATCCTCAAAGGAGGTATGCCAATATCGGCCGGAATATACCTCCAAAGGAGGTAAGTCTATATATAGCCCGAAATATGCTTCCCAGGGAGAAGACCTACATACCTCAAAGGAAGTAGGCTAATATCGGCCGGGACATACCTCAATAAGAGGTAAGTCTATATATCGACCGAAATATGCTTCCCAGGGAGAAGACCTACATACCTCAAAGGAAGTAGGCTAATATCGGCCGGGACATACCTCAATAAGAGGTAAGTCTATATATCAACCGAAACATGCTTCCTAGGGAGAAGACCTACATACCTCAAAGGAAGTAGGCTAATATCGGCCGGGACATACCTCAATAAAAGGTAAGTCTATATATAGCCCGAAATATGCTTCCCAGGGAGAAGACCTACATACCTCAAAGGAAGTAGGCTAATATCGGCCGGGACATACCTCAATAAGAGGTAAGTCTATATATCGACCGAAATATGCTTCCCAGGGAGAAGACCTACATACCTCAAAGGAAGTAGGCTAATATCGGCCGGGACATACCTCAATAAGAGGTAAGTCTATATATCGACCGAAATATGCTTCCCAGGGGGAAGATCTATATACTTCAATGGAGGTAAGCTAATATCGGCCGGGACATGCCTCAATAAGAGGTAAGTCTATATCGACCGAAATATGCTTCCCAGAAGGAAGAGCTATATACCTCAAAGGAGGTAAGCTAATATCGGCCGGGACATACCTCAATAAGAGGTAAGTCTATATCGACCGAAATATGCTTCCCAGAAGGAAGATCTATATACCTCAGAGGAGGTAGGCTAATATCGGCCGGGACATACTTCTAAAGCATATAGAATAGTATCAATCGCTACAGGCCCTGAAGAAGGAAGGTTAATATTAACCAGATCGACCAACACCTTGTAAAAATACTTGACAAAATATGGTCTATTGCTAGATAGGATAAATAGCATAAAAGGGCACGAGCAGAAGCCTCATGAGAAAGGATAGAGATAAATATTTCAAATAGGATGATTAATGAGGATATCTGCAATATGTAACCACATTACAGGTATTATATATTTCGACGGGAAATGTCTTTTAGATTATTTTGCAGGTACTAAACGACAAAGGAGGTACATCTGGGGTACAAGAAAGATTTCTTAAAAGTCATTTACTACAAGTACACAGCTGACGTCATCTCATAACAAACTCTAACAAACCGGGGTCCACTTCATGACTACGGAGGTTATATGAAGTGGTATAAAAAGGGGAGTCCTCTCCGTTGGCTAGGTAAGTTCACATCATCACACACATTCAGAACCCTAATTTTTTGACTACTGTTCATCTTCTTCCTCCTTCTTCCACACCGAAAGAGATCACTGACTTGAGCGTCGGAGGGCCTAGCCAAGGATTCCCACCCCGGTCTTAAGTCACTGACGATAGTGTTGGTTGATCTCTTGTGTGCAGGAAGTCTTGGAAGCTTCGGATCTAGGTTGTTGGTTGCTACTCGGAAAACCTAATGGTTCCACAGTACAAAAATTTTGTACAAAGGTCAGAACCTTTTCCTAGCTACCATGTGTTCTTTTAAATTAAACTCGGATCGCCTGCGGAACTTAACACGTTTGATCCAAAGTTTAATCTATTTATTCTTTTAGGTTTAGACTCGGATCTCCTGCGGAACTTAACACGTTCGATCCAAATCACCTAGGTTATTAATTTCATTAAATATTAATTTTCAAAATTGGCTTCCAGTACTGACGTGGCGAGACACATGACCTTCTTGGATATGGGAACAACCACCACCGACTAGACAAAGCCTTTTAAGGAAAGTTAATATTTAATTTCCTTAAATAACTTTAGGTCAACCGAAAAGAACAATCAAATCACAAGGAAAAGAAAAAAAATAAAAGAACACAACATCGAAAATAAATTCGAAATACTAGAATCGCATGCCTCTTGTATTTGGTATTATTTCCAAAAATAACTAGTATGATGCGGAAAGAAAAAATACTAGTTATACCTTTTAGAAAAACCTCTTGATCTTCTACCGTATTCCTCTTCTAACCTCGGACGTTGTGTGGGCAACGATCTTCCGAGATGAGAAACCACCAAAGCACCTTCTTCTCCTTTCTTCAAGTTTCGGCCAAGCACAATGCTTCCAAAAGATGAAGATCTTTTTCCACCAACCAAGCTCCAAGGGATGCATGAAACAAGACTCCTTTCTCTCCTTTTCTCCAAGCTAGATCCGGCCACTTCTATGCCTCCAAGAGATGATGAAGTCTCGGCCACAAGAAAGAGAAGAGAGAAGGAGAAGGGGAACCTCTAGGGGTCGGCCACACCAAGGAAGAAAAGAGAGGAAGAAAAAGAATAGAGTCGTTCACCATGAAGCCTCCTCTACCCTCTCTTTTATAATCCTTGGTCTTGACAAATAAGGAAATTTAAATAAAAACTTCCTTAATTCTTTTGCCATGAAAAGGAAAATTTATTTAATTAAAAATAATTTTCTCTTCTCCAATTTATTTGGCCGGCCACCTCTTTCCCCAAAACAAGGAGAGTTTTAATTAAAATAAAAATTAAAACTTCCTAATTTGTTTCTAGAAATTTATAAAAATTTCTCCAATAATTTTAATCCCTTCATGATTGGTTAATAAAAAGGAATTTTATAAATTAAAATCTTTCTTTTAAACATGTGGATAATTTCCAAAAAGGAAAGTTATCTCTAAAAATTAAAATCTCCTTTCAATCTACAAATAAGGAAAGATATTAAATCTTTTCTTAATCTTTTGTAGAAACTAAGAGAATTTTTAATTTTTAAACTTTCTTTTAAATCACGAACATAATTAAAAGGAAAGTTTTTACCAAAATTAAAATCAACCTTTTAATCTACAAATAAGGAAAGAGATTTAGCTCTTCTCTTAATCTTTTGTAGAATCTTATAAAATGAAAGATTTAAATTTTTAAACTCTCTTTTAAATCATGTTATTCACATAAGAAAAATTTTAAAAAATAAAAATCCTTTTATTTTAATTTGGGCCGGCCACACCAAGCTTGAACCCAAGCTAGGGCCGGCCACCTTGAAGCACCCATGAACCAAACTTTGGCCGGCCCTAGCTTGGTCTCCAAGCTAGTTTGGCCGACCCCTATGGGATGGGTAAGAAGGTGGGTATAGGTGGGTATAGTACTCTATAATTAAGAGGCTACGATAGGGACCGAGAGGAGGAATTGGTTTTGGTCTCTCGATAAAATTAAGCATCCCGTGTTCGCCCCGAACACACAACTTAATTTTATCAATAATAATTCATTCCACTAGAGAACTATTATTGAACTACCGCACTAATCCCAAATTACATTTTGGGCTCATTCTTATTATGAGTGTGTTAGTCTCCCTGTGTTTAAGATAACAAATGTCCGCTAATTAAGTAAGTTACTGACAACTCACTTAATTAATATCTAGCTCCAAGAGTAGTACCACTCAACTTCATCGTCATGTCAGACTAAGTCCACCTGCAGGGTTTAACATGACAATCCTTATGAGCTCCTCTTGGGGACATTCTCAACCTAGATCACTAGGACACAGTTTCCTTCTATAATCAACAACACACACTATAAGTGATATCATTTCCCAACTTATCAGGCTTATTGATTTATCGAACCAAATCTCACCCATTGATAAATTAAAGAAATAAATATCAAATATATGTGCTTGTTATTATATTAGGATTAAGAGCACACACTTCCATAATAACTGAGGTCTTTGTTCCTTTATAAAGTCAGTATAAAAGAAACGACCTCAAATGATTCTACTCAATACACTCTAAGTGTACTAGTATAATTATATAGTTAAGATAAACTAATACCTAATTACACTACGACCTTCCAATGGTTTGTTCCTTTCCATCTTGGTCGTGAGCTACTGTTTATAATTTATAAGGAACCGATAACATGATTTTCTGTGTGTGACACCACACACCATGTTATCTACAATATAAATTAATTGAACAATTACATTTATCATAAATGTAGACATTTGACCAATGTGATTCTTATTTCTAGATAAATGTTTATACCAAAAGCTAGGCTTTTAGTATACATCCTAACATAGGTTTATTCTCTTCAGATTTGGATTTCTTCTTCGTCATCGGGTCTTCGTGCGAGGAGGACTTTCGGTGATTCTATTTTTCCCGACCCGCTTTGGGTTTCTCGGATTGGTATTCGACAGACATTATTCTTCATCAGCACGACATTATTCTTCATCAGCATGGTGGGTTTCTTTCTTCCGGATCTCTGTCTTGTCCAGCTTCTCAGACAGGATCAAATTTGGCGCCGTCTGTGGAAACTTCACCTGAATCTGAGACTACAGGATCGAAGAAGCCGGAAAATCAAACCTACTCACTATCAGTCGTGAGGATTTGGATTTCCTCATCAATTCTCATGTTCAGAAGGCCTTACAACAGCAGCAACAACAACTTCAAGACCACACCGGAGCTACTCTACCAACAGCTCATCATCCAACAATATCGACTACTGAGCATCGGAAAGGAAAGGAGCTGGAAGAAGAAGAACATGCGTATTTCCCTCCAGCTGCTGCTTCTCCGACAAGGCGTCCACGAGCCTTTCTTCGCACTCCCATGGATCAAGGAGGCAAGAAACCCGTGTTCCAAGAATCCTCTAGTGAAGCACCAGATAGAGAAAAGCGTAAGATCAAAATGATAACCAGTGATAGCTCACCAAAGAAGGTCATCTCCCCATTTTCTCAAAGTGTACTAGATGATCCGCTTCTTAAGCGGTATCAAAATCTTCAGATCGAGGAATACACTGGAACAACAGATCCAGAAGATCATCTGTTGAAGTTCGAGAACGTAGCATTATTACAACAATTCTCTGACGGGGTGAAGTGCCGGATGTTTCTCACTACCCTCGGAGGAGCTGCACAGCGCTGGTTCAAGATATTGCCAGAGAAGTCTATTCGGAAATTCAAAGACTTTAAGAAAGTCTTTCTGCACCATTTCTCCAGCAACAAAAGGTATCATAAGACTCCTTGGAGCATGTTTTCAATTAAGCAAGCATCTAAAGAGTCTATCCGAGCATATATCAAAAGGTTCAATCAGGTAGCTATTGATGTACCTAATGCTACCACTGAAATATTAGTTAGCGCCTTCTCTCAAGGTTTAAACGATAATGATTTCTTTAAAGATTTAGTAAGGAATCCCCCTGTTAATTTTGATTCCTTGATTGAGCGTGCCACCGAGTTCATTAATATGGAGGAAGCTCAAGCTGCTCGTAGAAAGGAGAGTGTTACCTCTTCTCCTACCCAGGTTAAGGAGAAAGCTCCTGCCCCTGTGCCCCCACCAAGGGGTCCTAGAATAACTCATCCACCCCATCGACAACCAGAGTATCGTCCACAAGCTGTACAACATGTGGAGATATAGCCAGAGGCACCAAGGAGATGGTGCACTTATCATAAAACTAGCAGTCATCATACTAAAGACTGTTTTGTTTTAAGAAATAAGCGAGCTAATAGGGAGCGTTATTAGAGGCAGAACTATTATCGACAGCAGTACCCCAGGCAGCAAAGTCCACTCAAACTGGAATATCGCCCGGTCGAGCCTCGGTAGGAGGCAATACCAGTCCTGGCCGGTACCAGCCAAGTGTCAGAGAAAGCACCTTCCGAAGCTGTGACGACTCGGCAGGAAGAAAACAGGAGTAATGCTGCTCGGGGCAATATCAATATGATTACGGGTGGACCCACTGATGGGGATTCTAATAGAGCCAGAAAAGCACATGCCCGAAGACTGGAAATTCATGCCGTGGGATGTAGTATGGAACGAGCGGCCGGTCTCGAAATAAGTTTTGGGCCCAGAGATCTCGAGGGGGTAGAAATACCCCATGATAATGCCCTGATCATTAAAGCTGTCATAGCCAACTATGCCATTGCTCGTACCTTCATAAACACGGGCAGTTCCGTCAATATTATATTCAAGAAGGCTTTCGATCAACTGCAAATTGATCCGAGTGAACTTCAGCAGATCGTTACTCCTCTATATGGATTCACAGGCAACGAAGTACAACCACTAGGCCAAATAAAGTTGGCCATATCTCTGGGAGAAGAGCCTCTGATGAGAACAAGAAGATCTTATTTCATGGTAGTAGATGCTCCATCCTCTTAAAATGTGATACTGGGTCGACCTGCCTTAAACGAGTTCAGGGCAGTCGTTTCTACTTTTTGTCAGAAGATTAAATTTTCAGTGGATGACCAAGTCGGGGAGGTGCGAGGTGATCAAAAGACAGCCCGAAAATGTTATATAGAAATAATTTAAACTGAAGCTAACACTGCCCGAAAGATTCAAAGAATGGAGGTTAATGCCATTCGGGAGAAGCAGCCCGTCCTGGTTTATGAGGAGAAGGAAGAAGTTCAGATCCAGGCCGGTTGGCCTGAAGCTACTACATATGTTGCGGCTGATATGGATCCTGCTCTTAAAGCCGAATTGGTGCAATGCCTGAAGAAAAATAATGATGTATTTGCCTGGACTCCCAAAGAAGTCTCGGGCGTTTCTCCTACAGTCATGGAGCATTCCTTGCATGTCTTCTCAGATACCCGCCCGGTCATGCAAAGAAAAAGGAGTTTTAGCGCGGAACAAAACCAGATCATCAAAGAAGAAGTAACTAAACTCATGGAAGCCGGTTACATCAAGGAAGTACAATTTCCAAGCTGGCTAGCTAATGTGGTGTTAGTCTCCAAGCCTGGAAACAAATGGTGAGTATGCATTGATTTCCGGGATCTCAACAAAGCTTGCCCAAAAGACTATTATCCATTACCCAGGATCGATCAATTGGTAGACTTCACCGCAGGATGCGAATACATCTCTATGTTGGACGCTTATCAAGGCTATCATCAGGTTCCCTTGGCCAAAGAAGAACAAGAAAAGGTCAGTTTTATAACATCTGAAGGTACTTATTATTATAATGTTATGCCTTTCGGACTAAAAAATGCAGGAGCAACCTATCAAAGGCTTATGAATAAGGTCTTCCAGAAGTAGATTGGTAGAAATATGGAAGTATATGTTGATGACATCTTAATTAAGTCTCTTCAAGCTGCTGATCTATGCAGGGATGTAGAAGAGACCTGCAAGACATTAAGGCAGTATGAGCTCAAATTAAATCTGAGTAAATGCTTATTCGAAGCGAAAGGGGGGAAGTTCCTGGGATATATGGTGTCCGAACGAGGGATAGAAGCCAACCCGAGCAAGGTCAAATCACTACAAAACATGGAGCCACCACGTAACATGAGAGAAGCTCAGAGACTGACAGACCGGATCACAGCCTTATCTAGATTCATTTCTAGATTGGCCGATCGTAGTTTCCATTTCTTTAAAATACTTAGAAAAGCCAATAAATTTCAGTGGAATGAAGAATGTGATAAGGCCTTCCAAGAATTGAAAGATTATTTGTCTACTCTCTCTGTATTGGCTAAACCCACAGTAGGAGAAACTCTTTGGGTATATTTGTCTGCTAATGAAAACGCTGTGGGCTCTGTATTAGTCAGACAAGAAGGAAAGGAACAACAACCTGTATATTTTTCCAGCCATTTATTAAAAGGAGCCGAGTGTAGATACACTACACTAGAAAAATTAGCTTATGCCTTAGTATTGACTGCTCGAAGGTTGCGCCCATATTTCTTAGCACATGAGATTATTGTATTAACCAACAGTACTCTTGGACGGGTGTTACTCAATCTAGAGGCATCAGGTCGGTTGATCAAATGGACAACTGAACTCGGGGAATATGACATTCAATATCAACCTCGTTCGGCTATCAAAGCACAAGCTCTAGCGGACTTCATCATAGAAGTTCAAAGCCCTGAGGAAGAAGACATTTGGAAAGTTTATGTAGATGGTTCTTCAACTAGACAAGGCAGCGGAATTGGTGTTCTTCTTATATCTCCAAGGGAAGACAGACTTCAACTCTCCATCAGATTGAATTACAGAGCCACCAATAATGAAGCAGAATATGAAGCACTGATAGCAGGATTGCAGGCCGCGCGACATATAGGGGCGGCTCGAGTTCTTATTTATTTTGATTCTCAGTTAGCAGCTCAACAACTATCAGGTAATTTTGAAATTAATAATGACAGACTTAAGTTATATGCTGAAGCATTTGATAAGTTGAAGGCTCAGTTTCAAGAGGTAAATATACAAAAGATTCCTAGATCTGAAAATCAAGTGGCAGACGAATTAGCTAAGTTGGCCTCTGCTATAGTGCCATGGAGTCTAGATCGGCCCGTAGAACAAGCTTTATTAGTATCTTGTATTGAAAGACAGGCTGAAGCAGAAATTCTAGGTGATTGGAGGGCTCAAATCATATTGTATTTGCAGCAAGGTATTCTTCCCCAGTGATATAGAACAGGCAAGGGTATTCAAGAAGAGAGTTGCTCAATACACTATGATAGGAGAACAGTTATATAAAAGAGCTTTTTCTAGACCTTTGCTCAAGTGTATTGACACAGAAGATATACAGTTTATTTTACGAGAAGACCATCAAGGTTCATGTGGTAGCCATATAGGAGGGAGATCTTTGGCTCGCAAAATTCTGCTAGCAGGATATTTCTGGCCTACTCTACATGAGGATGCTAATAAGTTGGTAAGAACTTGTATCTCTTGTCAAAAACATCAAAATATCTTACATCATCCTACACAGTTATTGAGAACCTCTATAGTTGCATGCCCCTTTGATCAATGGGGCATGGACATAGTAGGTCCATTTCCTATGGCAGCTGCCCAGAGAAGGTTCTTATTGGTAGCAGTGGATTATTTTTCTAAATGGGTGGAGGCAGAACCACTTGCTCGAATTACTGAAGATGCAGTTATTAAATTTTTATGGAAAAATATAATCTGCAGATTTGGTATTCCTTATAAATTAGTCTATGATAATGGAAGGCAATTCCAAGGGGATAAGTGTTGGTGCAACCTTAGGTCAAGGTTGACCTGGTTGACCCGACTCGAGGTGACTTGACTCGAGTTGTATTTTGATGTTTGACTTGGGAAGATTGTCGGTGCAACCTTAGGTCAAGGTTGACCTAGTTGAGTTGCATGTTGATGTTTGACACTCTTGATGTGAGACAAGAATAGATGGTTGGGAGTTTATTGGTCCAACCCTAGGTCAAGGATTGACCTGGTTGACCTGAAAAGTCCAAGTATGGAGACTTGGCACTGGAAAAGTCCAAGCATGGAGCTTGGCACGCGAAAAGTCCAAGTATGGAGACTTGGCACTGGAAAAGTCCAAGTATGGAAACTTGGCACTGGAAAAGTCCAAGTATGGAGACTTG
The DNA here is from genome assembly GCF_018446385.1 of Zingiber officinale. Classification (NCBI taxonomy): domain Eukaryota; kingdom Viridiplantae; phylum Streptophyta; class Magnoliopsida; order Zingiberales; family Zingiberaceae; genus Zingiber; species Zingiber officinale. The sequence goes on from NC_055995.1 coordinate 7,842,784, forward strand.
GCACGGAGAAGTCCAAGCAGGGAGCTTGGCACGAGGGAAAGTCCTAACTGGGATGTTAGGCAGTGTGGAAAGTCCTGGTGAGTGAAGCCAGGCAGTGGAAAAGTCCTAACTGGGATGTTAGGCAATGGGAAAGTCCTAACTGGGATGTTAGGCAGTTGGAAAGTCCTGGTGAGTGAAGCCAGGCAGTGAGAAAGTCCTAACTGGGATGTTAGGCGGTGTGGAAAGTCCTGAGTGAAGGCGGGCAAGGAAAAATCCAGATGGATCAAGGGTGATCGGACATCCGGTGGGGAAAAGTCTAAGTGGGTCAAAAGGATTGGCCGGACATATAGGAGTGCTAGCAGTCGAGGGAGTGACCAAATGCTAGGGATGATGTACCAACAGTCAAGGTTGACCGGATGTTGGTGTGGAAGCCTTAGGTTTAGGGTGAGAAGTTTGGATCGTGACCGATCCGGATATCTGCGGTTGCCCGATCGGTCAGTGACCCATCAGTGGCTCGCTGGGTTATCTGATCGGTCCGGAGACCGATCAGAAAACGATCAGGAAGCTACTGATCGTTGCCTAATCGGTCCACAGACCGATCAGGGCTCGCAACCACTCTCCATGAGAGGGTTGGGATCGGTCTGTGGACCGATCAGCATAGGGCCTGATCGGTCCACTGACCGATCAGAGAAGCCCTGGACCGATCAGGGTGAAGCCTGATCGGTCCAGGTCTAGCCGTTGAGTAACAACGGCTAGATTTCTGCGCTGTCTTGCGTTCTCTTCTTCTTCTTCGCAGGTTATAAAAGAGGGACTTGATAGGAACTGTATGAAGCACTCGTACTTGCTTCTTCCAAGAAAAGAACTTGTTCTTGCTCCTGTGCTTCTTCCTGAGCTTTGTTGAGCTCTTGGGTGCTAGAAGCTTCGTGTGAGCTTCCCTCTTGGTTTTCTAGCTAGGCTTGGATCCGAGAAGCTGCTGCTTCACCAGGGTTCCTGCTGACTTCAAGAAGGCAAGCAAGTGTTGTTTACATTTCTGTTCTTGTTTTCTTGTTCCTATTTGTACTCCTATTGCTGTTGCAAAGATTGTGGTGAGGTTTCTCCACCCACAAGGAGTATCTATTAGCCGGGTTTCCGGGGACTCATCCACCGACGGATTGGTAGGCTTCGTCCACCTTACGGACACGCCGAGGAGTAGGAGTTTCATCTCCGAACCTCGTTATATGGTTTGTCTTTCTTCTCTTGTTTTCTTTCTACGTTGTATTTCCGCTGCACTAACCTAATCGTAGGAAGAAACGCGAAAGATTGGGGTCGGCTATTCACACCCCCCTCTCTAGCCGTACGAAGGATCCTAACAATAAGATCTTAGACTGGTGCAACAGTTACGTCATTACCCAGGCCTTCACCTCTGTAGCTTATCCGCAAAGTAATGGTCAGGCAGAAGTAACCAATAGGGAAATCATAAGAGGTTTAAAGACCAAACTGGATCATATCGGAGGTAGCTGGGTAGATGAACTACCCAACGTTCTTTGGGCATATTTTACTATGCCTCGAGAGGCTACAGAAATCACTCCCTTTCAATTAGTTTACGGAGGAGAAGCAATAATTCCCATCGAGGTGGGAGTAGAATCTGATAGAAGACAATTATATGATGAGGACAATGGAGGTCGACGACTCATGGAGCTAGACTTGATAGAGGAGATTAGAGATAAAGCTGCTACTCGTCTGGCATCGTATCGACAACGGATGAGACAAAACTATAACAAAAGAGTCATCCCCAGATTTTTTCCAAGTAGGAGACTTAGTATGGAAACGAATTAAAACTGTCGGAGATGTCAGTAAGTTGGCACCACAATGGGGAGGACCTTACAAAGTGGTAGATAAGCTCACATCAGGTTCATATTATCTCCAAGATACTGAAGGAAGAATTTTAGAACGTCCCTGGAGTGCAAATCACTTACAGCCTTATCGAACCTAACTACATCATACTACTCAAGAATGTGCCTGGAGAAACAAATCACAATTATTGGAAGTCCTCGGTGACTGAGGATAAGTATACCTACAGCTTATGTACTCTACTTCTTTTAATAAAAGTCAAGCAAAGACAAATATCGCCAAGGAAACAAATATGGTTCATACAGATTTATAAATATCAAGAGGACTTTCATTTTCTATCTCGAGCAATCTACAGGGGGTAACCTTAAAGGCCTATGCAGCTCTCCTCAAGAACCTAGAAACTTTAAAAAACTGTCGCAAGGTTAGTACAAACATCATATTTCTACATAGAATATAGGTCGATCGGGAAATCCCATGAAATAACTCGGACGGGTCTTCATGGGAGGAATCGGAGACTATAAACCATCACAGAACATAACTCGATCGAGAAATTCCATGAAATAACTCGGACGGGTCTTCATGGGAGGAACCGGAGACTCTAAACCATCACAGAACATAAGTCGATCGGGAAATTCTATGAAATAACTCGGACGGGTCTTCATGGGAGGAACCGGAGACTCTAAACCATCACAGAACATAAGTCGATCAGGAAATTCCATGAAACAACTCGGACGGGTCTTCATGGGAGGAACCGGAGACTCTAAACCATCACAGAACATAAGTCGATCGGGAAATTCCATGAAATAACTCGGACGGGTCTTCATGGGAGGAACCGGAGACTCTAAACCATCACAGAACATAAGTCGATCGGGAAATTCCATGAAATAACTCGGACGGGTTTTCATGGGAGGAACTGGAGACTCTAAACCATCACAGAACATAAGTCGATCGGGAAATTCCATGAAATAACTCGAACGGGTCTTCATGGGAGGAACCGGAGACTCTAAACCATTACAGAACATCAGTCGATCGGGAAATCCCATGAAACAACTCGGACGGGTCTTCATGGGAGGAACCGGAGACTGTAAACCATCACAGAACATAAGTCAATCGGGAAATTCCATGAAATAACTCGGACGGGTCTTCATGGGGGAACCAGAGACTCTAAACCATCACAAAACATCAGTCGATCGGGAAATCCCAAGAAGTAACTCAAACGGGTATTCATGGGAGAAACCGGAGACTCTAAACCATCACAAGACATAATTGATCAAGAAATCTCATAATTTCAAAGACTAATCGACCGGGGTTATACAGACATGAAGCCAGGATTCAAAAGGGGATTCTATGTATATGATACATTATTCACCTGAAAGCTCATCTATCTGGAAGTCTTCGCTTAAAAATCGCCTGGAGTAGTGTATTCAGCTCAGAATTCAGGAGTTTTATACAGATTCCTTATCTAAGATTACTAGGGATTATTTATTCTTTTGGGGATGTGGAGCATACTGGATGTCATTTACGGAAGGATTCATCAAGACAAGGCTTAATTTCAAAGGATGAGCAAGGAGTTCTAGAATAAATCTTATATTTAATGATCAGGAGCATTTCAAGAGAGGCATTCTCAAATCAGCGCAATGGAAAAACAGGTAAGTATTTAAATTTTCTTACACGACGTAATTGCTTAATTGCCAAATTTTGGTTACACTTCTTTACTAGTTCTGCATTTACAAGCATTTTTCTGGATAATCTCTTTAAACCTCTAGAAAATGACCTTTTATATCTGCGGGTAATTATTCATTAAGCCTACAACGATTTATGAAAGAAAGGGGGGGTTCCTTGGGTAAATAGCCACCCTCTCGTAACTGTTGAAGAACTCCCGATACTGAATGATTCAAAGCACCCACTATCCTGCGGACAAATTCTTGGGCAAAGGCTGAAGACTTTAAATAAGCCTGACGCCACTCTTCCCATCGATTCTTCTCTTGCTCCTTATAACTTTGGAAATCAGCTTGTAGCTTGGTGTTCTGATCTTTCAAAGCATCCTTCTCTGATTTAAGCTATTCGAATTCCTTCTGGAGCAGTGACAACTCGACATCTTGAGCTTTCCTTTATTCTTGTTCCTGTAGGATAGTGAAATCATGAGAAGCTAGGTCTTGAGCTTGGTCATAAAGACATGCATTATGAAGCTTCTCTACTTTCTCTAAAAGGAGACTTTTATTGGAAGCATCTGAGAGAGCTTTCTCTTTTAAAGCAATCTCTAGTCGAAGACCAGAATGTAGCCTATCCACTTGTAATTCTAACGTCCTTCTGGCGGGCTCTTTATCTTTCAATAGTTGCTGACACTCCTCCAATTCTTGTTTCAAGGTCCCCAACTGTTGATTTTGTAGGGCCACTTGCTCTTGCAACTGAGCCATATCACTGTTAGAAGAAGGTGAAGTAGCCTTCAACGTCTCCAGTTGAACTTTTAATTAATTGTTCTCATGGTCCTTAGCTGTAAGTAGCTGGTCGATATGTAAACTCGAGGCAAGGAACTAAACAAAAGGGATGATGTAAGTTAAAGATGAGGGTACAAAGTTGATAACATATAACTAGAAATACTTACAACTACCGCTTGACGACTATGGCGATCAGCTCGATGTGGAAGACTAAGGCCTCTCAGTTGTTCGTAACCCTACATCCAAGATTCGGCCAATAGACCTTGTAGTTGCAAAGTGCCATAGCTAAGTGGACTAGAGGGCTGTCCCAATTGAGAAGGTAAACCCGCAGCCTGTTTAAATAAAGGACGAGGAAGGGAGGAGGAAGGAGGCGAAGAAGAAGAAGATGCAATAGAAGGGAAAGGAATAGTAGAAACAAGAGAAGCAGAGGAAGAGCTAGATGGAATAGAAGGTGATAGTGTAGGGAAAGCTGATGTAGTTAGGGGAACACTAACAGTCGAGGGAATGACACCGGGAGAAGATCTCCGGCAAGGTGTCCGTTTTGCTCGAGGCCTAGAAGCCAAGGGAGGCAAGGCCAATGCCAAAGATGCAGAGGGCACAGAAGGGATAACGGCCATCTCGGAAGCAGAAGCAGAGGAAGCTGAAATAATAGAAGAAGAAGGGATAAGTAGACCGGGTCTCATCATCCTAAGAGCAGGATTAGAGATAATATGGGTTGGAGTTATCGGTGCCTTACCTCTCTCGAGAGAAATGGGGGTCGGGACAAGAGGAGCTTGCACAAAAGTACCAAAGAAATCACTAAAGGGAGAAGCCGAAGTAAGATTTGGCTTTTTAACTAAGGTAACAAAGGGTTCTTCTTCTTCCTCTTCCATGGCTGCAACCGCCTCTGCTCGCCGTTCTTCTTCAGATAGTAAACCCAAGGTGGAAAAATTATGATCCGATCGGCGGTCGCGTAACCATTCTTCTCCAAGATTATTCACAAAAGACTTAGTCATGGCAGGATTCTTGTACATAAAGGCTGGAAGAAGAACATCGGCTGACACACAGGAGATGTATTAATCAGTAAATATAGATTGAGATGTTTTTATATACCAAAGGATCCATCCAGAGGGGTGTCAATCTTGCCTATTCCGAAAGGAAACATTAAACCCTCCACAATTAGGTGCGGCAAACTGAATTTTGCTCCCCTCAGTTTAGGTAGGGCAGAAGCAACAGAAGGATCGTCAAGAAGATCATGGGTGCTAGGAAGTGGAGGCAAGTCATGTATCCATTGGATAGGAAATGGAGGTGGAGAGGGAAGACGCATATAGAAAAATTTGTGATACCATTCCCCCTGAGGAGGGATGCGGTTGAACAAGATAGCCTTGGGACAAGATTGAAATTTAAAAACACCCACATCCACTCGACGAGAAATGAAGAAGTGATAAAAAAGACGTGGGGACAAGGGGAAATCTAACAGTTTAGATACCCCAATAAAACCCATAAGAATAGAAAAGGATTGAGGGACAAACTGGTTGAGTGGGATATTAAAATAACGGCTGACATTACAGAAAAAGGGGTGAAGAGGAAAGCGAAAACCTTGTAGGACCTGGTCTCGGAAGATAGATATACACCCTAAAGGAGGAAGATGCGGACCCTCATGAGGAGCAGGACAGATTATATAAGAAGGAAAACCATAGGTCGCCTGCAAGTCCACTTCTTCTGTATCTATAAGGTTGGAAACACACGAGAGAAACCATGCGGGAGGAGATGCTGCCATGGAGCGACGGTAAAATGAAAGAGGAAGAGGACGAGAGATGGAGGAAAGCGGAAGAAAACCTCGTAAACCCTTGTTTTCTCTTCTGGCCTTGTGCTAAAACCCCCAAACAGAAACAGCAGAAGGAAAAAGGCGAATAAAAGATACTTAGAATTCCAATCGTCATAAATGAGTAATAATATTAAAAGAATAAAATCAAGAGAAAGAGGTAAAGTTAAGTAATCTACCTCGAAAAATGTGTGAAGTTTTCCTAGAGGTAATTCTTAATAGAGCCTGATCAAGTACATAATATTACATTTTCCCTCGGAACAGTAAGCCTCTGATAGATAACAAAGTTTACAAACACAAGCTCTTGAAACGCTTAGAAAATTTCAGTCCCACTGGATTCAAACTTACCATGGAGCAGAGAGGGAAATAGCTTACTTCACCCAGGCTTGTCAAGGCAAATAAGTGGCAATATTCTGCCTGGGACGAAGAAAGCAATAAAGTAGAAAGACTCAAGGGCAGGGGGAAGGAGATGTTGGTGGCTACTCGGAAAACCTAGAGGTTCCACTGTACAAAAATTTTGTACAAAGGTCTGAACCTTTTCCTAGCTACCATGTGTTCTTTTAAATTAAATTTTGGATCGCCTGCGGAACTTAACACGTTTGATCCAAAACTTAATCTATTCGTTCTTTTAGGTTTTGGCTTGGGTCTCCTGCGGAACTTAACACGTTCGACCCAAATCACCTTAAGTTATTAATTCCATTAAATATTAATTTCCATAATTGGTTCCCAGTACTGACGTGGCGAGGCACATGGCCTTCTTGGATATGGGAGCAACCACCACCGACTAGACAAAACCTTTTATGGAAAGCTAATATTTAATTTCCTAAAATAACTTTAGGTTAACCGAAAAGAACAATCAAATCACAAGGGAAAGAAAAACAAAAGAACACTATATCGAAAACAAATTCGAAACTCTAGAATCGTATGCCTCTTGTATTTAGTATTATTTCCAAAAATAACTAGTATAATGCGGAAACAAAAATTACTAGTTATACCTTTTAGAAAGACCTCTTGATCTTCTACCGTATTCCTCTTCTAACCTCGGACGTTGTGTGGGCAACGATCTTCCGAGATGAGAACCACCAAGCACCTTCTTCTTCCTTACAAGTTTCGGCCATTAAAACTTCTCCTAGGATGAAGAGGTTCGGCCACCACCACCATGCTCCAAGGGATGCTAGAAAAGAGGCTTCTTTTCTCTCCTTCTTCTCCTTCTTAGATCCGGCCACCAAAGCTATCTCCACCATGAGAAGGTTTTGGCCACACAAAGGAGAGGAGAGAAAAGAAAGGGCCGGCCACACCCAAGGAGAAAAGAGAGGAAAAATAGAATAGAGTCGTTAGCCTTGAAGCCTCCTCTACCCCCTCTTTTATAATCCTTGGTTTTGGCAAATAAGGAAAATTTAATAAAAACTTCCTTAATTCTTTTTCCATTGAAAAGGAAAATTTATTTAATTAAAATAATTTTCTCTTTTCAAATTATAATGGCCGGCCACTCTTCTCCCCAAAACAAGGAGAGTTTTAATTAAAACAAAAATTAAAACTTCCTAATTTGTTTCTAGAAATTTATAAAAATTTCTCCCATAATTTTAATCCCTTCATGATTGGTTAATAAAAAGAAATTTTATAAATTAAAATCTTTCTTTTAAACATGTGGATAATTTCCAAAAAGGAAAGTTATCTCTAAAAATTAAAATCTCCTTTCAATCTACAAATAAGGAAAAATATTAAATCTTTTCTTAATCTTTTGTAGAAACTAATAAGAGAGAATTTTTAATTTTCAAACTTTCTTTTAAATCATGGATATAATTAAAAGAAAAGTTTTTACCAAAATTAAAATCAACCTTTTAATCTACAAATAAGGAAAGAGATTTTAACTCTTCTCTTAATCTTTTGTAGAATCTTATAAAAGGAAGGATTTAAATTTTTAAACTCTCTTTTAAATTATATTATCCACATAAGAAAATTTTAAAAATTAAAATTCCTTTTTATTTTAATAAGGACGGCCACATGAATTCACCCATGAACATACCCATGGCCGGCCCTAGCTTGGTCTCCAAGCTAGCTTGGCCGGCCCCTATAGGATGGGTAAGAAGGTGGGTATAGGTGGGTATAGTACTCTATAATTAAGAGGCTACGATAGGGACCGAGAGGAGGAATTGGTTTTGGTCTCCCGATAAAATTAAGCATCCCGTGCTCGCCCCGAACACACAACTTAATTTTATCAATAATAATTCATTCCACTAGAGAACTATTATTGAACTACCGCACCAATCCCAAATTACATTTTGGGCTCCTTCTTATCATGAGTGTGTTAGTCTCCCTGTGTTTAAGATAACAAATGTCCACTAATTAAGTAAGTTACTGACAACTCACTTAATTAATATCTAGCTCCAAGAGTAGTACCACTCAACTTCATCGTCATGTCGGACTAAGTCCACCTGCAGGGTTTAACATGACAATCCTTATGAGCTCCTCTTGGGGACATTCTCAACCTAGATCACTAGGACACAGTTTCCTTCTATAATCAACAACACACACTATAAGTGATATCATTTCCCAACTTATCGGGCTTATTGATTCATCGAACTAAATCTCACCCATTGATAAATTAAAGAAATAAATATCAAATATATGTGCTTGTTATTATATTAGGATTAAGAGCACACACTTCCATAATAACTGAGGTCTTTGTTTCTTTATAAAGTCAGTATAAAAGAAACGACCTCTAATGGTCCTACTCAATACACTCTAAGTGTACTAGTGTAATTATATAGTTAAGATAAACTAATACCTAATTACACTATGACCTTCCAATGATTTGTTCCTTTCCATTATGGTCGTGAGCTACTGTTTATAATTTATAAGGTACTGATAACATGATCCTCTGTGTGTGACACCACACACCATGTTATCTACAATATAAATTAATTGAATAACTACATTTATCATAAATGTAAACATTTGACCAATATGATTCTTATTTCTAGATAAATGTTTATACCAAAGCTAGGCTTTTAGTATACACTCTAACAGGAGAAAGGTCCATACAGACCATGACGGAAAAGTAAATGTAAAAACCACTTCCCTGTTGGTTGCTACTCGGAAAACCTAATGGTTCCACTGTACAAAAATTTTGTACAAAGGTCTGAACCTTTTTCCTAGCTACCATGTGTTCTTTTAAATTAAACTTGGATCGCCTGCGAAACTTAACACGTTTTATCCAAAGTTTAATTTATTTGTTCTTTTAGGTTTAGACTTGGATCTCCTGCGGAACTTAACACTTTCGATCCAAATCACCTAGGTTATTAATTCTATTAAATATTAATTTCTAAAATTGACTTCCAGTACTGACGTGGCGAGGCACATGACCTTCTTGGATATGGGAGCAACCACCACCGACTAGACAAAGCCTTTTAAGGAAAACTAATATTTAATTTCCTTAAATAACTTTAGGTCAACCGAAAAGAACAATCAAATCACAAGGAAAAAAATAAAACAAAAGAACACAACATCGAAAATAAATTTGAAATACTAGAATCGCATGCCTCTTGTATTTGGTATTATTTCCAAAAATAACTAGTATGATGCGGAAAGGAAAAATACTAGTTATACCTTTTAGAAAGACATCTTGATCTTCTACCGTATTTCTCTTCTAACCTCGGACGTTGTGTGGGCAACGATCTTTCGAGATGAGAACTACCAAGCACCTTCTTCTTCCTTACAAGTTTCGGCCATCAAAACTTCTCCTAGGATGAAGAGGTTCGGCCACCACCACCATGCTCCAAGGGATGCTAGAAACAAAACTTTCTTTCTCTCCTTCTTCTTCTTCTTCTCTAAAATTGATCCGGCCACCATATGAATCTCCACAAGAAGGATGAGGTTCGGCCATCAAAGAGAAGAGAGGAGGAGAGGATGGCCGGCCACACCAAGGAAGAAAAAGAGGGAGAAAATAGAATAGAGTTGTTCACCATGAAGCCTTCTCTACCCCCTCTTTTATAATCCTTGGTCTTGGCAAATAAGGAAAATTTAATAAAAACTTCCTTAATTCTTTTGTCATTGAAAAGGAAAATTTATTTAATTAAAAACAATTTTTCTTTTCAATTTTAGTTGGCCACACCATAAAATTTCCAAGCAAATAAAATTTTAAACACAAATTAAAACTTCCTTATTTGCTTCCGGAAATTTATAAAAAATTTCTCCAATAATTTTTCCCTTCATGATTGGTTAATAAAAAAAAATTTATAAATTAAAATCTTTCTTTTAACATGTGGATAAAAAGAAAGTTATCTCTAAAAATTAAAATCTCTTTTAATCTGCAAATAAGGAAAGATATTAAATCTTTTCTTAATCTTTTGTAGAGACTAATAAAAGAGAATTTTTAAACTTTCTTTTAAATAATAAACATGATTAATAGGAAAGTTTTTACCAAAATTAAAATCAACATTTTAATCTACAAATAAGGAAAGAGATTTAGCTCTTCTCTTAATCTTTTGTAGAATCTTATAAAAGGAAAGATTTTAATTTTTAAACTCTCTTTTAAATCATGTTATCCACATAAGAAAATTTTAAAAAATAAAAATCATTTTATTTAAATTTGGGCCGGCCACACCAAGCTTGAACCCAAGCTAGGGCCGGCCACCTTGAAGCACCCATGAACCAAACTTTGGCCGGCCCTAGCTTGGTCTCCAAGCTAGCTTGGCCGACCCCTATGGGATCGGTAAGAAGGTGGGTATAAGTGGGTATAGTACTCTATAATTAAGAGGCTACGATAGGGACCGAGAGGAGGAATTGGTTTTGGTCTCCCGATAAAATTAAGCATCCCGTGTTCGCCCCGAACACACAACTTAAGCATTCCACTAGAGAACTATTATTGAACTACTGCACCAATCCCAAATTACATTTTGAGCTCCTTCTTATTATGAGTGTGTTAGTCTCCCTGTGTTTAAGATGTCGAATGTCCACTAATTAAGTAAGTTACTGACAACTCACTTAATTAATATCTAGCTCCAAGAGTAGTACCACTCAACTTCATCGTCATGTCGGACTAAGTCCACCTGCAGGGTTTAACATGACAATCCTTATGAGCTCCTCTTGGGGGCATTCTCAACCTAGATCACTAGGACACAGTTTCCTTCTATAATCAACAACACACACTATAAGTGATATCATTTCTCAACTTATCGGGCTTATTGATTTATCGAACTAAATCTCACCCATTGATAAATTAAAGAAATAAATATCAAATATATGTGCTTGTTATTATATTATGATTAAGAGCACACACTTCCATAATAACTGAGGTCTTTGTTCCTTTATAAAGTCAGTATAAAAGAAGCGACCTCAAATGGTCCTACTCAATACACTCTAAGTGTACTAGTGTAATTATCTAATTAAGATAAACTAATACCTAATTACACTACGACCTTCCAATGGTTTGTTCCTTTCCATCTTGGTCGTGAGCTATTGTTTATAATTTATAAGGAACCGATAACATGATCTTCTGTGTGTGACACCACACACCATGTTATCTACAATATAAATTAATTGAACAATTACATTTATCATAAATGTAGACATTTGACCAATGTCATTCTTATTTCTAGATAAATATTTATACCAAAAGCTAGGCTTTTAGTATACATCCTAACAATCTCCCACTTATACTAAAAGACTAAGCTGCTATATCTGCTACCATACATCTGATTCCCAACTCTTCAACATGCTCATCAAAAGCTCTTGCCTTAAAGGCCTTAGTGAAAAGATCTATAGGTCATCATCTAATGTAATCTAGGCAGCAACAACTTCTCCTCGTTTATACGATTTCTCGTATTGGGTGGTACTTGCGCTCTATTGTGTTTACCTGCCTTATAGACTTATGGTTTCTTCGAGTTTGTTACTGCACCAATATCATTACAATGAATTGTAATAATCTTTGGACAAATCAGAAATCATATCTAAGTCCATCTTGAGGTTATTGAGTCATTTAGCTTTTATGGCTACCTCAGAGGCTTGCCATATACTCAGCTTCTATGGTGGAATCCAAAAAAACACCTATGTTTATCACTCTTCCATAGTTATGACTTTACCTCCTAAAGTAAATACAAAACCCCGAGGTTGACTTACTGTTGTCCCTTTCCGATTGGATGTTAAAATCCATGCAACCCACAGGGAACAAATTATCTGCCTTATAAGCTAGCATATAATCTCTAGTGCCTCTAAGGTACTTCAATATATGCTTTACCGCAGATCAATGTCCTTGTCCAGAGTTGCTTTGATATCTACTAACTATGCCCACGACAAAATAGATATCCAGTCTCGTACACAGCATTGCATACATTAGGCTTCCCATAGCCGAAGCATAAGGAACTGCCTTCATGTCCTTTATCTCCTTTGATGTCTACGGAGACATTTCTTTAGATAAAGTTACTCCATGCTAAAAAAGTAAGAAACCTTTCTTGGAGTTTTGCATGCTTAAAACGAGCAAGGATTTTTTTTTCGATATATGAAGCTTGGGATAATTAAAATATTCTTTCCTTGCAATCCCTTATTACTTTGATCCCAAGAATATATTCATTCTCCCAAGTCCTTCATATCGAATTGTTTGGACAACCATACCCTTACTTCTGACAACATTTTGATATTGTTTCCAACTACCAAAAATGTTATCTACGTATAGTACAAGAAATATCACCACGTTTCCATCACACCTTTTGTATACACAAGACTTATCCGGTTACTAAATAAATCCATAGGTCTCAATTCCTTTGATAAACTGGATGTTCCAAGACCTTGAAGCTTTGCCTCAGTCCATAGACTGATTGAGCTTGCACACAAAATGTTCTTTGCCCTTTGCAATGAACCCTTCTGGTTGCTTTGTATGGATGCTTTTTTCAAGACTTCCATTAAGGAATGCTGTCTTGACATCCACTTGCTAAATAGATAAAAGAATCCGGATAGACTTAAGCATGACTACCAGTGAAAAAGTTTCATTTTTCATCAAGCCTTGCTTTGAAAGTTTCCACCTTCCTGTCTATCCATATTTTCCTATTGTAGACATATTTTCACCCAATAGCTTTTACACCATCTGGTGGTTCTACAAGCTTCCATATTTGATTAGAATACATATATTCTAATTATGTATTCATTGCTCTTTGCCAAGATGCTGCATCTTTATTTTGGAGTGCTTCATCATATTTCCGGGATCAGACTCATGCTCATTTGGGATCAAGTCCAAAAACTCTCCCAAAACATGAATCCTTTTGGTTGTTTGACAACCCTCCCACTACGATGATGTACTGTCTATAATTGTGTATCAATTGTGATACGTGCTGCAGTTTCTTGTGATATTTCATCTTGTACAGTTGGTACTAGATTAGACATGTCCTTTATAATTTCTTTAAGAACAAATTTACTTATGGGCTTGTGGTTTATTACATAGTCCTTTTCTAAAAATCGATCATTGATGCTAACAATGACCTTCTGATTTTTAAGACTATAAACCTACTTTCATTTCTCTAGGATAACTTACAAACAAGTGAATTCCTGTCCAACTTATCATTGTCTCTCTTCAGCATATGTGCTGGACTACCCGAATCCGAATATGCTTCAAAATAGGCTTATGCCTATTTAAAAATTCTATATAAGTAGAGAGTTTTGACATTGGAAGGTACTATGTTCACTTCCGTTTCCAGAGTATATCCTTGTTGGGTTCGTCGGGCCGCGAAAACCGCTTTTCCGCGTCGCGGAAACCCCGAGTCACCCAAAGCCATGGATCTCGTGCAAAGATTCGTAAACAAAATTTTTCGAAAAACCTTTTTCTTGTACGAGTTTGTAAAAACTTTAGATCTACACTAAAGTTAAGATCATTACCCTTGATGCGCGCCCCACGCGAATCCCGCTAGTCCAAATGGTGCCGGATCTCAAGACCGTCAAGCGTATGGTCCTCTAGAAGTATCCACACGGACACACTAGATGGAGGTGACCAAAAACCAAGGTGTGCTAGCACCTATGTGGTTCGGCCAAGGAAGGAGGAGAGGGAGAGAGCAAGAAGAACTCTAGGAGGAAGAAGAAGGAATGAATGATGGAATAATTTTCAAAATGAAAATTATTCTCCTCATTCAAGTGGTCGGCCACCTTCTCATGTCTAACTCCCATTTCCACATTAAATGCAATTAATGTGGAGCCATTAAAGAGTTGTAGTGTAACTCCTATGATGTGGCACATCATGAAGATGTGGACCATTACCATTGGTCCACATCTTGCCACCTCACAATGATGTGGCAAATGAGTAACCTCCACTCATTTAATGTGGCCAACCCACATTAAATGCAATGGAGGCTTGTAACCTCCATGAGGTGGCAAAACAAGATGATATGGAACAACACCATTGGTCCACATCTTGCCACCTCACTCATGATGTGGCAAAGAGTCAAGTCAAACTTGACTCTTCCTCTTCCTCTCTAGTCAAGTCAAACTTGACTCAATCTCTCTCATGGTTGATCTAATCAAACCATTTGATTCAAGCCAACTTAATATAATGAATCTAATTCATTAAATTAAATTGATCTAATGAGTCATAATCTAAATTAGACTCATTAAATACATGAATCAATTTGAGTCTAACTCAATTAGCCCAATTTGGATTACTCTTAATCCAATTTGATTCATCAAATGAATCTAATCCTCTTGGTTCATCATATGAACCAAATCTCCATCTAATTGTCCTAAGTGTGTGACCCTATAGGTTCTTGTAACGTTGGCAATGCCCTAAACCCATTTAGGAGCATAAGTAATGAGCGATATCTAGCAACACATCATTACTACCCAAGTTACAAGAAATGTCAAGATCCAACATCACCTTGTGACTACTAATTGTGACTCCTCACAATATATGACATTGTCCTTCTATCCTAGACATCTAGATTGATCAATGTGAGGCATAGACCGTGTCATCCTCTAATCAATCTAAATCTTGAACTCCAAGTAGACTCACTCGATCAAATGAGCTCAACTTCTAATGTTGACTCATTTGGGCATGGCCATGCACTTCGTGGTCTAACTCTATCAAGAATATTGATGTCGCTCCCGTCATATGGGAGGGATAGATCCCATCTACATCACTCACATCCCTCTGCATAATTTGTTACATATCCAGTAATCGCCTTTATAGTCCACCCTGTTACGGGTGACGTTTGACGAAACTAAAGTACATAACTCCTTATGTAGGGATCCATGGTGACTTCAGGTCAAAGGACTAATAGTCATACTAATAGCCACATGAGAAAGTATATGACACTCATATAACGATCCATGATACTTTCTCACGGCGGGTCATTCAGTATACATTCTCTAATGCATACCCATGTGTCAGCTTGATATCTCTATATCCATGACTTGTGAGATCAAGTCATCGAGCTGGCCTACATAATAGTCTTATTGTATTAACATTGTCCCTGAATGTTAATACTCGACTAGGAATGATTTAGAGTAGTGTTCCCTATATCATCTCACTATCGATTCAACTAATCGATTGATATAGGTATGAACCTTCTACTCAAGGACGCTATTATACTTAGTCTATTTGACACTAATACAAATAAGTATAATAACCAAACAAATGCCTTTATTAATATACAATAATATGATACAATGAGTCCATACAATCATCAAATGATTGGCTCTAGGGCTCTAACTAACAATCTCCCACTAGCACTAGTGCCAATCAGTATAGGCTCTAAGGCCTAAAGACCTAGTGTGACCATCATGCTTCCTCTGTGCCAAAGCCTTGGTCAAGGGATCTGCGATGTTAGCCTCTGTAGGTACTCTGCAAATCTTCACATCTCCTCTATCGATAATCTCTCGAATGAGATGGAAGCGCCGTAGTATGTGCTTGGTCCGCTGGTGTGAGTGAGGTTCCTTTGCCTATGCTATAGCTCCATTGTTGTCACAATAGAGCTCAACTGGGTCAGCAATGCTAGGAACCACCCCAAGTTCAGTGATGAACTTACGGATCCAAACTGCCTCCTTTGCTGCCTCTGATGCAGCAATATACTCGGCCTCTGTTGTAGAATCAGCTACTGTGTCCTGCTTCGAACTCTTCCAGCTCACAGCACCACCATTTAAGCAAAACACGAACCCTGACTGCGATCGGTAATCATCCTGATCGGTCTGGAAGCTAGCATCACTGTAACCCTTTACAGTTAGCTCATCATTGCCTCCATATATCAAGAAATATTCTTTAGTCCTTCTTAAGTACTTAAGAATATTCTTGACCGCTATCCAGTGACTTTCACCTGGATCTGACTGGTATCTGCTCGTCATGCTCAAAGCATACGAGACATCAGGTCGAGTACATAGCATGGCGTACATGATCGATCCTATGGCTGAGGCATAAGGGATCTGATCCATGCGGTCTCTCTCCTCTCTAGAAGAGGGACCTTGAGTCTTCGAAAGACTCACGCCATGTGACATCGGCAGAAATCCCTTCTTGGAGTTCTGCATGGCAAACCGAAGGAGTACCTTGTCAATGTATGTACTCTGACTTAGGCCAAGCAATCTCTTAGATCTATCTCTATAGATCTGAATCCCTAGAATACGGGATGCCTCACCTAAGTCCTTCATTGAGAAGCAACTCCCTAGCCAGGTCTTGACAGACTGAAGCATAGGGATGTCCTTCCCAATGAGTAGTATGTCATCCACATACAATATGAGGAAGACAACTATATCCCCTACAACCTTCTTGTAGACACAAGGCTCATCTTCGTTCTTGATGAAACCAAACTGTTTGATTGCATCATTGAATCGAAGATTCCAGCTCCGAGAAGCTTGCTTTAGTCCATAAATGGACCTATGCAGCTTGCATACTCTGCTAGTATGCTGTGGATCTACAAAACCCTCAGGTTGTGTCATGTACACATCCTCGAGTAGATTTCCATTCAGAAACGCGGTTTTGACATCCATCTGCCATATCTCATAGTCATGGTAGGCTGCAATAGCAAGCATGATCCGAATGGACTTAAACATCGCTACTGGAGAAAAGGTTTCATCATAGTCAATACCATGAATCTGCTTGAAACCTTTAGCTACCAAGCGACCCTTATAGATAAGTCCATCCATGTCAGTCTTTCTCTTAAAGACCCACTTACACCCAATGGGTTTTACCCCTTCAGGTGGATCAACCAAAGTCCATACTTGGTTGGTGTACATGGATTCCATCTCGGATCTCATGGCTTCTAGCCATTTCTCGGAATCTGGTCTCATCACAGCTTCCTGATAGGTGGTAGGCTCATCCTCTATGAGCACAATGTCATCATGGTCAGACAAGAGAAATGAGTATCTCTCAGGCTGACGACGTACCCTATCAGACCTGCGAAGAGGTATGTCTACATGAACTGGTTGTTGTTCCTCAACTCCTTGTGGAACAACATCATCCACAACACTTTGTGGTTCCAGTTCAATTTCCATCGTAGCATTAGTGCTATTGTTCGCATCTTGAACTTCTTCAAGATCGAACGCGCTCTCACTAGTCTCTCTAGAAACAAAGTCCCTTTCTAGAAAGACCCCAGTCTTTGCCACAACTACCTTGTGCTGACTGGGAATGTAGAAGTAATATCCCTTAGTTTCCTTGGGATATCCGATGAAATAGCACTTGTCGGATTTGGGTCCTAATTTGTCTGAGACTTGACGTCGTACGTAAGCCTCACAGCCCCAAATCCTCATGAAAGACACCTGGGCATCTCTCCCAGTCCATATCCTATATGGTGTCTTTCTCACGGCCTTTGATGGAACTCGGTTGAGTATGAAAGCTGCCGTGTCTAGAGCATATCCCCATAGATATGTCGGAAGATTTGTGTGACTCATCATAGATCGTACCATATCTAATAGGGTACGATTCCTCCTTTCGGATACACCATTCCACTATGGTGTTCCAGGAGGAGTGAGTTGGGATAGAATCCCACACTCAGCTAGGTAGTCACGAAACTCATGGCTAAGGTATTCTCCACCTCGATCTGATCGAAGTATCTTAATACTCTTGCCAAGCTGGTTCTGTACTTCATTCTTGAATTCTTTGAACTTTTCAAAGGATTCAGACTTATGTGTCATCAAGTACACATAACCATATCTACTGAAGTCATCAGTAAATGTGATGAAGTATCTATAACCGCCTCTAGCAGCAACATTGAAAGGGCCACATACATCACTATGTATGAGTCCTAACAAATCAGTTGCTCTCTCGCTGTGCCCACTAAAGGGAGTCTTGGTCATCTTGCCTCGTAGGCATGACTCGCATATCTCATATGATTCAAAATCAAATGAGTCCAGCAAACCATCCTTATGGAGCTGGGATAAGCGCTTGTCATTTATATGACCTAAGCGACAGTGCCAGAGATAGGTGTGGTTCATATCGTTCGATTTGAACCTCTTAGTACTAACGTTATAGATAGAGCTCTCAAGGTCTAGAATATAGAGTCCGTTCATCAGAGGTGCACTACAATAGAACATATCGTTTAAATAGACAGAACAACATTTGTTCTTTATTATAAACGAGAATCCTTTCTTGTCCAAACAAGAAACTGATATAATGTTCTTAGTCAATGCAGGCACATAACAACAATCGTCTAACTCTAGTATAAGCCCAGAGGGCAGAGATAGAAAATAAGTCCCTACAGCAACAGCAGCAACCCGTGCTCCATTGCCTACTCGTAGGTCTATCTCGCCCTTTGTCAATGCTCTGCTATTTCTCAGTGCTTGTACATTAGTACAAATGTGCGAAGCACATCCGGTATCTAATACCCACGTCGAAGAAATAGAGAGGTTGACTTCTATAACATTTATACCTGAAGTAGAAATCTTATTTCTCTTCTTGTTAAGATCTTCCAGGTGTCCTGTGAAGTTCCTCTTCCAGTGCCCTGCTTGTCCTTGATATAGTTGACTAAGATGTGCAACCATATCGTAAGCACCCATCAACTCATGTTGCTTCTGAAGCTCAGACTTCATGGTTGCGAGCATTAGACAAGACACATCTAATGCGTCATCTTGATGCTTCTTATAAGCATCCCGGTCAGCTCGCGTGGCAGTGGCAGGAGGAGCCTCCGGAATGGGCTGCTCCAGAACGTACAGTTTACGTTCCTGAGTGAGAACTATTCTCAGGTTCCTGTACCAGTCCAGGAAATTTGCTCCGTTGAGCTTGTCCTTCTTAAGGACAGATCGTAGAGAGAAAATGTTCGTATTCGACGTCATGGATATTCTACAACAGAAATAAATGCAGAAATAAATATAATATTCTTTTAAAATCATTTAATTAGGCCTTTAATTAAATGATGCTCCCACTGAATTCTATAATTTTATGGGACAAGATCCACATCATACTAACCCTTGAGTTAGCTTTGGCTAATACGCCCAAGGCTTAGTATGATCGGTAGGTAACGATTACCAATTACATCTCTATGCAACTCTTGTTTATAGAATCAATATCCGCATTTATATTAAAACTCGAGTTAGCTTTGGCTAATACGCCCGAGAGTTAATATAAACGTGATTTTGTCCTACCTTTCCAACTATTGGAAGAATGCCTATAGTTGACTCGATCCAACCGAGTAACTAGGAATACTCAATCTAATTGAGTTTGTATTCACCCATGCGTTGATAGACGGGACCAAGATTGTCCCTCCGTACCCTACCAAGATAATATGTATTGCTCTTCTTTGGCAGATTCAATAATACATATGATCGAGGTAGTGATAGGTATCACGGCACGGTTAGGCATTTAGAGTTGGTTCGATCTAGATCTAATCTAATCGAGAAGGATGCATCTTGTGCACGACTTAGATCTAATCTAATCGCAAGGGTGCATCATGTGCACGACTTAGATCTAATCTAATCGTTAAGGCACTAATTAATTAATTATTAAACATGCATCAGATACATAACAATTAATTAATTAATCTATTTGTGATTTAGTCATGGCCCTACTACAATCTTCTCAAGCCAATGAGAAGATCGAATGGTCAACCTAGGGTCAACAGCTTCTCCAAGCTCCTCCCTTTGACCACCTTGTGTTGCTCGTGCCCGCCTCGGAACTCCGTCTCGTGTGGACCCTCCACCGCTCCAATTTGTACATTACAATTTGAAACTCGAGTTACATTCGAGTCTAAATCTAATTTACAACCAGAATAAGAGAAAGGCACGACGCGCAGGAATAAAAATACAGCACACACAATCATATGACGGCACACAGGCCGTATTATGAATTACAACACAAATCCAATCTTATTGGGTATTTTGGGCCATGACTATCACAAATTAATATATAATTCAAAATTATATATTTTTCATAATATTTCTGTAATTTTAAAAATAATTTTTATAATTTTATGAGTAAAATTTCCCGGCGGTCCCGTTTAGCGGTTTCGGGAGCAATCGCGGAACGGATCCCCTTGCGGGGCCCAGGGGCAGCGCCCCTACCCGCGATCTAACCATCGCGAGGGTTCCTTTGCGATCCAACAGCGCCTAAACCCGCTGTCCCAAAACGATTTGGGTCGAGACATTGCCGTTTCGGAAAAATCTTCCCGGCGGGTTCGTTTTTAGCGATTTCGGGTGCAATCGCGAAGCAAATTCCCTTGCGGGGTTAGGGGCAATGCCCCTACCCACGATCTAACCATCGTGAGTTGCTCCTTTGCGATCTAATGGCACCCGACCCCGCTGTCCCAAACGGATTTGGGGCAAAACGAAGCCGTTTAAAAGAAAACTTTCCGGTAGCCGAAGCCTACAAGTGCCGAGACACTTGTGCTTCGCTTCTACGGAAAAATTACTCATAAAAACTCTAAAAACTCAATTTTTACAGAAAATCACAGAAGGTATATTTTTCATAAAAATACAAACGAACTCGTACAAGTCTTTGCACGTGGCTCTGATACCACTGTTGGGTTCGTCGGGCCGCGAAAACCGCTTTTCCGCGTCGCGGAAACCCCGAGTCACCCAAAGCCATGGATCTCGTGCAAAGATTCGTAAACAAAATTTTTCGAAAAACCTTTTTCTTGTACGAGTTTGTAAAAACTTTAGATCTACACTAAAGTTAAGATCATTACCCTTGATGCGCGCCCCACGCGAATCCCGCTCGTCCAAATGGTGCCGGATCTCAAGACTGTCAAGCGTATGGTCCTCTAGAAGTATCCACACGGACACACTAGATGGAGGTGACCAAAAACCAAGGTGTGCTAGCACCTATGTGGTTCGGCCAAGGAAGGAGGAGAGGGAGAGAGCAAGAAGAACTCTAGGAGGAAGAAGAAGGAATGAATGATGGAATAATTTTCAAAATGAAAATTATTCTCCTCATTCAAGTGGTCGGCCACCTTCTCATGTCTAACTCCCATTTCCACATTAAATGCAATTAATGTGGAGCCATTAAAGAGTTGTAGTGTAACTCCTATGATGTGGCACATCATGAAGATGTGGACCATTACCATTGGTCCACATCTTGCCACCTCACAATGATGTGGCAAATGAGTAACCTCCACTCATTTAATGTGGCCAACCCACATTAAATGCAATGGAGGCTTGTAACCTCCATGAGGTGGCAAAACAAGATGATGTGGAACAACACCATTGGTCCACATCTTGCCACCTCACTCATGATGTGGCAAAGAGTCAAGTCAAACTTGACTCTTCCTCTTCCTCTCTAGTCAAGTCAAACTTGACTCAATCTCTCTCATGGTTGATCTAATCAAACCATTTGATTCAAGCCAACTTAATATAATGAATCTAATTCATTAAATTAAATTGATCTAATGAGTCATAATCTAAATTAGACTCATTAAATACATGAATCAATTTGAGTCTAACTCAATTAGCCCAATTTGGATTACTCTTAATCCAATTTGATTCATCAAATGAATCTAATCCTCTTGGTTCATCATATGAACCAAATCTCCATCTAATTGTCCTAAGTGTGTGACCCTATAGGTTCTTGTAACGTTGGCAATGCCCTAAACCCATTTAGGAGCATAAGTAATGAGCGGTATCTAGCAACACATCATTACTACCCAAGTTACAAGAAATGTCAAGATCCAACATCACCTTGTGACTACTAATTGTGACTCCTCACAATATATGACATTGTCCTTCTATCCTAGACATCTAGATTGATCAATGTGAGGCATAGACCGTGTCATCCTCTAATCAATCTAAATCTTGAACTCCAAGTAGACTCACTCGATCAAATGAGCTCAACATCTAATGTTGACTCATTTGGGCATGACCATGCACTTCGTGGTCTAACTCTATCAAGAATATTGATGTCGCTCCCGTCATATGGGAGGGATAGATCCCATCTACATCACTCACATCCCTCTGCATAATTTGTTACATACCCAGTAATCGCCTTTATAGTCCACCCTGTTACGGGTGACGTTTGACGAAACTAAAGTACATAACTCCTTATGTAGGGATCCATGGTGACTTCAGGTCAAAGGACTAATAGTCATACTAATAGCCACATGAGAACGTATATGACACTCATATAACGATCCATGATACTTTCTCACGGCGGGTCATTCAGTATACATTCTCTAATGCATACCCATGTGTCAGCTTGATATCTCTATATCCATGACTTGTGAGATCAAGTCATCGAGCTGGCCTACATGATAGTCTTATTGTATTAACATTGTTCCTGAATGTTAATACTCGACTAGGAATGATTTAGAGTAGTGTTCCCTATATCATCTCACTATCAATTCAACTAATCGATTGATATAGGTATGAACCTTCTACTCAAGGACGCTATTATACTTAGTCTATTTGACACTAATACAAATAAGTATAATAACCAAACAAATGTATTTATTAATATACAATAATATGATACAATGAGTCCATACAATCATCAAATGATTGGCTCTAGGGCTCTAACTAACAATCCTTAAAATGAATTTGGTAATTTTCCAAATAACTCATCATCAATCTACTTATTTCCATAAAAGTCCTATACCTTCCTTTTTCTACACCATTCTGTAGGGGTGTACCAGGTGCTGTTAGTTGGGATTGAATCCCTACTTTTGATAAATGACTCCTAAATTCTCCCAAGAGGTACTTGCCACTACGATCTCACCGTAGTGTCTTAATACTTTTACTTTGACGTTTCTCCGCATCAGCATTGTACTCTTTAAACTAATCAAAGCCCTTAGTATTGCGACACATTAAGTAAATGTATTTGTATCTTGAATAGTTGTCTATGAAATATTCGATACTACCTCTTGTCTAGATAGTCAGAGGATCACACAAATCAGAATGAAACAATTCCAACATATCTTTGGCTCCATACCCCTTAGACTTAAAAGCTTCTTGGTTATTTTTCCTTCCAAGTAAGACTCGCAGGTTGGAAAGATTTCCACTACCAATGAACCCAAAAGTTCATCAGCTACCAATGAATCCTACTCAAGTTAATATAACCTAGCCTTAGATGCCAAAGATATAATTGGTTCATTTCCGAAGGTTGCTTTCTCTTAAAGTTAGAAGATGTGTTATAATTTCCATTTATTGCATCGTGGGAGTTATTGGATTATAAATTGTCAACCAACATACCAGAATAGATAACCTCTCTATTTTTCTTGATAATAGCTTTGTTATCAAAATAGACACAATATCTATTCTATAATAGTTTAGAAACTGAAATCAGGTTCTTTCTAAACTTAGTACGTAAAGACAATTTCTAATAATCCATATTTTATTTCTATTAAAGGATAAACATCTCCCACTGCAACATCTGCCACTTTTACAACAGTGCCCATGTGGACGGTGTTTTTATTTTCATTTAGTTGTCGGGTTTCCTGGAACCCTGCAATGAATTGCGGTCATGATTAATGGCATCTGTATCTACACTCCAGGTTCTGGTGATAACACCACTAAACATGTTTCAACTAATGAATTAAATACACCTATATTGTTCTTTAGTTCTAAAAGGACAGACTACCTTAATGTCCAAGTCCTATTTCTAATTATTACAATCGGGACTACTAAGTCTTTTCTATAGTATAACAACTAGGGAATTGACAAACATTTTAAATCCTAAGAATCACAAAAATATTTGGTCAAGATCAATTCCTTAAAATCCCCATGAATTTTATATGCCACGATAGTGTGGACGTATACAAAATCAAAGAAGAGATTTTATCCATTAATTTTATTATCTCGTCAACTTTACTTTATGACGAATAAAATTAATAGTTGATCTTTCTTTGATCAAATATTTGGTCAAAACTTTTGAATTTAAAATAACATTGATTCCTCAAACAATATTATTTAAATTCACCAACACCTCAAACACCGTGAATTTTGCATGCCACGATAGTGTGGACGTATACAAAATTTAAACATTTGTAAGAGGAGGGGTTTACCCATTAATTATCTTGTCAATAAATCTTTATGACAAATAAAATTACCTCAAACACCGTGAATTTTGTATGCCACGATAGTGTGGACGTATACAAAATCAAACATTTGTAAGTAGGCCTGTTCAACCGGTCGGTTAACCGGTTTACCGGTTTATCGGTTCCGGTTAATTCCGGTTTATCATGGTTTATGTAAAACCGGTTAACCGACCGGTATTCTTACCGGTTCTACCGGTTCCGGTTGAATCGGTTCCGGTTGGTTAACCGGTTCCAACCAAAAATCGGTAAAGATTATTGGGCTTGGGTAAGTGGGCTTAGTCGGCTTGTGCGGCTTTAACTAAAGCCCAATTAAAACTTCTTAGAAAAAAACCCCACGTTGAGCGACCGCAGAAGCTAGACTTACTGGCGTTAATCGATCAGGTTGAATGCCACTCTGCTGCATCTCATTGAATAGATTAAGACATTAAGTGCAGAGTTAGCATCACCAGTTTGCTCATAGCCAGAAATGATAGAATTCCAGGTCACCAAATCTCTATCTACCATTCCCTTAAATACCTTCTGTGCTTCTTCCAAATGACCCAACTTCGCATACATGCCAATTAACGCATTAGACACAAACAAATCTGAATCCATACCGTGTTTGATGCAGTAAACGTGAATGCAAAGACCCAATAAAGGATTCTGCAGGGGTGTGCAAACTGGCAGAATGCTCATCACAGATTCACAGTGACCTTATCCATGGGCAACCCGAGCATCATCATCCGCTCAAACAATTCGGTGACCGCCGCCGTCCTACCATTCTGACAAAGGCCAGAGAGCATCACATTCTAGCAACCCAAGTCTTTTATCTTCATTTCGTCGAACACCTTCCTGGCGTCGTCCGTGAACCCGAGCCTGGAGTACATATGGACGAAGGACGCGGAGACGAAAACGTTACACACAAAGCCAAGTTTGCAGGCCAGGGAATGAATCTGCTTCCCCCACTCCAAGTCCCAGCAGGCTTTGATGGTGACAGGGCAGGTGAAGGAATCGCCGAATCGGGGCGGGCGGAAGGGGAAGGAGAGAGGATGAGACAGCGGAATCACGCGAGGGCATCTTTGAGGAAGCTGTGGTGGGCGTAGCACGTGATCATGGAGTTCCAGGTGATGGAGGTCTTGACGGGGGCGTGGCGCGGTGGCGGAAGGTGAGGACGACGGAGGGGAGGTCGCCGAGGCGGGACTCGGGAGTAAAGGTTGAGAAGCTTGGTGATGAGGAAGGCATCGCGGGCACATCCAGAGACGAGGAGGAGGGCGTGGAGACTGGAGAGGTCGAGCGAGGCGAAGCGTGGCGCAGGAGACGAGGTGACCTCTAAAGTCCACCATCTCGCCGGACGCCGGGGTCGCGTCGTCCATGGAACGAACGGGGAAGAGGGCGGTGGGAGCGATTCAAAACCGTCGATGATGAATGAATGGAGTTCACCGAAGTCTTGTTTTATGAGTCGCGCGATAGCTTGTTAGTCGGTTTCGGTTTACCGGTTAAACCGATAAAAAAAATTCCAAACCGGAAATTGACCGGTAAACCGGTTAAAACCGGTTAACCGGAACCGATTAAAACCGGTTAACCGGTTAACCGGTAAACTGGAACCGGTAAGCTACCGGTTCCGGTCCAATTTTCGGTTTCCCGGTTTTTTTGCACAGCCCTATTTGTAAGAGGGGTTTTTAATTTTATTATCTTGTCAACTTATTTATTTGACAAATCAATAGTTGGTTTTCTTCAGTCACACAAATAATAGCAGTGACTCCGATGGGGAGGATACTATTAGACGTGCCTAAGTGTATACCATTACTTGACACTAAGTCCGTTAATAAGATTGTGTCCCTTCCGATAGGGAAGATCACACGCTCTTAATTAACTTCCTATAGTCATCCAAAATGGAAGTTTAAGCTAGTGATCCGCAAACAAGCTCATCCGATATGGAGGAAGGCACTCAGAGCCAATGCGCAAGCTTGTTGCATCACTTATAAACCAGTAATGGAGACTGTGGAATTTATTTAAAAATAAATCTCTCTCCCACTTAGTTATTTAAAGTGAGGAATTTTGACTATGCTGGCCTACTTAGCATGCATACTAACAAGCACACACAACACAGCATAAAAAGCAATAAATAGAAAAATTAATTTTCAACTATTATGGCTTTTATCTATTGTTGTCCTCCGTGTGTCGCCAACCCTAGCTGCTGCCATCTTTGGCCACCGCCACCGGGTCTAGTTGTCGCATCCATCTTGCTCCTTGTTCCGCTGCGCCTCTGATCCTCAAAAGGTTCCACGCCTTGCAAGATTCGATCCGCGACATAAATAGAATTTTATATTTTTCGATCCTATATTCCTCGAAGGAATGTACATGTAAACTAGATCGAACATAAAATAAAATTTACATCCATCGATCCTATATTCCATAAAAGGAATGTACATGTAACTAGATCAAAAAATAAAATCCTAATAAAACTAAATACAGCTCCTGCTGTATTTTATAATACAATCATGCACACAATAAAATACTCTTGACATGTCCAAGGGTCCAATCACACACATAATAACTATAAGCCATAATAGTTGGATCCTGCATCCACAAAGTTAGCACATCCTACTATTAACCTGCCTAAATTATGTATGACATGTGCATAATTAAACTAATACCAAATACACAGAGGCAAAACCCTAGCTCTGATACCAATTGTTGGTTGCTACTCGGAAAACCTAATGGTTCCACTGTACAAAAATTTTGTACAAAGGTCTGAACCTTTTTCCTAGCTACCATGTGTTCTTTTAAATTAAACTTGGATCGCCTGCGGAACTTAACACGTTTGATCCAAAGTTTAATTTATTTGTTCTTTTAGGTTTAGACTTGGATCTCCTGCGGAACTTAACACTTTCGATCCAAATCACCTAGGTTATTAATTCTATTAAATATTAATTTCCAAAATTGGCTTCCAGTACTGACGTGGCGAGGCACATGTCCTTCTTGGATATGGGAGCAACCACCACCGACTAGACAAAGTCTTTTAAGGAAAATTAATATTTAATTTCCTTAAATAACTTTAGGTCAACCGAAAAGAACAATCAAATCACAAGGAAAAAAAACAAAACAAAAGAACACAACATCGAAAATAAATTTGAAATACTAGAATCGCATGCCTCTTGTATTTGGTATTATTTCCAAAAATAACTAGTATGATGCGGAAAGGAAAAATACTAGTTATACCTTTTAGAAAGGCCTCTTGATCTTCTACCGTATTCCTCTTCTAACCTCGGACGTTGTGTGGGCAACGATCTTCCGAGATGAGAACAACCAAGCACCTTCTTCTTCCTTACAAGTTTCGGCCATCAAAACTTCTCCTAGGATGAAGAGGTTCGGCCACCACCACCATGCTCCAAGAGATGCTAGAAACAAAACTTTCTTTCTCTCCTTCTTCTTCTTCTTCTCTAAACTTGATCCGGCCACCATATGAATCTCCACAAGAAGGATGAGGTTCGGCCATCAAAGAGAAGAGAGGAGAAGAGGATGGCCGGCCACACTAAGGAAGAAAAAGAGGGAGAAAATAGAATAGAGTTGTTCACCATGAAGCCTTCTCTACCCCCTCTTTTATAATCCTTGGTCTTGGCAAATAAGAAAAATTTAATAAAAACTTCCTTAATTCTTTTGCCATTGAAAAGGAAAATTTATTTAATTAAAAACAATTTTTCTTTTCAATTTACAATGGCCGGCCACACCATAAAATTTCCAAGCAAATAAAATTTTAAACACAAATTAAAACTTCCTTATTTGCTTCCGAAAATTTATAAAAAATTTCTCCAATAATTTTTCCCTTCATGATTGGTTAATAAAAAAAAATTATAAATTAAAATCTTTCTTTTAACATGTGGATAAAAAGAAAGTTATCTCTAAAAATTAAAATCTCTTTTAATCTGCAAATAAGGAAAGATATTAAATCTTTTCTTAATCTTTTGTAGAGACTAATAAAAGAGAATTTTTAAACTTTCTTTTAAATAATAAACATGATTAATAGGAAAGTTTTTACCAAAATTAAAATCAACCTTTTAATCTACAAATAAGGAAAGAGATTTAGCTCTTCTCTTAATCTTTTGTAGAATCTTATGAAAGGAAATATTTAAATTTTTAAACTCTCTTTTAAATCATGTTATCCACATAAGAAAAATTTTAAAAATAAAAATCTTTTTATTTAAATTTGGGCCGGCCACACCAAGCTTGAACCCAAGCTAGGGTCGGCCACCTTGAAGCACCCATGAACCAAACTTTGGTCGGCCCTAGCTTGGTCTCCAAGCTAGCTTGGCCTGCCCCTATGGGATGGGTAAGAAGGTGAGTATAGGTGGGTATAGTACTCTATAATTAAGAGGCTACGATAGGGACCGAGAGGAGGAATTAGTTTTGGTCTCCCGATAAAAGTAAGCATCCCGTGTTCGCCCCGAACACACAACTTAATTTTATCAATAATAATTCATTCCACTAGAGAACTATTATTGAACTACCGCATCAATCCCAAATTACATTTTGGGCTCCTTCTTATTATGAGTGTGTTAGTCTCCTTGTGTTTAAGATGTCAAATGTCCACTAATTAAGTAAGTTACTGACAACTCACTTAATTAATATCTAGCTCCAAGAGTAGTACCACTCAACTTTATCATCATGTCGGACTAAGTCCACCTGCAGGGTTTAACATGACAATCCTTATGAGCTCCTCTTGGGGACATTCTCAACCTAGATCACTAGGACACAGTTTCCTTCTATAATCAACAACACACACTATAAGTGATATCATTTCTCAACTTATCGGGCTTATTGATTTATCGAACTAAATCTCACCCATTGATAAATTAAAGAAATAAATATCAAATATATGTGCTTGTTATTATATTAGGATTAAGAGCACACACTTCCATAATAACTGAGGTCTTTGTTCATTTATAAAGTCAGTATAAAAGAAACGACCTCAAATGGTCCTACTCAATACACTCTAAGTGTACTAGTGTAATTATCTAATTAAGATAAACTAATACCTAATTACACTACGACCTTCCAATGGTTTGTTCCTTTCCATCTTGGTCGTGAGCTAGTGTTTATAATTTATAAGGAATCGATAACATGATCTTCTATGTGTGATACCACACATCATGTTATCTACAATATAAATTAATTGAACAATTACATTTAACATAAATGTAGACATTTGACCAATGTGATTCTTATTTCTAGATAAATATTTATACCAAAAGCTAGGCTTTTAGTATACATCATAACATTCCCCTCTCAAGCCCTAGAGCTCTGCAAGTGGAGCAACCAAGTATAGGCCAAGGGTAACATTTGTTGTGCCCTTCACACAGCACCCATGGGTCATTTGACTGCCCCTCTAAGAGTAGCAGAAATCTCTCTGAAGTTTCTTGAGTCCTTCAGAGCATCGGCATCTTTGGATGAAAAGTCTGAATTGTGAAGCGTCATCTCTTAAGACAATCCCTTGAACCTTAGATGTAGCCGAAGCAAAAATCCCAATAAACTCATATATAGATCTCACATTGTCCAACAAAAATTGCCCCCAAAGAGGAGAATCCAAGACCATAGCCTTAGCAATAAAAGGTGGCAAAGAAGGAAAAGAACTGAGATAGGTGGCGGATGAAGAGAAGGTTGTAACCCTATTTAAAGGAGCAAAAGGCTCACAGGATCACTATACTTGGTTTAGTGTAACAGTCGTACACAAAATATGTGAGATCATTTCAATATCTGGAGCAGAGTCACGGGTGGGAAAAGACAAAACCAGACTTATGTCTAGTCAGTCGTCTACACCTCCTTCGACTAGACTTGAAGGGAAGGCTAGTGATATGGGTAAGGTTTCGAGGGTCCCCGATAAGGAAAAGAAAAGGAGATGATCAAACGGAGAAGATAGGTTAATATTGGTCGAGATATCCTCAAAGGAGGTAGGCCAATATCGGCCGGAATATACCTCCAAAGGAGGTAAGTCTATATATCGCCCGAAATATGCTTCCCAAGGAGAAAACCTACATACCTCAAAGGAAGTAGGCTAATATCGGCCGGGACATACCTCAATAAGAGGTAAGTCTATATATCGACCGAAATATGCTTCCCAGGGAGAAGACCTACATACCTCAAAGGAAGTAGGCTAATATCGGCCGGGACATACCTCAATAAGAGGTAAGTCTATATATCGACCGAAACATGCTTCCCAGGGAGAAGGCCTACATACCTCAAAGGAAGTAGACTAATATCGGCCGAGACATACCTCAATAAGAGGTAAGTCTATATATCGACCGAAATATGCTTCCCAGGGAGAAGACCTACATACCTCAAAGGAAGTAGGCTAATATCGACCGGGACATACCTCAATAAGAGGTAAGTCTATATATCGACCGAAATATGCTTCCCAGGGAGAAGACCTACATACCTCAAAGGAAGTAGGCTAATATCGGCCGAGACATACCTCAATAAGAGGTAAGTCTATATATCGACCGAAATATGCTTCCCAGGGGGAAGATCTAAATACTTCAATGGAGGTAAGCTAATATCGGCCGGGACATGCCTCAATAAGAGGTAAGTCTATATCGACCGAAATATGCTTCCCAGAAGGAAGAGCTATATACCTCAAAGGAGGTAAGCTAATATCGGCCGGGACATACCTCAATAAGAGGTAAGTCTATATCGACCGAAATATGCTTCCCAGAAGGAAGATCTATATACCTCAGAGGAGGTAGGCTAATATCGGCCTGGACATACTTCTAAAGCATATAGAATAGTATCAATCGCTACAGGCCCTGAAGAAGGAAGGTTAATATTAACCAGATCGACCAACACCTTGTAAAAATACTTGACAAAATATGGCCTATTGCTAGATAGGATAAATAGCATAAAAGGGCACGGGCAGAAGCCTCATGAGAAAGGATAGAGATAAATATTTCAAATAGGATGATTAATGAGGATATCTGCAATATGTAACCACATTACAGGTATTATATATTTCGACGGGAAATGTCTTTTAGATTATTTTGCAGGTGCTAAACGACAAAGGAGGTACATCTGGGGTACAAGAAAGATTTCTTAAAAGTCATTTACTACAAGTACACAGCTGACGTCATCTCATAACAAACTCTAACAAACCGGGGTCCACTTCATGACTACGGAGGTTATATGAAGTGGTATAAAAAGGGGAATCCTCTCCGTTGACTAGGTAAGTTCACATCATCACACACATTCAGAACCCTAATTTTTCGACTACTGTTCATCTTCTTCCTCCTTCTTCCATACCGAAAGAGATCACTGACTTGAGCGTCGGAGGGCCTAGCCAGGGATTCCCACCCCGGTCTTAGGTCACTGACGATAGTGTTGGTTGATCTCTTGTGCGCAGGAAGTCTTGGAAGCTTCGGATCTGGGTTTCTTCTCTTCAGATTTGGATTTCTTCTTCGTCATCGGGTCTTCGTGCGAGGACTTTCGGTGATTCTATTTTTCCCGATCCGCTTTGGGTTTCTCGGATTGGTATTCGGCAGACATTATTCTTCATCAGCACGACATTATTCTTCATCAGCACGACGTTATTTTTCATCAGCACGGTGGGTTTCTTTCTTCCGGATCTCCGCCTTGTCCAACTTCTCAGACATGATCAACTATGATTTCCATTCCGATTCTTATTCCTAAGAAAGAACCAAACGCCCCCTAAAAATATTTTAACAAAATGCACCCTCTTATATATTGTTTATAAAGCTTCAAAAGGAACAAAAACACGCTTGTCTAATGGAACAATTGCTAGTGGATGCTATTGAAAATTTTAAGAACAATGAAATTACTTAACTGAAATTATGCACAGCACAAATCTATGCAAAAATTTATAATTATTTGAAAACCAAAAGCTCATGCAAGCAAAATTTTTATAAAGTTGAAGATTGTAAGGAACATTCCATCATACCGGAAGAATCTTGGAATTATGCGCAAATGCCACATTTTTAACAATATCATGATTGCCATTGATAGGCACACAATTGGATTCCTGATTTTTACCTCTTTGAAACCATGATTTCTCAATCGCTTTTTGAATATGCTGCTCATAACTATTGAGGAATTCATCAACTTTTTGTGCTTGAAGTAGAGGTCTGGACAGCTCAAATTTTCGTTCCTGATCTTGAACATCCTGTAAGTTTGAGTCAAAAGATAAACACAAGATAAACAGGTGGTGCAGAATACATAAATTATTAAGAGTAGATGCATTAATACCAAGATGTTTTTTGAGAGTGATGTGTCTTGCATATGAAGTGTCGTTTCTGACAAATTACAAGTATGAAAAGTGCCAAAAGTAACTACTGAGTCTTGAAGTTCTGAATGCATCCACTGCTTTAGCATTGCATCCTTCACAGATTCGGAGGATTCATTATCTTTCAAATTGGAAATAAGCGCATAACCAAGATCTCCATTTTCAGCTCCAGTCAACTTAAAAAAACTTGAAGTCTTCGAAATATGTGATGGGTCCAATGTTCTTGATTTGTCATGTTTAGATCTGGATTTAGCAAGAGATCTCATGTTTGTTTGACCTTTTGTCTTCTTTGTCCATGCAAAGACAGGACCTGAGAATGGAAGCTTTCTAGAGGTTTGCTTCATTCGTCGATTCTCATCTTGGGATGCATTATTGGAATTTGGCTGCAAATCAGCAAGCAATTTTGTACCACCATTTACAGCTGGAATCTCTTGCTTGATGCCACTTCTATTCATCCCTAGACCATTTGTTGAACACTGTTAGAAACATAGAAGTGAAACAAAAGAATGGTGCCTGCTTCTATGCATCTTGAATGTCAGTCTGGTTTGAATTTGCTGGATTTAATTGGCATGCACACTAGAAGACATAGAGAGAGAGATAGATACCTTGTGATTTGCTGTTTTAATGAAACTATTTGATCCACATGAAGAACTTTGTTGTCTTGAAGAACCTTTTTTAGCCTCTAGATGTAATCTGCTATTGATACCTCTGAAAAGTGATAGGAATCTAGAAATCAAATAATATGTTGATGCAATAAACATCAACAAGCTGCACATCCCAATTATTCTGACAGATCTTTCTACCTTATGGAACTACCCATCAATGCCTGTAGGTTCCTTTAGCTTCAAATGGTACAACATAATCTTTCTTTATACAACACAAAAATTCTGACGATTATACATTCTAAAAGAATTACATATAGGAAAATGGTATGAAGTAGATGAGACAGTGTCATATAAGAGATGTTCTACAATTACTTCCAGATGGTAAACAGAAAGAATGCAGAGTGTCTATCTACTGATGAGGATACCATTATTAGAGCCTTATGTAAATGTCTCATATGCAGAATAATAAAAAGATACTATCAACATGCAAATCACTAGAGGACTAAATCCTACAGTAGTGCTACCTGAGAACTAAGGGCAGAAGAAGCTGAGCCACGTTTGTTGGCCTCAATAGATAAAAGTGTGTGAAGAAATCCGACAGTAGACAAAACATATAGCAGTCAAACAATGTTGGAATAACACCCGAATTTAACGTGGAAAAATCCTCTTCGGAGGATAAAAAAAATCACGGAAAGAGAGAGAGTTCACTATGTTAAAACAGAGAGTACAAGATGATCGCTTCTGCGAAACTCTAATTTCTATCTCTGTATATACAGCACCTCACCAACTATATATATATATACCGTATATATATATATATATATCCCTAGAAAACAGGAAAAAAGATAAGGAGTACAGGATAGAGAGCAATCCGATAAGGAAGGAAGAAAAAGTCTTGATAAAACTTCATATGGCCAGACGGCGAGAATTGCTCTGTTCAAAAAAGATGACTAACTCAATGCTCCAGCAAATTTGACACATACTCAACAAATCTCCGCCTTGCGTCAAATTTCAAAAATGAACTCTCCCCCAATCCAAAACCCTGAAAGGCAATCAACAGTGCTGAACACCAACCAAGTCCAAACAATGTTGGAGCTTGGCAATGGGAAGTGATTTGGTTAACATGTCAGCTGGGTTGTCATCAGTGTGGATCTTCTTCACAACCACTTCACCATTTGCAATAGTATCACGAACAAAATGTTGCCTGACACTAATATGCTTGGTTTTACTGTGGTACATGCTATTCTTCATCAGGTGTATAGCGCTTTGGCTATCACAAAATATAGTAAGAACATCTTGATTTAGTCCAAGCTCAGTAACCAAACCATGAAGCCAGATAGCTTCCTTAACACCTTCTGTCGCTACAACATATTCGGCTTCAGTGGTTGACAAGGCTGCAATTGACTGAAGAGAAGCACACCAACTGATGGCCGAACCACATAAAGAAAATATATATCCAGATAGTGATCTTCTCCGATCTAAATTACCAGCATAATCAGCATCAACATAGCCGACTACTTGATTTGAATGAGGATGCAACTTCTTATCAAACACCAAACCAACATCAACAGTATTTTTCAAATAGCGGAGAATCCACTTCACTGCATTCCAATGTTCTTTCCCAGGACAGTGCATGAACCTGCTGACAAGACTAACAGCATGTGCTAAATTCGGCCTAGTGCAAACCATGGCATACATAAGGCTTCTAATAGCACTAGAGTAAGGGACACTAATCATTTGTTTTTTTTCTTCCTCAGTTTGAGGACACTGAACCACAGACAGCTTGAAGTGAGCAGCCATAGGAGTACTAACAGGTTTGGAACTTTGCATGTTAAACCTTTCAATAACTTTCTTGATGTATTTCCCTTGAGATAACCGCAATACACTAGCCTGACGATCTCTCCTAATCTCCATACCAAGAATTGACTTGGCTGCACCTAAGTCTTTCATATCAAACTCACTACTTAACTGAGCCTTCAACTTGTTAACCAAGAGAATGTTAGGTGCAGCAACAAGCATGTCGTCAACATATAGCAACAAATAAATAAAAGATCCATCTGGGAATTTTTGAAAATAAACACAATTGTCATGTAGGCTCCTGGAATAACCAGATTTCAACATAAATGAATCAAACCTCTTATACCACTGCCTGGGCGACTGTTTAAGGCCATAAAGTGACTTCTTCAAGCAACAAACATGGTCCTCCTTTCCTTGAACCACAAAACCCTCGGGTTGTTGAATATAAATTTCTTCTTCCAGCTCTCCATGCAGAAAAGCTGTCTTAACATCGAGTTGTTCAAGTTCGAGGTCATAGAGGGCAACCAAAGCAAACAACACCCGAATTGAGGTATGACGAACAACAGGAGAGAAGACTTCATTAAAATCAATACCTTCTCGTTGATCAAAACCTCTAACATACCGTGCTTTATATCTTGCATTTTCAACTCCGGAAATGCCATCCTTTAGTTTATAAATCCACTTGCAACTGATAACACGTTTGTCTTTCGGAAGTTTAACAAGATCCCAAGTATTATTTTTGTGGAGGCTATCCACTTCTTCCTGCATTGCAGATAACCATTTTTCCGATTTGCCACAAGATATAGCTTCCGCGTAGTTACGAGGTTCTAAATCCCTATCAATCTCTTGTGCAACAGTCAGAGCATAAGCTACAAAATGACTTTCATCATCAAACCGAATAGGCTTTCTAATTTCTCTCCTTAGACGATCACGTGCTATGGTATAATCATGTTGTTGAGGATCAGTAATAACATCAGTAGAGACTGGCACACAACTAGACTGTGTGTCTGTAGAAGAAGTTTGTGCTGGCTTAGGAATGTCTGATTGAATTTCAAAATCTACTTTCTTGCTTTCATCGACTTGATTGCCTGCGTCAGTAGAAGAAACAACAGATTCTCTTCCAGAAGATAAAAATGCATTTTCATTAAAAGTGACATCTCTACTAATGATGATCCTTTTAGAATTTGGATCAGGGCACCACAAGCGATAACCCTTCACCCCAGATGGATAACCAATGAAGATACATTTCTTAGCACGTGGATCTAACTTTCCATCAGTAACATGAGCATATGCTAGACAACCGAAAACTTTCAAATTTGAATATTCAACTTGGTTACCTGACCATACTTCTTCTGGAATCTTTCCATCAAGGGATGAGTGTGGAGAGCGATTAACAAGATAACAAGCGGTAGGTGCTACTTCAGCCCAAAATTTTTTTCCCAACCCAGAATGAGAGAGAATGCACCGCACTCTCTCAATAAGTGTTCTATTCATCCGTTCTGCAACCCCATTCTGTTGAGGTGTCCTTACCACAGTGTGATGTCTAGCAATCCCTTCATCTTCACAGAACTTATTAAAGTCCTCTTCACAAAACTCAAGACCATTATCAGTTCTCAACCGTTTTACCTTTTTTCCAGTTTGGTTCTCGACCAAACTTTTCCACCTTTTAAAATTAAGAAAAACCTCATTTTTATGGCGAAGAAAATAAGCCCAAACCTTCCTGGAGTAATCATCGATAATGATCAACATGTAACGTCTGCCTCCATGAGATGGAACACGAGAAGGACCCCATAAGTCAGCATGTATATAATCCAAAGTGCCTTTAGTTCGATGGATCCCTTTGGTAAAACTCACTCGTTTTTGTTTGCCAAAAACACAATGTTCACATAAGTCAATTTTACAGGTGGTGTGTCTTCCAACAAGACCTCTCTTGCATAGTATATTCATGCCTTTCTCACTCATGTGGCCCAGTCGCATATGCCACAACTTTGTTTCATCTTGGTGAGTCGGAGGTGTAGCAACGTCAGCAATACCTGCAACGATAGAACCTTGCAACACATATAAACTACCAGAACGGTTAGCTTTCATTAAAACCAAAGCACCTTTTGAAATTTTCAATACTCCGCCTTCAGCTGAATACTTACAACCATGAGCTTCAAGGCTGCCTAAAGAAATCAAATTTCTTTTCAACTCGGGAATGTGTCTAACACCAGTCAAAGTTCTAATCACACTATCATGTGTTTTAATTCGAATTGTACCTTTACCGACGACCTTGCACGAGGCATTATTTCCCATCAAAACATTTCCACCATTAATGGTTTCATAACTAGAGAAAAAATCCCTATGAGGGCACATGTGATAAGTACAACCATAATCAAGAATCCATTCATTTTTACCTCTTTGTTCAGTGTCAGTGGCCAGCAAAACATCCCCATCAGAGTCATTTTCAACAACATCAGC
The DNA here is from genome assembly GCF_018446385.1 of Zingiber officinale. Taxonomy (NCBI): domain Eukaryota; kingdom Viridiplantae; phylum Streptophyta; class Magnoliopsida; order Zingiberales; family Zingiberaceae; genus Zingiber; species Zingiber officinale. The sequence goes on from NC_055995.1 coordinate 7,880,385, forward strand.
CTCAGCGTTTTTTTCAATTTTCTTACCCTTGGCTTTTTCTTCTCTTTCCAACTTATTTTTCAATTTATAACAGTCTGAAATAATATGGTTTGTTTTCTTGCAGTAACGACATGATTTGTCCTTATCTATTTTTCTATTTTTTGATTTGGACCTAAACTTAGGTCGATTGCTACTACCTCTTCCAGAGTTCCTTCCCCTAACCATTAAGCCTTCGGCAGTTTCACCAGGACTGCTATCAGCATCAAATTTTTCTTTAGACATTAAATTTGATTTGACATCCTCAAGACTTATGGTCTCACGATTCCCATATAACATAATCTCTTTAAAATGCTTATATGTTCTAGGCAAGGAAACAATTAACAAAACTGCTTTATCCTCATCTTCAATTTTGATATCCAAGTTCTCCAAATCAATAATAATAGAATTAAACTCATCTAAGTGAGATTGGATAGGAGTACCTTCTTGCATACGAAGCGAGTACAAGCGGTCTTTCAAGCGAAGTTTGTTAGCAAGACTTTTGGTCATATATTGTGACTCCAATTTTAACCACAAACCGGCAGTAGTAGTTTCATGAATAACCTCACGTAGCACTTCACGAGTCAAACACAATTGGATTGCAGATAAGGCTTTTTCATCCAATTCTTCCCATTGTTCATCTGTCATTGTAGCAGGTTTCTTGGATTTGCCTTTAAGAGTCTTCTTTAACCCGTTTTGTGTAAGAACGGCTCTCATCTGGATTCGCCATATGGAGAAACTGATCTTGCCATCGAACTTCTCAATGTCAAACCTTGTAACAGTCGACATAATAGAACTTGGCTCTGATACCAATTTGTGAAGAAATCCGACGGTAGACAAAACATATAGCAGTCAAACAATGTTGGAATAACACCCGAATTTAACGTGGAAAAATCCTCTTCAGAGGATAAAAAAAACCACGGAAAGAGAGAGAGTTCACTATGTTAAAACAGAGAGTACAAGATGATCGCTTTTGCGAAACTCTAATTTCTATCTCTGTATATACAGCACCTCACCAACTATATATATATATACCGTATATATATATATATCCCTAGAAAACAGGAAAAAAGATAAGGAGTACAGGATAGAGAGCAATCCGATAAGGAAGGAAGAAAAAGTCTTGATAAAACTTCATATGGCCAGACGGCGAGAATTGCTCTGTTCAAAAAAGATGACTAACTCAATGCTCCAGCAAATTTGACACATACTCAACAAAGTGTTCCCGACAACCTCTGACAGTTTGATATTTACATGCCCCTGAATTGGCACATGATTTTAAGTACTGACTTTTACAATTGTTATTGCAGTAATTGATATTTAAATAAGGATTGATTTTTGCCTCACAATTAATAGCATCATTACAGTGAGAATAAACATGCTAATATTGTCAAGTAATACTAGGATAAATCACCTCAGTTCTTCCTTGAAACAGAGGCTTGCCAAGAAAAAGTTCTACCACTACGCATCCGGTGCTCCACAGGTCTACAGATGGCTCATAGTTTATTGATCCAAGAAGCAGCTCAGGTGCACGATACAATAGCGTCATAACACAAGCACTTAGTGATTGATTTGTCCCAGGACTCCAAATGTTAGCTAAACTAAAATAGGCAATCTCTTGAATTCCCTCATTGTTAACTAAGAGGTTTGCACATTTGATATCACGGTGTTTGATACCATGTAAATGACAATGTTCAAGCCCAGAAAGTAACTAATGCATATAACATTTGATTCGCAACACATATCCTTGGATAACTTTCTTCTATGATATTTTGTTTGTTATTTACATTGGAAATAGTTTCAAAGATTGTGCATAACCTGAGGTCAGTGAATTTGATGTCTGGACAAGATGATAGCCCTGCAAGATCATGCTCCATATATTCAAAAACAAGGTGCATACTGCATGATTATCCGGAAGTAATTAAGCCTTCCAGTTTGATGACATTTGGATGACCAAGCTTGTGGAGCATCTGTATCTCCCTTGCCATAAACCTATTACTTTTAGGCTCAAACTTGTTGACACACACCTTGTTTAGGGCAACAATCCTCCCTGTATCAGCCTTAGAAGCTATAAACACGCTGCTATATGTACCTTGTTCAATCTTAGAAACATTGGAAGTTAGCAATATCAAATGATAGCTGAATAAAGAATAAGAAAAGGAAGTGTTTGCACAGAAGAGCAAGTAATTTCACCAGGAAAGAAAATAATTTGAACGGCAAAGATGATGAAAGAGAACCAGATAAGGACATAGCTGAAGATAATATAAGTCAAGAAAAGAAAATTTTATAAGGGCATAGCTGAATAAAGACTCATAGCTAATTTTGCAGTACAGTGACAGAGGCGACGAGAACAAACTCGACGGGCTGATCCGACAGGAAATGCGATCGCCGGCATCTGGTTCACCATGGGAATCGCCGTCTGGCTCTGTCCCAGGCTCAAAGTCGCCTCCTTTCCGCCTCTCTTCCACTCCCCATTCGTCGGATCCTCCTCCTCCTCCGCCCTTCTGGGCAGCGCCGCCGCCGCGGAAGGCCCCACGGCGTCCGCGAGGAGCTGGGAAAAGGAGGCGCCGCCGTAGTCCAATTCAGGTTCCATCACGAGGCTCGACAGACTAGGACTGAAGTCCACAGGGAGGAAAAGGCTCACTACGGAGGAGCGCGAAGGGAGGGCCATAGACGGCCGCAGCGCCGGCGGCAGCCTGGGCCGCTGCACAGTGGAGGCGGAGTTGGAAAAAATTTAACTTTTGTCTTTATTTCGTTGATCCAAGTTGTCGTCTATCGGTTGCGATTCAAGAACCTTCCATTCTCCGATAGCAGTGGACGGCCTCAATAAGGTGGATAGTCTAAGTCAACGGTCAAATTTGCACGTTCTCCGAACATTGCCGATGAACGAGGATGAGATTGTCCTAAATTATAGCTCAACAGAGGATTAGATTGACGACGAAAGATCCCAGTAGACCATTCTAACGTTTAAGTTAGAGTATACTTGAGTTCAGTTATGAAGCTGCCATAGAGAGCAAGTATAAGAATCGAACAAGAGGAGCTTTTACAGGAACAAGAGGAAGTATTTACAGCATTTATAAATACTAGAAGTTTGAATGAAGACAAATTTGATGGATGAAGAATTGTCGGATTCATGTGGGATAAGAATACTCTTGTCTTTATCAAAACAAGGGTTAGAAGGATATGAAATTGGACTAGGTTGCGTTTTTAAAGAGGGACTAGGATAGTCCATGGGTTCAGGAAAACCTTCCTTCAGTATAGCAAGTTCAGTTTCTAGCAAGTTAAGCCGAGTTTCAAGTACTATCACACGAGATTCTAATAAAGTATTTCTTGTACTTTGTTTCACTGATTGAGTTGGAGGAATGGTAATTTGAAAAAGTGTATTTAAACAAAAGTTGCAACATTATCGTCGACAGAGTTTACAAGTACCACGATTAAGAAGAGAAGGATAATAACTACAAGTAAAACAAGGGATATTATCAAATCCTTCTTTTAATTTCCAGTCATGTGGGCAAGTTCGTTGATCAAATTGTAAATCGGTTAAGTTTTGAGGGATGAATTGATGATACATGAGGGAAAGTTGTTGGAACTCTTGTAAGGGTTCGTCCAAAAGTGAATCTTCTAATAGATCTTCTTCCTCAAAAGAATAATCATTATTGGAATCTAAGAAAGAGTTGATTAAGGAATAATCTTTCTGTATTGGAGGCGATATCTCTTTCAGATCTAATATAGAAAGAATAGAGTAAATAGAAGAGATACTAGAGACATCATCTTGTATTTCAATTAATTCTAGATTGGTATTACCAACTACTTCTGCTTCTCGGTTGTATAAGTTTTTCCTGTCAGGATAGGTAGAGGAATGATGTCCGGTTTTGTGACATGCAAAACAAGTGATAGTGTTGGCATAAGTCTTTTTAGGTTTGAATCATCGAACATGTTTTCCTTTATTTAAGAAAAGTTTTTGTTCTTTACTTTTTCTAATATAGTATGTTTTTTAGGAATAATTTTAGGTTTAGGAGCAGGAAGTCTGTTTTATTGTTTCTGATGATGTTTATATCTTGTTTGTTTTTGTTGGGCTTCATATTGTTGAGGAGTATATATTTGGCTACAAAACTCATATTGTTGATTTTTATGTTATTTTTAAATTTAAATATAAGTACATTTAGTTTTAAGTATGTTTCAAATATGTTGAATACGAACTCCTATATTGTCATAAAGTGGGGGAACCTGCAAGTCTATCTAGGATTTATGTATTTCTTTTCCTAATTCCCCAAGTAACTTACAAAAAAGTCTTTCTCCTAAGTCAAGGTTGCAGTAATTGCTTGAGACTGTTGTAAGGGCTAAGAAATCATTACAAAAAGATTTAATATAGTTCCAATTAAATAATTGGAGTTGTTCTAAATCTCTCATGACTTCTTTTTGTCTAATGTCAAGACCAGTGTTAGCATCTCGTGCTGTCAAAAGTCTATGAATAACATAACAACAATTAAGGATGTTATTGCCTTGAGCGGCAATCCTAGTGACTTCTTCTGGAAAATGAGTTTTAAAATCTTCCTATGCTACTCTAGCAACATCTCCTAAGTAATTTTCACCTACTCTAATCATGGCATCACCGAATTCTATGTCCATTTCGTGTTTGGCTTGGTCATCTCGTTTAACAAAGACTATCTATTGCTCTAAATAAGTATCATAAAGTCGTGGGTCACATTCCGTAATATTTAGTAAAACGACATCTTTACCAAAGAAAATCATTTCTGGTGGTCTTCGTTTTCCTGTTGTTCCAAGTAAAGGTTGTTACTAGTATAAGGAACTATTATAATTCTTGGAGGATGTCCTTGCCCATAATTCATTGTTTTCATTGTACTTTCAGGTAAGCGTACATCATATGGTCTTGATGTAGCTGAAGATTCGACTGGATTCATTCGGTTATAATTAAGTATTGGTTTGGGTATTAGGTTTTTAAGTCTGGTTAGTAATTGTAAATGTTTTCTTCTTAGGGAAATCAGTAAGTGTTTTTGAGTTTCTAATTGTGACTTTAAAGTAACTGTTTGATTCATTAAGTTTAAATGAGGTACTGATTCTTCTTCTGTTTCTATTTCAGGTGTTATGGAGGTTGGTTGATATCCTGAAAACCTGACAGATAGTTGATTATTTCTATCCTTATACAAAAGTGAGGTAGTGGGTTTTAAAGTGGAGTCATGGTTTTGTAAATTAATATTCCATTCTAAACCTGCTAAGGTTTCTAAAGTGTATCTCTTGGTTTTAAAAAGTGTATGCCTTTTGTTATTAAGGCTTTAATCATATCTGTAATAGAGATTTTAAAATGATTATGCATATGATTTATTGTTTTCCTAAAAAGATAATATCTAAATGGAGATTATCCCCTAGAAATTGTCCATACCCTTTTGCTTGGATGTGAATTTGAATATGTTTTACAAAATCACAGATAGTCATATTAAAGTTGGGGCATAAATAAGTAATGCATAAATTAGCATTCATATCGACCTCAATAAGTCCTATAATGACTTTCTCAATATCTGAGAAGCGGGTATCATGTAACACTAATAAAACTTTTCCTCCTAATTTGGCTCGAGTTAATCCTCTTAATCCAAAGACAATAAGGCCAAGATGTATATAGTTGTGTTTTCTTAGATAGAGACTTTTAGCAGCCTCTTCTATCATGAGGCCAAGTTTGACTTCACCTCTGTCTGGAAGATGAAGAACTCCTTATCTATGATGTTTGTATACAAAAGTGGAGAAATTTAAAATTCCTTGACTATAAAGTTTCTTCAAGTTTAAAGCATTTAATTGTTCATTAGAGAAAACTGTAAGTGTTGGTGCAGTTAGCACTAACGGTCTAACCCAGATTTTGATGAATGACAAAATAGGTTAAGTTAGTTTTGTTATTGATCTAACACTCTGACCGAGTGTGTAGGAGAAGTCCAGACAGGTCGACGGACTGACCGGATATCTGGCACGAAGCCCAGCTAGGTCGACGGGCCGACCGGATAGCTGGCACGAAGTCCAAACGGGTCGACGGGCTGACCGGACGTTTGGCATGAAGTCCAACTAGGTCGACGAGCTGACCGGATAGCTGGCGCGAAGTCCAGACGGATCGAATGTCTGACCGGACGTCTGGCAGGTAAGTAAAGGTAAATCACTGGAGGGGAGTGACTGTGAGGACGCGTTCCCGGGAAGGCAACTTAGGCGCCGATCTGACTTAGAACCATTTCGGAACTCTAAGTCGAGATCGTGACTAGATTCCGGTCTCGGAAAGACAGAATCTAAGTCATACTCTTTCTATTGAATTATAAATTGTGCTAATAATATGTTTTGCAGGATATATGAGTGCCTCAGACTAACATTTTTTTTACAAGAAGGAGTCTGCTGAAAAACATGGTTCGGGCTCCCGGGAGGTACCCAGGCGCTAGGAGGCGAACTTTTATCCCCAACGTCACTGAGACACATGGAGCTCACTGGTTGTGTAACGACCACTCTTCTTACTACTACTACTACCTAAGAGTAACCGTTACTTAACTACTAACTCTACTTAACCGGCATGATTAAAGATCACATGGAAACCCTATCGAAAAATTTCGGCAAAATCTCCCCTGTACCGTGACCATATTCAACAATACATGCAATATATACTCAGCCACAAGCGGCTGGAACACATATCAATCAACCACGCAGTTAAATAAGTATCAAACACACAAATATCTACTTACTAAACTGAACTCGTCCTACATGCAATCTAAACAGAATAATCTCAAATGACATGAACTTAAAATACAACTCAAATGTTTACCATAACTAAAATGCGGAAACCAAAATTAAAACTTCTTTCCTAGTCCCAAGGCTTCCATAGTCCTGGCATCACACATCCTTCGAACACCTCCTTGTCGCCTTCCTTTCTATATCTTTTCCTTTCCTGTATCTGCAGTAATAGGAAGTGCAATCTATAAGCAAAATTTACTTAGTAAGCGCTATCTAACTCACAAAATCACGAATGTGCATGTATACAAAAAGAACTAGAAACTATATGCTCTAAAAAGAAATAAAGCATAAACATAACTGCTCATGTCAAACTAATAGCAAAGAAAAGCTAAGGAATCTACTCATGTAATTCTAATGGCTAATCATGCTACTCATCTAATAGGTAAACATGAAAACTACTCATCCACTAGATAAACATGGTAGAATAAAGAACTAAACTTACTGATTTTTAGAACTATATGAAACTTATTTCATTTGTTCTAAACTTAATTTTTTAATACTTTATGTTTGTGTAAAACTCGTTTTACTTGTTCAAAAACTTATACTTATAATACTTCAAAATAACAATCAACTTCTCTTGGGCCCGGCAACTGTGCTTTTACTTTTGTAACGACCCGACCCATTTGGCGGCCCATTTGGCGACCCTCGGGTCGTCGACCGTCGACCGTCGGCCGTGCCGTTACTACTAGGTTATCTAAACCTAGGGATGACTATGGGAGCCCAGCCCAAGGACAACTGATAGTCCAGTACAGTGCCACTGATAAAAGTAAAATACTTGTTATCTTTTAATACTTCTATATAATGCCTCGGCATTTTCTTTAGCACCTTGTGTGCCAAAATCCCTAAAGTCTTGACTTTGGGATCTACTTAAGGCTTTGGCCTTTTACTTTCTTTTCTTTACCTTTCTTATACTTTTCTTTATCTTTCTTATACTTTTCTTAAATCCAAAATACTGTTAGGGTATCTTTCATATGCATCTATGAGTGAAACTAACTAGGTAACACGCAATCATGCATAGAACACAAAAGAAATCTGCACATACAATACTTAACAAAAATCTGCACTAATGCTTAACAGAAATCTGCATACTAGCTTAATAAAAATCTGCATACTAACTTAACAGAAATCTGCATACTAGCTTAATAAAAATCTGCATACTAACTTAACAGAAATTTGCATACTAGCTTAATAAAATCTGTACAACGAAGGGATCTAAACTGCATTAAAATTCTGCACTACAAGGAGATCTAAACTTCATTAAAACTTCCAAATTGATTTCCAACTTTGTTCTGTATTCTCTTCCCACGTTAACTTAAGAGAGTAGGTCCTGGATGCTTAATTTATCTCTTTCACTTCATCTTTCCTAACTTAATGAAGAAGATTACTCAAAATACTCTCAATGTCGGAAGATCAAATCAAATAATATCTTCAACTTCAAGTCTATCCATTAACTCTTTGGAAACCGAATTTCTATCTATAAAAACAGAATCAATAACTTGCAACATGTATCTGAAACATGTAATTGAATGCCAACTAAATGCTTAACATATACTATCATATATGGATCAACAGCAAGGATAGGAACATAATTTAGAGATTCACCTCTGTGGCATTCATATTTGACAACTGGACTTCTATATGGAAACAACTAAGCCACTGTTATCTAACTAAACACTTCCAGAACTCAAGAAATCCACACATTCTAAATTCTTTAAAAACAAAATATAAACTTAATTCAATTCATATCATATAATACCGGTAAACATGCATGACTCCTCTACTGTTATTCTTAAAGGACTCAACTCAAAACTTCAAGTAGTACATGTGCAATCCAAGTTTCATAAGAGAATGTTGTTGACACATCCACTTAACCACACTGAAACCTATCCCTTCGAATCTGCCCAGCATTTCCTAGCTTACACCAGTAGTGCAACACAATGACCAACATCTTAAAACACTTCAATCTTGTCCAAAAGTTCCACTGTCAATACGAGAACCAATAACACCAAACCGACCATGTACAAGAACACAGAAACATCCTCAATTCTCCTTGTTACCGAACTTGATGTTTAAAACACACCTTACTAGAAGATCTTGTTCACAGTTTCTTGACTAAACTTAGGTTAAATAACTGCAATAAATTCATCTAATTAATAGCATAAATGAATTTAAGAACATAACTCAAGAATACATCAAAACTCACGGCAGATGGTCCACCATATTGCTATTGCTTGAAACCTATTAGCAACTCACCTAACCTTGTCTGTCTCAATTCATAGTTTCAAGGTTATTACAGAAATTACTATATGCTTAAAAACTAGATTCTGTAGTGGTCGGCACAGATGCAACTATGTAGCATAGAATCCGATCAAAAGCACAAACCACCTACAATTTATCCCAAAGCTTTCGGAAAAAGAAAGGAACAATCGGAGCTATCCTTGATAGGAACCCGGGGGCCTATCACGTGAAAAAATCGAAAGAGAAAGGGAAAAGGGGATAGGGTGATCGCTTCGAGGGGATCGGCCTCCAATAATCAAACGAAATTGATTAATTAAAAGGAAAATTACTTGTCTTTCATAATTACAAAACGTTTCTTTAAATAGAGACCTAAACTACCTTTTCAAAAGAAAAGGTATAAAAGAAAAATAAAATAAAAATACATTTTCAAAAGAAAATGTCTTATTAAAACTTATATAGAAGAAAAAAAGAAAAAGTCTAAAACTTATTTTAAAAAGGAAATAAAGTTAAAGGATTTATTTGAATAGATCCATTAAAGGATCTTATCATTCCACCGCCCTTCAAAACAACCTTGTCCTCAAGGTTGTTTAGCAATAAACTCTGGAACATTTTCTTGAATGGTATCATATAATTCATAAGTACTGCTCCGAATCTAACTTTGAATGAATCAGGTTTAATAACAAATTGCTTATTAGGTAGTGCAAGAACTAGTGTTGTCATCATAGCCTCCTTTAAATTCTGGAATATCTTTTTTGCTTCAAGACACCATCTAAATGCATCTGTGAGATCCAGAACATCACGTAATGCCTTGATACTCTTTGAAACTAGCACCTTTGAGGGATCAGTAGCTACTCTGTTTTGGCTTACAATATGACCAAGGTATTCCACATTAGTTGTCCCAAAGCTGCATTTAACTCTTTTCACATAAAGAGAATGCTCACACAAAAGAGTGAGTACTTTATAAAGGTGATGCAAATGATCTTCGAATGATGAACTATAAACAAGGTTGTCATCAAAGAAATTCAAAACAAACTGACGGAGGTAAAACCTGAAGATATCATTCAGCAAACTTTGGAATGTAGAAGGTGCATTAATTAAACCGAAAGGCATGACTAAAAATTCATAATGACCATCATGAGTCTGAAAGGTTGTTTTTGGAATGTTTGGCTGATGGATTCTTATCTGATGGAAGCCTGAGCGAAGATTCAACTTTGAGAATAATGAGGAACCTCCTAATTCATCAAGTAGTTCATCAATGATGGGGATGGGGTACTTGTCTTTCATTATAATTTTATTGAGTGCCGGGTAATCTATACATATTCGCCAATTTTTGTCTTTCTTTTGTACAAGCAGTACTAGAGAAGAATATGGAATTATACTTGGGCGAACGATACCAACCTGAAGCATCTCTTGTACAATCTTCTCAATTTCCTCCTGTATGTAAGGGTAGCGATAAGGCCTAACATTTGCTTTAGGATCTTTTTTGATAGAGAGTTGCATGAGAAAAATAGAGCAATCTTTCTTTAATAACTGCTCTGCCTGATAACTACTTATTGGTGTGATAGTATCTTGTTTCTTGCCTCTGATGCAAACTTCTTTTCCTTGATCTTGGAAGCGCATTGTTAGTTGAGAGAAATTCCATATTATATCTCCTAATGTTTTCAACCATTGTGCTCCAAGTACAACATCACATCCATCTAGGGGAAGAAGAAAGAGATCTGTTATTAATTCATAATTGGGTAAGAGAATTTTAATACTATTGCACTTTCTTGGACTTGTAAGTGATCTTCCATCCGCCACCTTAACATCAAATGTAGATGCTTGCTCTATTTTTTATTTAAGCCTGCTTGCCAGGGTTGAGTCTAGAAAATTGTTGGTGCTTCCTGAATCTATAAGTATCATTACTGGTTGTTTTTTAATGAATCTTTTTACCTTCATCGTTTGTGGAGTTTGTAGTCCTTCTAAGGCATGAACTGATATTGCCATAGAATCATACTGTACTTCGTTGATATTATCTTGTGTTTCATCTTCATCGAAATCATCTTCTTCCTCAGAGTTCTCTATTGGTTCAATCATCAGTATCCTTTTTTGCTTGCATTGATGACCACGGTGCCACTTTTCATCGCAATGCCAGCATAATCCCTTTGCCATCCTTTCCTTGATCTCTTCTTTTGTCAATCTACGAGGTGTTGAATAATGTGATGGGTTTTCACGAATTACCTTGTTATTTCTTCTTCCTTCTTCATTGATCTTCTCTTCTTGTAGTCGTGCAAAGGATAAGGCAGCCTTCATGGTGCGGGGTTGATTCATTTTTACTTCTTGTCGTATATCAAGGCGAAGTCCTTCAATAAAAGTGCCCAATAGTTGCTTTTCTGACCAATCACGAGTTCAATTAGAGAGTCTCTCGAATCGTCCTTGGTACTCTAGTACGGTTGAAGTCTGTCGAATTTTGGCCAATTCTCCATCAACATTCTCATAACCGGAGGGACCAAATCGATTGATGAGTTCTTCTTTGAATTCCTCCCATTTTGGAGGTCCATGGCATGCTTCAAGCCAGTCATACCATTGGATGGCATCGCCTTCGAGGTTTATAGATGCTAGTTCTACCTTTGCATTGTCCGATGTGCTGTGGAAGCGAAAATATTTTTCAGCCCTTGAAATCCATCCAATCGGATCGTTGTTCTCCCAGCGAGGAAATTCCACCTTCATACGTGGATAGTTGTGCTCTCGATCTTCATTTGAGTTTGCACCTTGGTCATATTGTTGTTGTCGAGACTGCTGATTTTTTCCCCTTTTGATTAGTATGCTTGAGCTGGAATCTACTTCTAAACGATCCTTCAATTCTTGCACTATCGTGACCAACGATGCCATAGTTTTTTCGAGTTTATCCATCCTTGTCTCGTGCTTAGCTTCAAATTCCAAAGCCCATTTGGCGTCAGGATGAGATCCTCCGGTCGTCATGTCAGTGAATTTTCTTCTCTTGAAGTCGGGTTAAGACCATGCGCTTGTTGAAGTTGCTGCAAGATACTATAGGGCGAAGATGAAGTGAACTGCTCTGATACCAAGTTGATAGGAACCCGGGGGCCTATCACGTGAAAAAATCGAAAGAGAAAGGGAAAAGGGGATAGGGTGATCGCTTCGAGGGGATCGGCCTCCAATAATCAAACGAAATTGATTAATTAAAAGGGAAATTACTTGTCTTTCATAATTACAAAACGTTTCTTTAAATAGAGACCTAAACTACCTTTTCAAAAGAAAAGGTATAAAAGAAAAATAAAATAAAAATACATTTTCAAAAGAAAATGTCTTATTAAAACTTATATAGAAGAAAAAAAGAAAAAGTCTAAAACTTATTTTAAAAAGGAAATAAAGTTAAAGGATTTATTTGAATAGATCCATTAAAGGATCTTATCAATCCTGCTGCAGGTGAATAGCAACTTACCCCTCGTGTTCTTGGACTTACAGCCGGAAAAGGTGGCTTCCAATACTTCTAGGGCTTGCGGAGGACTCAAGCTCTCGGCAACTCCTTCACCTCCACTTGTTCTCCTCGACAAGGTGATCACGATGGTAGAGAACCCTCTCGGATTAGGTCCTTGGCCGGCCGCCGGAGATGAGCCCTAGTTGCGGCTTCGTCATCTTCGTTTTCGCCCGAACAGAAACGCCGCGCGCCGTCGCGAGAGGAGGAATTTTGAGAGAAATTTTTAGGTTTTAGGAAAAGGATTTAAATCTTATACTCAAGGTTATTTTCGTTTCCAAATATAGCTTAAATGGAATTTTTCTCCATCTGTAATAAAAAACGATCGCTAGCACACTTGGTCAGCCCGGCTTTAACCAAATCCTAGGTCGCGGCTTCGATTCCTTAGCCGCGCACTTTTATTTCCAATTTAATTTTACTGTTCCTAACTACTACTTATATATATTTCGCTCCATATACATTCACAAACAGGTCGTAGACCAGTTGGTTGGCTGAGCTCGATAAAAACATGGTTCTGGTCCGAGGTCCTGGGTTCAAAACTCGGCTTCAACATATATATTTATTATTATTATTTTATTTTTTTTAAACTTCTTCCTCTTGGTAAAAATACCAAACGAACTCCAAAAATAGCATAAAAATACTCTAAAAATTTCTAAACATCTCTAGAATTTTTATATAGCATTTCTAAATATTTTTGAATTATTTTTGGGACTTAAAATGAGGAAATTTGGGTCGTTACAGGTTGGCTCGGCTACGTCACCACCAGGGCGCCCTGAAGGTTCCAGGCACCCCGAACCTCCTATATAAGGAGGGTCAAGGCTGAAGCTCAAAACACAACTCACGATCAGATCTTCAGTGCTCCTGGGTTCAAAACCCGGCTTCAACATATATATTTATTATTATTTTTTTATTTTTTTTAAACTTCTTCCTCTTGATAAAAATACCAAACAAACTCCAAAAATAGCATAAAAAAACTCTAAAAATCTCTAGAATTTTTCTATAGAATTTCTAAATATTTTTGAATTATTTTTGGAACTTAAAATGAGGAAATTTGGGTCGTTACAGGTTGGCTCGGCTACGTCACCACCAGGGCGCCCTGAAGGTTCCAGGCACTCCGAACCTCCTATATAAGGAGGGTCAAGGCTGAAGCTCAAAACACAACTCACGATCAGATCTTCAGTGCTCCTGCGACGCTGCTAAAAGCTCATCGACAAGTTTTATTTCTTCCTGTCTTAGTTTTCATAATTATCGGTATTTTCTTTACTAATAATTCTTGTAATTTCATTGTAACTCTGATTTTGAATTATTAGTAATTGTCCACCGAAAGCACCCTTGTGTGTGGGCCTTGGAGTAGGAGTCGACACAAGCTCCGAACCAAGTAAAAGAACTTGTGTTAGCCTTGCTCTTCCTTTCCTTACTTTTTTTCCGCTGCTTAACTCTTTACGAAGATTTTTTGTTTTCGATATTCACCCCTCCCTCTATCAATTCTTTACGATCCAACAAGTGGTATCAGAGCAGGTACCACTCTGACTTGGTGCAACCACCAGTCAGACAAGGGGGTGACATTTCTTTCCAATTTTTTTTCTCTTCCGGCTTTTCAGTTTTTCGCATAATTCCAAACTGGTATTATTACCCTTTTGGAAAGTTTTTTCATTGTAATTAAATCTAAATTGGTGCAACACTAATTTGGTTCTCTTTATTCTTAATTATTCCCGCACTACTAATCCAAGACTAAGTCTTGGAATTGTGTTTATTGCTGTTGTTGGTGTGGGAAGCATCCGACGATCGAACCCAAGTTTTGATAATGGCAAAGGGTTCAAAGTTAAGTCTTGTTGTTATCTAACATGTTGAATGAGTGTTTCAGGAAAGTCCTAACTGCGGTTAGGCAAAGGTGAAAGTCCTAGGGAGTGGTAACCCTAGGTCCTAGGGGGCGGTAACCCTAGGTGGAAGAAAGTCCTAGCTGCGGTTAGGCAAAGGGAAAACCCTAGGGGGCGGTAACCCTAGGTCATAGGGGGTGGTAACCCTATGCGGAAAGTCTTGGCAGGTCGATGGCTTCAGGCAAAAGTCCTAGGGGGTGGTAACCCTAGGTGGAAAGTCCTGGTGTCGCGAACCAGGTGAAAGACTGGACTAGCCGGGAAGCGAATGTTCAGCAGAAAGTCCGGAAGCGTCGAGTGCTGAGCAAAAGTCCAGTCAATCTGGAGGATCGTACTGGCAACAGGTAAATCTCCTGAGGGGAGTAGGTGAGGACGCGTTCCCCGTAAAGGGAACAGTAGGCGTCGAGTCGACCTAGGGTTTCCGGTTGGAAATCCGAAGTCAGACTCGGACAGTCCGGAGACTGTCTTTATTATTTCTTCTATTATGTTTTATGTGCTAACTTTGTGTTGCAGGATATTATTTGGGACTAACATGTCTTGCAGGTACAAAATAAGGAATCTTTTCCTCAGATGAACAGTGTCCGAGGCGCCTCCATGGAGCTTGGAGGCGCCTCGGGTGCAAAAGCTGACCTGGCTGCGAAGCATCAATGGAGGCACCTTGAAGGGAGTATAAGGCGCCTTGGAAGGCGCCTTGAGTAGGGTTTAAGGCGCCTTAAGCAGATGAAGTTCGACCAGTTCAAGCTTGATCCACGCGGAGGACTCGGCAGCATGGAGGCGCCTTGAACAACCTTCAAGGCTCCTTGAACACCCTTTATAAGGGGGTTTCGACCAGCACTTCAAATAATCAAGTTCCAGGCTTTCTTTCTTCAACGTGCTGCTAACAAAGTCATTCCGAAGTGCTGCTGCAACATTCCGACGACCCGGAGCTCTGTCTTTCTTCTTCTTTAAGTTGTCGGTACAAAGTTATTTTAATACTTTCATTGTAATTAGTAATTCTTTTCGAGCTTATAGTTTTTGCCCACCGGAAGCGATCAAGGATCGCGGGCCTTCGAGTAGGAGTCGCCTTAGGCTCCGAACGAAGTAAATCCCTTTGTGTCTTTGTGTTTATTCTATTCCGCTGCATTTTAATTACTCCGATAGTTTTCCGATAATCGAATGAAATAGCCACGAGCGCTATTCACCCCCCCCTCTAGCGCGTCTCGATCCAACAATTGGTATCAGAGCGAGGTCGCTTTGAACTGGTGCAACCACCATTCAAGCATTTTTCGTTTGCATTTTTCGTGGCATTTTAATTACGCCTTTCGTTTTTTCCCTCCAAAACTGTTTTTGAAAAATTAATTTTCATCTTTTCACCATTGGTTGGAATTAACGAAATATTGCGTTTTCAAAAATTTGTGGTAATATTTTTTAATATTATTTTAATAATATTTTATTTTATTTTCTCGAAATTCCTGAATTACTATCTTTATTTCTCTCCCGCACTACTATCTTTATTTCTCTCCCGCACTACTAATCCGAGATTGTTCTTTTAAAATGGCATTCCGAGAAGGATTCTGCACCGTCCGACCGCCGCTCTTTTCTGGCGAGGACTTTGGATACTGGAAGAACCAGATGGAATACCACCTCAAGAAGCAAGTCGAGATGTGGATCATCATCCAGACCGGACTCGAACTTCCACGTGACGACACCGGAGAACTTATCTCATGCATCAACTGGGATTCTAGCACAATGAAAAAAGTTGAAGGCGATGCCAAAGCAACCTGCATGCTACAATGTGGCCTAACCAATGAAGAACTGAACCGCATCGGCCCCTTCGCAAGTGCAAAAGAGTTGTGGCAAAAGTTGATGGAACTACACGAGGGCACTTCCGACGCTCAAGTAAGTAAGCATAATTTAATAAATGATTTATTTGAATTAGATGAGCAGAATAATACTACTTCGGCTGAGGAAGGTATTATTATGGTTGCAGGTACAAGTAAGACAGAGGAAAAGATATGGTCCGAGTCTTCAGATGAATCCGGGTCGGATGTAGAAGAACCGACGAGCTTCCTCGCTCTACCAGTACTAGCAACCGTGGCGGAAGCTGAGTCCGAGTATGAGTCAGAAACCGAGAGCGAATCCGAGACTGAGTTTGATCGAAGCCACGAATCCGCATTTGTTTCCGAAGGACCAAAACCCACTGTAAGTTCACTACTCGCAGAATTTCAATTAGATAACTTGCATGAATTATTACCTTACTTAGTAAAAAAGTTGGCTAAATCGAACGTCCGGGTTAAGTCGCTCCAAAAGGAGGTAACAACCCTTAAGGAAGCGACTGACTCGAGTTCTTTAACTGAGTCAGTTCAAATTGAAAGTTCAACTCAAGTCCAACAACTTGAGGAAGAAAATTCCAATTTGAAAGCTCAAATTAAAGAACTCAAGGACACGTTGGAACGGTTCACCTTGGGCTCCAAGAATCTGGATCTGATTCTTGGAAAACAGCGAGCCGTTTACAACAAAACTGGACTTGGATTTAAAACTAAAATAAAATACAAATCATATTTATCGCTAGTTAATAGAAATAATAGAAAAATTCTCCAAGCATGGGTGCCAAAATCTAACTTGGTTAATCAAGTTGGAACTGGTCACTATTGGGTCCCCAAGGATCAAGTCTATTACCTTGATAGACCATATCGAGGCTATGATCCAGGGGGAGCTAATAGAAAAACAATATTAAGAACATAATTCAAATTAAAAACTCAATTAAAAATTCAAATTTAAATTCAAAATTCAAAATTCAATTAAAAATTTGAAATTAAATTAAAAATTAAAAATTCAATTAAAAATTCTAAATTCAATTAAAAATTCGATTAAAAATTCAAAATTCAAAATTCAATTAAAAATTTGAAATTAAATTAAATTCGAAATTCAATTCGAAATTAAAAGTAAATTTCAACTTAAGTTAAATAAAAATAGATGGAGGATTCAGACTCGCTGGCACCCCCAACTGAACTACTCGAAATGGGTAAAACAAGAGTAGATTACTCGGTAGGGTAATTAAGCTTAGATCAAAACGGGCTAGGTTTAACTTGACCCACAGTACTGATGAAGTTTTTGGATGATAGTACGTTAGGGAAGCTTGGGCATCGCATGTCTAGGAAGATATGGCTTCGACCTGGTGCATTTGGCCAAGTGGAACTGACCGAAGCTACCCTTAAATGGATCCTAACTAGTTAGACCAAGGTTTAGTATTAAGCTCAATGGGTAGGACTATTTGGGAAACCTCGAAGGCATGGTTACTTTAATGAGTACCTTGTGACTCACCATAGCCCAGAAGTTTATCCAAAGAATGCTTACTTGTTGAACCCAAAGCTGAACCTGAATCTAACACAAAGTTAAACCAGACCCTTAAATTCAACCATAATTCATCTCACAACAATTATAGGGTTCCCTGATTGACAATTTTAGATCGGGTGAGATGATTAGGAAATTAAATTATTAAAATTGACTTAACTTAAATCAAGTTAATTAACAATTAAATTATTTTAACTTGAATTATTTTCAAATCTAACTTATTTTAAAACTCAGTTTCTAAATCATTCTAAATTGTCTAAAATTATTTTTCAAAGATTAATTAACTTTAAAATTATTATTTTTGATTAATTAACTTTAAAATTATCTTTCAAAAATTATTTTTCAAATTTAATTAACTTTAAAATTATCTTTCAAAAATTATTTTTCAAATTTAATTAACTTTAAAATTATTTTTCAAAATTATTCAACTCAAAAATCTTTCAAAATCATTTTAAAAATCTTTTTAAACTTCATTTCAAAATTATTTCAAAAATCTTTCAAAATCATTTTAAAAATCTTTTTAAACTTCATTTCAAAATTATTTCAAAAATCTTTCAAAATCTTTTTAAACTTCATTTCAAAATTATTTCAAAAATCTTTCAAAATCATTTTAAAAATCAGTTTAAAAATCTTTCAAAACTTAATTTCAAAATTATTTGAAAAATTCTTCAAAATCATTTTAAAAATCTTTAAACTTTAGGGCTCTGATACCTGATCAACACCAATTAGATAATTTGATTATTATTTAAACTTAACTCATGCTTGGACTTAAAGACCAACTGAATAAATAACCTAAAATTTTAGCTACTCTCTCTCTTCAACCTAAAAATTAACAAGTTCTTTTTCAAAAATAAGTATTATTTTATTCAAAATTAAGCTAAGTCCCTTTTTCACTTAAGCTATATTTTCAAAATTTAATGTTTGCAAAAGGCTCAGCTAAGTGACTCATATAGCAACTTTCAAACTTAGTCATCTTTTTAAATTTTTGCTGAGTTACCTATTAGATTCATTCTATACTTAGCTAAAAGTATTAAAAGCATATTCCTTTACTTGCAAAATTTAACTCATGGTTTTCAAAAAAAAATTTTGCCAAGTAAAAAGAGCCTTCAAAATAATTTGCCTCCAAAATTCTTTAAAATCTAGCTAAGATTTCTAAACTTAGTTACATATTTTTTTCTCTTTTCCTCTAAAACCAACTAAGTTTACAAAGAGGCTAAAGTCATCCTGCAAGTTATCCATAAATTAGCCTTTTTAACTTAGGAGAAAAATAACTAACAAATTTTTCAATTACTAGCTAAGTGTTTCACAAGCATTTTTCCAAAGACTAAAACTATTTTTTTCTAAAAACTTAAAACATGCTTTCCAACTGCCTTATTTTTTGACATATGGCAAAGGAGGAGAGTAGGAAATTCAAAATCATTCAAAATCAAAAGTAAAAAGTTTTTTATTAAGGGGGAGAGTAGGTAATTCAAAAGTAAAACTTTATTTAAATTCAAAAAGGAAGCCCTCTATTAAGGGGGAGCTTCACAAAAGTTTAAGTGTTAGCTTAAGTTAGGCGTTCATTTGAATTTATGTACTTAAGCTTGCTCACTTAAAACTTTTTAACTTACTTATGCATTTGTTTTTACTTAACTTTGAATTTGGGTTGTCATAATCAAAAAGGGGGAGATTATTGGTGTGGGAAGCATCCGACGATTGAACCCAAGTTTTGATAATGGCAAAGGGTTCAAAGTTAAGTCTTGTTGTTATCTAACATGTTGAATGAGTGTTTCAGGAAAGTCCTAACTGCGGTTAGGCAAAGGTGAAAGTCCTAGGGGCCGGTAACCCTAGGTGGAAGAAAGTCCTAGCTGCGATTAGGCAAAGGGAAAACCCTAGGGGGCGGTAACCCTAGGTCATAGGGGGTGGTAACCCTATGCGAAAAGTCTTGGCAGGTCGATGGCTTCAGGCAAAAGTCCTAGGGGGTGGTAACCCTAGGTAGAAAGTCCTGGTGTCGCGAACCAGGTGAAAGACTGGACTAGCAGGGAAACGGATGTCCAGCAGAAAGTCCGGAAGCGTCGAGTGCTGAGCAAAAGTCCAGTCGATCTGGAGGATCGTACTGGCAACAGGTAAATCTCCTGAGGGGAGTAGGTGAGGACGCGTTCCCCGTAGAGGGAACAGTAGGCGTCGGGTCGACCTAGGGTTTCCGGTTGGAAATCCGAAGTCAGACTCGGACAGTCCGGAGACTGTCTTTATTATTTCTTCTATTATGTTTTATGTGCTAGCTTTGTGTTGTAGGACATTGTTTGGGACTAACATGTCTTGCAGGTACAAAATAAGGAATCTTTTCCTCAGATGAACAGTGTCCGAGGCGCCTCCATGGAGCTTGGAGGCGCCTCGGGTGCAAAAGCTGACCTGGCTGTGAAGCATCAATGGAGGCACCTTGAAGGGAGTATAAGGCGCCTTGGAAGGCGCCTTGAGTAGGGTTTAAGGCGCCTTAAGAAGATGAAGTTCGACCAGTTCAAGCTTGATCCACGCGGAGGACTCGGCAGCATGGAGGCGCCTTGAACAGCCTTCAAGGCTCCTTGAACACCCTTTATAAGGGGGTTTAGACCAGCACTTCAAATAATCAAGTTCCAGGCTTTCTTTCTTCAACGTGCTGCTAACAAAGTCATGTTGGTGCAACATCCCTCAGGTCAAGGTTGACCTGGTTGACCAAGCTGAGTCTTGGTTTGAGTTTAGATGTTTGACAATAAGAAATTGATTGAAGAAGAGTCAAGTAGGTCAAGGGAGTGACCGGATACTTGACTGGAAAGTCCTAGTGAGTGAAGCTAGGCAGAAGGAAATCCTGATGAGTGAAGCCAGGTGAAAGTCCTAGTGAGTGAAGCTAGGCAGAAGGAAATCCTGGTGAGTGAAACCAGGTGAAAGTCCTAGTGAGTGAAGCCAGACAAGGGAAAATCCAGATGGATCAAGGATGATCAGACATCTGGTGGAAGTCCAAGTAGGTCAAGGGAGTGACCGGATGTAACGACACACCCTTCTTACTACTACTCGCTAAGGGCGACCGTCACCTAACTACTACTCTACTTACTAGTGTCACTGACGCTATTATTAGCAATACTTAGATTTATCACGGTTCAGAGGAATTCCTACCGAAAAATTTCGGCAGAGTCTCCCCTGTACCGGTGACCAAATCCATAGTACATAAGATATATACGCAGCCACAGGAGGCTGGAACTCATTTTTCACAACCACGCAGTTATAAAAACAATAGTAAAGACAACCAACTATATCACTCCACAAATAATTAAAGTGACTAAATGCATATGCGGAAATAAACTCAACTACAATCTCACAAACTTCATAATAGTGTTAAAGAAAAGAACTAAAGCATAAACTCTAATCAAATAGGTCCTGCAGGTTTGATAACACTCTCTGGATCTCTCCATAGTCGCAGTCATCACACACCTTCATCACCACCACCATCCTGTCGTCTCCCTTCATATCTTAGCTTTTCCTTTATCTGCAGTAGGAGGAAAGAAAATAGATCTATAAGTGAAACGCTTAGTAAGTACTAATCTATCTCACAAAAACTCGAAGTGCATAAAAAGTAATGCAATAATACTGAAACTGAAATGCTAACGCAAATCTGCATGTGCTCATGGTATACAGAAAATGAAACTGGATACTAAACATGCTCACTATCTAACAGGATAATAAGAAATTAATACTGTAAGCTTAGAATTAAAGAAACTAACTTTTTATTCATTCTAAGCATAAAACTTGTTTCAATTTCCTATATCCTTGTAATAGAAATTAATCTTTTAATTTCTATCTTTTACTTTCTTCTTCTTTCTTTCTTCTTTTTCTTTTATTTTCTTTGGGCCCAGGCTTAGTACCATCTTAGTTTTGCGCGCTCTCTAATAGTGACTGGGGTAGCGAGCCTCCAACCCTATGAGGATAAAGACCTCGGTCTTACCAGGGCCAAGACCTCGGAATTGGTCACCTGGATTTGTTTAAAGATAACCTCGGAAGTCGGGTACTAGCCTCTTACTTTAATTTACTTGTTATATCTTTTTAACTAGACTTTAGTCTTTTTCTTTACTCATGCTTCTTATAATCTTTTATTAGAGTTTATTAGAATCCTGTAGATATTTCTAACAAGTATAGGATTACAACTAACCAAGCATGCTATATAAAAATAACACAAGGGAAGCAGATCTGAAATCTCTAAGCATGTTATAAAATAAAGCAAAAGAAAGCTAATTTGGATTTCCTAAATATGCGGTGATAAAAGCAAAAGAAGCAAATCTGAACTTACTAATCATGCTATAAAATAGAGCAAAAGAAAGCTAATTTGTACTTCCTAAACATGCTGTAAAATAGAGCAAAAGAAAGCTAACTTGGACTTTCTAAACATGCTGTAAAATAAAGCAAAAGAAAGCTAACTTGGACTTTATAAACATGCTGTAAAATAGAGCAAAAGAAAGCTAACTTGGACTATCTAAACATGCTGTAAAATAGAGCAAAAGAAAGTTAATTCAAACTTGCTAGTCATGCTATAAAATAGAGCAAAAGAGAGCTAATTTGGACTTTCTACGCATGCTGTAAAATAGAGCAAAAGAAAGCTAATCTAACCTTACTAATCATGCTACAAAATAGAGCAAAAGAAAACTAATTTGATCTTGCTAATCATGCTACAAAATGGAGCAAAAGAAAACTAATTTGATCTTGCTAATCATATTACTAAATTTACATTGTTACTCTAAACTATACATGGTCAAAGTGCCCCTAATTAAATCAGGAAATTGTCCTAACCCTTAGATCAGTGACCAAACATTTGTGGTAAGAATCTGGAACAGAACTATGTAACTAGACACAATAGTAGCATAAAATCTAAGTACGCAGAACGTTTGATTTGCTACCCAAAATCTGAAAGGTTTCTTTCGGTTTAGTGGCACGGCAGGAACTAGTGCTACATGTTGCTATCCATTGCAGTGTCCACAAAGAACCCACGAACTAGTCATGCTCTTCTTTGTGCTCACTGTCTGCCCACAGAAACACATGGACAACAATTACCTAACCATCAATTCACGGTAGAAAAATGAAAATGGCAGCAATCATCTAAAACAAAGAAAACCACTTATCTAAGGGTTTCATCTTTATTCATGTAAATAAAATCTACACCACAGCACTCATCCAATCAAGGAAAACTCACGGCAGAAAACTAAAGAACCCAAAAATCCTTACAACGTGCTTGAATTCAAAATGAACAAAGAACACAATTTCTTGACCTTAACATGCTATGCTCATGAAAAGGAAAGGGCAACTTGCTGTGCAGCCAAATACTAAGTCTAGGGTTCATGCTAGGCCTCGGAAGCAAGGAAAAATCAAAACGGAAAACCCGAAACAACTCCTACCGCAGGTGAGTAGTACTTACTGACGATTCTTGGACTTACAACCGACGGAGGAAGAAAGGGGAAGACTTTTAGGGCTCGGCGGCTTGCAAAATTTTGGCTTCCTCTTGTACCCGCGAGCTCCTCTCCGTCGGGATCACCACCCACGGTGAAGGATCACTGGAATAAGGCTTCGCCGGCGCCGGAGACACAAAACCTAGCTTCCTCTTGGTTTCCGCCGAGAGAGAAGGCGCCGTCGCGAGGGAGAAGGAGAAGAAAGATTTCGGGAGAAAATGTTGGGTTTTTTGAAAATCCAAAACCTAATTCCCTTTTATATATAAGGGTTTTATTCCAAACTATACTATATCCTTAATTCTTTCTATATAGGGTTAATAGAAATCTCCTAGCTTAGTTGGTCAGGCTGGTTTTGGCTTGGGTCAGTCTGACCCGAGGTCTCGGGTTCAAACCTCGCTTCCAACGTTTTTTGCCTAAACTTCTTTGGTTTTATAAAAATACTAAACGACCTCCAAAAATTACGCAAAAATACTCTAAAAATTTCTAAAAATCTCTAGAATATTTTAAAAGCATTTTCAAATATCTTTATGGACATTTGAAACTCAGAATAGGGAAAATTGGGTCGTTACACCGGATACTTGGCACGACGAGTAAAGTCCAAGTGGGTCAAAGGGATTGACCAGACACTTGGTGGGAAGTCCTAGCAGGTCAAAGGAGTGATCAGATGCTAGGCATGATGTACTAACAGGTCAAGGTTGACCGGGTGTTGGTTTGAGAGGCTTGGGACTTGGTTTTGGATAAAAACCAAGTGCTGGATCGATCCGTGGATCGATCAGTGGATCGATCCAGGCCTTTCCTAGCGAACAGAGAGCCTCTGGATCGATCCGTGGATCGATCCAGATGTCCCAATCGATCAGTGGATCGATTGGGACGCGGCTGCTTCACGCGATAAGCGCTGGATCGATCCGTGGATCGATCCAGGCGTTTTCCCCAGAGCACAGAGGCGCTCTGGATCGATCCGTGGATCGATCCAAAGCCTCCCCGATCGATTGGGAACATTCGAATCGATCGGGATCCGACCGTTGCGTCGTGTTTATAGCCGCAGGCGAGCGTTGTCTTCGGCATCTTTTTTCATATTCATCTCAGATCTTTCGCCAGCTCCTCCACAGCGCTCACAAAGCTTAGATCGCCAGTTCTTGAAGGATCTTGGAAGCTCTCCAAGTCAAGAGGCGGATCAAAGCCAAGAAGAGAAGCTAGGGTTAGAGTTTTGCACTCATTGTAAGCTTGTATTTCTTGTATCCTTTCCCTCTCTTCTTGCATTGAGTTGTGTAGGGCTTCTCCGCCCTTGGTAGTAACCATAAAGGAGAGTTTTATTAGTGGAGGGTGTGTGTGTTGGTGTGGATCTTTGGATTAGTCACCTCTTGTGAGGTGGATACCAAGTAAACCAACCGTGTTAGCGTTGTGTGATTGTTTCTTTGTATTTCCGCTGCACATCTTTGAAGGAAGAAGCACCGCCGAGCACCGAGCGAACGCGACGAGCTATTCACCCCCCCCCCCCCCTCTAGCTACTTTTGGACCTAACAAGTGGTATCAGAGCAAGGCGCTCTTCACCGGAATCATCGCCGGGAGGGTCAAGCATAACAAGAAAAGCTAGAGGGTGAAGAAGTTGGAGCAAATTCTTCAAGTTCAAGATTTTATCAAGCTCAACTTCAAGATGCAATTCCAAGATGGACTTGGATTTGACACAAGGGTGGCTCCACCATACACTTCCACGAGTTTCGATTCTTGGAAATCAAGAATCGAAAATTTCCTTATGATGGAGATAGAGCAATGGTTTGCTCTAATGGAAGGCTTCGAGACTCCAAGAAATTCCAAGGGCAAGCTTCTCAAGAAAAGCAAATGGAGCTCGGAGCAAATCCAAAGGTGCGAGGCAAATGACAAAGTGACCAAGCTTTTGGTCAATTTATTGCCAAGCACCATCCTTTGCAAAATTGGAGAATTTGAAGATGCAAAGGAACTATGGAGCAAATTGGCCAAGCTTCATGAAGAGATCCCCTCCACTGTACAAGATCATGAAGAATCCAGAGAGGATGACTCTTTGGTGCAAGACCAAGAGGAGGACTCCGAGGTTGAGAGATGCTCAACCTCCGAAGAAGAGGAAATCCAAGAAGCTTCATCCTCAAGGGAATGCAACGAAGGGAACAAGGAGGGAGCATACTCCTTGTTTCATGTTCAAGATGATGAAGCCTCCACCTCTAGGATTGAGGGGGAGCAATCCTTGGTGACGCCGGATCAAGAAGAAGGAGAAACTTCTACATCCGGGTCAAGTGAAGAAGAAGAAGATGGTGCCACCTCCAACATTCAAGAAATATCAAATGGAGGAGCAAGTGCCATCCCTACACAAGAAGGTATAAATGTTTCAATTAAAAATAAAAATTATATAATATGTTTTGAGTGTAGGGAAAGTGGGCACTACAAGAGCAAGTGTCCCAACTTGGCCAAGAAGAAGGGTCAAGTGACACAAAAGGGCAAGGAGAAGCCCAAGGAGACCACCCCCGGGACAAAGAAGAGCATGGAGCACATTGTGTGCTTCTCGTGTCAACAAAAAGGGCATTACCGAAGTCAATGCCCTAAGGGGAAGAAGATGGTCAAGGCTCAAGGAGGCACTAGTCAAGGGGGAGCCTCCAAGGTAAAGAAGAAGGTAACATTTATTGAGCCTACTTCTTTACGTTATGGTAAAAAGCATGATAGTTCTAATTTTTATCATTTTAATGCGATTTACCATAAGAATAGAAAGCATGAGGGCTTTAAGGAAAAGCATGTGGCCCTACATGCCAAAACTACTATCCCTAAGGCTAGGAATGTAGATAAAAACCTAGGCAATAACTCTAAGGATTCCAGATACAAGCCTAGAAACAAAAATGCTCATGGATTAAATACTAAGGACCTAGTGAGAGAAAATCAAGTCTTGAGGTCAAGACTTGATAAAATGGAAAAGACCCTAAAAAGGATGGAAAATATCCTATTAGGGCAAAATGAGCATAACTTAGGGTTAGGAAAATCAAAGTCATCCAATGGCCATAGAGGTTTGGGATACAAACCAAAAGTTAAGAAGGATGTGCCTAGTTATCATAGGGTTCCATATAGTTATGGAACGAACCCTAAGTCTAGAGGTCAAGTCAAGGATATAAGGGAAGATATCCCTAGAAGTATCTTTGCAACCAAAGTGACTAAGACTTCTAAGAAGTCTAAGAAAGTCGCTAACAAGGTCACAAGGGAGGTCATCCCTAGAGTTGACCTAGAAAATGTGACCAAGGCTTCTAAGAAGCCCAACAAGGTGACTAGGAAGGTATCTAGGGAAGTTATCCCTAGTGAGTACCTAGAGCATCCAAGGAGCACCAATAGGTGTTGGGTTCCTAGGAGCATCTTCTCTACTCCATAAATGGGTTAGAGAGTGTCAACTCCGATTAGAAGGGTAGTTAACCCAACTTTGAGGAAATTGACACTCAAGGAGCATTTTCAAGGTTTTTGTTAACCTTTGAAAATGGAATGGAATTATCGTTTACTCTTTGAAAGAGTAAAATGTGCCAAATTTGAGTAGTTTTGGTTTTATTTTTAAAATGGCACATATTGGAAAATCATAAGAACTACCAAGTTGGGATTTTGGTATATTCTGAAGAAATTTAAGGTCAATCTAAGCCTTGATTTATGTGATTACTCTTGAGGAAAAATGGAATATGCCAACATTTGAGGATAAGCTTAATTTAAATTGGCATATGTTAATCAAGAGAACTAGAAATGCCCAGTTAGGTTGTCGCACTCTCTTGAAGCATTTTGGGCAATCTAGGGTTTAAATTTTAGGATTAGCTAAGATTAACGATACTTAGATAAGTAATCTAGTTATATTTTATTTATGCTAAACCTTGCCATGATTGTTTGCTCATAACATGCCATGACATCATATTTTATCTTATTTGTATTTTGCATTCATAACTTACCATGAAAAATACAAAAATACCATGTCATGTCATACATACATCATGTAGTTATAGAAATCTTTCTTTTGAAAGCTATTTTATTTTGATGTATGCAATAACCTTATCATGCATTAGTTTTATTTCCTAAATTTAAGGACAAATGGCATTAGTTTAACAAGTGGCATTTGTTTACAACAAGTGGAATAAACAAGTGGCATTTGTTTAACAAGTGAATCAACAAGTAACATCCTTTGTGGATGTCTACCTCTCAAAATGCCTAGATAGATATGCATGATCCCTAGAATAGGGCAAAACCAAAATCTTACATCTCACAAAGACCTATAAGATGACTTGTATGTGTTTCAGTGAATATTAGATACAAGTGAGATGTTAGGATGATGAACAAAACTCAAGATGTTGACTTAGTGCATTCTTTTGAGTTTTTAAGTTCATCAAAACACATAGTTATGTGTTTTCCCACCATTGGGAAAGCTAATGTACAAGTCATGTGCATTATGCCCAAGGAACATGATGGGATATTGGTTTTGAAAATGTTTTTAAAAAATGATTTTGGAAAACCTTGGTGAAGGCTATTTTTTGATAGTAATCACCATTGAATAGTTAGACACAAACTTGAAGAAAACACTAAAGTTTTTGCAAGTTTTCAAGGTTGTGTCAATCTTTGAAAATATGATGTATTTTCATAGAAAACTATTTTTCCATGATAAATTATACCCTAAATAATGTCTACACGAAATTTCATGATTTTTGGATTTTTGTAGGATTTTCTAGGGGTTTCTGAAGTTGACTGAAATCATTTTTCAGCAACTATCAGACCTCAATCGATCCACGGATCGATTGGGAGCAAGCTTCTCGCGAACAGAAGCTTGCTGGATCGATCAGCCGATCGATCCACAAGAATTGACTCGATCAGTGGATCGATTCAGTTGGTTCAATCGATTGGATCCCAACTCCAATCGATCCAAGTTGCTGATTTTGGCTGGGAAGTCCTGATTTCAGCATCATTGAACCATGTTTAGTCTATGTAACCATTCCAAACCCTCAAAATACATTTGTATACATAAAAAGGGTGTTTTCATGTTGAAAACAAGAATGGATCGGTTAAGGTAGACTAAATTGAAGTTTAGGTTGAGGTTTGTTTCAAATTTTGAACATTTGAACCTCAAAACTTCTAAATTTGGGTTTCCTAAAGGTTTAGGGATTCCAAGTCATTGTTGGTGCAATGACAGAAGTTACCACCATGTCTTTAGGGGGAGGGACTCTTTAAAGGCATGAAAATTATTATTCATAAACCTTGGAAGGTGGTTAACCTTCCGTTAAGAAATTTCTCATGGATGAGTGTCTGAACTTGAAATGGGGAGTGGATATCCTCAGTATTTCAAGTGGTCTCAAGTAGTTGAAAAATGCTCAAGGTTGGGCATTTGTCTACATTGAGGAAGAAGTGAAGGATAAATGAAGGGTATGAGACCTTCATTATCGTGTTGATCACAACGAGTGATGTTGTGAACAACGATGGACAACTCTTCAGGGGGAGAGTCAACAATGGATTTGTTGAAGTATGCCCGAAATTGAGGCATGGGTTGATGTGTGCCTGAAGATGGGTTGAGCAAGCCCTACGAGGGAGTTTGATGTGTGCCAATAGGGGGAGAATGAAAGGACTTGTAAAAGAGAGTAAGTTAGGTTTTCATTATCTAAGAGGGAGTTTGCCCTCTTAGGGGGAGAATGAAGAGCTTAATTTATGCTTTCATTACCTAGTGGCATGAAGAATGAGGCTATGGGATTAGCCTAACTTACATGTGGCATTGTAAGTGTTATTGTGGTATTGTCAAACATCAAAAAGGGGGAGATTGTTGGTGCAACATCCCTCAGGTCAAGGTTGACCTGGTTGACCAAGCTGAGTCTTGGTTTGGATTTAGATGTTTGACAATAAGAAATTGATTGAAGAAGAGTCAAGTAGGTCAAGGGAGTGACCGGATACTTGACTGGAAAGTCCTAGTGAGTGAAGCTAGGCAGAAGGAAATCCTGGTGAGTGAAGCCAGGTGAAAGTCCTAGTGAGTGAAGGTAGGTAGAAGGAAATCCTGGTGAGTGAAGTCAGGTGAAAGTCCTAGTGAGTGAAGCTAGGCAGAAGGAAATCCTGGTGAGTGAAGCCAGGTGAAAGTCCTGGTGAGTGAAGCCAGGCAAGGGAAAATCCAGATGGATCAAGGATGATCAGACATCTGGTGGAAGTCCAAGTAGGTCAAGGGAGTGACCGGATACTTGGCACGACGAGTAAAGTCCAAGTGGGTCAAAGGGATTGACCAGACACTTGGTGGGAAGTCCTAGCAGGTCAAAGGAGTGATCAGATGTTAGGCATGATGTACTAACAGGTCAAGGTTGACCGGGTGTTGGTTTGAGAGGCTTGGGACTTGGTTTTGGGTAAAAACCAAGTGCTGGATCGATTCGTTGATCGATCCAGGAGCTGGATCGATCAGTGGATCGATCCAGGCCTTTCCTAGCGAACAGAGAGCCTCTGGATCGATCCGTGGATCGATCCAGA
Source organism: Zingiber officinale (assembly GCF_018446385.1). Taxonomy (NCBI): domain Eukaryota; kingdom Viridiplantae; phylum Streptophyta; class Magnoliopsida; order Zingiberales; family Zingiberaceae; genus Zingiber; species Zingiber officinale. The sequence goes on from NC_055995.1 coordinate 7,910,018, forward strand.
TGTCCCAATCGATCAGTGGATCGATTGGGACGCGCGATAAGCGCTGGATCGATCCGTGGATCGATCCAGGCGTTTTTCCCAGAGCACAGAGGCGCTCTGGATCGATCCGTGGATCGATCCAAAGCCTCCCCGATCGATTGGGAACATTCGAATCGATCGGGATCCGACCGTTGCGTCGTGTTATAGCCGCAGGCGAGCGTTGTCTTCGGCATCTTTTTTCATATTCATCTCAGATCTTTCGTCAACTCCTCCACAGCACTCACAAAGCTCAGATCGCCAGTTCTTGAAGGATCTTGGAAGCTCTCCAAGTCAAGAGGCGGATCAAAGCTAAGAAGAGAAGCTAGGGTTAGGGTTTTGCACTCATTGTAAGCTTGTAAGCTTGTATTTCTTGTATCCTTTCCCTCTCTTCTTGCATTGAGTTGTGTAGGGCTTCTCCGCCCTTGGTAGTAACCATAAAGGAGAGTTTTATTAGTGGAGGGTGTGTGTGTTGGTGTGGATCCTTGGATTAGTCACCTCTTGTGAGGTGAATACCAAGTAAACCAACCGTGTTAGCGTTGTGTGATTGTTTCTTTGTATTTCCGCTGCACATCTTTGAAGAAACAAGCACCGCCGAGCACCGAGCGAACGCGACGAGCTATTCACCCCCCCCCCCTCTAGCTACTTTTGGACCTAACAAGTCATTCCGAAGTGCTGCTGCAACATTCCGACGACCCGGAGCTCTGTCTTTCTTCTTCTTTAAGTTGTCGGTACAAAGTTATTTTAATACTTTCATTGTAATTAGTAATTCTTTTCGAGCTTATAGTTTTTGCCCACCGGAAGCGATCAAGGATCGCGGGCCTTCGAGTAGGAGTCGGCTTAGGCTCCGAACGAAGTAATCCCTTTGTGTCTTTGTGTTTATTCTATTCCGCTGCATTTTAATTACTCCGATAGTTTTCCGATAATCGAACGAAATAGCCACGAGCGCTATTCACCCCCCCCCTCTAGCGCGTCTCGATCCAACAGCTGCTTTATTGAGTGCAGGGTCATCATGTCTCAAATCAAAGGTTTCAGTACGGTGTGGCCTCCCCTATTCAACGGGAACGACTTTCTGTACTGGAAGAAAAGGATGGAGGTTTACTTGAAGACAGATTTCGACCAGTGGCTCAACGTCATGAAAGCCTACAAAAAACTCGTTGACAACTCCGGAATTCTGATAGACCCGGAACAGTGGACTTCGGACTTGAAGAAGAAAGCTTCGACGGAGAACAAGGCGATCAACACGTTACAATGCGGATTGACAAGGGAAGAGCTGAACCGGGTAGGACCACACCAGAACGCTAAAGAGCTATGGGACAAGTTAATCGAGCTGCACGAAGGGACCAGTAACGCAAAGGTAACGAAACAAGATTTACTATTAAATAGAATATTTAATATAAAAATACAGGAAGGAGAAACGGCAAGTCAGCTCCACGCGAGGATCAAGGACATCCTCAACGGGCTCCACGCGATAGACCACCAGATGGATAACAGAGACTTGATAAGGTACACGTTAAACGCATTTCCACGCAATAGTTTGTGGGCATCCATCGTGGATGCCTACAAAATTTCTAAAAATTTGTCAAAATTAAAATTAGACGAACTCTTTTGTGAATTAGAACTACATGAACAAACTAACGCTAAATCCGAGAAAGGTATAGCTTTGTTTGCAGGTTCGTCCAAAGAAAAGAAGAACAAGCCTGAACCTGAAGAAGATTCTGACCAAAACTCTGACGATGAAGAGCACCTGGTGAACCTGGTAAGGAAGATGTTCACCAGGAGAAAGAAGAGCTTCAGCAAGAAGGACCTTCAGAAGATCAATTCTCCAACAGAATCAAGGAATGTGACGTGCTTCGGATGCAACAAGAAGGGCCATTACAAGAATGAGTGTCCAAGATTGAAGAACGACAAACCGAAGACGACCAAAAAGAAGACTCTCAAAGCGACGTGGGATGACACCTCCTCGGACGAATCGGAGGCCGAAAATCAGAAGCACCAGAGTCATCTTGCGCTAATGGCCTACGAAGCTGAGTCGGAAGGCGAATCAGAAGACGGGTCCGAACCCGAATCGAGCCACGAGTCTGTACTCGTTTCCGAAGGTCCCGAAGAGGTATATCTCAACTTAAATCGAAAATTCTTTAAAATTATTTCGTGTTTGAATAATAAATTAGTTAAATTAGAAAAGGTAAATGAATTGCTCCTTGAAGAAAATCAAAATCTCAAAGAACAAATCACGAATAACAATCCAACTCAAGATCTAACACTTAAGGAAGAGAATTCATCATTAAAAATAGAAATTAACAATTTAAAAGGAATGTTAGAAAAATTTACAACTAGATCCAAAAACTTGGATCTAATTTTAAATAACCAAAAAGCAACTTACAACAAAACTGGACTTGGCTACAAGTCAAGTTCAAACAAAACATTTAAACCGTTAATAACACAACACAAACTAACTAGTAAAGCTTGGGTTCCGAAAGAGTGTTTAACCACGCAAGTAGGACTTAATCAATATTACATACATAAAGACAAAATATATTATGTAAAGTCAATCAAACCTAGACAAAAAAATTCAAAACCCAAGTATACTAAAACTCACCAAAACTTAGACTATCATCAAGTAAAGTATAACTATAAAAGAAATAGACATAAACCTAAAACTAAAAATTAATTTAAAAGACCAATAATTCAGAGGGAGGCTCCAGAATAGCTGACACCTCCAAAACTAACCTACCCGGAAGGGTAACCCAAACTAATCTACCCGGCAGGGTACTTAGGACCAATTAGGAAGGGGACTCAAGTTTAACTTGAAAAATGGTACTGGTGAAGTTTTGGATGATAGTACGTTAGGGAAGCTTAGTCTATGCATGTCTAGGAAGATATGGCTTCGACCTAGTGCATTTGGCTAAGTGGAACTGATCGAAGCTACCCTTTATGGATCATAATTAGTCAGACCAAGGTTTTGTACTAAGTCTAGTGGATATGACTATTTGGAAAACCTTGAAGGCATGGTTATTCTAATGATGTCCAAGTGACTCACCATAGCCCAGAAGTTTATCCAGAGAATGTCTATCTGTTGAACCCAAAGTTAAACCTGAATCTAACACAAGTTAAAAACAAAACCCTAAAATTGAACCTAATTCATCTCACAAAATTATAGGACTCCTTGATTGAAAACGTAGATCAGGTGAGATGACTAAGGACCCAATTAAAATAATTAAATTAAATTAAACTAAATTAAATTAAACCAAATTAAATTAAATTAAACTAAATTAAATTAAATTAAAATTTTCTTTTAAACTTAAAAATTTATTTTAAAATTAAACTTAAAATTTTCTTTTAAACTTTAAAATTTATTTTAAAATTAAACTTAATTTTTTTTAACTTAAAAATTGATTTTAAAACTAAAATTATTTTTTTTTAAATTAGTATTTTTTTTAACTTTAAAATTTATTTTTAAACTTAAATTCCTTTTAAACTTAAAAATTCATTTTAAAACAAAACATATTTTTTAAAAAATTAATATTTTTTTTAACTTAAAAATTTATTTTTAAACTTAATTTTTTTAACTTAAAATTTATGTTTAAAATTTATTTTTTTTAAATTAAAATATTTTTAAAAAAAAATCATTTTAAAATTAATTTATTTTAAAATTAAACTTAAACTTAAAAATTCATTTTAAAATTAAACATAATTTTTTTTAACTTAAAAAAAAATTCAATTTAAATTAAACTTAAATTTTTTTAAACTTAAAATTTTATTTTAAAATTAATCTTAAATTTTTTTTAACTTAAAATTTCATTTTAAAATTAAACTTAAATTATTTTTAACTTAAAAATTTCTTTTAAAATTAAACATAAATTTTTTTAACTTAAAAATTTATTTTAAAATTAAACTTAAAATTTTTTTAACTTAAAAATTCATTTTATAATTAAACTTAATTTTTTTTAACTTAAAAATTCATTTTAAAATTAAACTTAATTTTTTTTTTTAAAAAAATAAAAAATTCTTTTAAAATTAAACTTAAATTTTTTTAAACTTAAAAATTCATTTTAAAATCAAACTTAAATTTTTTGAATTTTTTTTTAAAACTTAAAAATTTATTTTAAAATTAAACTTAAAATTTTTTAACTTAAAAATTCATTTTAAATTAAACTTAAATTTTTTAAAACTTAAAAATTATTATAAAAATTTATTTTACAAATTATTTAAAAATTTATTTTAATAATTCTTTTAAAAGTTTATTTTTAAAAATTCTTTAAAATGTATTCTTTAAAAATTTATTCTTTAAAAATCTCTTAAAAATTTATTTTTATAATTCGTGAAAATTTTATTTTCGTTAAAAATTCATTTTAAAAATCTTTTAAAATTTTATTTTAAAAATTCTTTAAAAATTTATTCATTAAAAATCATTTTAAAAATTCTTTTAAAAATCATTTTAAAAATTCATCTTAAAAATTATTTAAAAATCATTTTAAAACCATTTTAAACTTATTTAAAATATATATATATATATATATATATATTATTTTTTAAAAAAAATTATTAACAGTAACTTACAAATATTTTTAGTTTAAATATATAAAAAAAACTATCCTAAAAATTATGTTAAACTAAAACTAAAATGAAAAATAATGTAAAATTAAATTCTAACTTAAATTTAAAAGTTAATTTTAAATTAAGTTAAACCTACACTAAACTTAAAGTTAAATTAAAATCTATCTTACTTAAATTTCAATGTAATTTAACATAATTAAAGATTGACTTAAATTGAACTTTACTTAACTTATTTTAATAACTTTAATAAACTCAAAGTGATACTAACTTTAAACTAAGTTAATCCTACTTAAAAGAAAGTAAATGAAAAATTATAACGAACACTTTCATTAATCAATTAATATAAAATTTAAATTATTTTATTAAATGAAGTAAAAGTTAACCAATTATTGATGATGATTGACTGTTATTGAATTAATAATAACTTATCTTATTTTACCTTAAAACTAAAAGTTTAACTTATTACACCCGAATCTAAAATTAATTGTTTTTGGAATAATTAATTAATCAAATTAAGCAAGGATATCAACGATATAGAGATAATAATATAAGTGTTGCTAAATCATCTCCTAGAATACTTAGGTAGAAAAATGTGTTAGGGCATTGAAATTTAACACATCCAAACCTTAGCATTATATTAAGGGGGAGTAATAAAATAAGGAGGATTAATAAATTAAGGGAGAGTAATAAATTAAAAGAGTATCAAATTCAAGGGGAGGTTTATTTTTTTATTATCTCCTTAAGTGTTATTTTTTTTTAATTTTCTCTTTAAAATCTATTTAAAAAATTCTACCTCAAGTTATTTAAAAAAAATTACTTTGAAAATCTTATATTAAATATTCTTAGCAAATATTTTCAAAAGCTTTATTTTAACAATATCAGGTTCAGGGGGAGCAACAATTATTTTCACATTTTTTATTAAAAATATTTTTGAAATTAGGTTTTGAAAAATATTCTCTTAAAAATGTTTTTAACCTTTCTAAAACCAAGTCTTATATTAAATTGGTTCTCGGTTTTGAAAAGTATGTTATAAACTTGGTTTGAAAATTGGTTTTGAAAATTGAATGTTACAAACTTAGTTTTGAAACTATGATTGTTCAAACTTAAATATTGAAAATTAATTTAAGAAAATAAAAACTTAGTTTTACAAATTTGATTTTACAAACTTAACTCTGAAGAATTAGATTTTGAACATTAAATCTGATTTTTTGTAAAATTACTTTTATAAAATTTATGGTTGAAAAATGCTTCACGTTCAAACTTATCTTAAAAATTAAATTAATTTGGAAATTTGGAACTTATACACTTATATTTGAAAATTAGCCTTTATAAATTTATGGTTGCAAAATTATCTGTTGAAAATCTGCAAACTTATTACTAAGTTATTTTTCTAAACTTAGTTTTTTTTTATAACTTAGCTATTTTTCTAAAGGTTAAGAGATACTCTTTAAAGCAAAATCCTTAATTATTTTAACTCCCCCAAGTCTATCTGTTGCAATTTTTATGTATTTATAATATGTTTGTGTTTGATGAATGCCAAAGGGGGAGGGTTAGGTGGTTAAGTTAGCTAAAATAAATTTAAAATAAAAACTAACTTAAAAACCTGTTAATGTTATTTTTTTCACTAACTTGACCAAGTTGTCATTCCATCAAAAAGGGGGAGATTGTTGGTGCAGTTAGCACTAACGGTCTAACCCAGGTTTTGATGAATGACAAAATATGTTAAGTTAGTTTTGTTGTTGATCTAACACTCTGACCGAGTGTGCAGGAGAAGTCCAGACAGGTCGACGGACTGACCGGATATCTGGCACGAAGCCCAACTAGGTCGACGGGTCGACCGGATAGCTGGCACGAAGTCCAAACGGGTCGACGGGCTGACCGGATGTTTGGCACAAAGTCCAGCTAGGTCGATGGGCTGACCGGATAGCTGGCGCGAAGTCCAGACGGATCGAAGGACTGACCGGACGTCTGGCAGGTAAGTAAAGGTAAATCACTGGAGGGGAGTGACTGTGAGGACGCGTTCCCGGGAAGGGAACTTAGGCGCCGATCTACTTAAAACCATTTTGGAACTCTAAGTCGAGATCATGACTAGATTCCGGTCTCGGAAAGACGGAATCTAAGTCATACTCTTTCTATTGAATTATAAATTGTGCTAATAATCTGTTTTGCAGGATATATGAGTGCATCGGACTAACATTTTTTTTACAGGAAAGAGTCTGCTGAAAAACATGGTCCGAGCTCCCGGGAGGTACCCAGGCTCCCGGGAGGTACCCAGGCCCCCGGAGGTGAACTTTTATCCCCAACGTCACTGAGGCACGTGGAGCTTACTGATTGGCTCGGCTACGTCACCACCAGGGCGCCCTGAAGGTTACAGGCACCCCGAACCTCCTATATAAGTAGGGTCAAGGCTGAAGCTCAAAACACAACTCACGATCAGATCTTCAGTGCTCCTGCGACGCTGCCAAAAGCTCACCGACAAGTTTTATTTCTTCTTGTCTTAGTTTTCATAATTGTTGGTATTTTCTTTACTAATATTCCTGTAATTTCATTGTAACTCTGATTTCGAATTATTAGTAATTGCCCATCGAAAGCACCCTTGTGTGCGGGCCTTAGAGTAGGAGTCGACACAGGCTCCGAACCAAGTAAAAGAACTTGTGTTAGCCTTGCTCTTCCTTTCCTTACTCTTTTTCCGCTGCTTAACTCTTTACGAAGATTTTTTATTTTCGATATTCACCCCCCCCCCCTCTATCGATTATTTACGATCCAATAGTAAGATCTTTATCCACATCAATAACTTCTTCTAATCGAAGAGGTCCTAAAGTAGAAGTACTATTTCTTCCGGTTATGATATCTAACCAGGAGGAGGAAGTATTGGCTTCCATGGATCTAACTGATCTGGAAGGTTCTGATAATGGTTCAGTTTTTGTTAGACTCATTGGATTTATATGTTAAAAATTTAGAAGTAACTGGTGGTGTCTTAGGAAAGGCTTTTCCTAAAGATAATTGACTAAGATCTTTATTAAATTTAACAAATGCCTCTTTTAATTCACTTGAACCAAAGTTGCCAGACAGATGTGTTTCTAATTGAAGAAGTTTTGACTCAATCAAGGTTAAGCGATAATGAAGAGAAGTAAGAAGAGCTAGGATAATATTATTTTGTTGTATTTGAATTTGATCTCCTTTTCTGGGAAGGTCTATATGGCAATAACCATCTTCTTTTGTTGTAGAAAACTGTCTTGTGTATTCTACAGCATCTTCATAATGTATATTTTCATATTTCAGTTTGTTCATTTATAATTGAGTTCATCTAATAAGTGGTTTATTTTATATAGTTTTTCGTTTATTTGTGTTTTATTACTGACAAACAACTCTTTTGATTGTAGTAAAAGTTGTTGGGTATATGTTTCTGCAACAGGTTTTAAGGTTCTTGAGTTTTTTAAGTAGTCAAGATTTTGTAAGACTTCTGATACTAGCTTTTGTTGTTGTAGAGAAATTGTAAGTAAATTTTCTACCTTATGTGCTAGGGCTTGATAATGAGTTTCCAAAGAGAAAGCAAGACTTAACAGCAGATCAGTTAACATGTTTAAGTGTGGTTGCTCAGAATGTAAAAGATGACCAAATTGTTTACTTCTTATGTAACAAGTGTGTTTGTTATGATCTATAGTTACTATATGTCTTCGTTGTAAGGCAAGATCTAAATACTCAAGTTGTTTAGAAGAGGTAGAAGTTGTACTCATATACAAGTTATCCAAGTCTTGGGTTTTGCTCTGATACCAATTTTTGCTTCACTTTTTGCTTCAATTTTGTTTGTTTCTCTGTGGTTTTTAAATTTCTAAGCCTAGTTCTTTGTTTATTTTTTCTAGATCGCACCAGTGAGTCTCACCTAGTAAAGAGCCTCTAGAACCGTTTTATAGTCCTTGGTTTCTTACCCCGATTTCTTCAGGGCTTACACTAGCATTCAAGTAATTTTGCCTTACTTTAGTTAGCACAAGTTTTACAGAACCAAAGGTCTATAGTTCCATCTTCTCTCTTAGCTAGTTATGGGTCTATGAAGAGATTCCAATAAGGACTGAGGAATATTGATCGTAGAAAAACTAAACTAAGCCCAAAGGCTTAGAAACAAGATTTACTCAGCCATAAGAAAGATTACAAGCCAAACTTAACTTACATACAAGAGTACAATAAGAAACTTACAATAGTTACAGGGTTGCTTGTAGTTTATCTTACAAACTAAGAAGAGAGAGAGGTTGGAAGACTTTGTTGGGACCTTGACGTTCGCTAGAGGGGGGTGTTGGTTGCTACTCGGAAAACCTATAGGTTCCACTGTACAAAAATTTTGTACAAAGGTCTGAACCTTTTCCTAGCTACCATGTGTTCTTTTAAATTAAATTTTGGATCGCCTGCGGAATTTAACACGTTTGATCCAAAACTTAATCTATTTGTTCTTTTAGGTTTTGACTTGGATCTCCTGCGGAACTTAACACGTTCGACCCAAGTCTCCTTAAGTTATTAATTCCATTAAATATTAATTTCCATAAAAGGTTCCCAGTACTGACGTGGCGAGGCACATGGCCTTCTTGGATATGGGAGCAACCACCACCGACTAGACAAAACCTTTAATAGAAAGCTAATATTTAATTTCCTAAAATAACTTTAGGTTAACCAAAAAAAACAATCAACTCACAAGGAAAAGAAAGAAACAAAAGAACACAACTTCGAAAAACATATTCGAAATTCTAGAACGTAAGCCTCTTGTATTTGGTATTATTTCCATAAATAACTAGCATGATGCGGAAAAGGAAAAAACTACTAGTTATACCTTCTAGAAAGACCTCTTGATCTTCTACCGTATTCCTCTTCTAACCTCGAACGTTGTGTGGGCAACGATCTTCCGAGACGAGAAACCACCAATCACCTTCTTCTCCTCCTAGCTAGGTTCGGCCAACAAAGAGGAAGCTTCACCAAGGAAGAAAATCAAAACACTAACCAAGCTCCAAGAGATGCTAGCTTTTTCTCGTTCTTCTTCTTCTTCTTCTCCGAGTAGTATCCGGCCACCACAAGAGCTCCAAGGGAGAGGGAGAGGTTCGGCCACCACAAGAAGAAGAGAGAGAAAGGGTGTTGGCCGGCCACACCAAAGAATAAGAGAGGAAGAGAAATAATAAGGGTTATCCCATGAAGGCACCCTCACCCCTTCTTTTATATTCCTTGGCCTAGGCAAATTAGGAAATTTAATTACAATAAAATTTCCTCAATTTCCTTGACATGATTTAATTTAGAAAAATAATATAAATTTTCCAAATCAAACTTCAATGGCCGGCCACATCATTGGAGAACAAATTGGACAAGTTTTAATCAACAATTAAAACTTCCTAATTTGTTTCCGGAAATTTTAAAAAATAAAATTTCTCTTTAAAATCTCTTCCTGGTTGATAAAGGAAATTTCTATAATTTTAATTTTATCAACATGTGAATAATTTTAAAGAGAAAATAAAACATCTCTCCAATCTACAAATAATGAAAGAGATCTAATCTCTTTCTTTAATCTTTGTAGATCTTTTACAAGAGAGATATTTTATTTTAATTCTCTTTAAATTATATCTTCCACATAATAATAAAAATTAAAATTAAATTTCTTTTAATTTAATTTGGTCGGCCCTACTAGCTTGGGTTCAAGCTAGGGCCGACCACTTATACCTAGGCCGGCCCTAGTTTGTTCCCAAGCTAGCTTGGCCGGCCCCTATTGGATGGGTATAGAAGGTGGGTATAGGTGGGTATAGAACTCTATAAATAAGAGGCTACGATAGGGACCGAGAGGAGGAATTGGTTTTGGTCTCTCGATAAAATTAAGCATCCCGTGTTCGCCCCGAACACACAACTTAATTTTATCAATGATAATTCATTCCACTAGAGAACTATCATTGAACTACCGCACCAATCCCAAATTACATTTTTGGGCTCCTTCTTATTATGAGTGTGTTAGTCTCCCTGTGTTTAAGATATCGAATGTCCACTAATTAAGTGAGTTACTGACAACTCATTTAATTAATGTCTAAGTCCAAGAGTAGTACCACTCAACCTTATCGTCATGTCGGACTAAGTCCACCTGCAGGATTTAACATGACAATCCTTATGAGCTCCTCTTGGGGACATTATCAACCTAGTATCTCTAGGACACAGTTTCCTTCTATAATCAACAACACACACTATAAGTGATATCATTTCCCAATTTATCGGGCTTATTGATTCATCGAACTAAATCTCACCCATTGATAAATTAAAGAAATAAATATCAAATATATGTGCTTGTTATTATATTAGGATTAAGGGCACACACTTCCATAATAACCGAGGTCTTTGTTCCTTTATAAAGTCAGTATAAAAGAAACGACCTCAAATGGTCCTACTCAGTACACTCTGAGTGTACTAGTGTAATTATATAGTCAAGATAAACTAATACCTAATTACACTACGACCTTCTAATGGTTTGTTCCTTTCCATTCTGGTCGTGAGCTACTGTTTATAATTTATAAGGTACTGATAACATCATCTTCTGTATGTGACACCACATACTATGTTATCTACAATATAAATTAAATGAACAACTACAAACAAATGTAGATAATTAGACCAAATGTGATTCTTTATTCATAATGAATGTTTACAAAGCTTAGGCTTTCAGTATACACTCCAACAATCTCCCACTTATACTAATGACTAAGCTGCCATATCTTCTACCATACATCTGATTCTCATTCCCTCCACATGCCGATCGAAAGCTTTCGTCGGAAGGGCCTTAGTGAAAGGATCTGCCAGGTTATCCGCTGATGCAATCTTGGCGATGACAACTTCTCCTCGCTTCACGATATCTCGTATCAGGTGGTACTTGCGCTCTATATGTTTACTTGCCTTATGAGCTCGTGGTTCCTTCGAGTTTGCAACTGCACCACTATTATCACAATAAATTGTGATGATTTTGGGCAAACCAGGAATCACATCTAAGTCCATTAGAAAGTTCCTGAGCCATACTGCTTCTTTAGCTGCCTCAGAGGCTGCTACATACTCGGCTTCCATGGTTGAGTCCGAAACGCATTTCTGCTTAACACTCCTCCATGAAATGGCTCCACCTCCTAAAGTAAACACATAGCCTGATGTAGACTTACTGTTATCCCTATCTGATTGGAAATCTGAATCAGTATAACCCATGAGCAGATCATCCGCTTGGTAAACTAGCATATAATCTCTAGTCCTTCTCGGTACTTTAATATATGCTTTACCGCAGATCAATGTCCTTGTCCAGAGTTACTCGATATCTACTGCCATGCCCACGGCAAAACAGATATCGGTCTCGTATAGCATTGCATACATTAGGCTTCCTACACCAAGCATAAGGAACTGCTTTCATGTCCTCTATCTCTTTTGATGTCTTTGGAGACATCTCTTTAGATAAAGCTACTCCATGTCTAAAAGGTAAGAAACCTTTCTTGGAATCCTGCATGCTAAAACGAGCAAGGATTGTATCTATATATGAAGCTTGGGATAGACACAACATTCTTTTCTTACGATCCCTTATAACTTTGATCCCAAGAATGTGTGCACATTCTCCTAAGTCCTTCATATCAAATTGTTTGGACAACCATACCCTTATGTCTGATAATACCTTGACATTGTTGCCAATTAACAAAATATCATCTACGTATAGTACAAGAAATACCACCACGTTTCCGTTACACTTCTTATATACACAAGACTCATCCGGACTTTGAATAAATCCATATGACTGGATTACTTCATTAAACCGGATGTTCCAAGACCTTGAAGCTTGCTTCAGTCCATAAATGGACCGATTGAGCTTGCTCACTAGATGCTCTTTGCCTTTTTCAATGAACCCTTCTGGTTGCTTCATATGGATGTTCTCTTCAAGACTTCCATTAAGGAAAGCTGTCTTGACATCCATTTGCCAAATCTCATAGTCCATATGAGCAGCAATGGATAAGAGTATCCGGATAGACTTAAGCATGACTACCGGTGAAAAGGTTTCCTCATAATCGATTCCCTCTTTTTGAGTGTACCCTTTTGCAACAAGCCTAGCTTTGAAGGTTTCTACCTTCCCGTCTGTCCCTCTTTTCCTTTTGTAGATCAACTTGCATCCAACAACTTTTACACCATCAGGTGGTTCTACAAGCTCCCAGACCTTATTAGAGTACATAGACTCTATTTCAGAATTCATCGCCTTTTGCCAAGATGTCGATATCTTGGAGTGCTTCATCATATGACGGGATCAGTTTCTTTAGGGATCAAGTCTCAAGACTCTCCCAAAACATGAATCTCTCAGTGGCTCACAACCCTCCCACTACGACGAGGCATGTGGTTGTGTATCATGTGTGACACGTGTTGCGGTCTCTTGTGGTACTTCATCTTGTCATGTTGGTACTGAAGTAGACGTGTCTTCTCTAAGTTCTTCTAAAACAATTTTACTACTGGGCTTGTGATCCATTATATAGTCTTCTTCTAAAAACTGGGCATTGGTGCTAACAATGACATTCTGGTCTTTAGGACTATAAAATAAACCTCCTTTCGTTCCTTTGGGATATCCCACAAACACGCGAACTTCTGTACGAGATTCTAACTTATCAGCATCTGGTTTCAGCACATGTGCTGGACTACCCCAAATCCGAATATGTCTTAGACTGGGTTTTCGCCCATTCCACAATTCTATGGGAGTAGAAGAAACTGATTTAGAAGGTACTAAGTTCAGAACGTATACTGCTGTTTCCAGAGCATATCCCCAAAACGAATTTGGTAATTCTGAATAACTCATCATTGATCTAACCATCTCCATAAGAGTCCTATTCCTTCGTTCTGCTACACCATTCTGTTGGGGTGTTCCAGGTGCAGACAATTGGGATTGAATCCCGGCCTCTGATAAGTAATTCCTAAACTCTCCTAAGAGGTATTCGCCACCACGATCAGATCATAGTGTCTTGATACATTTACCTAATCGTTTTTCCACATCAGCCTTGTATTCTTTGAACTTATCAAAGCACTCGGACTTGCGGCGCATTAGGTAAATATATCCATATCTTGAATAATCATCTATAAAAGAGACAAAATATTCAAAACCTCCTCTTGCCTGGACAGACATAGGACCACACAAATCAGAGTGAACCAATTCTAACACTTCTTTGGCTCTATACCCCTTGGCCTTAAAAGGCCTCTTGGTCATTTTACCTTCCAAGCAAGATTCACAAGTTGGAAAATTTTCCAACTCTAATGAACTTAAAAGTCCATCGGCTATAAGCCTCTGAATCCTACTTAAGTTAATATGACCAAGCCTTAGATGCCAAAGATATGCTTGGTTCATTTCTGAAGGTTCTTTTCTCTTATTAGAATTAGAAGATGAATTATAAATTTCCATGTTTTGCTTTGTGGAAGAATTTGGATTTAAAATATACAAATTGCCAACTAATGCACCGGAACAGATAATCACTTTATTTCTTTTAATAACTACATCGTTACTGAAAGAAACAGAATATCCATCTAAAAACAGTTTAGAAACTGAAATTAAATTCTTTCTAAAACTGGGTACATAAAGACAATTTCTTAAAACCAAATTTCTATTTCTACTAAAAGATAAGTAGATGTCTCCCACTGCAACAGCTGCCACCTTAGTAGCATTGCCCATGTAGACGGTAATCTCCCCTTCAGATAGTCGTCGGGTTTCCTGGAACCCCTGCAAGGAATTGCAGACATGATCAGTGGCTCCCGTATCTACACACCAGGTGCTGGTAGATAACACCGCTAAACATGTTTCAACAACTAGAGCATGAGATATACCTTTGTTTTGGTTCTTACGAGGACAGTCCGCCTTCCAATGTCCTGCCTGCTTGCAGATGAAGCACTTGCCCTTCGGCTTCTTCACTCCAGCTTTAAATCCTGTACTCTGAGATTTATTCACTTTCTTTGCTGAACCAGCTTGTTTCTTCTTCTTCTTTCCTTTCGGTTTAGAAGTAGAACCATTTTCAGCATAGTGAATTTGAGCATTGTGACGAAATAACCCTTCTGCTGCTTGAAGTTCTGTCAGTAGTTCCCCTAATGAATAAATCCTTTTATTCATATTATAGTTCAGGCGGAACTGCTCAAAACTTCTAGGTAGCGTTTGGAGAATCATATCGATCTGGGTTTCCCCATCAATTTCTCCTCCAAGGATCTGTATCTCGTTCAGATAAGCCATCATGTTTAGGATATGATCCCTTACAGGAGTACCCTCTTGCATGGTGGTTGTCATTATCTTTCTCATAGCTTCTTGTCTAGAAGCCCTATCCTGATGACCAAAGAGTTCCTTGAGATTGTTCATAATATCATAAGCTGTTGGTAAATCTTTATGCTGATGTTGCAATACATTTGACATTGAAGCCAAAATGTAACACCGCGCCATCTCATCTACCTTTACCCATCTCTTATGATATTCAATCTCCTCTTGGGTAGATTCACTAGTGGGTGCATCAGGACAAGGTTCAGTCAGTACAAATTTATAGCTTTCAGTAGTCAGAACAATATCCAGGTTTCTTTTCCAATCTATGTAATTTGGTCCAGTAAGTCTATTTTGTTGAAGTATGATGGACAGTGGGTTGAAAGTCATCCTAAGAATCACAAATAACTTTTGGTCAGAACTCTAAATTTAGAATAATATTGATTCCTCAAACAATACTATTTTAAATTAACCAACACCTCATAACACCGTGAATTTTGTATGCCACGTTAGTGTGGACGTATACAATTTCAACATTTGTAAAAAGGAGGGTTTTAACCCATTAATTTTATTATCTTGTCAACCTAACTTTTTGACAAATAAAATTAATAGTTGGTATTATTTAGTCACACAAATAATAACAGCGTTTGGGAGGATACTATTAGATGTGTCTAAGTGTACACCATTACTTGACACTAAGTCCATTAATAAGATTATGCCCCTTCCGTTGGGGAAGATCACACGCTCTTGATTAACTTCCTATAGTCATCCAAAAATGGAAGTCTGTTCTAGTGATCCGCAAACAAGCTCATCCGTTATGGAGGAAGGCACTTGAGCCAACGCAAGCTTGTTTGCATCACTTACAAACCAGTAATGGAGACCATGAGATTTACTTAAAATCCCTCTCCCACTTAGTTATTTATAAATGAGGAATTTTAACTATGCTAGCCTACTAAACTTGTAAACTAACATGCACATACACAATATAAAAGCAATAAATAGAAAATCTAATTTTCAACTATTATGGCTTTTATCTTTAATTGTCTTCCGTGTGTTGTCATCCAAGCTGCTGCCATATTTGGCCACCGCCACCGGGTCTATTTCGCATCCATCTTGCTCCTAGTTCCACTGCGCCTCGGGTCCTTAGAAGGTTCCACGCTTTGCAAGATTCGATCCATGACATAAATAGAATTTTACATTTTGATCCTATATTCCATAAAGGAATGTACATGTATCTAGATCAAAATAAAATCCTAATAAAACTAAATACTCGCTGATTTTAATACAATCATGCACACACATATAAATGCCCTTGACATGTCTAGGGTCCAATCACACACATAATAACTAAAAGCCATAATAGTTGGATCCTCCATCCATAGAGTTAGCACATCCTACTATTAACTTGCCTAATGTATGATATGTGCATAATTAAACTAAATACCAAATACATGAGGCAAACCCTAGCTCTGATACCACTTGTTGGTTGCTACTCGGAAAACCTATAGGTTCCACTGTACAAAAATTTTGTACAAAGGTCTGAACCTTTTCCTAGCTACCATGTGTTCTTTTAAATTAAATTTTGGATCGCCTGCGGAACTTAACACGTTTGATCCAAAACTTAATCTATTTGTTCTTTTAGGTTTTGACTTGGATCTCCTGCGGAACTTAACACGTTCGACCCAAGTCTCCTTAAGTTATTAATTCCATTAAATATTAATTTCCATAAAAGGTTCCCAGTACTGACGTGGCGAGGCACATGGCCTTCTTGGATATGGGAGCAACCACCACCGACTAGACAAAACCTTTAATAGAAAGCTAATATTTAATTTCCTAAAATAACTTTAGGTTAACCAAAAAAAACAATCAACTCACAAGGAAAAGAAAGAAACAAAAGAACACAACTTCGAAAAACATATTCGAAATTCTAGAACGTAAGCCTCTTGTATTTGGTATTATTTCCATAAATAACTAGCATGATGCGGAAAAGGAAAAACTACTAGTTATACCTTCTAGAAAGACCTCTTGATCTTCTACCATATTCCTCTTCTAACCTTGAACGTTGTGTGGGTAACGATCTTCCGAGACGAGAAACCACCAATCACCTTCTTCTCCTCCTAGCTAGGTTCGGCCAACAAAGAGGAAGCTTCACCAAGGAAGAAAATCAAAACACTAACCAAGCTCCAAGAGATGCTAGCTTTTTCTCCTTCTTCTTCTTCTTCTCCGAGTAGTATCCGGCCACCACAAGAGCTCCAAGGGAGAGGGAGAGGTTCGGCCACCACAAGAAGAAGAGAGAGAAAGGGTGTTGGCCGGCCACACCAAAGAATAAGAGAGGAAGAGAAATAATAAGGGTTATCCCATGAAGGCACCCTCACCCCTTCTTTTATATTCCTTGGTCTAGGCAAATTAAGAAATTTAATTACAATAAAATTTCCTCAATTTCCTTGACATGATTTAATTTAGAAAAATAATATAAATTTTCCAAATCAAACTTCAATGGCCAGCCACATCATTGGAGAACAAATTGGACAAGTTTTAATCAACAATTAAAACTTCCTAATTTGTTTCCGGAAATTTTAAAAAATAAAATTTCTCTTTAAAATCTCTTCATGGTTGATAAAAGGAAATTTCTATAATTTTAATTTTATCAACATGTGAATAATTTTTAAAGAGAAAATAAAACATCTCTCCAATCTACAAATAAGGAAAGAGATCTAATCTCTTTCTTTAATCTTTTGTAGATCTTTTACAAGAGAGATATTTTATTTTTAATTCTCTTTAAATTATATCTTCCACATAATAATAAAAAATTAAAATTAAATTTCTTTTTAATTTAATTTGGCCGGCCCTACTAGCTTGGGTTCAAGCTAGGGCCGGCCACCCAATCATATATCAATGTCGGCCGTAGTTTGTTCCCAAGCTAGCTTGGCCGGCCCCTATTGGGTGGGTATAGAAGGTGGGTATAGGTGGGTATAGAACTCTATAAATAAGAGGCTATGATAGGGACCGAGAGGAGGAATTGGTTTTGGTCTCCCGATAAAATTAAGCATCCCGTGTTCGCCCCGAACACACAACTTAATTTTATCAATGATAATTCATTCCACTAGAGAACTATCATTGAACTACCGCACCAATCTCAAATTACATTTTTGGGCTCCTTCTTATTATGAGTGTGTTAGTCTCCCTGTGTTTAAGATATCGAATGTCCACTAATTAAGTGAGTTACTGACAACTCATTTAATTAATGTCTAAGTCCAAGAGTAGTACCACTCAACCTTATCGTCATGTCGGACTAAGTCCACCTGCAGGGTTTAACATGACAATCCTTATGAGCTCCTCTTGGGGACATTATCAACCTAGTATCTCTAGGACACAGTTTCCTTCTATAATCAACAACACACACTATAAGTGATATCATTTCTCAATTTATCGGGCTTATTGATTCATCGAACTAAATCTCACCCATTGATAAATTAAAGAAATAAATATCAAATATATGTGCTTGTTATTATATTAGGATTAAGAGCACACACTTCCATAATAACCGAGGTCTTTGTTCCTTTATAAAGTCAGTATAAAAGAAACGACCTCAAATGGTCCTACTCAATACACTCTGAGTGTACTAGTGTAATTATATAGTCAAGATAAACTAATACCTAATTACACTACGACCTTCTAATGGTTTGTTCCTTTCCATTCTGGTCGTGAGCTACTGTTTATAATTTATAAGGTACTGATAACATCATCTTCTGTATGTGACACCACATACTATGTTATCTACAATATAAATTAAATGAACAACTACAAACAAATGTAGATAATTAGACCAAATGTGATTCTTTATTCATAATGAATGTTTACAAAGCTTAGGCTTTCAGTATACACTCCAACAGGGGGGGTGGGGGTGAATAATCGCCACTTCCTACACTTATTAGTACGCAGCGGAAAACAAAAATACAAACTAACAAGAAGAAAGCTAAACCCTATAAACAATAAGGAAAGATAATAAACTAAAACAAATTGTAACACAAGACATTTACGTGGTTCGTAGATTAAGGCTCATATTCCATGGTTGTCTGTGAAGTGGACGATCCCAATCCGTTAGTAGATGACTCCTTGGAAACCTCCGGCTAGCTTAAACCTCCTTCTCGATGGAGAAACCTTACCACAACCTTGATCTAAACACTTTTAGATCACAAGAAGAGCTTGGAGGCATTGGAAGACTACTAATAGGGGTTAACTACCTTTATTTTGTCAACCTTAACCAAGCTTCCAATGCTTGGTTATATAGGCCACGAGTTAGAAAACCCCGTCTGTCATTCGACTGCCAAAATCATCAGTCGACTGGCCTCTATGGAGATTCGACTATTATAACTCAACGGCTCCATATCAGTCGACTGAAACTTTCATCAGTCGACTGCTCCATACTAACTGAACGAACAGAAGTATTTTGTTCGCTTTCAGTCGATTGCCCGGTCGACCGCACCAGTCGACTGGTATTTTAGCAGTACTACAGTAACGCTGCAGTACTGCTACAGTAATGCTACAGTAAAAACTCTAAACCTAGGATTTAACCCCCGAGTACATTCACTCAGCACTCGTCCTCGCTCGACCAACCTAGACCTAGCCTTCTAGCCTCCTCCATCAGCCTTACGTCCCTCAGATGCCTCCCCATCCTTCACTCTTGTCTTCTAGAGCTTCCATCGGCCTTGTCATTGTTGTCGGATCTTCCTTTGCCAAGAGGTCGTACCTCCGAGACTTCATCCATTGACAAGTCACACTTGGACTTACGTTGCCAAGACTATATGCTTGGACTCACACCATCAAGACTCATCCTTGGACTTTCCTCCTTTGCTAAGATCACCCTTGGACTTTCCTTGTTATACATGTATCATGTACACTCACAATGCATATCAAATATGACAATAAATCTAACTTAAATCTTTGCCCAAACATTAAAACCTAGGGTACCCAAATTACTCCAATAGACTTGAGTGCACAAGCTCTTGTGTTCTTCTGTCGATGCCTTAGTTGGGCTGAGAAGGGTTGTATTTATAGAGAGAAGTGAAGCGTCAGGAAGAGAAGACGTGGAGGATAAGCTTCCTTCTTAATGCTGTTGTGCGTCATGGTTGACGTCTTTCATTATTGCTGACGTAAGTGATTTCGTCAAGTGAGAGGAAGTGCTGTCTGAGGTTATAGCCAACGTCAGAGTTCCATTATGTTGATTAGGTTAACCTCTTTTACTGACCCATGGAGGGAGATTAAGTGTAAGTTGATGCTGTTGAGGGTGTTGCTCTGTGTTTTTCGAATCAGGCTGTATTTTTCTTTTGATAAAATTGGCAGAGATTTTGATGTTCAGTAGTGTATAAGAAAGGAAAAATATTGTACCCAAAGATTTGGGCCAATAGATTTTTTCCGTAAATGTTTCTCCAGTTAAAATATAATCTTGGGAATCCTAAAAGGGATCCTAAAGCCAAGAGCTGCCTTGGAGAGAGGCTCTCCAATGCTTATATTGTTCTTCTAACGCCTTTAGTGAAGTCCAGTCTTTTTCTATATGAGAAGGATAGTTCCCGAACGGTAATAATTGTATGTTAAGGCCTTGAACATTTAATTTAATTAGATGTCTAGCTGGTATGTTTGTATAGAGAGTCATTCTGGAGGGGAGCTCTCAAATGTTGCCAAGACTAAAGTCTCTTTTTCTTCTAGTATATGAAGAATTCTTTTGCCCAATACAAGGGGTAAAGTTTGGATTGAATCAATGTCTTGAATTCATAATTGCTATAGTAGCCCATAAGTCATCAACTTTAGAGGAGTAATTAGTCGTCCTCTATAATTTTTATATTGAAACTGTTCAACTTGAATGTTTGCTTTTCAGAAGGAATAGAGAAGTTGGTAGCGGCATCCTAAATCTGAAGTGTCAGGAGTAGAGCATTGAGGAAAAGCTTTTGAACATTTAATTTTATAAGTATATTCTTCGACACAAGTAATTGTTATCCCTTTTGTTGGATTTTGATGAAACCAGTTTAGAGCTTCTTCAAGTTCCATAAAATGTTTATAGGAGGAGAAATCTCCTAAGTCTCGAATATAAGTTTGTATGTCAGCTGGCAAAGTTTTAAGAGATAACAAATTGTCTTTTGGTTTTGTAGATTGTAAGATTTCCAATGACTGATAGTTCATTGGTTTAAGTGGAACAACAAGTACGTCTGTATCTAGTCTGTTAGGACTAGGAGAAGTTACAGCCTTTAAGTAACTCTTGTCTTCTTGTACTAGACTAGTCGTTTGTAGTACTGGACTTATAGTAAAGTTAAGACCTAATTTGGTTCGAAGTAAGTCATAAGCTTCATGAATGGAATAAAAACCTTTATAAGGTGGTGGATTGTCGTCAGGGAGAAGGCTTTTTACTTCTTCCCAAGTAGCATAGAGACCAGAGTATGCACCGGATACAATAGCGTAACAAGAGAACTTTTTACCAAGTGGCTTCTGCACAATAGTAAGAAAATAATTTGTGAGTGCATTAATGATGGCAATCTTTTGACTTGAGATGTCTGGAGAAGTTGGAATGTTCCAAATATTGTCAATCAGACATTGCTGAACATTATCAAGTTGTCCTCGTAAAGGACATTTAAAAGTATCTTGTCTGAAGTATTGTGGGAGTTCTTCTACTCCAAATTTCATAGTGTGTTGGTATCCATAAGTTCTAACTCTTTTCTATTTGTCTATCCTGCAAACAACAAGTTAAGTTAATAAGCGAGAAAGAGCATCAGCAAGAAAATTATTGCTACCTTTAATATGTTCCCAATGTATTTTTAAACCTCTATTAAGAATTGTGTCTGTGAATTTAAGCCATCGTTTGGAGCCAAGACTTTTTCTTACACCTTTTAACTGTTGACTATATTTGACTATAGCTTCACAATTTGTTCTTACTGTAATTTCAGGCTTACTGCAGGTAAATAACATAAAAGCATTTAAACAGTAGATTACTACTAAAACTTTATAATCTAAAGAAGTTAAGCAACCCTTCTCTTTATATTTACCAGAGGTATAACGACAAAGAGCTTCTGAAGATTTAGAGTCATATTTTGATTTTTTTTTACTAAATAAAGTGTCACCCCAACGTGTTTCACATCCACCAATTTCAATGACTAAGTAGTCAAAGTCTAATGGTAAAATTAACTGGGGTAAATGTTGTACCATGACTTTGATTTGTTTAACTAACTCAATGTCTTGTTGATTAAAATACTTTTGTCCAGTTTGAGAGGTTTTATTGTATAACGGACTAGGGCTGGAATTTTTTACAAAATTCCCGACCCTTCCTGACTCCCAACCCGTTCCCATCCCGAATTTTTCCCGACCCTAATCTTTCCCGACCCGTGTGGTCGGGATTTTCCCGACCCGACCCAAATTCGGGAAAAGAATCGGGTACAAAAGTTCTACCCGACGGGATTCCCGACCCGACCCGAATATATTAATAATAATTTTTAATTCAACTTTTTTTAAAAAATAATATAGAAAATTAAACACAGAATGACAGAAGTATGATTTTAAAAAACACAAAAAAGAAAGAAAAGTAAAGTAAGTAAAATAGTAAACAGTAAACTAAGGTTATTAGTTATTTACGACTTTACGCATATCAAATTATCAAATCTAATTCACTCCTCGTTCACTTCACGCCACACGCAACACGCCGTTTGGCCTTCGCCAGTTCGCCCTACTCCGTTTGCCGTCCGCCCTTCTCCCTTCGCCGTTCGCCATTCGCCATTCGCCATTCGCCTTTCATCGTTCACCCTTCACCCTCACGGGTCTCGCCCTACGCCCTTCACCCTTCGCCGTTCGCCGACTTATTCCACTGGAACCCTAGCCCACGCCCACACCGCCACACGCCCACACCTCCTTTTCGATCCGCTGCTTCTGCCTGTCCATTCGAGAGCTCTCTTATCTCTTCCATTTCTCTGCGTGTTCGGCTACAGCGTCCCTAACAACAGTTCAAGCCACGCTGCCTCCTCCATTCCCATATCGGGTCTTCACAGCTGACGTTTCCCTCCGGACCCTCCCTCTCTTTGTCTGTGCTCTACTGGCCAGTAAGCCAAGGAAGCAAAGAGCTACATTGATCTATAAAGGTATTTGCCAAAACTCATGATGGTTATCAGGTTATGTATCTGAACCCCTTTTTGGTTATGTATCTGGAACTAGAAATGTTTAAGCCAAAGTGAAGGTAGGCATAGAAGTGGATGTTATTGTAGAAGATATTATGAAACGTCATGCATTAGTAGAGTTATACCAAGCTGTTGCGGCTACGGAGTCAACAACGGCGCATAAGAAAAAAAATTACTTTGATACAAATTGGACATTCAATTTTTGATGGAACCCGTCTTCCTGAGACCATTGACATCTTTGGAATAATTTTACTAGTTATCACAGTTCCTTGTTGTCTGAAAAATGTTCAAATACTACCCGCCATTTAAGTTCCTTTTCATCTGTCTTTTTGTCCATTTTGTTTCCCATATGAAGATTATAAATGGACAAATTTTGGATTCTCTTGTTTCTTTTTATATTGGAGTCTGATCATTTTAATGTTTTTAGTTTGATGTGGTTAAAATGTATTCTTGGTAACCTTTCTTCCTTTAAAATGAATCCAAGATATAGTGAATAGGAATGTAATTTCTAGTTGTTCATTGTGATATGTCCAATAAATATAAATGGATTCTAGGGCAATTTTTGCTTATAGTTATCAGATTGCCTGTGGATTTTGGTCCTAGATCATGTTGAATTTTGTATGGTTATGGTAGTTTATGGAAATATCCTGGTCAATTTTTTTTTGTTATTGTATGACTAGTGTTCAAGTTACTAGCATGAGTATTACTGTAATAACTTATGTTTGATGTTATTGTATTTCTATTTTTCTTAAATCTTGCTCACCTAGCATTCTCTTTTTAGTAATATTTGAATGTTTCTAACTATGCAGCTATATGATTCTGAACGATATTCATATTATTGTTATATTGTAGCCGTTCATAAGTTCATTCATGGATGCATCTAGCGGAAGTGGTAGCTCTCCTTCCATCACTCAACCTCACATAGTATCTCCATCCAAAGCATCAATCATTCATGAGGAAGTAGTAGATATTGGAGGCAAAAGGAAAAAAGTAGCGGATGTATGGTCACACGCCAAGAAAATTATAAGGAGAAATGACAAAAATGAGGTCACTGCTGTTGTTGCTATTTGCAATTATTGCAAAACTGAAGTTCCTGCCCATAGCAAAACACATGGGAATAATGGCATTGATGGGCATGTGAAGAAATACAAAAAGAATCCTCATAATGCGGTGAAGTCAGGTTCTTCTCAACCAATCTTAACACAGTCGTCCATGAATAATGCTTTGACACCCCACATCTTTTGCCAAAAAAAGCTTGAAGATAAGGTTCTTGCATTTGTTGTTAAAGATGAGATGCCATTTAGGGTAGTGGAAGGGGCAGGGTTTGTAGAGATGATGAAGGAAGCTCAACCTCGATTCAAGATTCCCAACAGAAAGAAAATTGCATCTCTTGTATGGGATTTATATGCACTGGAGATGGCTAAGATAAAGAGTGTCATTGGTGATCAAAGGGTAAGTATCACGACTGATACTTGGACCTCAATTCAGAATATCAATTACATGGTAATCACAGCTCATTTCCTGGACAATGATTGGAAGTTGCATAAGCGAATAATAAATTTCACCAAGATTACCTCTCACAAAGGAGATGACATTGGCAAAGTTTTAGAAACGTGCTTGAGCGATTGGGGGATAGATAAAGTTTTCACTATCACAGTTGATAATGCTAGCACAAATGATAAAGCGGTGGAGTACATGGGAAAAAGGCTAAAGGAAATGGACACTCTATTATTTGATGGTAAATACTTGCATTTGAGATGTTGTTGCCATATTATAAATTTAATTGTCAAGAGTGGGTTGAAGTTTCTTAATGAGTCAGTTGAGTCCATTAGAAACTGTGTGAAATATATTCACTCTTCTGGGGCACGGTTGGACCAATTTAGAGAGTGTGCTATCCTATTGAAGATGGATAAAATGTCAACTGTTCCAATGGATGTGCCTACGAGATGGAATTCCATCTATACAATGCTTTTTGTTGCATACAAGTTTAAAAAAGTGTTTGGTAGGATGGCAGAGAATGTTCAATTTGTTGAATATTTTGAAGAGGTAGATGGTTTGGAGAAGAAAAAGAGAGTGGGGCCTCCTATGGAAAAAGATTGGGAGAAGGCACAAGTCTTTGTGAATTTTCTCAAGAGGTTTCATGATACTACATTACAACTTAGTGCTACCAAGAAAACTACATCACCCTTGATTTGGGAGGAAATAGTTGCAATGAGGATGATCATTGATGAGACAATACTTGACACTACTGATCCTTCATTACAAGAAGTTGCTAAGAGAATGGAGAGTAAGTTCAATAAGTATTGGGGGAATCTTGAGAAGGTGAACAAGCTTGTTTTCCTAGGTCACATTCTAGATCCTCGTTATAAACTTCAAATGATTGGGATCCATTTGGGAGATATGAAATTGGATGCTAGTAAAATACATTCCTTTGTTGACGGTTTAAAGAATTGTCTAATGGAGTTGTATCATGCATATAAAGGGAATTCACCTTTGGATCATATTAATGGGATTGATGATGGCGATGTAGATAAAGATTTGATGGAAATGTATAAGAATGATCCCATTAAACTAAACTATCATCTGAAAATGGCTCAACTAAGAAAAGCTCAAAACAAGCGAAATAACCAATGAGGTGGACAAGTACTTCTCGGATCCTTTTGTGAAATGGAGCTCAAACTTCGATATTTTAGAATGGTGGAAAGGAAATACAACGACATTTCCAGTGTTGTCTAAGATTGCCAAGGATATTTTTTCAATCCCTTCATCTACTGTTGCTAGTGAGAATGCTTTTAGCCTTGGGAGGAGGGTTGTAGATCCATTTAGGGCATCATTGCATCCCAAAATGGTGGAGGCACTAGTGTGCACTAGTGATTGGCTTAGAGGTGAAGAAATTAACTTATACAAGGAGCCGACAGAAGATGAATTCAACTTTTATAAGGATTGTGAAGAAGTGGTCACAAGTAAGTTAATATTTAACTTGTTTATCTTGGTATATACTATAGAATATAGATTATGCTTATATGATATTTGTTGTTTGTAGGTACCGTCATTGCTTAATTGTGGATGCTCCTGCTTACCAGATAAAGGCAGATATTGAAGAATATGAATATCATCAACACTAGTGTTTTGTGAATGATGATCTTTAAGACATCTACTTAGTTGCATTTATGAATATTTGTATCTTTTTATTTCTGACGGTTGCAGTGTTGTCATAAAACTTATGTTGTTTGCTTGTAGTTATTCTTATTTTGGAGGTTTATCTATTTGTTTGTTTTTTATTTATCTATTTGTCTTGGACTTCATTGGACCAATGATCTCCTGAGAGCCATGATACAAGTAAGTGGTAAATTTTTATTTATTTTTCCTTTCTTTCCTTTCTGTACCTTGAAGGATCTGACCAGCATCGTGGATGGTTTCAGAGCTCTTTATTAACCAGTATTGCAGCAACAGGTATCTAGTTTCATTTTAGAATTCTGTTTGCTTTAGACACACTTCAATCTGCATGGTGCTAATGTTGAAAAAATTCTTTGTGCTAAATCAGCAGTTGCCAACCAAGACTAATCCATGTAGTTTGAAACACAGTTGATTATTTTAACACATGAAAGAATTTAATACATCATTTTGGAAAAAGGTTCAAACTAAGAATCTTTTCATCGATGCTTATTAATTGCAGCTTGAATAGCATATGATTGTCTGTTTACTTGATTATGGTTATGACAAAAATAATTAAACCATTAGAATTTGCACTAAGCATGATTCAATATTAATTCAGAATTTCTTTCTTCTGGATTTGTTGATTTGTACAACCTAATATTATCTTAACATCCACATGCCCATAGCAACCTAATAAGTTTATTCATTTTATCTGTGCTTTTTGCAGGAATTGCTCCTTACTCATGTGTTGTTACACATGGGTTTGTACTTGATGAAAAGGGTATGAAAATGAGCAAATCTCTTGGTAACGTTGTTGATCCTGATGTTGTAATTAGTGGAGGGAAAAACACAAAGGTTTGTTCAAATATACTTGCTTCTAAATTCTTTCAATCATGCCTGGTGTTTGATGCTTAATTTGTTATGTTAGGATCAACCGGGTTATGGAGCTGACGTTCTTCGTCTTTGGGTTTCAAGTGTTGACTACACTGGAGATGTGTTGATTGGCCCTCAAATTCTCCACCAAATGTCTGATATGTATAGGAAACTACGTGGAACATTGCAGTTTCTATTGTCAAATCTGCATGATTGGAATGTATGCCATCTGTTTTATTTGTTTCATTCTTTTTTAAAAAAATTAGTATATGTGCTCCACGACCAATGATTAACCTCTGAAGTGTCTTTCATTGTTAGTTTCCTTGCTTGTTTTCTTCATCACCTTTCATAATATTTTGATAAAAATTTGTTATTTACTTCAAATTTGTCAAAATGGACTCAGTAAAAGAGCATCTTCTTCTGAAGTGCTATATTCAATCATTGTTCTTAGTTATGATATGCTATAAATAATTCTCAATATATCCTGCTGAAGTGCTGATGTGTATACATATCTTCTTCATCTGATTGACATTATTGAAAAGTTGGGAATCGCTGACCACTTTAGAGTTTAGACAAGTATTTTCACTGTTCTATTGTGTATATGGTTAGATAGTCTCAAAATACTGCTGTATAATAAAAATATTTGAACATTCGGGATATTATCTCCCTACCCGACGGGTTCCCGAACATTCGGGATCCCGAACATTCGGGTCCCGACACTTGTCGGATATGGGATCGGGAGAAAAATTGATTCCCAATTTTTTATCGGGACGGGAATTGGGTAAGATGGTTACGGGGCGGGTCCCTACCCGATTCCACCCCTATAACGGACCACTTAATTTACCAATATCCTTCAAGTATGGTCTATCATAATTAAGTAAGCCTAGAAAGGATCTGAGTGTTTTTATATCTTCTATTTTAGCTGGAAAGGCCAAAATCTTGTTGGGAATATGGGGTTGGAGTGTAATTTTTCCCTGACCAATAAGACTGTCAAGGAAGTTTATATGTGTTACAGCTAATTACATCTTTTTTCATGAGACAATGAAGCCATGTTTTTCAAATAAGTTAAAAATCATGTGTAGATGAGCATAATGTTCTTCTTCGGTGCGTGAAAAAACTAAAATATCATCAATATACATGCAAGTGAAGGTAGTCACTGGTCTAAAAATATCATCCATTTTGTGTTGAAAAACTTGAGGTGCGATTTTAAGGTCAAAAGGCATAACTAAACATTCAAAGTGTCCTTCGGGTTAGGAGAAAACTATCCAAGGAACGGAGTCAGAATGCATTCTAACTTGTCAAAACCCAGATTTCATATCAAATTTAGAATACTATTTTGATTTCTGGATTTTTTTAAGTAGTTGGTCCTTATCTGGTATCTTATATCCGTGTTCATGGCAATTGTCATTAAGACGTTTATAATTAAATACCATTCGAGATTGACCTCGTTTTTGTTCTACGCCTTTGTTAACAATAAAAGCAGGACTTCGGTGCCTAGAGTCAGAAAGTTGTATGGCCTTAAGAGCCAAAAGTTGAGTAATATGCATTTTTCATTCTTCCATTTCCCAATTCGTATATTTCAAGTCCTACGCTTTAATGGTTAAATCTAGATTGATGATATTAAGTTTATAGTAGACCTTATCTTTTTTCACAATATTTTGTAGGATTTTCTCCTAGGATTTCTATTTTCTCAAGTCTCTTAATAACTGCATCCAGAGTATCTTGTTGGCTTACCAACGTATATAAGAATTTTGGATAAAAATAATCCTGGTAATAGGTGTCTATATATGAGTCTAGTAGCCAAGTCTCGAAGCTATCTAATTCTTCTGGGCTTTCACCAAGTACATTTAGTTTTTTTGTAAGGAAATATTAACTATGAGTATCTTTTTACAAGAATAAGGGAAGTGAGCCCTTTGTATTTACCTTCTCCAAAATTTATATACTCGTAAAAAAAGCATCTCCATATTAGCGTTGATGAGGGGACTAGATCTGATAGTCATTAGCTACCTCTTCATCCGCTAAGCGCCACGTGCTTGAAGGAGAATGATCCTGTCTGAGAAGCTGGACATGACGAAGATCCAGAGAAAAGAAACCCACCGTGCTGATGAAGAATAATGTCTACCGAATACCAATCCGAGAAACCCAAAGTGGATCGGGAAAAAGTAGAGTCACCGGAAACTTTACTTGTATGAAGACCTGATCAAATTTGATCCTATCTGAGAAGATGGACACAACGAAGATCCGAAGAAAAGAAACCCACCGTGCTGATGAAGAATAATGTCTACCGAATACCAATCCGAGAAACCCAAAGCGGATCGGGAAAAAGTAGAGTCACCGAAAACTTTACTTGTATGAAGACCTGATGACGAAGAAAGAAACCGGATCTGAAAGAGAAGAAACCCCAATCCGAAGCTTCCCAGACTTCCTGCGCACACCAGATCAACCAACACTATCATCAGTGACCTAAGACCGGGGTGGGAATCCCTGGCTAGGCCCTCCGACGCTCAAGTCAGTCCTCTCCATAGGTGTGGATGAAGGAAGAAGAAGATGAACAGTAGTTGAAAAACTAGGGTTATGAATGTGTATAATGATGTCCCCCTGTGAACTTGTGAACCTGTGAACTTACCTAGCCAACGGAGAGGATTCCCCTTTTTATACCACTTCATATAACCTCCGTAGTCATGAAGTGGACCCCGGTTTGTTAGAGTTCGTTATGAGGTGACGTCAGCGGAGTACTTGCGGTGAATCACTTTTAAGGAATCTTTTTTGCACTCCAGATGTACCTTCTTTGTCGTTTAGCATCTGCAAAATACTATGAAGACACATTTCCCGCCAAAATATATATTTTCTGTCATATAGTTACATACTATAAATATCTTCATTAATCATCATTTCACCCCTCCTGCTGTAATTAATTCCATCTACCAATATTCCTTATATCGATCGAAGTCACTATATTCTATCAAGTGTCTTTCCCAATCATGGGTCATTCGACCGGTCTTGACTCCTCCTAGAAGGCATGTCCCGACCGATATTAGCCTAACTTCCTCTAGGGTATATGTCAGTTAATGCGAGTCTTACTTTTGAGAAGTATATTTCTGTCGATATTAGCCTACTCCCTTTAAAGTATATATATATCTTCTTCCTAGGAGACGTATTTTGGTCGATATAGGCTTACCTCCTATCGGGGTATGTCCCGACCGATATCAGTCTATCTTCATCCTGAAGTTATGTCCCGGCTGATATTAACCTACTTCCTTAAAGTATATATATTCCTACTGGGAGACGTATTTCAGTCGATATAGGCTTACCTCCTATCGGGATATGTCTCGACCGATATCAGCCTATCTTCATCCTGAAGTTATGTCCCGACCGATATTAACCTACTCCCTTAAAGTATATACATTCCTCCTGGGAGACGTATTTCGGTCGATATAGGCTTACCTCCTATCAGGGTATGTCCCGACCGATATCAGCCTATCTTCATCCTGAAGTTATGTCCCGGCCGATATTAACCTACTCCCTTAAAGTATATATATTCCTCCTGGGAGACATATTTCGGTCGATATAGGCTTACCTCCTATCGGGGTATGTCTCGACCGATATCGGCCTATCTTCATCCTGAAGTTATGTCCTGGCTGATATTAACCTACTCCCTTAAAAGTATATATATTCCTCCTGGGAGACGTATTTCGGTCGATATAGGCCTAACTCCGCCTGGGAGGTATGTCTCGGCCGATATTATCCTAACTTAGCCTGGGAGGTATGTCCCGGTCAATATAGACCTAACTATGCTTGGGAGTATGTCTCGGTCGATATTAGCCTAACTCCGCCTTGGAGATATGTCCTGGCCGGTATATACTTAACTGTTTTGCTTTTCTTTCTTTTCTTTCCTCATCGGGAGACCCACAAAACCTGACCCATATCACTAGCCTTTCCTTCAAGTCTAGTCGAAGGAGGTGTAGACGGCTGACTAGACATGAGTATGGTCTTGTCTTTTCCTACCCGTGACTCTGCTCCTGATATTGAAATGACCTCACAGATTTTGTGTACCACTATTTCTCTAAACCAAGTATAGTGATCCTGTGAGTCGTTCGCCTCTTTAAATAGGGCTACAACCTTCTCTTCATTCACCACTCATCTTAGTTCTTTTCCTTTCTTGACACCTTTTATTGCTAAGGCTATGGTCTCGGATCCTCCTCTTTGGGGGCGACTTTTGTTGGACAAGGTGAGATCTATATATGAGTCTGTTGGGATTTTTGTTCCGGCTACTTTTGGAGTTCAAGGGATCGTCCTAAGAGATGAAGCCTCACAATCCAGATCTTCTATCCAATGATGCAGGTGCTCTGAAGGACCCAAGAAACTTCAGAGAAATTTTTACTACTTATAGGGGGGCAGCCAAATGACCCAGGGGTGTTGTGTGAAGGGCACAACACATATTACCCTTGGGCTAAAATTGGTTGCTTCACTTGCTGGGCTCATACGGCTTGAGAGGGGAAGTGGTTTTCACATTTATTTTTCCATTATGGAATGAATCAATGTTTCCCTGTCTCATCGCCCTTGAGCTTTTCTGTTTTTTGTTGCTTTCTTCGTCCCGGGCAAAATATTGCCTCTTATGAGCCTTGGCAAGCTCGGACGGAGTGGGCTATTTCCATCTCTGCTCCATGGTAAGTTTGAATCCAGTGGGACTAAGATTTTCTGAGTGCTCTAAGAGTTTATGCTTGTAATATTTGCTATCTATTCGAGGTTTGCTGTTCCTGGGGGAAATGTAATGCTATGTATTTGATCAGATTCTAAGTGTAAAAATAAACCTTTGTATCTAATCAAATGATTCTACCGAATCCTTCTATATTTACAAAATGTGGTGTTGTGTTCATCATTCCTTCGTGTATCTTATGTGTCATTTATCATAGCTAAAGCTATCTTAACTGTTAGTATAGTTCGATAATGTTATACCAACTGATGTTGTCTTATTGACTGAAGTCAATATCATACTTATCTAGCATAACCACAGTTTCCCTCGTCAATATAAATTTATTTCGATAAATATTAAGTTGTGTTTTATAAGGATAATTTAAAATTTTGTTATTCTTCTAAATTTCTATTCTTAAAATGTTTTTGTCTATAGCCTGGGTTTGGTCAAAACGTTCAGTCCTTTTTAATTTATTATGCCTAGTTGATCACATCTTCTTTCGAGGTTTTTGAACTGGTGGTTGGCCCTCCTTCGGGCGAGAGAATGTTCGAGGTACCACCAACCCTATCGTGATCCGATTCGTCACATCTGATATAAATGCCCCTCTCCTTTTTTTTTTATGATGACCTGACACATATCCTTTCTGGCCACCACGTCACGTAGGTCTTTTGCCTTTTACGATCCTCAACGTCTGTTGAAATACCAGTGTCCTGATCTGACGACAGTCGTGCGTTTTTCAAAACCCTAAACCCTTCGTCTTCTTTTCAACCTTTTCCTTCTTTTTTTTTTCCTTCTCTAGAGTTCTTTTCCTGTTGCTGCCTTCAACCAGACCTCATGCTCACCGTCTTACGACGATCCTCTTTCTGGTCTCTAGTAAGTAATCCATTGTTTTCTTAGCCTATACCTTTGCCCATGGCCGCGGAAACAATTGCTCCTTGGTATGTCCATATGTCTTCTACCTTTGACAAGAATGCTAGATTATCCATCCGTCGTCAATATGAAATTCCTAAGGAATACAAAATCCTACTCCCGACATCGAATGCTCGGCCTCATCATCCCCCTAATAATTGCGTGACTTTTTTCAGGGATCAGTTGATAGGGGGCTTAAGATTCCTCATTCCTCCTTTCTTGATTGAGATAAGCAGGTATTTTGACATTCCTTTGCATCAGTTTACCCCTAATGCATTTCGTTATCTGTGCGGTACTTACATGTTGTTTCGTCTACGAGATATTCCTCCTACTCCTCAAAATTTCTTCATGTTTTCCTATCCCAAGTACTCGGAACCTGGTGTCTTCTTATTCCAGTCGCGCACTAAAATGGTCCTTTTTGGAGATATGCTGTCGTCTCTCAAAGCTTGGAAATCTCGTTTTTTCTTTTTAAAGTTTCCGGGGCCTATTCCTTGGTCTCATGCTTGGAAATCTTTCTTGCCTCCCTTGCCCGACGTTAGAGAGTTTCATCTTCTTCCCTCTTTTCCTATTTATTGTGAGAAGTTATTAGGTCACCGACTCTCGATACCAAAATGATTGAAGGTCGAGCTTCTATACTTATTTGGTTTAAGCCCCGTCAAACCTGATACCCACATTTCCTTAGGTAACATCTTGTTCCTTTCTTCTCGCTTTTAACTGCCTAAAATGTTTTTCTTTTCTATACAGTGGAGAGTTTTTATGATGCTTTGATTGACGAAGAAATACGCGTGGAAGAAGACTTGCTTCGCGCCAAGGAGGCCGAATTTCTGGCCGCTATCACCCCTCCACCCTCAATTGAAGAGTCAGCTTCCTTAACCGAAGTACCTAGCTCTTCAGGGGCTCGTGAGGTTCCTGAAGGTTCTCCTGAGGATCTTACCGTAGAGATCCTACCCAATCCTATACCCACTATTACCTCTCTAGTGGTTGCTGCTGTCTCCTCATCTATCTCTTTAATTGAGCTCACGTCTCCTGGTAGCTCGGGTAAATTGATAGCTGAAGTTTCCGCAGGCAAGCGTCCAGGACGCAAACTAACCAGGGCTCCTCCTTCAAAAAGGAGGCTCATTCTCCCTGCGGACGAGTTGGTTTCAGAAGACTTTGCTTCGGGTAGTCTTCCTTCTGATGAGCCGACGCTGGCGAAGCTCTATCCTTCTCTCAACTTTCCTGCCTCGCCTTTCTCCAGTGTCGGCGCCTCTGGAGATGTTTCTTTTACTTTTCCTTTATCTATACCAACTTCTGGGTCTTTGCCTTCCTCGTCTTCCTCTTACTTAGTCTTTGCTCCCCCCTCTATTCCTACTTCTTCCTTCTCGGCCGGTTCTTCTACCATTCCTGTTCTCCCTATATTATTAGGGGGTTCTTTTGCCGGCTCTTGGGATGAAGTTCGTCCCCTTTTTGAAGAGCTTTCTATTACTGAGGCAATTGATCGCTTCTCTCATAAGGAGAATCAGGTATGCTTGTTAACGCCTATTTTTTATTTCTCAACTATTATCTTATGACTTCTCATTACGTTTCCAGCGATGGCTAGAAAATATGGGTATCTCTCGACTACTGCACAACCTATATACTGAAAACCAGAGGTTGAGATCGGAGAATGACAAGCTAAAGCAAGAGGTTGTTGAATTGTCTTCTGCTGCGTTTTCTGCTGCCGACAAGGAGCAGTTTGAAGTACAAATTGAAAACCTTCAGGCAAAATTTAAATCGGTTACGGACCTCAATCGAGAATTGAATTCCAAGCTTGGAGAGCTAAAGGATAATTATGAAGCGGAATTGAATGAGAAGCTCAAAGCCTTACAGTTGAAAGAGGATGAGGTAGCCTCTTTGACCACCTCCCTTGATTCGGCTAAAGCTGAAGCTTCTGCCAAAGAAGATGAATTAAAAACCTCTCAGATGGCGTTGGTGGTCTACAAAGGGGGCGAGGATGTTCGTTATAAGGAGCGGGCCACGACCATGATTGAATCTCCCGAGTTCAACAGACCGATCGTAAGGTCCATTATATCCGCTTTTACTGCAGGAGCTCAATGGGCGATTCAGCAATTAAAAGAAGAGCATTATTTATCTCGTGATCCTCCTCCTAATTTCTTGAACAAACGCAAACTAATTGAAAGCAAACCTCCTGATCTATACCCTAGTTTGACTCTGACTTAGGTTCGAGTTATTGCGATTCTGTAATGATAAGCTCGTGTGATTTTGATTACTCCTCTTGGGTTGTGAATCTTACTCTTTCTCAGGATATCTGTTTTCTGTAAATATATCTCATGTTATTTGGTTTATCATAACACGAGATTTCCCTATGGGTCTTTTCTTAACAATCGACCGATATATACTAAATACCGCTCGATAGTTTATAGCTTAGTTATATCTCGCCCGATTTAACATGGCTTCGTCATGCTATCCTTGATATTGGTCGATTTGTTTTTGCTCGACCGGTTTACCATGGTATCCTCACTGGGTTTTATTATAACGTATATTATTCGCCTTACTATAATAAGCCTTTGATCCATATATTTTGAATGATCTTTATTTCGGCCGATTTATCAAAACCGTTCGATTTTCATCTACAGATTTCGTCTATTAACTACTATTCCGACGCTTGACTTTCCATTTTATTACATCCACACCTCAAACTTATGGTTTATTGTATTACTTTCTATTTGTCCTTGTCAGAGTTTCCTAAGAATACTTCTGAGGAAACTCACACCTTTTTTCTAAGGTAGCTTTTTTAACTTTGCTTTTCTGATTTTATTCTTTAATATCATCACCTATTTATGACGATCGATACTCCGAGCACCTTTTTCCCCTTTTGCTGTTTCATCTCAAGGGTTTTAGCACAAGGCAAAAAGAAAGATAAGGGCTTACGAAGTTTTCTCTTGTTTTTCTTCATCTCTCGTCTTCTGCCTATGGCGGTTTCTTCTCCTGCATGGTTTCTCTCATGCTCTTCTGACCTCACAGATACAGAAGAAGTGGACTTATAGGCAACCTATGATTTTCCTTCTTATATCATTCGTCCTGCCTCTCATGAGGGTCCACATCTTTCCCCCTGGGATGTATTTCCATCTTCAGGGACCAAGTCTTACAAGGTTTTAGGTTTCCCCTTCATCCTTTTTTCTACAATGTCAGTCGCTATTTTGATATCCCGCTAAACCAACTCGTCCCTCAATCTTTTTCTATTCTGATGGGTTTCATTGGGGTATCGAAACTGTTAGATTTCCCCTTGTCTCCCCGTCTTTTTCATCACTTCTTCATTCCTTGCCGAGTGGATGTTGGCGTTTTTAAGTTTCAGTCTCGTCCCAAAGCCATTCTATTTAACCGCATTCCTCCTCAAGGTGAATGGTATCGTAAATTTTTCTACATGCGTCTCCCTTCTCCCCCTCCGTTTCTTATCCAATGGATACATGATTTACCTCCACTTCCGGACATCCATGATCTTCTTAACGATCCCTCTGTTGCTTATGCTTTACCTAAATTGCGAGGAGCGAAATTCAGTTTGCCACATCTAATTGAAGAGGGTTTGATGTTTCCCCTCGGGATAGGCAACATTGATACTCCTTTGGATAGTTCCTTTGGTGAGTATAATTATTTTACTTCGCCTTTGCTGATTAACATATCTCTATGATAACAATGTTTATCCTCTGTATTTCAGCCGATGCTATTCTTCCGGCTTTTATATACATGAATTCTGCTATGACCAAGTCCTTTATCAATAATCTTAGAGAGAAATGGTTGTTGGCTCGCCGATCCGATCCTAATCCCTCTACTTTGGGCTTGCTTTCCGAAGAAGAAAGGTGAGCAGAGGGTGTCGCACTCATGGAAGAGGAGGAAGAAGAGCCTTTTGTTACTTTAGTTAAAAAGCCAAATCTTACCAAGGACTCTCCCTTTGGCGATTTTTTTGGTACTTTTGTGCAAGCTCCTCTTGTTCCGTCGCCTATTTCTTTTGAGAGAGGTAAGGCACCAATGACTCCTACCAATATTAGTTCCAATCCTGCTCTTCGGATGATGAGGCCCGGTATGCTTATCTCTTCTTCTTCTTCTTCTATTATTTCAGCTCTTCCTGCTTCTACATCTGAGATGGCCGTTATCCCTCCCGTGCCTTCTACCTCCTTGGCATTGGCCTTACCTCCCTTGGCTTATAGGCCTCGAGCAAAACGAACACCTTGCCGAAGATCTTCTCCCAGTGTCATCCCTTCAGCTGTTAGTGTTTCCACAATTGCAACGACCCCTCCTATGCTACTACCTCCTATTCCATCTAGTTCCTACCCTGCTCCTCCTGCTTCTACTATCCCTTTTCCTTCTATTGCCTCCTCTTCTTCTCCGTCTCCGGATTCCTCTATTCCCCCTCCTTTATTTAAACTGGTTGCGGGCTTACCTTCTCAATTGGGACAACCTTCTAGTCCTCCTGGCTATGGCACTTTGCAACTGCAAGGTTTATTGGCCGAATCTTGGATGCAGGGTTATGAACAACTACGAGGCCTTAGTCTCCCACATCGAGCGGATCGCCATAGTCGTCAGGCAGTGGCTGTAAGTATTCCTAGTTAGGTGTTATTAGCTTTGTAACTTCATCTTTCACTTACATCATCCTCTTGTTTAGTTCCTCGCCACGAGTCTACATATCGATCAACTACTTATAGCTAAAGACCATGAGAACAATAAGTTGAAAGCTCAATTGGAGACATTGAAGACTGCCTCGCCTTCTTCTAGTAGTGATAGGGCTCAGTTGTAAGAGCAGGTGACCTTGCAGAATCAACAATTGGGAACATTGAAACAAGAATTGGAGGAATGTCAACAACTGTTGAAAGACAAAGAGCTTGCTAGGAGGACGTTAGAATTACAGGTGGAGAGGTTACACTCTGGTCTTCGACTAGAGATTGCTTTGAAAGAGAAAGCTCTTTCGGATGCTTTTCAAAAAAGCCTTATTTTAGATAAAGTAGAGAAGCTCCATAATGCCTGTCTTTATGACCAAGCTCAGGACTTAGCCTCTCATGATTTCATTCTCCTACAGGAACAAGAGCAAAGGAAAGCTCAAGAGGTTGAATTGTCATTGCTTCAAAAGGAATTGGAGCAGCTCAAATCAGAGAAGAATGCTTTGAAAGATCAGAACGCCAAGCTACAAGCTGATTTTCAAAGTTACAAGGAGCAAGAGAAGAACCGGTGGGAGGAATGGCGTCAGGCTTATTTGAAGTCTTCAGCCTTTGCTCGGGAATTTGTTCGTAGGATAGTAGGTGCTCTAAACCATTCTGTATCGGGAGTTCTTCAACAATTAAGAGAGGGTGGTTATTTACCCCAAGAACCTCCCCTTTCTTTCATAAATCATCGCAGGCTTAATGAAGAGCTACCCACAGATTTAAAAGGCCCCTTTCCGAATGTTTGAAGAGATTATTTATAAAAGACTTGTACTATAGGATCTACTAATGAAAAAAAAACAAGTGTAATTAAAGCTTGTATAATTAAGTACTTCCAGTGTATAAGAAAATTTTGATACTTACCTGCTTCTTCATCATGCTGATCTGAGAATATCCCTTCTAAAATATTTTTGATTGTCTAGTATAAGCTTTATTCGAGAATTCCTGGTTTGTCTCATGAAGTTAAGCCCTGTCTCGATGAGTTCTTCTGCGGACCACATCTAGTATATTTCATAATTCCAAAAGAATGCATAATTTCAACTGATCTCTAGATAGAAAACGGTGTAAAATTCTTGAGTTCTGGGCTGAATATATTGTTCCAGACGAAA
Organism: Zingiber officinale; assembly: GCF_018446385.1. Classification (NCBI taxonomy): domain Eukaryota; kingdom Viridiplantae; phylum Streptophyta; class Magnoliopsida; order Zingiberales; family Zingiberaceae; genus Zingiber; species Zingiber officinale. The sequence goes on from NC_055995.1 coordinate 7,948,402, forward strand.
ATAAAGACTTCTAAATGGATAGTCCTCCAAATGAATAATGCATCATATGTATAGCATCCCTTTTGAATTCCAGCCTCATGTCCACATAATCTCGATTGATTAGGTCTTGAAATTATAAGATCTCTTACTTGTGATTTATGATGGTTTAGAAGACCCATTCTAGTTGCAGACAATCATCCCTTTTGCTCAAAGATAGTTTAGAGTCTCCGGTTCCTCTTATGAGAACCCGACCGAGTTGCTTCATATAATTTCCCGATCGACTTTTGCTCTGGAATAGTTTAGAGTCTCCGGTTCCTCCTATGAAGACCCGACCGAGTTACTTCACAGAATTTCCCGATCGACTTTTGCTCTGGAATAGTTTAGAGTCTCCGGTTCCTCGTATGAAGACCCGACCGAGTTACTTCATAGAATTTCCCGATCGACTTTTGCTCTAGAATAGTTTAGAGTCTCCGATTCCTCCTATGAAGACCCGACCGAGTTACTTCATAGAATTTCCTGATCGACTTTTGCTCTGGAATAGTTTAGAGTCTCCGGTTCCTCCTATGACGACCCGACCGAGTTACTTCACAGAATTTCCCGATCGACTTTTGCTCTGGAATAGTTTAGAGTCTCCGGTTCCTCCTATGAAGACCCGACCGAGTTACTTCATAGAATTTCCCGATCGACTTTTGCTTTGAAATAGTTTAGAGTCTCCGGTTCCTCCTATGAAGACCCGACCGAGTTACTTCATAGAATTTCCCGATCGACTTTTGCTCTGGAATAGTTTAGAGTCTCCGGTTCCTCCTATGAAGACCCGACCGAGTTACTTCATAGAATTTCCCGATCGACTTTTGCTCTGGAATAGTTTAGAGTCTCCGGTTCCTCCTATGAAGACCCGACCGAGTTACTTCATAGAATTTCCCGATCAACTTTTGTTCTGGAATAGTTTAGAGTCTCCGGTTCCTCCTATGAAGACCCGACTGAGTTACTTCATAGAATTTCCCGATCGACTTTTGCTCTGGAATAGTTTAGAGTCTCCGGTTCCTCCTATGAAGACCCGACCGAGTTACTTCACAGAATTTCCCGATCGACTTTTGCTCTAGAATAGTTTAGAGTCTCTGGTTCCTCCTATGAAGACCCGACCGAGTTACTTCATAGAATTTCCCGATCGACTTTTGCTCTGGAATAGTTTAGAGTCTCCGGTTCCTCCTATGAAGACCCGACCGAGTTACTTCATAGAATTTCCCAATCGATTTTTGCTCTATGCAGAAAATATAACTTTGGTACTAATCTCTTTACAATTTTTCTTGACCTTGTGGAGAGCTACAGGGGCCGATTAGGATTTCCTCCTATTGATTGCCCAAAATAGAAAATGAAGATTCTCTTGATATTTGTCAATCTGTATGAACCATACTTATTTCCCGTGATGATATTTGTCTTGCCTGGTTTTTATTAAAAGAAATAAGGTACATAAACTGTAGGTATATTTGTCCTCAATCCCCCCAGGACTTCACATAATTGTGAACATTTTCTTAAATAGTGTTATCTGGTTAGGTTCGATAAGGCTGTAAATGATTAGCGCTCCAAGGGCGTTCCAAAAATCTCCCTTCAACATCTTGAAGATAATATGAACCGGATGCGAGCTTTTCTACCACTTTGTAAGGTCCTCCCCATTGTGGTGCCAGCTTACTGACATCCCCAACAGGTTTAATTCATTTCCATATCAAATCTCCTATTTGGAAAAATCTGGGTATCACTCTCTTGTTATAGTTTTGCCTCATCAGCTGTCGATATGATACAAGACGGGTAGCAGCTTTATCTCTTATTTCCTCTATCAAATCTAGCTCCATAAGTCGTCGACCTTCGTTGCCCTCATCATATAATTACCGTCTATCAGATTCTACCCCCACTTCAATGGGAATTATTGCTTCTCCTCCATAAACTAACTGAAAAGGCGTGACTCCTGTAGCTTCCTGGGGTGTAGTGCGATAAGCCCAAAGAACACTGGGCAATTCATCTACCCAGCTACCTCCAACATGATCCAATTTGGTTTTTAGACCTCTAATGATCTCCCTATTAGTTACCTCTGCTTGGCCATTGCTTTGTGGGTAAGCTACAGAGGTGAAGGCCTGAACAATGCCGTAACTGTCGCACTAGTCCAAAATCCTATCCCCTTGAAATTGCCTTCCATTATCGGAGACCAATTTATGAGGAATGCCAAACCTGCAGATTATATTTTTCCACAAAAATTTAATAACTGCATCTTCAGTAATTCGAGCAAGTGGTTCTACCTCCACCCATTTAGAAAAATAATCCACTACTACCAATAAGAATTTTCTCTGTGCAGCTGCCATAGGAAACGGTCCTACTATGTTCATGCCCCACTGATCAAAGGGACATGCAACTATAGAGGTTCTCAATAACTGTGTAGGATGATGTGAGACATTCTGATGCTTTTGACAAGAAACACAAGTTCTCACCAGCTTGTTAGCATCTTCATGTAGAGTGGGCCAAAAATATCCCGCTAACAGAATTTTATGGGCCAAAGATCTTCCCCCTATATGACTACCACACAAACCTTGATGAACTTCTCGTAAAATAAGCTGTATATCTTCTGTGCCAATACATTTAAGCAAAGGTCTGGAAAAAGCCCTTTTATATAACTATTCTCCCACCATAGTGTATTGAGCGGCCCTTTTCTTAAATACTCTCGCCTGTTCTACATCACTAGGAAGAATACCTTGCTGCAAGTATAAGATAATCTGAGCCCTCCAATCACTTTGAATCTCTGCTTCAGCATGTCTTTCAATACAAGATACTAATAGAGTTTGTTCCACGGGTCTGTCTAAACTCCATGGTACTATAGCAGAAGCCAATTTAGCCAATTCATCTGCTACTTGATTTTCAGATCTGGGAACCTTTTGTATATTTACTTCTTGAAACTGAGACTTCAACTTATCAAACGCTTCAGCATATAACTTAAGCCTATCATTATTGATTTCAAAATTACCTGATAGTTGTTGAGCTGCTAATTGAGAATCGGAATAAATAAGGACTCGAGCTGCCCCTATATGCCGAGCAGCTTGCAAACCGGCTATTAAGGCTTCATATTCTGCTTCGTTGTTGGTAGCTCTATAGTTCAACCTGATAGAGAGTTGCAATCTGTCTTCCCTTGGTGATATAAGAAGAACACCAATTCCGCTACCTTGCCTAGTTGAAGAACCATCTACATAAACCTTCCAGGTGTTTTCTTCCTCGGGGCCTTGAACTTCTATGATGAAGTCTGCCAGAGCTTGTGCCTTGATGGCCAAGCGAGGTTGATACTGGATATCATACTCCCCAAGTTCAGTTGTCCACTTAATCATCCATCCCGATGCCTCTGGGTTGAGTAATACTCGCCCAAGAGTGCTGTTAGTTAATACAATAATCTCATGTGCTAAGAAATATGGGCGCAACCTCCGAGCAGTCAGTGCTAGGGCATAAGCCAATTTTTCTAATGTGGTATATCTACACTCAGTTCCTTTTAATAAATGGCTAGAAAAATATATAGGTTGTTGCTCCTTTCCCTCTTGTCTAACTAGTACAGAACCTACGATGTTCTCATTAGCCGACAAGTATACCCACAGAGTTTCTCCTACTATAGGTTTAGCCAACACAGGGAGAGTAGCTAAATAATCTTTCAATTCTTGGAAAGCCTTATCACACTCCTCATTCCATTGAAACATATTAGCCTTTCTGAGTATTTTAAAGAAGTGAAAACTACGATCAGCCGATCTAGAAATAAATCTAGACAAAGCTGTGATTCGGCCTGTCAATCTTTGAGCTTCCCTCATGTTGCGTGGTGGCTCCATGTTTTGCAGTGCCTTGACCTTACTTGGGTTGGCCTCTATCCCCCGTTCGGACACCATATATCCCAGGAATTTTCCTCCCTTCGCGCCAAATAAACATTTGCTGGGATTCAACTTGAGCCCATATTGTCTTAGAGTCTTGCAAGTTTCCTTTATATCCCTGCATAGATCAGCAGCTTGAAGAGATTTAATTAAGATGTCATCAACATATACTTCCATATTTCTACCAATCTGCTTCTGGAAAACCTTATTCATAAGCCTTTGATAAGTTGCTCCTGCATTTTTTAGTCCAAAGGGCATAACATTATAGCAATAAGTACCTTCAGATGTTATAAAACTGACCTTTTCTTGATCCTCTTTGGTCAAAGGAACTTGATGATAACCTTGATAAGCATCCAACATAGAGATATATTCGCATCCGGCGGTGGAGTCAACAAGCTGATCAATCCTGGGTAACGGATAATAATCCTTCGGGCAAGCTTTGTTGAGATCCCGGAAATCTATGCAGACTCGCCATTTATTTCCTGGTTTAGATACTAACACCACATTAGCCAACCAGCTTGGGAACTGTACTTCTCTAATGTAACCTGCCTCCATAAGTTTGGTAATCTCTTCTCTGATGATTTGATTTTGTTCTACACTAAAACTTCTTTTTCTTTGCATGACCGGGCGGGCATCTGGGAAGACATGCAAGGAATGTTCCATGACGGCAGGAGAAATGCCCGAGACTTCTTTGGGAGTCCATGCAAAGACATCATTATTCTCTTTCAAGCATTGTACTAATGCAGCCTTTAGAGTAGGCTCAAGATCGGCCGCGATATATGTAGTAGCTTCAGGTCTACTGGCCTGGATCTGAATTTCCTCCTTCTCTTCATAAACCAGGGCGGGCTGCTTTTCCCTAATGGCGTTAACTTCCATTCTTTGTATCTTTCGGGCGGTGTTAGCTTCAGCTCGAATTATCTCTACATAACATTTTCGGGCTGTCTTCTTCGGGCATGCGCTTTTCTGGCTCTATTAGAATCCCCATCAGTGGGTCCGCCCGCAATCATATTAATATTGCCTCGAGCAGCATTATTTCTGTTTTCTTCCTGTCGAGTCATCACAATTTCAGAAGGTGCTTTTTCTGATACTTGGCTAGTGCCGGCCGGAACTGGTATTGCCTCCTGCCGAGTCTCGACCGGACGATATTCCAATTTTGGTGGACTTTGCTGCCTGGGGTATTGTTGTCGATAGTAGTTCTGCCTCTGATATCGCTCTCTATTGACCCATCTATTTCTTAAAATAAAACAGTCTTCAGCATGATGACTGCTAGTTTTATGATAAGTGCACCACCTCCTGGGTGCTTCTGGCTGTATCTCCACATGTTGTATAGCTTGTGGACGATACTCGGGTTGTCGATGGGGTGGATGAGTTATTCTAGGACCTCTTGGTGGAGGCACAGGAGCTGGAGCTTTCTCTTTAACTTGGGTAGGAGAAGAGGTGACACTCTCCTTTCTACGAGCAGCTTGAGCTTCTTCTACATTAATAAACTCAGTAGCCCGCTCAATCAAGGAATCAAAATTAACAGGGGGATTTCTTACTAAATCTTTAAAGAAATCATTATCGTTCAGACCTTGAGAGAAATCACTTACTAATATTTCAGTAGTAGCATTAGGCACATCAATAGCTACCTGATTGAACCTTTTGTTGTATGCTCGGATAGACTCTTTAGATGACTGTTTGATTGAAAACAAGCTCCAAGGAGTCTTATGATACCTCTTGTTGCTAGAGAAATAGTGCAAAAAGACTTTCTTGAAGTCCTTGAACTTCCGAATAGATTTTTCTGGTAATCTTTTGAACCAACGCTGTGTTGCTCCTCCGAGGGTAGTAAGAAACATCCGACACTTCACTCCATCAGAGAATTGTTGTAATAATGCTACGTTTTCAAATTTCAGCAGATGATCTTCTGGATCTATGGTTCCAGTATATTCCCTGATTTGCAGGTTTTGATACCGCTTAGGAAGCGGATCATCCAATACACTTTGGGAAAATGGGGAGATGACCTTCTCAGGTGAGCTATCACTAGTTATCATTTTGATCTTACGCTTTTCTTTATCAGGTGCTTCACCAGAGGATTCTTGGAACACAGGTCTTCTACCCCCCCTGCTCCATAGGAGTACGTAAGAAGGCTCGAGGACGCCTCGTCGGAGAAACAGCAATTGGAGGAAAATAGGCATGTTCCTCTTCTTCTAGTTCCTTTCCTTTCCACTGCTCAGTAGTCGATATTGCTGGATTATGAGCTGTCAGCAGAGTAGCTCCAGTATGAGCTTGAAGTTGTTGTTGTTATTGCTGCAAGGCTTTTTGGACATGGGAGTTGATAAGAGAATCCAAATCCTCCTGACTAATAATAAGTAGGTTTGATTTCCCGGCCTCTTCCATCACGTAGTCTCAGACTCAGGTGAGATTCCCACAGACGACGCCAAATTTGACCCTGTCTGAGAAGCTGGACACGACGAAGATCCGGAGAAAAGAAACCCACCCTGCTGATGAAGAATAATGTCTACCGAATACCAATCCGAGAAACCCAAAGCGGATCGGGAAAAAGTAGAGTCACCAGAAACTTTACTTGTATGAAGACCTGATCAAATTTGATCCTGTCTGAGAAGCTGGACACGACGAAGATTCGGAGAAAAGAAACCCACCGTGCTGATGAAGAATAATGTCTACCTAATACCAATCCGATAAACCCAAAGCGGATCGGGAAAAAGTAGAGTCACCGGAAACTTTACTTGTATGAAGACCTGATGACGAAGAAAGAAACCGAATCTGAAAGAGAAGAAACCCCAATCCGAAGCTTCCCAGACTTCCTGCGCACACCAGATCAACCAACACTATCGTCAGTGACCTAAGACCGGGGTGGGAATCCCTGGCTAGGCCCTCCGACGCTCAAGTCAGTCCTCTCCATAGGTGTGGATGAAGGAAGAAGAAGATGAACAGTAGTTGAAAAACTAGGGTTATGAATGTGTATAATGATGTCCCCCTGTGAACTTGTGAACCTGTGAACTTACCTAGCCAACGGAGAGGATTCTCCTTTTTATACCACTTCATATAACCTCCGTAGTCATGAAGTGGACCTCGGTTTGTTAGAGTTCGTTATGAGGTGACGTCAGCGGCGTACTTGCGGTGAATCACTTTTAAGGAATCTTTTTTGTACCCCAGATGTACCTTCTTTGTCGTTTAGCACCTGCAAAATACTATGAAGACACATTTCCCGTCAAAATATATATTTTCTGTCATATAGTTACATACTATAAATATCTTCATTAATCATCATTTCACCCCTCCTGCTGTAATTAATTCCATCTACCAATATTCCTTATATCGATCGAAGTCACTATATTCTATCAAGTGTCTTTCCCAATCATGGGTCATTCGACCGGTCTTGACTCCTCCTAGAAGACATGTCCCGACCGATATTAGCCTAACTTCCTCTGGGGTATATGTCAGTTAATGCGAGTCTTACTTTTGAGAAGTATATTTCTGTCGATATTAGCCTACTCCCTTTAAAGTATATATATATCTTCTTCCTAGGAGACGTATTTTGGTCGATATAGGCTTACCTCCTATCGGGGTATGTCCCGACCGATTTCAGCCTATCTTCATCCTGAAGTTATGTCCCGACCGATATTAACCTACTTCCTTAAAGTATATATATTCCTACTGGGAGACATATTTCGGTCGATATAGGCTTACCTCCTATCGGGGTATGTCTCGACCGATATCAGCCTATCTTCATCCTGAAGTTATGTCCCGGCCGATATTAACCTACTCCCTTAAAGTATATATATTCCTCCTGGGAGACGTATTTCGGTCGATATAGGCTTACCTCCTATCGGGGTATGTCCCGACCGATATCAGCCTATCTTCATCCTGAAGTTATGTCCCGGCCGATATTAACCTACTCCCTTAAAGTATATATATTCCTCCTGGGAGACGTATTTCGGTCGATATAGGCTTACCTCCTATCGGGGTATGTCTCGACCGATATCGACCTATCTTCATCCTGAAGTTATGTCCCGGCCGATATTAACCTACTCCCTTAAAAGTATATATATTCCTCCTGGGAGACGTATTTCGGTCGATATAGGCCTAACTCCGCCTGGGAGGTATGTCTCGGCCGATATTATCCTAACTTAGCCTGGGAGGTATGTCCCGGTCAATATAGACCTAACTATGCTTGGGAGTATGTCTCGGTCGATATTCGCCTAACTCCGCCTTGGAGATATGTCCTGGCCGGTATATACTTAACTATTTTGCTTTTCCTTCTTTTCTTTCCTCATCGGGAGACCCACAAAACCTGACCCATATCAGAGAACATCTAGGACATTAGATTTGACAATCCCTTAACTATCTCTCCATTCATATTATGTCACGTGTTTTGGAATATTCATTGTCGTTGTTTGTACATTATGGGAAAATCGACCTCATTAATGAGGGGTTGTTGAGGATTCGATCCAAGGATGGATGAGAAAATGACGTCCGTGTAGAGTGACCTTGAGGATATATAAAGTTGGCGACTAAGACTAATATATGGGTGATACTGGAATCTTGAGACTAAGACCGAGACATGATGTTGAGATTTGAGGTTGAGACATGATGTTGGAATCTTAGGCTAAGACATGATGTTGAGATCTAAGGTCGAGACCTAATGCTGGGATCTGATGTCGAGACAGGACATAAGAATCTGAGGCTAAGATATGATGCCGAGATCTGAGGCTGAGACTTAATGTTGGGAGTTAAGATCGAGATAGGATGTTGGAATCTGAGGCCGAGACATGATGCTAAGATTTGAGGCGAGACATGATGTCGAGATATGAGGCCAAGACATGATGCTAGGATTTGAAGCCGAGATAGGATGTTGGGATCTGAGGTCGAGATAGGATGCTGGGATTTGAGACTGAGACATAACTCAAGGATATGATGTCAAGACATAATGTTGGAATCTGAGACCCAGACATGATGCTGAGATCTAAGGCCGAGACATTATGCCGAGATCTAAGGTCGAGACTTGATACCAAGATCTGAGGCCGAAACATGATACCAGGGATTGGAGGCTCCTCGGTGTTGGGATGTATACTATAAGCCTAGCTTTTGTATAAACATCTGTTTTGAAATATTTTGAAATGAGAATCACTTTGGTTAAATCTCTGCATTTTATATTTATATATATGTCAATGTAGTTGTCCATTTAATTTATATTGTAGATAACATGATGTGTAGTGCCACATAGAAGATCATGTTATCGGTTCCCTATAAATTATAAATAGTAGCTCACAACCAAGATAGATTAGGACAAACCATTGGAATGGTTGTAGTATAATTTGATATTAGTTTGTCTTGACTATAAAATTACACTAGTACACTATTTGTGTATTGAGCAGGATCGTTTGAGGTAGTTCGATTTGTACTGACTACATAAAAAAATAGAACCTCTATTATTATGGATGTGCGTCCTCTTAATCCCTATATAATGACAAGCACGTATACTTAGTATTTATTTCTTTAACTTATCAATGGGTGAGATTTATTCGTTAAATCAATAGGCCTGATGAGTTGGGAAATAGTACTGTTTATATGATGTGTTGTTGATTATAGAAGGAAACTGTGTCCTAATTATTTAGGTTGATGATGTCCCCTTGAGGAGCTCATAAGATTATCATGTAAACCCTATAGGTGGACTTAGCCCGACATGATAATAAAGTTGAGTGGTACTACTCTTGGAATTAGATGTTAATTAATTGAGTTGTCAGTAACTCATTTAATTAACGGACATACGATATCTTAAACACAGGGAGTTTAACACACTCATGATAAGAAGGAGCTCATATTGTAAAATAGGATTGGTGTGGTAGTTCAATAATAGCCCTTTAGTGGTATGAGTTATTATTGATGGACTTGGGTTGGGTATTCGGGCCGAACACAGGAAGCCCAAGCCCATCAGAAGGCCTAAATCAATTCCTCCTCTAGGTCCCTGTTGTAGCCTCTATATAAAGCCTCGCATCTACCCATCCATAACTTGGTTATAGAAAGGGAGATTTTTTCTAAACAGAATTCTGTTATTTTTCTTTCTTTGTAACCGACGACAAAGATTATAAAAGGAGTAGGTGGTGCCCCCTAAAACCTAATTTTACATAAGCCCCTGGAGGCGCCTCCAATGACTTATATAAGGAGAATTTGACCAGCTTTCAAGAGACAACACTAATACAAGCTCCTACAACCGTTCTGCTACTCCGACTATGCTATGCTACTATATTCCAAGCTTTGAATGACTCAAGAATGACATGACATCGCTACGTGTTCAAACGAGCCTAGACTTTGGTAGCATGTAACTTTTGGTTATTTGTTACTCCTGCTTTCTTTACTGTACTTGATATTCTTAAGTTGGTAGTTCTGTTACCAACTTACTTTGTAAAGAACTAATTATTTAGTGGATTATCCATCAGAAAGGTCCAAAGGACTTGGGTTTTAGAGTAGGAGTCCTCACAGATTTCAAACTAAGTAAAAACTGAACGTGTGCCTTTTTTACTTATTTTCTCATTATTCCGCTGCACTCGTACTTAGTTTTAAAAAGTACAAAAGAACAACTTTTTAATACACTTAATTCACCCCTCTTCCCTCTCACGTGCCTCGATCCTACACTATTATCAGATAAACAGATTAGTAGTATCTACTTTATTCATCAACCAACATTTTATGTTATGGCTAAATTACTATTTTGTATTTATTACTTGCTTCTTTTTATGTTATGGAACACTTTACAGTTTTTGGATGAACCATATTAAAACCCATTGCTATGTGATTGTATGTCCTACAAAGTATATAGTCGACCTTAATTTCCTTCTTTATTTTAATCTCATGGTTATTTGGGTTTGCAATCTTGTTGGGTCAAGTTTCCCATTCAATTTGATTATTTGGGTAATTGTTCTCTATATTTAATTTACTCTTAGATAATATTATTGTTTAAAATTTAAACTAGGAATTGACATCATCATATTATTTCAATATGAAGACATAAACTTAGGGTTGTTTAATCTTTGTACTGTAAATTATTTTTAGATAAAAATATTTGATGCTTTGTTTTCTTCATTATGTCTTGATTCTCTTTGTATAGTTGGCAACTTCTATGTTTATCCTTGTGCAACTACTTTTGAGATTCTAACTTACTATGTTGTGTACATACATATAGTAAATATTCACATTTACAAGATATGATATATTACTAGTTTGGGTGAAAGACAAAGTGCTTCCTTCTAATTTTCAATCTAGCTGTTTTAGATTCTTTACACTCTTGTGATATGTTACATTTTACTTGCAATTTGGGAGATTAAATGAAGCAAAGTACCTCGCAAAGAAATTTTACACTGGGAGTTAAATATCAAATATTGAAGTTGAGTATCCTCTATTCTTTTCATTTTGTTTCTTCTTTGTTTATTCTCTTCACTAGACCTTGCTAAATAGTGCTTTTCTTTGTATTTCATGGGTGAATATGTTGCAGAAGTCTATCCTTGAAAAGAAAAGGTACAAAAGGAGAACAAGAATGCAGAGAAACTAAAGAGAAAGATTAATGAGAAACTCCAAGATAAGATGAAAGTTAAAATGAAAGTCTTGAGAACGACATGAACACTATTAGATGTATATTAGATTGCAGCAATGTTGAACACTATTGATAGTGAAATCTCTGATTTTTAGTAATTCATGATTTTTGTAGTTGATTTAAAGAAATTTGTGAGCTTTGTAAATTAATTATTAGATGAATAAAAATTATGTATTCACATTTTGACTATATTTTATAATTTTTTATTTCTATTTTAAGTGATGGATAAATTGTGATAATGTCTAAACTTTAAATTTAGAATAGATATTTTAAATAAATAGTAGTGATAATTGTATGACATTTTAACTGCACCACGTGATGCGTGCTGTGAATATCGTTAATTGCAATATGCGGTGTGTGTTGTGAATGTTTTTAACTGTAGCGCATGGTGCACGTTGCAAATGTTCTTAACCACAACGAGAGGCACGCGCTGCAAATTCTCTTAATCACAGTGCACGGTGCATGCTGTGAATGGTCTTAGCCATAACGCGTAGTGCGTCCTGTGAATGCTCTTATGACTTTTAACAACTTGTAGTTATGCAGCGTGCGATGCGTGTTGGAGATAACATAATTATGCACCCAGAAAGTCAAATTTGTTGTAGTGCTATTTTACTAATTTTAATTTCTACTAAGAAATTTCCTTTTCTATAAAGATCTCTTTTCTTTTTTTACAAGATTAAAATTGAGGTCATATATTGAAATTTCTTTTATTTCTTTCTCTTAGGGTCTAGAGTTTATATAAACTCTTGTTTAGTTGTATGAAGATTTATCTCTCAATTAATAATAAAGTTTTATTTTTTAGCAAACGGTGGGTTTTCCTCCTTGTTTTGTTCAGATTCCTTTCTTGCCTTCTCCTCAATTCTCCCTTCTCGTCAGTCCATAGGATAACTGCTATCATGTTTGACATCAGTTGATATCAGAGCAAGGTGTAGATCTAATGGAAGGTCATTGTGCTCGTGGTCGCGGTAAGTAGGTTTCGACTGAGGAAGCCTCACACTGTGGTCATAACATTCATGACATAATGGAGATAGAGGATTTATATAGGCAAGTCACAGACTTAACTCAGTGTTTAGACGAGTCAAAGCGAATTATTGAGGCTCATGGGCTCTAAGTGTTGGATCGTGAAGTTTCAATAGAGGGGGGGTGAATATCGAATAAAAAATTTGTTCGAGTATAAACGCAGCGGAAATAGAGAAACAATGCTAACACAAACCAATTTTACTTGGTTCGGAACCTGTGTCGACTCCTACTCCAAGGCCCGCGGTCGTTGACCACTTTCGGTGGGCAATCACTAGCAATTCAAAATTTATTACAAACTAAGTACAGAAAAAGCTAATGAAAATGACAACAATACCGACAAAGGAATGAATCAAAAAGAAAATGTGTGTTGTCAGAGCTTCGCTAGCGTCGTAGGAGCGCAGAGCAGCAGAGCAAGCAATAGAAGATCTCTTTTTTCAGTTATATTTGAAGCTCCCCTCTAACCCTCCTTTTATAGGATGTTCGGGGCGCTTGGATCCCTTCCGGCCGCCCTGGTGTGACATAGCCCGCCCAACCAACGAGCTCCACGTGTCGACACACGCCAGGGATAGAAATTGCCTCCCGGGCGCCCGGACCACTTTTTCTCCAGAAACTCCTTTATCTGCAAGAAAGAGTTAGTCCGAGATTGTAACACCCCACCCTCCTCACTACTGGTCTGTGAGGGTGGAGCGCTACTGGACTACTAACTTTACTTATTATCCTTGTTCACATGTTGATAATAAGTCCTAAAACTCTCAGAGAACTCAAAACTTACAATTAACTAGCAGCGGAAGACTAAATGACTCATTTAATACATTCTACTTAACTCTTTGTTAATAAATTCTTATGCTAGGTCCCAAGGCTTCTATAGTCCAGGCATCACACATCCATCCGCACCTCCTTGTCGCCTTCCTTTACTATAACTTTTCCTTTCCTTTATCTGTAGTAAGAGGAAATGCAACTGATCCGGCGGTAAGAATGGGGGACCCACTTCCTGAAGGGTCTCAGCTTGAGGACCGATGAAGGGCTGACTAAGCGGTTAATGGCCGCGCCGAGCAGCTGAGTAGGTCCGAGCGGATCTAGAGATAACCCATCCAGGGGCTTGGGTTTCCGACGCCAAGGCAGGAGGATCGAAGGGCCGAGCGGGAGTCCGCTCGGCTGGGGCCAAAGGGCCGAGCGGGTTGTCCGTTCGGCCAAGATAAGGGCGAGGGTACAAAGGTGGCCGAGCGGCCTATGCTCTCGGCTCGGGATATGGGATATCAGCAGAAGCATGTCTGATGATTAGGCCGTACACAAGATCGCACGATGGAGGATCTTACCGTCACATCATGGAAAGGTTAATACAGTAGCAGTATGGCCTCATGGACGTCTTCCTGCCAGATCCATATCTGGGCATGGCCCTTCTGACAGACCCATGCCTGGGCATGGTCAAAGGCAGGTGGTTGCTTTGATTGGCGCGCCCAGGCTTCTTCGAGAGGTCTATATAAGGCCTCCATTTCTTCACCGGAGGTAGAAAAAAAGGTCTTCATCTTGAGGCCACCTTTTTGTTATTCCTTGCCTGACTTGAGCGTCGGAGGGCCGTCGCCGGGACACCCCTCCCGGCTCGGTTTTGCTGCAGGTTCACCGGAGCACTTGAGGATCCAGCAGGGAGCGCCACGTGCCCAGTGTCCGTTGACTCCTGGTTCGGACAGGATCAAATTTGGCGCCGTCTGTGGGAACGCTCCTGCATCCGAACGGGAACGATGGACGAGGCTGGACGACCACACACGGTTGCGCTTTCAACAGAAGAACTCGACGCTCTAGTCGAGATGAGGGCCGCCAAACTGGTGGAGCAAAAACAGAAAGCAGCGGCCGAGCGGTCGGAGCAACAAGCAACATCTGCGTCGAGTGGCCGAGCGGAAGCACCTCAGGCCACCGTCGCATTTCACCGGGCCTTATTTCGCACCCCTGAAGCCGCACCAACTCGAAGAGATAGAGGCTCTTCTTCAGACGAAATGCCAAGGCGGGATGACAGAAAAGGGAAAGCTCCCCGGGCGGACTCATCTCCCGAGCGGATCAATCGCCAATTCTCGGAGGCTATTCTACGAGACCCTCTACCCAAGCACTACGTGCCTCCGACGATCGGCGAGTACAACGGAACAACGGACCCGGATGATCATCTGGGTAAGTTTGATAACACAGCTACACTCCATCAATATACAGATGGAGTAAAGTGCCGCGTCTTCCTTACAACTCTCTCGGGATCGGCTCAACGGTGGTTTCGGAGGCTGCCGGACGGATCCGTCACTAGCTTCAAGGACTTCCGAACGGCCTTCCTCCACCACTTCGCTAGCAGTCAGCGTTATCAGAAGACAAGTGTCAGCTTGTTTCCCATCAAGCAAGAGTCGAGAGAATCGCTTCGAGCCTACATCCAGCGATTCAACCAAGTGGCGATGGATATCCCAACGGCCACATCGGAGATGATGATGAATGCCTTCACGCAGGGCCTTGTGGATGGGGACTTCTTCCGGTCGCTCATCCGAAAGCCGCCCCGAGATTATGATCATATGCTACATCGGGCCAACGAATACATAAACGTGGAAGAAGCACAAGCCGCCCGGAAAAAGGAAACTCCTACCGAGCGGGCACCTATTCATGCCGAGCGGAAACAGCACGCCGCTCAGCAGAGCCGAAGCGATCCGATCCCCCCATGCCAGGTCGCACGTACAAGAAGTGGTTGCCGCTTGGCCCAAGCCAAAGAAGAGGTGGACCCCTATGTTCTGCTCCTTCCACCAGACGGATACGCACAACACGAAGGATTGTCGAAGTCTTCCCTTCGTGGCCAATCCCGTTCCCAGGAATGCCGAACGACGGTCACCTCCCATCGACAGGAGACAAATGACTCATGAAGCTGACCGGACCCGCACCGAGAGGTGACATCAACAGACACCCGATCGACACCGATCTCCGAGACAGGATAATCGCCGGGCGTCTAGAGAACGGTCCCGACCGTCCACTCGAGAAGAGGAAAACAGAAGCAATACTGCCCGGGGCGAGATCAACGTTATTCCTGGCGGGCCGACCGGAGGAGACTCCAACCGAGCCAGAAAGGCGGGCGTCCGGCAGCTGCAAATCCACGCAGTCGGCTGTAGCCAAGAGCGGGCAAGTGGACCGGAAATCACTTTCGGGCCCGGAGACTTAGAAGGAGTTGAAGTGCCCCACGACGACGCTCTGCTCATTAAAGCGGTAATAGCAAATTATACTATTCACCGCATATTTGTTGACACAGGGAGCTCGGTCAACATCATATTCAAGAAGGCATTCGATCAGCTGCAAATTGATCGAGCCGAGCTGTTGCCCATGACGACCCCCGCTCTACGGGTTTACTGGCAACGAAGTTCAGCCGGTCGGACAAATTCGGCTGGCTACCTCACTGGGAGAAGAGCCGCTCAGGAGGACCAGGACAATAAACTTCGTGGTGGTCGACTCTCCTTCATCCTACAATGTCATTTTGGGACGACCGGCGCTTAGCGAATTCCGAGCAGTCGTCTCAACCTTCCACCAGAAGATGAAGTTCCCCATCGAAGACAAAGTGGGAGAAGTACGGGGGGATCAGTTAGCAGCTTGGCGATGCTATATCGAGATGGTCCAAGCAGAATCCAACTCTGCTCGGAAGGCACCTCGAATCGAGGTAAATGCCATCACCAAGAAACCTCCTGCTTTAATTTATGATGAAAAGGAGGAGGTTCAGATCCATCCGACCCGATCGGAGGCCACGACTTTTATCGCCTCTGATCTGGAGGAGGAGCAGAAGGAGGAACTAATCCAATGTCTCCAACGAAATCATGATGTCTTCGTCTGGTCGGCACATGAGTTGCCCGGAATTTCGTCGAGCCTGGCGCAGCATGAATTGCATGTCCGACCGGACGCTCGGCCAGTGAAGCAGAGGAAAAGGGATTTCAGTGCCGAGCAGAATGTCATCATCCGGGCGGAAGTAGAGAAACTTCTGGAGGCCGGCCACATACGAGAAGTGCAGTTCCCGAGCTGGCTGGCTAACGTAGTATTAGTCTCCAAGCCGGGCGGCAAGTGGAGAGTCTGCATCGACTTTCGGGACTTAAACAAAGCATGCCCCAAGGACTTCTATCCTCAGCCCAGGAGTTGGTGGACTCTACGGCCGGCTGCGAATTAATTTGCATGCTTGACGCCTATCAAGGATATCATCAAGTGCCGCTCGCGGAAGATCAAGAAAAAGTAAGCTTCGTAACGGCCGACGGCACATATTGCTATAATGTGATGCTCGGATTGAAGAATGTCGGGGTCACCTATCAACGCTTGATGAACAAGGTGTTCAAGGAGCAGATCGGGCGTAATCGGAAGTCTATGTGGGCGACATTCTTATCAAATCCGTCCGAGCGGCCGATCTTTTCCAGGATATGGAAGAAACCTTTGAACACTGCGCAAATATGGAGTCAAGCTAAATCCCGGAAGTGTCGGAGCAAAAGGAGGGCGTTTCTTGGGGTACATAGTGACCGAGGGGGGAATCGAAATCCCAGCAAGGTGAAAGCTCTGCAAGACATGCCGCCCCAAGAAATACAAGAGAAGTGGAGAGGTTGACCGGTCGGATAACCGCTTTGTCCAGATTCATCTCTAAAACCGCCGACCGAGCCTTCCATTCTTCAAGATCTTGCGCAAGGCTACTAAGTTCGATGGGATGAAGAATGTGACCGAGCGTTCGGAGAATTGAAGACATATCTTAATTCTCTGCCAGTGTTAGCCAAGCCGATCGGGGTGAGTCACTTTATATTTATTTGTCATCGATTGAGCATCTTGTAGGCTCGGCACTTGTGAGGGCAAGCGCAAGAGCAAATGTATTTTCTAAGCCACATTTTAAAAGATCTTGAATCTCGTTACACAGGGCTCGAGAAGTTGGCCTTTGCTTTGATCCGGCGCCTTCGACCCATCATCATGACCAGCAGTCCACTTGGGAAGAGTACTTCTGAATCCAGAGGCGTCCGGACGGCTCATCAAGTGGACGACGGAGCTCAGCGAGTTTGACATCCAGTATCACCCCCGAACGACTATCAAAGCGCAGACCTTGACAGATTTCATCACCGAGGTACAAAATCCTGAGTCTAAAGCCATTTGGAGGATATATGTAGATGGTTCATCTACTCGGTAGGGGAGTGGGATCGTTCTATTACTCATCTCTCCCCAGGAAGAACGGATGCAGCTATCCGTTCGGCTGGATTACAAAGCTACCAACAACGAAGCCGAGTATGAGGCCCTCATAGCTGGATTACAGGCCGCCAGGCATGTGAGTGCCATCAAAGTCCTCATCCATTCAGACTCTCAATTGGCTTAGCAGCTGTCGGGGACGTTCGAGATAAGCAACGCCCGACTCAAGCTCTACGTCGAAGCTTTCAAAAGTTGAAGGCCAACTTTCGGGAGGTTCTTATACAAAAGATCCCTCGAGCGGAGAACCAGGCTGCAGACGAGTTGGCCAAACTCGCGAGTTCAATAACGTTGATCGCCATATCACAGTCAATTGAAAAATTATCATTGGTGGCGCACGTCGATCGGATGCAAGGCCTCACGTTTCCAAGCGATGAAGGACACCTATTATAGAATTTCTCCGTTCGGGTACCACACCCTCCGATGAATATGCAGCCCGGCTCCTCGGAAGAAGAGCCGGTCGGTTACACTCATCGGAGATCAGCTTACAAGAAAGCTTTCGCGCTGTTGAAATGTGTAAGCTCGGAGGACTCGAACATCCTCCAGGAAGTACATCAAGGATCATGCGGGTCATCCGGGCGCTCATTGGCAAGAAGATCCTCTTGGCGGATACTTTGGCCAACTTTACAAACAGATGCCGCTCGGACACCTTTTAGAGGTATCACAACTTCTCCCACCGACCGCCGAAGAAATGAAGGCGTCAACCGTTTGCGGTTCGACCAATGGGGAATGGATATTGTCGGTCCATTTTCGATGGCGGCCGGGCAGAGGAAATTCTTACTAGTGGCGGTAGACTATTTCTCCAAGTGGGTGGAGGCCGAGCCGCTAGCAAAGATCACTGAACAAATGGTTAAAAAATTCATCTGGCAACACATCATTTGTCGGTTCGGCATCCCTCGCCGACTAGTGTCCGACAACGGGCGGCAGTTCACAGGGAAGATGTTAGAGGATTGGTGCAAGAGCTACGGCATTGAGCAACATTTCACATCCGTGGCCTATCCTCAAAGCAACGGTCAAGCTGAAGTGGCCAACCGGGAAATTCTCCGTATTCTGCGCGCTCGGCTCGATCATTTGGGAGGAAGTTGGCCGGATGAAGTGCCGAGCGTCTTGTGGGCCATCCGAACGATGCCAAAAGAAGGGACAGGAGTCACACCGTTCCATTTGGTATATGGCGGCGAGGCCGTCATTCCGGTTGAAGTCGGCGTTGAGTCAGCCCGGATCCAGAGCTACGATGATGACAATGCCGAACGGAGAAACATGGAGCTGGATTTGGTAGAAGAGGAGAGGGCAAAGGCATCCGTTCGGCTGATGGCATACCGTCAGCGGATGAAGCAAAACTACAACCGGCGCGTCATTCCCAGGTCATTCCAGGTTGGCGATCTTGTCTGGAAGAAAGTCAAGCCGGTCGGTGAAGTCGGCAAGCTTGAAGCTCCGTGGGCAGGTCCCTTCAAAAGCGCCGCTCGGGAGCGTATTATTTGGAGGATGAGGAAGGTCGGCAGCTAGATAGGCCGTGGAGCGCGAACCACCTCCAGCCTTACCGGGCAGGGTGAAAGGTGTGCCTATGTAAATCATCTTGTGTACTTTTTTCGACTGAATACTTGAAATGCAGAAACGAAAAATCAAGAGAACAAATAAGACATCGCCAACAAAAGAACGAAGGCCCCGAGCCGCACTGCCGGAGGTAAATGGGTCGGGCCAAGCGCTCTAAAATTGAAGGCCCCGTACCATTCGGACGGAGGTATATTATCCTAGCCAAAATGCTCGACGAAGCAGACCCTGAGCCATTCGGCCAAGAGTACGTTATCCGAGTTGGGTGAAAGGAACCAAAAGTGATAAAAAGGAGGGCAAAAAGCTTCGCCGAACGGAAGCGTCAAAATTAGCCAGAGTCGTCTAGCCCAGACGTTAAACCGTAGAGCCGCGCCGACCGGCTATAAAAACCGAGCGGAAAACCGACGAGCACCGTCGTTAAAGATCGAGAGCCGCGCCGATCGGCTATAAATATCCGCGCCGACGAGCACCGTCGTTAAAGATCGAGAGTCGCGCCGATCGGCTATAAATATCCGCGCCGACGAGCACCGTCGTTAAAAATCGAGAGCCGCGCCGATCGGCTATAAACATCCGCGCCGACGAGCACCGTCGTTAAAGATCGAGAGCCGCGCCGATCGGCTATAAACATCCGCGCTGACGAGCACCGTCGTTAAAGATCGAGAGCCGCGCCGATCGGCTATAAACATCCGCGCCGACGAGCACCGTCGTTAAAGATCGAGAGCCGCGCCGATCGGCTATAAATATCCGCG
This sequence comes from Zingiber officinale, assembly GCF_018446385.1. Lineage (NCBI taxonomy): Eukaryota > Viridiplantae > Streptophyta > Magnoliopsida > Zingiberales > Zingiberaceae > Zingiber > Zingiber officinale. Next base: position 7,968,387 of record NC_055995.1, read on the forward strand.
CCGACGAGCACCGTCGTTAAAGATCGAGAGCCGCGCCGATCGGCTATAAATATCCGCGCCGACGAGCACCGTCGTTAAAAATCGAGAGCCGCGCCGACCGGCTATAAATATCCGCGCCGACGAGCACCGTCGTTAAAGATCGAGAGCCGCGCCGATCGGCTATAAACATCCGCGCCGACGAGCACCGTCGTTAAAGATCGAGAGCCGCGCCGACGAGCACCGTCGTTAAAGATCTAGAGCCGCGCCGATCGGCTATAAATATCCGCGCCGACGAGCACCGTCGTTAAAAATCGAGAGACGAGCCGGCGTCTATAAATGTCCGAGCGAAAGGCCGACGAGCACCGTCGTTAAAGATCGAGAGCCGCGCTGATCGGCTATAAATATCCGCGCCGACGAGCACCGTCGTTAAAGATCGAGAGCCGCGCCGATCGGCTATAAATATCCGCGCCGACGAGCACCGTCGTTAAAGATCGAGAGTCGCGCCGATCGGCTATAAATATCCGCGCCGACGAGCACCGTCGTTAAAAATCTAGAGACGAGCCGGCGTCTATAAAAACCTAGCGGAAAACCGACGAGCACCGTCGTTAAAGATCGAGAGCCGCGCCGATCGGCTATAAATATCCGCGCCAACGAGCACCGTCGTTAAAAATCGAGAGCCACGCCGATCGGCTATAAACATCCGCGCCAACGAGCACCGTCATTAAAGATCGAGAGCCGCGCCGATTGTCTATAAATATCCGCGCCGACGAGCACCGTCGTTAAAGATCGAGAGCCGCGCCGATCGGCTATAAATATCCGCGCCGACGAGCACCGTCGTTAAAAATCGAGAGCCGCGCCGATCGGCTATAAATATACCGAGCGGAAGAACGAATATCAGAGTAAGAAACCGCGGAAACTATAAATGTCAAAACAAGGCCCGATGAGGGTCGATCCTTCGATGCTCGGCATATGTTAACTATCACGCAGGCAGCATACGTGAAAATCGAGAGGCCTCCGTAAAATGTCCGGAGGGCCGACGGGCACCGTCGTTAAAAATCGAGAGCCGCGCCGATCGGCTATAAATATCCGCGCCGACGAGCACCGTCGTTAAAGATCGAGAGCCGCGCCGATCGGCTATAAATATCCGCGTCGACGAGCACCGTCGTTAAAAATCGAGAGACGAGCCGGCGTCTATAAATGTCCGAGCGAAAGGCCGACGAGCACCGTCGTTAAAGATCGAGAGCCGCGCCGATCAGCTATAAACATCCGCGCCGACGAGCACCGTCGCTAAAAATCGAGAGACGAGCCGGCGTCTATAAATGTCCGAGCGAAAGGTCGACGAGCACCGTCGTTAAATCGAGAGCCGCGCCGATCGGCTATAAATATCCGCGCCGTCGAGCTCCGTCAAAGATCGAGTGCCAAACTCGTGACTGTGAACTTGGACGGAACTGAGGACGCCAAATAACGAGCGTTCGCAAGTACTAAATTAATTAGGTCCGATCGGCCATCGGCTTGCCAACACTTTGCATTCATTGGATGCAAGCAGTGTAGCCAAGCGTTAAACGATTTCGAGAAAAACGAGTCTGCCGATTAACCTGATCAGTCGTTTGGTAGGAAACACGGGGAGCCCAACTGATTCTACGAATAAGCAGCAACACACTAAAAGGAGACAATGAAGGGCAAACAAATACAAGCAAAGGAACATAAGGAGGCCGAACGGCACGTACAAAAAATGTTGCATCCGCCGAGCGGATGAAATACAGAAAGCACTTGAAAGAACTCGCCTCACTCAGGGTCTTCAAAATTAAAGAAGGCGTCCGGAATATCATCAATCATGGCCGCCAGGTCGGAGGCGGGAATATGCATTCCCTCGGGAAGGTGGCCACCTTTCTTCAAGTATGTCACGGTGACCTTGACCGCTTCGGCGAAAGTAGAAGAGACGTTGCCACCGAATTTTACGCCGAACCTCTCCGAGCGGAGGTATTCTTGGCGCGCTGCTGCTAGGCGGTTCGACTGCCGCTCGGGAAGCAGTTAAGGTATCTTGGACAGCCTTCAAGTCCACCTCGGCCTTTGTGCGTTCTGCCGAACGGTCCTCTCGCTCGGCGTTCAGCTGGGCCTCCAGATCCTTGGATCGCTGATCTAGCGCACGGACATCTACTTTCATCTTGTCCAAATCGGCTACCGCTCGCTTCTTCCGGGCAGTAGCGCATTTGGCATCCGCTTCGCGCTTCTTGACTTGGCCCTCTAGCCGAGCCACCTCTGTAGCCAGGTCGGCAGCCTTCTTTTGTTCGGCCTCGAAGGCTTGTTTCTCTCGCTCAGCCGACGGACCCCCCGACACTTGAAGTTTTTCCAAGAGCTCCTCCAGCTCGGCTAGCCGATGGCTAGTGGCAATTTGCTCAGCCCAGCGCTGTAAAGGAAATAATGAAATCAGGAACCAAACAGTAGCATGGCACAGGAAGAAAGATGAATTTACCTGAGTGGCCTGCTGCATGTTGTTGTCGCCGAGGTGCTTGGGCGTCATGAGGGCCACTTGAATCTGCGCGTCCTCAAAAAGCTTGGCGAGCGGACCCGTCAAGGTTATTTCGTGAACGGGGCTCGATGGCCGATCGACGGACAGTAAATATTCCTCCGATGGGAATCGGAGGGTAGTCTTGATGGTTGGATGGCCGGACGGCGCTTCTTCAGTCGCGGCCGCCTGATGCGAGGACTCCCCTATAGTAAGCGGCGACGAGTCCGGGGAGGAGAGCCGGAGGGCTGTGCGGTAGGCGAAGCCACAGGGGTCCCGATCTGTGATGGCGTGCGAGCAGGCGAAGTTACGCCGATCGGCGCCTGTGGTTCCCCCTCTTGGGTTGGCGGAAGGCTGGAGTCTCTTCGACGTTTCCGCCGAACCTCCAATGGTGGATCCCCGCCCAGCTCGGCGGGGGCTGAGGAAACAGGATCCGCCTCAACCTCCGTTGAAGCGGATGGGGCAGCTTCTGTTTCAGGGGCGGACTGCGCCCCCCCCTCTCCTGCATCTGCCGGGCGGCTGGGGATGAGACCCCGCTCGGCGAGCTCTTTTTTGGTGGCCGCTTCAATTTCCACGGACTTTAATTTCAAATGAGCGGTAGCCTTGGAGCGCCACATGACTTCAGCTGCAGTAAAAGAAATTAAAATCAATTAGACAAAAAAGACTAAGAGAGTAAAGAATCCTTACTCATGCGGAAGGGGAGATTTGCCCGAACGGGAGACAATCCGAAAATATACAACACCCCCTTGAGAAGCAACTGGTCGATCTTGTATCGCTGACCGGACAACCAGTTCGCCGCATGAAGATAGGCTGGATTGCTTCTGAACTTGCCGAGCTCCGGCTGAGTCGGCACCGCGGTCTGCCATTTGGTTCGGAATGCTGGAAGAAAAACTCCTTCCAGTGTTTGTTGGAGGTCGGCATATTATCAAAAAATTTAAAGCCTATTCTACTCTGGAAGATAAAAGTGCCCGGCTCGGATTGTTTGGGGTAGAAGAAGAAGTGGAATATTTTGGGGTCAAGAGGGATACTGTGCAGCTTAAAGAGGACGACCACCCCGCTCAGCAGCCTAAAGGAATTCGGCACAAGTTGGCCGAGCGGGATGCGAAAATAGTTACAAACCTCTAAAATAAAGGGATGGGTAGGAAATCTAAGGCCGCCCTGGAATTGGTCTAGAAAAAAACAAATGGTGCCGATCGGGGGGTCATGGGGCCGGTCAGTCGGGTCGGCTACAACTATTTCATAGTTATCGGGAATCCCATACGTCCGAACAAGGCGCCGAGCACCCTCCTCATCAAATCGACTCTCCATGGTCAGGTACCAAGGGCCATGAACACCAACAGCGGGTTCGGAGGAGCTTGCCATCTCGAAGAAGCAAAAAGATAGCAAGAAATCGAAGGAATGGGAGCAAAAGAGGCAAAACAAGTTGGGAAGACCTTGTAAACGAAGGGAGAAGACTCACTGAGAAGGAAACGGACGGAAAGGATCACCGGTGAGATGGTAGCCGCTGAAAAATAAGAACTGGATCGTCGGAGGTCACGGCAGAGGAAGAAGCAGAAGGCAACGCACGAGCGAATATGCGGCGAAGGGAGGAGATGGAGGCTTTATACGGCTGAGGTCGGTCGGCCTCCGCCGTCGGATGCAGGTCACGGAAGACAAGGTCATCATCTAACCGTCCATTCCAAAGCAATCGGCGTCCCATCGTACGGATCATCACCGCCACGCAAGAGGAGCCACGTGGCGCTGTCACCAGGCGCAATTAATGCGCCCATACCGCGCATGCTTCGACTTAATTAGAAGGATTTGCGCGATGTTCGAGAAGATTTAGACAAGCGAATATCCGCGTTGAATGCCAAGACATCCAAAACAAAGAGCCGAGCGGCCGAATGTGGCGTAAGGGCCGAACGGCTCAAGGGATATTATAAGCGATGGTAAGGCGACGACCGTTCCGTTCGGACACATAGTCCAGTCAGTCGGACTCACTGCCTCCTTCGACTAGACTTGAAAGAGAGGCAAGTGATCCGGCGGTAAGAATGGGGGGCCCACCTTCTGAAGGGTCCCAGCCTAAGGACGGATGTAGGGCTGGCCAAGCGGATAATGGTCCGAGCGGAGCTAGAGATAACCCATCCATGGGCCTGGGTTTCAGACGCCAAGGAAGGAGGATGGAAGGGTCGAGCGGGAGCCCGCTCGGCTGGGGCCAAAGGGTCGGCGGGTTGTCCGTTCGGCCAAGATAAGGGAAGGTGGCCGAGCGGCCTATGCTCTCGGCTCGGGATATGGGATATCAGCAGAAGCATGTCTGATGATTAGGCCGTACACAAGATCACACGATGGAGGATCTTGCCGTCACATCATGGAAAGGTTGATACAGTAGCAGTATGGCCTCATGGACGTCTTCCTGCCAGATCCATATCTGGGCATAGCCCTTTTGACAGACCCATGCCTGGGCATGGTCAAAGGCAGGTGGTTGCTTTGATTGGCGCGCCCAGGCTTCTTCGAGAGGTCTATATAAGGCCTCCATTTCTTCACCGGAGGTAGAAAAAAAGGTCTTCATCTTGAAGCCACCTTTTTGTTATTCCTCGCCTGACTTGAGCGTCGGAGGGCCGTCGCCGGGACACCCCTCTCGGCTCGGTTTTGCTGCAGGTTCACCGGAGCACTTGAGGATCCAGCAGGGAGCGCCACGTGCCCAGTGTCCGTTGACTCCTGGTTCGGACAGGATCAGCAACTATAAGCAAAATTACTTAGTAAGCGTTATTAACTCACAAAACTCGAATATGCGTCTAACTGGAAGAAATCTAAAACTGAATGCTCAGAAAGAAATACTACTCATGCTCATCTACAAGCAAAAGAAACATACTGAAATGCTAAACGTGTAAAGCAAATCTAAACAAACACGCTAGCATAAAAGAAAACTAAACTTGTAGGATTTTAAACTTATGTGAAGCTTGTTTTACTTGTTTAAAAGCTTATACTTATAATACTTCAAAATAATAATCAACTTTCTTCTTGGGCCCGACAACTGTACTTGCTATGCGCGCATCCCTAACTAGACCCGAGATAGCTGGTCCCGAATCTAGTAGGGTTTACTATTGTAACGACCCGACCCATTTGGCGGTCCATTTGGCGACCCTTGGGTCGTCGACCGTCGGCCGTGCCGTTACTACTAGGTTATCTAAACCTAGGGACAACTATGGGAGCCCAGCCCAAGGACAACTGAGAGTCCATCACAGTGCCACTGATAAAAGTAAAATACTTGTTATCTTTTATACTTCTAATATATAATGCCTCGGTATTTTCTTTAAGCACCTTGTGTGCCAAAATCGTTAAAGTCTTGACTTTGGGATCTACTTAAGGCCTTGGCCTTTTTCTTTCTTTTCTTTATCTTGCTTATACTTGTTAATACCTCTATTAAAAAGGTGTCTCATACAAAACTGCACTAAAATGCTTATTAACTCTGCACTGAAATGCTTAACAGAATTGCATGGAAATACTTAATAGAACTGTACTGAAACGCTTATTGAATTGCACTAAAACTAAATCTGCATACAAGCTTAATCAAATCTGCCTGCAAACTTAATCAAAACTCTGCACTATAAGTTAATCAAAATTCTGCACTATAAGCTTAATCAAATCTGCCTACAAACTTAATCAAAATTCTGCACTATGAGCTTAATCAAAATTCTGCACTATAAGCTTAATCAAAATTCTGCATTATAAGCTTAATCAAAATTTTGCACTATAAGCTTAATTAAAATCTCCACTATAAGCTTACATAAAAATCTGCACTATAAGCTTAATTAAAATCTGCACCATAGGCTTAATTAAAATCTGCACTATAAATTCCACAAAAAATCTGCACTACAAGTCTACAAGTTCCACAAAAAATCTGCACTATAAACTTAATCAAAATCTGCACTATAAGCTCTTAAGAAATTTGCACTACAAGCTCTAAAGAAATCTGCATTTTAAGCTCTAAGAAATCTGCACTACAAGCTTAATTAAAATCTGCACTATAAGCTTACATAAAAATCTGCACTATAAGCTTAATTAAAATCTGCACCATAAGCTTACATAAAAATCTACACTATAAGCTTAATTAAAATCTGCACTATAGGCTTAATTAAAAATCTGCACTATAAGCTTAAATAAAAATCTGCACTATAAGCTTAATTAAAAATTTGCACTATAAGCTTAATTAAAATCTGCACTATAGGCTTAATTAAAATCTGCACTATAAGCGCTTCTCATGCTTCGAATTCAAGAAGAACAAAGGTCTGAAACTACTCCTACTGCAGGTGAGAAGCACTTACCTTTGCGTTCTTGGGCTTACAATCGAAAAGAAAACTTCTAGGGTTTGCGGGAATTGCAAGCTTCGACCCCTCCTTCGTGCTCACGGTTTCCCCTTGACGAGAGGATCACAACCATGTGAAGATCTCCCGGAAATCTCCCTTGGTCGGCCGCCGGAGAGGAACCCTAGATCCCCCCCCCTTTTTCCTTCACCCAAACAGGAGACGCTGTGCCGTCGGGAGAGAAAAGGAGAGGAGAGGTTTAGGTTTTGGAAAATAATCCCTAAGTTCTCCCTTTTTATAACTTAATATTTCTGTTAACTATCTTAAATAAATTTGCTACCTTTTCTAAACAGACAAATCCAACATCAACTTATCCCTTTTATAATCCAATATTTTGTTAACTATCTTAAATAAATTCGCTACCTTTTCTAAACAGACAAATCCAACATCAACTTATCCCTTTTATAATCCAATATTCTGTTAACTATCTTAAATAAATTTTTCTACCTTTTCTAAACAAAATCGCCTGCTTGACCACTTGGTCAGCCGGATTTACTTAAGGCTTGGTTCGGCCGGAGGTTGCAGGTTCGAATCTCGGCTAATTTTCTTTATTTTTTGCAACTTGTTTCTTTTGGTAAAAATATCAAACGAACTCCAAAAATTACATAAAAATACTCTAAAAATTTATAAAAATCTCTAGAATTTTTCTAAATATTTTTAAGAACTTTTAGAACTCCTAATGAGGAAAATTGGGTCGTTACAGAGACAAACAATATGTATATCCTGCAAAATAAGATGTTAGCACAGTTTATACTTTAATCAAAGAAGATTATGACTTAGATTCCGTCTTTCCGAGACCGGAATCTAATCACGATCTCGACTTAGATATCCGAAATGGATCTAAGCTGGATCGACGCCTAATGTTCCCTTTGTTGGTTGCTACTCGGAAAACCTATAGGTTCCACTGTACAAAAATTTTGTACAAAGGTCTGAACCTTTTCCTAGCTACCATGTGTTCTTTTAAATTAAATTTTGGATCGCCTGCGGAACTTAACACGTTTGATCCAAAACTTAATCTATTTGTTCTTTTAGGTTTTGACTTGGATCTCCTGCGGAACTTAACACGTTCGACCCAAGTCTCCTTAAGTTATTAATTCCATTAAATATTAATTTCCATAAAAGGTTCCCAGTACTGACGTGGCGAGGCACATGGCCTTCTTGGATATGGGAACAACCACCACCGACTAGACAAAACCTTTAATAGAAAGCTAATATTTAATTTCCTAAAATAACTTTAGGTTAACCAAAAAGAACAATCAAATCACAAGGAAAAGAAAGAAACAAAAGAACACAACTTCGAAAAACCATATTCGAAACACTAGAACGTAAGCCTCTTGTATTTGGTATTATTTCCAAAAATAACTAGTATGATGCGGAAAGAAAAATTACTAGTTATACCTTTTAGAAAAACCTCTTGATCTTCTACCGTATTCCTCTTCTTATCCCGGACGTCGTGTGGGCGACGATCTTCCGAGACGAGAACCACCACGCACCTTCTTCTTCTCCAAGCAAGGTTCGGCCACAAGAAGAACCACCTCCAAGGAAGAAGAACTTGATCACCACCAATACTCCAAGGGATCTTCAAGATGAGGCTTCCTCCTCTTCTTCTTCTCCTTCCTAGGTCCGGCCACCAACAAGAGCTCCAAGAGATGTATGGTTCGGCCACCAAAAGAGAAGAAAGGAGAAAAGCTAGGGCCGGCCACAAGAAGAAGAAAAGAGGGAGAGAAAAATAGAATAGATTCGTTAGCCATGAAGCCTCCTCTACCCCCTCTTTTATAATCCTTGATCTTGGCAAATAAGGAAATTTTAATAAAAACTTCCTTAATTCTTTTGCCATTGAAAAGGAAAATTTATTTAATTAAAAATAATTTCCTTTCTCAATTTTATAATGGCCGGCCACAATAAAAAACTCCAAGCAAATAAAATTTTAAACACCAATTAAAACTTCCTTATTTGCTTCCGGAATTTTATAAAATTTCTCAATAATTTTTATCCCTTCATAATTGGTTTATAAAAAGGAAATTTAATAAATTAAAATCTTTCTTTTAAACATGTGGATAAAAAGAAAGTTATCTCTAAAAATTAAAATCTCTTTTAATCTACAAATAAGGAAAGATATCAAATCTTTTCTTAATCTCTTGTAGAAACTTATAAAAGAGAATATTTAATTTTTAAACTTTCTTTTAAATCATGAACATGTTTAAAAAAGAAAGTTTTCTTAAAATTTAAAATCCTCCTTTAATCAACAAATAAGGAAAGATTTCAAATTTTAAACTCTCTTTTAAACATATAGATGATTTACAAATAAGAAAAGTTTTTACCAAAAATTAAAACCATCCTTTTAAACTACAAATAAGGAAAGAGATTAATCTCTTCTCTTAATCTTTTGTAGAAAGCTATAAAAGGAAATTTTTAATTTTTAAACTCTCTTTTAAAAACATGATATCCACATAAGAAATAATTTTAATAAAAATCCTTTTTAATATTCTAGTGGCCGGCCACCTAAGCTTGGGACCCAAGCTTTGGCCGGCCACCAACTTAACTCATCCACTTGGTCTTGGCCGGCCCTAGCTTGGGTTCCAAGCTAGCTTGGCCGGCCCCATTGGATGGGTAAGAAGGTGGGTATGCGGTGGGTATAAATCTCTATATACTAGAGGCTACGATAGGGACCGAGAGGAGGAATTGGTTTTGGTCTCCGATAAAATTAAGCATCCCGTGTTCGCCCCGAACACACAACTTAATTTTATCAATAATAATTCATTCCACTAGAGAACTATTATTGAACTACCGCACCAATCCCAAATTACATTTTGGGCTCCTTCTTATTATGAGTGTGTTAGTCTCCCTGTGTTTAAGATAACAAATGTCCATTAATTAAGTAAGTTACTGACAACTCACTTAATTAATATCTAGCTCCAAGAGTAGTACCACTCAACTTCATTATCATGTCGGACTAAGTCCACCTGCAGGGTTTAACATGACAATCCTTATGAGCTCCTCTTGGGGACATTCTCAACCTAGATTACTAGGACACAGTTTCCTTCTATAATCAACAACACACACTATAAGTGATATCATTTCCCAACTTATCGGGCTTATTGATTCATCGAACTAAATCTCACCCATTGATAAATTAAAGAAATAAATATCAAATATATGTGCTTGTTATTATATTAGGATTAAGAGCACACACTTCCATAATAACTGAGGTCTTTGTTCCTTTATAAAGTCAGTATAAAAGGAACGACCTCAAATGGTCCTACTCAATACACTCTAAGTGTACTAGTGTAATTATATAGTTAAGATATACTAATACCTAATTACACTACGACCTTCCAATGGTTTGTTCCTTTCCATCTTGGTCGTGAGCTACTGTTTATAATTTATAAGGAACCAATAACATGATCTTCTGTGTGTGACACCACACACCATGTTATCTACAATATAAATTAATTGAGCAACTACATTTATCATAAATGTAGACTTTTGACCAATGTGATTCTTATTTCTAGATAAATATTTATACCAAAAGCTAGGCTTTTAGTATACACTCTAACAATCTCCCACTTATACTAAAAGACTAAGCTGCCATATCTGCTGCCATACATCTGATTCCCATGCCTCTCAAAAGCTCTTGCCTTAAGGACCTTAGGTTATCATCTGATGCAATCTAGGCGGCAACAACTTCTCCTCGTTTATACGATTTCTCGTATTGGGTGGTACTTGCGCTCTATTGTGTTTACTTGCCTCATAGACTTATGGTTTCTTCGAGTTTGTTACTGCACCAACATTATTACAACAAATTGTAATAATCTTTGGACAAACCAGAAATCATATCTAAATCTATCTTGAGGTTATTGAGTCATTCAGCTTTTATGGCTACCTTAGAGGCTTGCCATATACTAAGCTTCTATGGTGGAGTCCAGATAAACACCTATGCCTATCACTCTTCCATAGTTATAACTTTACCTCCTAAAGTAAACACAAAACCCCGAGGTTGACTTAATATTGTCCCTGTCCGATTGGAAGTCAAAATCCATGCAACCCATAGGGACCAAAATAACTGCCTTGTAAACTAGCATATAATCTCTAGTGCCTCTAAGGTACTTATATGCTTTATTGCAGTCCAATGTCCTTGTCTAGGGTTACTTTGATATCTACTAACTATGCCCTTGGCAAAATAGATTTCTGATCTCGTGCATAGCATACATTAGGTTGTCTAACTGCCGAAGCATAAAGAACTGCCTACATGTCCTCAATCTCCTTTGATGTCATCGAAGACATCCCTTTAGATAAAGACACTCCATGCTTAAAAGGTAAGAAACCTTTCTAGGAGTCTTGCATGCTAAAACGAGCAAGGATTTTTTGATGTATTAAACTTGGGATATATCTATATATATATTTTCTTGCGATCCCTTATTACTTTGATCACAAAAATATATATATTCTCCCAAGTCCTTTATATTGAATTATTTGGACAACCATACCCTTACTTCTGACAACATTTTGATATTGTTTCCAACTACCAAAATTGTTATCTACGTATAGTACAAGAATCACCACCACGTTTCCATCACACCATTTGTATACACAAGACTTATCCGTTTACTCAATAAATCCAAAGGTCTGGATTACTTTGATAAACTGGATGTTCCAAGACCTTGAAGCTTTGCCTCAGTCCATAGACTGATTGAGCTTTCACACAAGATGCTCTTAGCCCTTTGTAATGAACCCTTCTGGTTTGCTTTATGTGGATGCTATCTTCAAGACTTCCATTAAGGAATGCTGTCTTGACATCCACTTGCCAAATAGATAAAAGAATCTGGATAGACTTAAACATGGCTACCAGTGAAAAGTTTCCTTTTTCATCAAGCCTTGCTTTTGAAAGTTTCTACCTTCCTGTCTATCCCTCTTTTCCTATTATAGACCTTTTTACACCCAAAGGCTTTTACACCATTTGGTGTTTCTACAAGCTTCCAGATTTTATTAGAATACATATATTCTAATTCTGTTATTCATTACTCTTTGCCAAGATGTTGCATTTTTATCTTGGAGTGCTTCGTCATATGTCCGGAGATCAGGTTCATGTCCTCCAGGGATCAAGTCAAAAAACTCTCCCAAAACATGAATCCTTTTAGGTTGCTTATCAACCCTCCCACTACGACAAGGCACTTTCTGCAATTGTGTATCATTTGTGATACGTGTTGCAGTTTCCTTGTGGTATCTCATCTTGTACAGTTGGTACTAGATTAGACATGTCTTCTATTATTTCCTTAAGAACAAATTTTCTTTTGGGCACATAGTCATTTTTCTAAAAATCGGTCATTGATAATGACCTTCTGATTTTTAAGACTATAAACCTACTTTTGTTTCTCTAGAATAACTCACAAACAAGTGAACTCCTGCCCAACTTATCAGTGTCTCTCATATGCTAGACCACCCAAATCCGAATATACTAGGCTTATGCCCATTCTGCAATTCTATGGGAGTAGAGAGTTCTGACTTTAGAAGGTATTATGTTCACTTCTGTTTCTAGTGTATATCCTTAAAACAAATTTGGTAATAACTCATCATCGATCTAATTATTCCATAAGAGCCTTATACCTTCCTTTTTCTACACCATTCTGTAGGGGTGTACCAGGTGTAGTTAGTTGGGATTGAATCCCTACTTTTGATAAGTGACTCCTAAATTCTCCCAAGTGGTACTTGCCACTACGATCTCACCGTAGTGTCTTAATACTTTTACTTTGACGTTTCTCCGCATCAGCCTTGTACACTTTGAACTAATCAAAGTACTTAGTCTTGCGGCACATCAAGTAAATATATCCGTATCTCAAATAGTTATCTATAAAATAGATAAAATATTTGAAACAACCTCTTGCCTGGATGCTCATAGGATCACACAAATCAGAATGAACCAATTCCTATATATCTTTGGTTCCATACCCCTTAGACTTAAAAGCTCCTTGGTTATTTTCCTTCCAAGTAAGACTCGCAGGTTGGAAAGATTTCCACTACTAATGAACCCAAAAGTTCATCAGCTACCAATGAATCCTACTCAAGTATAACCTAGCTTTTAGATGTCAAAGATATAATTGGTTCATTTCCGAAGGTTACTTTCTCTTAAAATTAGAAGATGTGTTACTAATTTCCATTTGTTGCATCGTGGGAGTTATTGGATTATAAATTGTCAACTACCATACCAGAATAGATAACTTCCCTATTTTTCTTGATAACAACTTTGTTATCAAAATAGACATAATATCTATAATAGTTTAGAAACAATCGGGTTCTTTCTAAACTTGGTACGTAAAGACAATTACTTAAAATCCATATTTTATTCTTATCAAAGGATAAACATCTCCCATTGCAACAACCACTTTTACAGGAGTGCCCATGTGGACGGTGATTTACCTTTCATTTAGTTGTCGGGTTTCCTGGAACCCTGCAATGAATTGCAGACATGATTAATGGCATCTTGTATCTACACTCCGTGTTCCGGTAGATAACACCACTAGACATGTTTCAACTAATGAATTAAATACACCTAAATTATTCTTAGTTCTAAGAAGTCTACCTTAATGTCCAAGTCCTATTTCCAATCATTACAATTGGGACTACTAAGTCTTTTTCTATAGTATGACTACTAGGATTGACAAACATCCTAAGAATCACAAAATATTTGGTCAAGATCAACTCCTTAAAATCTCCATGAATTTTGTGTATACAAAATCGAAGAGGAGATTTTATTCATTAATTTTATTATCTCGTCAACTTTACTTTATGACGAATAAAATTAATAGTTGATCTGTCTTTGATCAAATATTTGGTCACAACTCTTTGAATTTAAAATAACATTGATTCCTCAAACAATATTATTTAAATTTACCAACACCTCAAACACCGTGAATTTTGCATGCCACGTTAGTGTGGACGTATACAAATTCAACATTTGTAAAAGGAGGGTTTTACCCATTAACTATCTTGTCAACGTATCTTTATGACAAATAAAATTATCTCAAACACCGTTAATTTTGTATGCCACGTTAGTGTGGACGTATACAAAATCAATCATTTGTAAGAGGGTTTTAACCCTTTAATTTTATTATCTTGTCAACCTAGTTTTATGACAAATTAATAGTTGGTTTCATTTGGTCACACAAATAATAGCAGTGACTCCGATGGGGAGGATATTATTAGATGTGTCTAAGTGTATACCATTACTTGACACTAAGTCCATTAATAAGATTATGCCCCTTCCGTTGGGGAAGATCACACGCTCTTAATTAACTTCCTATAGTCATCCAAAAATGGAAGTCTGTTCTAGTGATCCACAAACAAGCTCATCCGTTATGGAGGAAGGCACTCAGAGCCAACGCGCAAGCTTGTTTGCATCACTTACAAACCAGTAATGGAGACCATGGGATTTACTTAAAAATCCCTCTCCCACTTAGTTATTTATAAATGAGGAATTTTAACTATGCTAGCCTACTAAATATGTAAACCAACATGCACACACAGCACAATATAAAAGCAATAAATAGAAAATCTAATTTTCAACTATTATGGCTTTTATCTCTAGTTGTCCTCCGTGTGTTGTCATCCCAAGCTGCTGTCATATTTGGCCACCGCTACCGGGTCTAGCTGTCGCATCCATCTTGCTCCTAGCGCCTCTGGTCCTCGGAAGGTTCCACGCTTTGCAAGATTAGATCCGTGACATAAATAGAATTTTACATTTTGATCCAATATGCCATAAAAGGAATGTACATGTATCTAGAACAAAAAAAAATCCTAATAAAACTAAATACAGCTCCTGCTGTATTTTATAATACAATCATGCACACACAATAAAATGCCCTTGACATGTCCAAGGGTCCAATCACACACATAATAACTATAAGCCATAATAGTTGGATCCTGCATCCACAAAGTTAGCACATCCTACTATTAACCTGCCTAAATTATGTATGACATGTGCATAATTAAACTAATACCAAATACACAGAGGCAAAACCCTAGCTCTGATACCAATTGTTGGTTGCTACTCGGAAAACCTAGAGGTTCCACTGTACAAAAATTTTGTACAAAGGTCTGAACCTTTTCCTAGCTACCATGTGTTCTTTTAAATTAAATTTTGGATCGCCTGCGGAACTTAACACGTTTGATCCAAAACTTAATCTATTTGTTCTTTTAGGTTTTGACTTGGATCTCCTGCGGAACTTAACACGTTCGACCCAAGTCTCCTTAAGTTATTAATTCCATTAAATATTAATTTCCATAATTGGTTCCCAGTACTGACGTGGCGAGGCACATGGCCTTCTTGGATATGGGAGCAACCACCACCGACTAGACAAAACCTTTTATAGAAAGCTAATATTTAATTTCCTAAAATAACTTTAGGTTAACCAAAAGAACAATCAAATCACAAGGAAAAGAAGAAAACAAAGAACACAACTTGAAAAAATATTCAAACACTAGAACGTAAGCCTCTTGTATTTGGTATTATTTCCAAAAATAACTAGTATGATGCGGAAAGAAAAATTACTAGTTATACCTTTTAGAAAGACCTCTTGATCTTCTACCGTATTCCTCTTCTTATCCCGGACGTCGTGTGGGCGACGATCTTCCGAGACGAGAACCACCACGCACCTTCTTCTTCTCCAAGCAAGGTTCGGCCACAAGAAGAACCACCTCCAAGGAAGAAGAACTTGATCACCACCAATACTCCAAGGGATCTTCAAGATGAGGCTTCCTCCTCTTCTTCTTCTCCTTCCTAGGTCCGGCCACCAACAAGAGCTCCAAGAGATGTATGGTTCGGCCACCAAAAGAGAAGAAAGGAGAAAAAGGGCCGGCCACAAGAAGAAGAAAAGAGGGAGAAAAATAGAATAGATTCGTTAGCCATGAAGCCTCCTCTACCCCTCTTTTATAATCCTTGATCTTGGCAAATAAGGAAATTTTAATAAAACTTCCTTAATTCTTTTGCCATTGAAAAGGAAAATTTATTTAATTAAAAATAATTTCCTTTCTCAATTTTATAATGGTCGACCACAAAAAAAACTCCAAGCAAATAAAATTTTAAACACCAATTAAAACTTCCTTATTTGCTTCCGAATTTTATAAAATTTCTCAATAATTTTATCCTTCATAATTGGTTTATAAAAGGAAATTTAATAAATTAAAATCTTTCTTTTAAACATGTGGATAAAAGAAAGTTATCTCTAAAAATTAAAATCTCTTTTAATCTACAAATAAGGAAAGATATCAAATCTTTTCTTAATCTCTTGTAGAAACTTATAAAAGAGAATATTTAATTTTTAAACTTTCTTTTAAATCATGAACATGTTTAAAAAAGAAAGTTTTCTTAAAATTTAAAATCCTCCTTTAATCAACAAATAAGGAAAGATTTCAAATTTTAAACTCTCTTTTAAACATATAGATGATTTACAAATAAGAAAAGTTTTTACCAAAAATTAAAACCATCCTTTTAAACTACAAATAAGGAAAGAGATTAATCTCTTCTCTTAATCTTTTGTAGAAAGCTATAAAAGGAAATTTTTAATTTTTAAACTCTCTTTTAAAAACATGATATCCACATAAGAAATAATTTTAATAATAATCCTTTTTAATATTCTAGTGGCCGGCCACCTAAGCTTGGGACCCAAGCTTTGGCCGGCCACCAACTTAACTCATCCACTTGGTCTTGGCCGGCCCTAGCTTGGGTTCCAAGCTAGCTTGGCCGGCCCCATTGGATGGGTAAGAAGGTGGGTATGCGGTGGGTATAAATCTCTATATACTAGAGGCTACGATAGGGACCGAGAGGAGGAATTGGTTTTGGTCTCCCGATAAAATTAAGCATCCCGTGCTCGCCCCGAACACACAACTTAATTTTATCAATAATAATTCATTCCACTAGAGAACTATTATTGAACTACCGCGCCAATCCCAAATTACATTTTGGGCTCCTTCTTATCATGAGTGTGTTAGTCTCCCTGTGTTTAAGATAACAAATGTCCACTAATTAAGTAAGTTACTGACAACTCACTTAATTAATATCTAGCTCCAAGAGTAGTACCACTCAACTTCATCATCATGTCGGACTAAGTCCACCTGCAAGGTTTAACATGACAATCCTTATGAGCTCCTCTTGGGGACATTCTCAACCTAGATTACTAGGACACAGTTTCCTTCTATAATCAACAACACACACTATAAGTGATATCATTTCCCAACTTATCGGGCTTATTGATTCATCGAACTAAATCTCACCCATTGATAAATTAAAGAAATAAATATCAAATATATGTGCTTGTTATTATATTAGGATTAAGAGCACACACTTCCATAATAACTGAGGTCTTTGTTCCTTTATAAAGTCAGTATAAAAGGAACGACCTCAAATGGTCCTACTCAATACACTCTAAGTGTACTAGTGTAATTATATAGTTAAGATATACTAATACCTAATTACACTACGACCTTCCAATGGTTTGTTCCTTTCCATCTTGGTCGTGAGCTACTGTTTATAATTTATAAGGAAGCAATAACATGATCTTCTGTGTGTGACACCACACACCATGTTATCTACAATATAAATTAATTGAGCAACTACATTTATCATAAATGTAGACTTTTGACCAATGTGATTCTTATTTCTAGATAAATATTTATACCAAAAGCTAGGCTTTTAGTATACACTCTAACACCCTTCCCGGGAACGCGTTCTCACAGTCACTCCCTTCCAGTGACTTACCTTTACTCACTTGCCAAACGTCCGGTCAGCCCTTCGACCCGTCTGGACTTCTCGCCAGCTATCCGGTCAGCCCGTCGACCTAGCTGGACTTCTCGCCAAGCGTCCGGTCAGCCATTCGACCCGCTTGGACTTCTCGCCAGCTATCCGGTCAGCCCGTCGACCTAGTTGGACTTCTCGCCAAGCGTCCGGTCAGCCCGTCGACCCGCTTGGACTTCGTGCCAGACATCCGGTCAGCCCGTCGACCTGTCTGGACTTATCCTGCACACTCGATCAGAGTGTTAGATAACGACGAACCTAACTTAACCTGATTTGTCATTCATCAAAACCTGAGTTAGACCGTTAGTGCTAACCGCACAAACACTAAGATCATGGGATCTCAGATCGTGGATCTGAGTCTTCCATCAAGAACCCTTATCACCAACAAGATATATACCAGGAGCATCGTAGTCGGGAGGAGCCCTATGGAGTCCTCGATTTTCGGGTTGAACTACCCAAATATTCTGGTACATTGCAAGCAAAAGGCGTCGTTGATTAGATCAACGAAGTAGAGCGGATCTTCTACAATAAGCAAGTTTTAGATTGGATGAAAGTAAAGTTAATTTCCATTAGACTTAAGGGGTGAGCATCGACGTGCTAGAAACAGATGTGGCACTCACGAGACAAATAGAAAATTCCAAATTACTGACTGGGAGAAGATGAAGAAGAAGATGAGGGAACACTTCCTTTCTTTTGACTACACTCAAACTCTATTCTAGTGACTTCACTCATTGAGACAGGGCACGAAATCGGTCGATGAATATACAGAAGGTTTCTTTGAGTTGATTTCTTGAAAGGACTTATTTGAGATGGAAGAGTAGAAGGTGACATTGCACTTAGGGGGGTTGTGCCTGACTTACAAGATGCCCTTAGTTTTTATTCGTTCTTGCCTGTTTCAGAGACCTACTAGCGTGCACTGGTAGCCTAAAAATAACAGAATTAGAAACCAATGAGGTGAAGTGACCAAAATAATAATCGGCCAGTTCACCCTTAAAATTCTCATCCTTCACAACAGTAATCACAGTAGTAGCCACGACAGCAACCACCACAGGTTTACTCTAAGGCTCCTACAGATGTTATCAATGTGATGAACAGGGACATAGGATGGCGAACCAAAGCAAGAAACTTGCTCTTACTAATCTAAAGGGTAAAAATTTATTGATCGAGGAAGACTTGATAGAAGATCTAACAGTCATTGGCGAGCTAGTGTATGTAGTGGACGATATGCTATACAGTGATGGCCATGAGACTTTGGTCTTGTGCAAGAGTTTGTCGACTCCCAAAGGTGAACTAGGGGATAATGATTGAGAACTAATATTTTTCATAGTACCTGCACCATCGCCGATAAAGTCTATAAGATGATTATCGATAGCGATAGTTGTAAGAATGTAGCATCCGAGGAGGCTGTCCAAAAATTATAACTGAAGACAGACCATCACCCTGAGCCATATAAGTTGTCTTGGCTAAATAAAGACCGTACGATAATGGTAGATAGGTGACATCTCTTATCATTTTTAATTGTAGCAAATATTATAATTGTGCTTGGTGTGATATGATGACCATAGATGAATGTTATGTACTATTAGGGCGACCTTGGTATGATGATCACAGCGTCATCTACGATAGACATAAGAATACATATACTCTTTACATCAAGGGATAGAAGATTGTGTTGCCGCCACGACGAGAAGAAACCACTTCAAATCCGGCAGCTAAAACTACTATAATCTGCTTTCCATATCTAGGTTTTTAGATGAGATGGAGTATGACAACGTTGTCTATGCTTTGTTGCCATGCTAGAGCGATGTTCAAGCCACCAACACAAAGTTATCAACTGAAGTATAAATGTACAATAGCTATTTACAGATTTTAATGAACTGATGTCAAAGGACTTTCCTTCTGGGATACCACCTATGCGAGATATCCAACATCAGATTGATATTATTCCAGGGTCGATTTTGCCTAATCAACCAGTGTATCGCCTCAGTCCTAAGAAAGCTGAGGAATTACAACACCATGTGATAGAATAGCTGGAAAAGGGTCACATCCGTGAGACAATGAGCTCCTGTGTTGTTCTTGTCTATTAGTACCGAAGAAGGATGACACATTGCGTATGTGTACTGACAGCCGAGTCATCAACAAGATTACAATGAAATACATATTTTAAATCCTTCGCTTGGATGACATGTTAGATCAACTATCTAGTTCTAGAGTGTTCTAAAAATTTGATTTAAAAGTCGATACCACCAGACCAAAATAAGGTTGGAAGATGAATAGAAGACAACACTTAAGATACAACATGAGATTTATGAGTGGATAGTCATGCCTTTTGGATTGTCCCATGCCCCCAACACATTCGTGAGGTTTATGCATCAGATCCTATGACCTTTCATGGGAAAGTTTGTGGTGGTTTATTTTGATGACATTCTCATCTATAGTCAGACATGGACATCACACTTCGATCATCTCCATGCTATTTTTGAAAAATTAAAAATAGAGTACTTATTTGTTAACAAAAAGAAGTGTTCTTTCTTTACTATATCAGTCATCTTCCTTGGCTTTATTGTGTTTACTGATGATGTGCACGTAGATCAAGCGAAGATAGACGCAGTCTTTGAGTGGCCTCGGCCAAGAACCTTGCATGAGCATGACGTTAGAAGTTTCCATGACTTAGCTTCTTTCTACCATTAGTTTATTAAAAAATTTAGCACTCTGATTGCTCCCATCATTGAGTGTCTCAAGGGATGAGATTTCAAGTGGTCTAAAGAAGCATATACTAGTTTCCAACTGGTCAAGCAGAAGATGATAGAAGCACTAGTTTTGATAATTCCTGATTTTGACTAAGTATTCAAGATTAAATGTGATGCATCTAACATTAGTATAGGAGGTGTTCTGAATCAGTCAGGGTGTCTAGTTGATTTCATCAGTGAGAAGCTGTCTGAATCCAAAAAGAATTATTCTACCTACGAATTAGAGTTCTATGTCATTGTTCAATCCTTAAAGCATTGGCGTCACTACCTAGTATAGAAGGAATTCATCTTGTTTACTGATCATTAAGTACATCACGTCAAGCTAAGCAGGTGACATACCAAGTGGTTAGCTTACTTACAAGAGTTCACCTTTACCCTAAGACACCAAGTTGGAAGTCTGAATAGTGTCGTAGATGTCTTGAATCATCGTTCTTCATTACTCACTACCATGAGTACTAGTATTGTAGGCTTTGAGGTTTTTTTATATATGTATGTAGCTGACCATCATTTGGCAGGATATTCCAGAAGATACATTATAATTTCCAGATGTCTTATTAATGACATATCATGCAATAAATGCAGAATGTTTAAAGAAGACTTTATGAAGATATTTATTAAGCATGCTCGTATCATAATATGAAATAACTTGTATAAGGTTTAAACTCAACATTCGTATGTAATCGTAAATAAAAAAAGTATAATAATAAATGCAATATCCAAAACCTTGCTATCACGTTTTAACAAAATATATAACCTCCAATTATTGTGTTAAACCTAGACCAATGATGAATTTATGACATAAAAAAATATAATTCCACGACAAGCTGCTTAGGGTCCTTGGACAGTGTGTCATGCATTTCATCTCGCCTCCTCGACTACTTCACCTCATAGCCCTCTATCGATTCAACAATTGCATCTTCCTCACCTACAACATCCAAGTTTAGTGAATCTAATAACTCAACAAGCATATTCATAAAATAACAAGTATATAGTAAAATCATAAAACTTGCATAGGAATGAACATCATATAAACATAGCATACTTGACTTTTGGGTGATGAGTATGGTGCGAGTGTGGTAATCATCATTAGAGCACATTCATTGGATACACGATCATGTAATTAGTTATGCAACAAGCAAATGACATATAGTACAACTCACACTCGTTAAAACTAATGTGTTGCACCATCATTTATTTTTGGAAAGACCCTTCTCGGAGCTCATCCCGAGGCACCAATCTCGTACCGTCATCACATGGTACACATAAACATCAGAATAACATTTTCATGCTTCTTCCTTTCATCATGCATATCATGCTTCATAAAACATTCATAATGAATACTTAATATAGCTTTTGTTAAAGAAAATACGTAGGACATTATACAGTACCTATAACTAGCGATCCACGTAAGTCATTTCCCATGTTCTCAATGCCCTATCCAGTTTTAAATACTCGGTATTTAATTGTTGATGAAATAAAAGATTTGAGGGGGGGAGGGGGGGTGGGGGGGTATGACTCTAAATGCTTACTTGGTTTTTGAAACAATAATAGATGAGTTAAGAATGGAATATATGACTTCTGATATAATAAAATAATAATTTTAAACTTGAGAGGAAGGGCTTCAACGTCATCGCACTTACAAGTCAGCACCACAACGCTTCTATAGCGTGGGGGTAAGTGCCGCATCATTGAGCTTCGAAGGGGTAAGTGTAAAGGCACCTAAAACTTAGTGCCTTGATGTTAATACCTAAACCCAAAGACGCACACATATTCATATCCCACTATATTCATTTTCTCCCAACTCAACTAAATGCATTACCATAAACTTTTAATCCAAAACACATCCATTTACCCATCTAATTAAACCATCCTTTATCTATACTCACTTTTTAGGGTGTTGACATCATAGCTTATGTTTCACATAGACCAATCATCATACAACATTTTCTTCAAAATTTTCAAGATCTTCTCAAAAGAACATCGTAAGCACACATGTATATATATAAATATTTAATTTTACTTGGATGATGCTTTCAAAAAAAACTGGATAATACTTGTCCTTTCTTAATGGTAGACTAATATTAGGGACTTCAGAAATATGATCTAGCCTTTAGGAGAATGAACAAAGCACAACTCCTCTTATTTTGGATACGGATTTCGAAATCCTAGGGGAGGGAGGGGTGACGGTGCTCTCGCCCTTGGGTTCAGGAGAGTGGGAGAGGAGAAAAACCAAAAGGTTTATTAACGTTTTATACTTAACTTTAACCTATAATAAACTTATGACCCAAAACCTAGCTCATGAAGCTAGAAAAGTTATGTATTTAGCATACCACTCACTCTATACTAAAACAAAATATTAGAACTAACATTGCACATAAATCAATCATTCAAGAGTTTAAAACACATTAATTTTCATATTAATTAGTTAAGTTTCCTCATGAATGAATTTGTGGATTTTGGGCCTTACATACATGATAGACACCTACATGATTTTTTTATATATAATGACTATTTATTTCGTGGGTTGTAGTTGTGTGTTTTAGACTGCTCTCTACGGTGGCATATCATAAGCGAGCATCATAATGAGGGGCATTTCGGACGTGATAAGATGTTGATTCTCATCTCTGTTGATTTTTATTAGCCAAAATTAACCAACGATATCACTCACTTTATAGACGGGTGTTCTATATGCCAGAGATCTAAGGGAGTGTTCACCAATGCAGGATTGTAAACTCCCTTGTCCCTGAAGCTTCTTGGTTCGATGTTAGCATTGATTTTGTATTAGGATTACCTTATACACAACGAACCTCAGATTCAGTTCTTGTTGTAGTTGACGGATTCTCAAAGATGACACATTTCGTAGCTTGTAGGAAGATTATGGATGCTATTCGGATTGCCCGTCTTTACTTCAAGGAGATCATGTATCTACATGATGTTCTTCAATCTATGACTTCAAATTGAGATACCAAATTTATCAATAATTTCTAGAAGAGCTTATGGAGAAAATTGGGCACATAGTTTAACTTTGTAGTGCCTACCACCCTTAGATAGATGTACAAATCGAGGTGGTGATTCAAAGTCTAGGCAATCTTTTGAGATGTCTCACAGGAACTAAGTCAAATCAATAGGACTTCGCACTACCTCAAGTAGAGTTCACCTATAATTTATCGAGAAACAGGATCACAGGTTTGAATTTTTTTTCAAGATTGTCTATGGGCGGAACCCATTAGGGGTTCTAGACTTAGCTCCTGTTCAACGTGTGGGACAATTTAACCCTAAGCAGATGATATGGTAGAATATCTTCGGAACATTCATGAGCAGGTGAAATTGACAATTCTGGATAGTAATATCAAGTACAAAACTCGGGATGACAATTATCGTCGTGGGATACTTTTTGAGGTCAAAGATTTTGTCTGGGTTATTTTAACTCATGATTGTTTCCCTATTGGCGAGTACAATAAATTGAAGGATCGAAAGATTGGATTATGTGAGATATTGCAAAAGATCAGCGACAATGCCTACATGTTGCACCTTCCTAGTCATCTGAAGACGTCTGATGCCTTCAATGTGAAACACTTGATTCCTTATTCGATGGATGTTGTGAGGTTATTATAAATTCGAGGATGAGTTCTTTTCAATCTAGAGAAACTAATGCAAGATCGACCCAACATGATCCCATGAACTTCAAACGGTCATAACTTTTAATTCGGAACTCAAAATCAAGTCATGTTTGTCGCCATGCATGCAGAATTTAAAATCTATAATTTTTATAGGAGTACTTGTAATCGTCAATTTTTTAGCCCAAATTTTACCATTTAGGCCCTCATCCGAGTCTCTAAATATTTTAGTAATTTTATTTTTATAGTATTTATGATATTTTTAGTATTTTAAGTAATTATGGGTCATAATTAGTCTAAAATAGTGTCTTATTTTATTAATTTTAATTTCTACCTAGAGATTTTTTTCTGAAAAGATCTCTTTGTTTTTTCTACAAGATTGAAATTGAAGTTTATATATTTTGATTTATTTCCTTTCTTTATCTTAGGATTTAGAGTATATATAAACTTTTGTTTAGTTGTATGAGTATTCATCTCTCAATTAATAATAAAATTTTATTATTTTTTAGCAACAGGCAGATTTTCCTCCTTGTTTTGTTCAGATTATCTTTTTGTCTTCTCCTCAATTCTCCTTTCTCGTTAACTCACAAGATAATTGCTATCATGTTCGATGTCATGCGACAACATGGTTTGTCTAAACTATTGTAGCTACTACAATGTGGTAGAAGACACATTGTAGTAGGCGCTACTATAGTAGAAAAATAGTTTAGGGTTTTTAAAATTTTGATGGAGCACTATTACAATAGAAGAATAAAAAAATTTTGACGTAGCACTATTACAATGAAAATCGTGCATAGTCGCATAACAAAAGTCAGGAGCCTATCAACTCTTTTATATATATATATATATATATATATATATATATTTGATATCCTGCGCCCCCGAACAGTGCGCGACTGTGCGCGCGCAGGATATCACTAGTTTTAGTTTTTTTTTTAATTTTGAATTAAAAAAATAATTTAAATATTTTTTAAAAATTTTATTTCTAGGGTTCAGACTTTGAGTTATAGTATCAAAGATATTTTTTTTAGATGTTACCTCTAGGATTCAGGCTTTAAGTTATAGTATCAAAGCTATTTAGGGTTCAGGCTTTGAGTTATAGTATCAAAGCTATTTTTTTTTTTTAGATTTTACCTCTAGGGTTCAGGTTTTGGGTTATAGTATCAAAACTATTTTTTTTAGATTTTCTTCTAGGGTTCATGCTTCCCAATTAGGTTATAGTGTTTGGTTTAAAAAAAATTAAAATAAAATTAATTAAAGTATTTATTGAGTATTGTAATATGTTAAGGGGATACATTAATGTATTAGAAATTTATATAAGAAAATGTTAATTTTTTAATCGATTTTTTTAAATTTAAAATATTAAAAAAAAAACAAAGCTATTAATTGATCTCCTGCACGACGCGCACAGTCACATGTGTGACTGTGCGGGAGATCAATATCCTATATATATATATTTATATACCCTCTATATTTTTACCTGTACATTCAGGAGCGGATCCGGTGGGGGGTGGCATCGACGGTCACCCTCCCTTGTCGGCGGTGGAATCCTTAATATTATGGAGTTTCATCGGTGAAGATGAAGGATACCGTCTCTTGTTTATCGTGATCATCTCTTCATATTTGAATTTCTAGATCCGCCATTATATACATACTTTAGATACCTCTTATATGTTCAGACGCTCAGATATCATCTGGGTACCTCGATTCACCTTTTTAAGTTGAAGTGCTCGGACGGACATCCGAGTGCCCAAGTAGATATCTGGGCGTCTAAAACTGTGCAAGATAAAAGTGTAAAGTTAAAAAAAAATAATTATATAGCCAACTCATCGACTCGATTAGGAAAGGGTCATTTTAATTCGGAGAGAGCGATGGAGATAGCAATGCGTTTTTCTTGTAAAGATTATTTTATCACAGTTTGTTTACCATTTCTAGTTTAACTGTTGTAGCCTAGCGCTCACATGGCAAGCTTTTATCCTCTATTCATTGCGCGAGGCTTTTGTCAGACCATTGCACAGACGATGATGCTCAGGGAATCATATATATTTTGGGCGACTAGATATCTCTTCAGCAATAATTTAATCCTTTATTACTTTCTTTTCTTTTCTTTTCCTTTTCTTTCTTTTCTTTTAAGACTGGATTCCAAACCAACTAAATTACGAGCGGAGTGAGCATACCTACCTTGTGATGTTCTCCAAATGCCAAACGGGACCACGAAGAATATGACAACGAAGCTGAACCGATGCCCACCGGAGTACGACTAAATTGGACGAATCTATTCCCGGTTGACGCAAATCCAGCCAACAACCGCACGGACTCCGATCCCCACTGCTTGATTTCGGATGAGGCTTGTGATGTAGAGGAATTCCTTCTCGCAGCCAAGGCGGCGCCTCTTCCTCCTCCTCCTCCCCTCCCAGAGAGAAAAAGTTTGTCTTTTTTTCTTCCAAAGATAAATTGAATCTCACGCCAATTGCAGGTCTTTTTTTCTCGATTTTGGAAGTTTACAGTCATCAAAATTATTTTTTTTCCCCCTTTTGTTCACAGTCCGTTGCGAAATCGTAATTTCATCAAAGAACACACAAAAAAAAAAACATTTTCTGCTGTGTTTCCTTTCTGGCTGTGGATGATCAATTGACGCAGTGAGCTTTGAAGTTGCAGGCATGATTCTTCAGTTTCTTCTGTCTGCCCTCTTCCTCATCGCCGGAAGTTTAGCTGAAGAATCCCCAGATGTCACGCTCACAGTCAGAGGATCTGCTTTGGCAGCTGAGATCGACGACAGTTTTGTGTGCGCGACTCTCGATTGGTGGCCTCCTGAGAAATGCAACTACAATCAGTGCCCATGGGGACAAGCCTCAGTTCTCAATCTGGTACACAATTTGCTTTCCAACCGACTGATCTGATTAGCTACAACAAGTTTTCTGCTAACCAATGAGCTTTCTCCCTCTTCAGAACTTGACTCACCCACTCCTAGCTAAAGCCATCCAAGGCAAGAGCTTTCTTCCTGCTGTTTCCTTTTCTCCAAGTTGATTAATCTGCCAAGTAATTGTGCTCGTCTGTTTAATTAAAACCATTAAAAAAAACAGCTTTCGATCCTTTGCGGATACGCATCGGAGGATCACTGCAAGACCAAGTGATGTACGGAGTTCCCAGTTTGGAGTCTTCATGTCTTCCTTTTTCCAAGACGAGCGGCGGCTTGTTTGGCTTTTCTCAAGGGTGTTTGACCCTGGCGAGGTGGGATGAGCTAAATCTTCTATTTGAGAAGGGAGGGTAAGTTTCAGCATCTCCAATCCATGCTGATTTCTCTTCTGATTAAACAAACAAAAAGAGTATAAAGTGTCGTGATTAATCCTTGAAGTGCAATCGTCACATTTGGTTTGAACGCACTGAATGGGAGGCAGCGTCTCAGCAGTGGAATGTGGGTAGGCGACTGGAACTCCACAAATTCTCGTGATTTCATCGAGTACACGATTGCAAAAGGATATCAGGTCGATTCATGGGAATTCGGTATGCCATGCCTCCTCTTTACTCTTTATATATCCCTCGACAATGAAGATTCATCTACTGAATCAGGAGTACAACATGTGTGGTTGCATTAGGTAATGAATTGAGTGGTCGAGGTGTTGGAGCAAGGGTCAGTGCTCAACAATATGCACAAGATGTGATTGCACTTAAAGCCCTCCTGGAGGAATTGTATCGAGATTCGTATACGCGGCCGATCCTTGTTGCTCCTGGAGGATTCTTCGATCAGCAATGGTATGCTCAGCTTCTTCAGGATTCAGGTTCAGGAGTCATCGATGCCTTGACACACCATATATACAATCTAGGTGGAGGTATGTGTTCAAGTGATGTTTACATTCACAAATCTGTATCTGCAATGAATTAGGCCAAAAAACACAGGTGACGACTCCCGTATCGAAAGTAGAATACTAAACCCTGGATACTTGAGTCAGATAACTAGTACATTCCAAAACCTCCAACAGACAATAGAAAGTCATGGGCCATGGTCGACTGCTTGGGTTGGTGAAGCAGGGGGTGCATACAACAGCGGAAGTCGTCGTGTATCAAACAAATTTCTCAATAGCTTTTGGTAATATTAACTTGGCTTTTGCATTGATGTTTTTTGATCTCAATTGTCTGAATTTCAGACTAAAACTTGTTCAACATAACTCAGGTACTTGGATCAACTTGGTATGGCATCAAAGTACAACACCAAGGTTTATTGTAGGCAAACCTTAATCGGCGGAAACTACGGCCTTCTTGACACAAACACTTTCATCCCGAATCCTGATTACTACAGGCAAGACATCCAGGAGCCCTACTCTAGTAAAGAATGAGTACTAATCCTCCCAATTATTGTCACAGTGCATTGCTGTGGCACCGGCTGATGGGGAAGGGAGTTCTATCCATCAATATGAGTAGCTCATCGTATTTGCGAGCCTATGCCCATTGCGCGAAAGGAAAGGTATGGACATCAGTTGATAGTTTTCTTCTATTTTGTATATTGATGCTGTTCTTCATGTCACACATACACACAGGCAGGCATAACTCTGCTCCTGATCAACCTTAGCACATCCACCAAGTTCAGTGTGAGCATCCAAAATGATCTCAACCTCATTCTTGCCGAGGGAGGAGGCGTTCAGTTGGACAGTGCCTTCATCCAGAGTCTGAAGGAAGCAGTCTCCTGGATCGGGAGGAAAGCATCAGATGAATCAGTGCAGAGAGAGGAGTACCATTTAACTGGGAAAGGCGGAAACCGTTTGAGCCAAACCATGCTGCTGAATGGCAATCCGTTGGAGCTTCTTGAAGGAGAGATTCCTGAGTTGGATCCTGTGAATGTCCCAGCCAACTCCCCTGTGGAGATTGATCCCTTGTCTATAGCATTTGTGGTCTTTCCCAACTTCGAAGCTCAAGCTTGTAGTTGATGAGTTTGGCCAAT
Source organism: Zingiber officinale (assembly GCF_018446385.1). Taxonomy (NCBI): domain Eukaryota; kingdom Viridiplantae; phylum Streptophyta; class Magnoliopsida; order Zingiberales; family Zingiberaceae; genus Zingiber; species Zingiber officinale. Next base: position 7,997,304 of record NC_055995.1, read on the forward strand.
TTTTTTTTTTTAATTTGAGATTGCAAAGATTTGGTTGTGGATCAAAGGAGTTGTTATGTAAGTTGTTGACATGGATAATATAAAAGTGCAATGTTATAAAAAAACAGATAGCTGTTTTTTTTTAATATAATATTTTAAGGATAAAAATTAAAAGAGTGCTCTAAATTTTATAGTTTAAAATTTAGGGTTTAATATTTTTAAGATTTAGAATTTAGTTACAATTTGTAGAAGTTGCTCGACAATTGTTACAATATATAAAAGTTACTTATAAGTTGTTATAGTGTGAAAAATCAACTATTTTTGGTTTTGAGAGTTTAAGATTTAGGATTTAGATATAACGTGTAAAAATTACTCGATTAATCACAACGTGTAGAAGTTATTTGTTAGTTGCTAGAGCATGTAAAAATTGCATAGTAATTACTATAATGTGAACAATCAATTATTTCAGTATTTAGAATTTAAAATTTAAGATTTAATCATCATGTGTAAAAATTATTTGATAGATATTACAAAATATAGAAGTTACTCGACAGCTGTTATAATATAAAAAATCAAATATTTCATTAAAATTTTAAATCCTAAATTATAAACTCTGAACACTATTATATTAAAATACATTTTACCAATTTAATTTAATTAATGACTTTATCAAAATCATTAAAAATGAATTTAAATCATTTGAAAACAATTGTATAAAATATCTAGTAGCTGCTACTACTAAGTAGCCATTACAATATTATATTAAGTGTTTTACAGTAGCTATTAGTGTTTTACGTTGCAACAGTTATCTAATAATTATACATTAAAATAACTATTCTGTAATTTTTTTATATTGTAATAATTAATCATAGTTAATCCCTCCCACTCTTAATCAACTTAGCGGTTAATTATAAATTGATTATGTACTTTACTTCCATTTATAAAATTCGGAGATGAATTACGAAGAGATAAATATCTTCTTAATGTGTCATTCATTATTTTGAGGAATAGTAATAATTCGTGATTTATTTTCTTGTGTTGACTTTTGAATGAATTGACGTCTGGGCGAGTGTAATTTCCAACTTAATAATAGATCATGAGAGACGTTTCGAGGGAATGTAATCAATTTTTATTAAATTAAATAATCGTAGTTGCTGGAGAAAATAATTTGACGTAGTTTTTTTTTTATATGATGTTCTTTTGATTTATTTAATTTAGACGCTCTTTCATTCTTTTTCTTCCTTTCATATTTTAATTTGAGGATTATCGGTCCACGTGGCCCCTCCGTACTCCCTCACAGGATCATGCTTCCTGCCGAGGCAGGTAATTAATAAAGAAGTTAAAACGTGCGGTGGAAAGCTTCTTTTATGTGCAAATCAGGTAAAAAGTAAGGTGGATTACGGAAATTTGAATTCCTCGCCTCAACTATATAAGCCACCGAAACTGCCACTCCGCTACAAAACAAAGCTCACAGAGATCGAGAGCAAACGAAGCCGAAAGAATGGAGATATTTTGACCCCTCTCTCTCTCTCCCTCCCATCTCGCTCTTCCCTTCTTTTATCGAGTCACGATCCGCCTTCTGGGCTGGCGCGATGGCGTCTTCGCCGATCTTTCCTCGATCCGCTTCCTTCTCCCGAGTCGGATCCACTCCGAGATCGCCGTTTTTTCTTTCCTCGGCCGGCGTCGTCGTCCCGGCCGTCTTTTTCGGCGGGATCGGTAGCAGGTGCCGCAGCCGCCGTCTCGGCAGATCCATCTCCGTCAGGAGCGTCGCCAGCGACCGGGAGGTCAAGCGTTCCGTCAATGCTGGCGGTAAAGGAATTGTCCTGGCTTCGGTCTTTCTGGCTTAATTTTTATTGTCCTAGTTCCGATTAGCTTTTCCTTTTCCCCCCTTTGTTTTGGTTCTAATACTACGACATTTTCTTTGATTTCGTGATTTGTATGTGAGTTTTATTAACTGTTAAAATGATCTAGTAGGTACCCCAAGTTTCAAGAAATCTATTGCAAATGATGCCTCAACTATAGCATCAAATATAAAGTACCATGCTGATTTCACTCCCTCATTCTCTCGGGAGAGTTCCGATCTTCCAAAGGCTTACTTTGCTACTGCTCAAAGTGTTCGTGATGCACTAATAATAAATTGGAATGCGACTTATGAATACTATGAAAAGATGAATGTGAAACAGGCTTACTATCTTTCAATGGAGTTTCTTCAGGTTCAATGATTTCACAGGTAGTATTGTTTTAAGTTCAACTTATATTTCCTTACTAATTCTTTTTATTCCTTATTGAGAACTTTAGGGAAGAGCACTGTTAAATGCAATTGGTAATTTGGAGCTAACCGGCCAATATGCAGAAGCATTGAGGCAACTAGGACACACTCTTGAGAATGTTGCGGAGAAGGTCAGACAATTTTTTCTGCTCTTCTTTTGTCTCCGTGGTCCTAAAGTGATTTGATCTCATATAAGGCCCGTATTTTCTCATTGAGTTCACACTGGCTAATATTATTATTTTTGTAATTATTTGGGCTAATAAATGTTGATTATGTCTCTCTTCTTTCTACTTCATTATACCTTCACGACTTCTTAGCTCCGTGCAATAATCTTATGCAGGAACCAGATGCTGCACTTGGGAATGGAGGTCTAGGACGTCTAGCTTCGTGCTTTTTGGATTCCTTGGCAACTTTGAATTATCCTGCTTGGGGATATGGGCTTCGTTACAGATATGGTTTATTCAAACAGAATGTCACAAAAGATGGACAGGAGGAAGTTGCAGAAAATTGGCTTGAGGCGTGTCTCCTAACCTTGGTTTTAAGTCATCTGATTTTTTGTTCCTGTTCATTATGGTTGTCATTTGATTTCATTCTACAATTTCATACAAATCTTCATGGATTTCCACTGATAAAATATTTGTGCTACAGATGGGAAATCCCTGGGAAATTGTTCGAAATGATGTCTTGTATCGTATAAAATTTTACGGCAAGGTGGTCATTGGTTCAGATGGAAAGAAGCATTGGATTGGTGGGGAGAATATTGAAGTTATTGCCCATGATGTACCAATTCCTGGATACAAAACTACAACCACAATTAACTTGCGTCTCTGGTCAACAAGAGTGCCATCCAAAAATTTTGATTTGGGAGCTTTTAATTCTGGAGAACATGCCAAAGCATCCAAGGCACATTCAGATGCTGAAAAGGTTTCTGCTTCATCGTATCATTAACAGAACTCTAAATTGTTACTTTTATAAAAGTAGCAATTTTAAACGCATAATCACAAAGTTTAGGATAATATTCAACTAGTTCTTGGATGCATTTTTTTTTTAAATCATGAAGGCGAACTTTTCTTGAACCATTTATTCATGATATTTATTTTTATGGCTATTTGATTACCTCCCTAAAAAGCTTCTATGCCCTTGATTGTTATTGTTTCTCCAGCTTATCTTAGTTCATTTTAGTTATTACAACATTTTAATCGTGAAGGAACATGATGTATAGAGGATCAATCTCTAACTACAAATATGCATGTTCTCGTATAGCTGCAACACATTTCAGAGTATCAGTATGTGTTTATTGTTAATTACGTGGTGATTCACAAAAGCATAGGTGCCTATGTTATGTTTAGAGGGTTCTACACGCTAAAGATTACATTTAAGAGGTATTTATCAAGATGCCTTTCTGTTAGTGCACAGGCCTCTGATGCATAATTTTTGAAGATAACGATTCTTGATATTGTAAGGATGTGTTATTCAAATCTTTCTTATGTTCCTATCCTTATTTTAATTGATACTTTTAAATGCTTCAGTTCTTGCTCAGTTGATACTTTTAAACAATGCCTAGTATATTAAACGAGTATCCACTGGTCAATACTCTTCCTGATGCAGATATGCTATATATTATATCCTGGAGATGATTCTCTAGAGGGAAAAATTCTGCGGTTAAAACAACAATATACACTTTGTTCGGCCTCTCTTCAGGATATTATCGTGCGCTTTGAGAAGCGCTCTGGAAGTTCCATTAATTGGGAAGAATTTCCTAACAAGGTTGCAGTACAAATGAATGATACTCACCCTACTCTGTGCATCCCAGAATTAATGAGGATACTGATTGATGTGAAAGGTTTAAACTGGGATCAGGCTTGGAAAATCACTCAGAGGTATTTGCCTAGGTTTTCTTGTAGTTCTGAAGATCATGATTCTTTTTATTTCTCCACTTCTAGAAATTTTCAGGAAGAATTGAGCCAGGCCTTTTTTATTAATAAAGATTAGGCCAAACCAAAAGTTCTGAGCTTGATTGTTTTTTAGTTTGGATTGAATATCAGATATTCCTTAAATTCTAAAGGTGCGGGGTAAGATTTGTTCAAAATTGTTTGATACCTAACTGGTTGGGACCAAGTGGTACCAATCCATTCATTTAGCCAACGTAGTTTGGTTTTAATGTTGTGCTTGCTCTGTATGGACTGGAATTTCAAACCTTGCTTGTAGTAACTTGGTCTTACATGCTAAAAGGAAGGCAAAAGTCATTTATGAACTCCTTTATTGTGTTCCTTTGAAATAACTTTTTAGTGTAAGCCATAGTTCTTCCTCTCTTATGTTACTTAAAGTTTTATGTTTTATAAATGCAAATTTCCTGGTAGATAAATTCTTACATTATTTATTTATTTATTTCAGATGCTAAAGTTAATCACTGATATTTCTCACTTCCGCTAGAATGTGATCTAATTGTTGCTTGCTTGCTGCACCCTCTCTGTTAGATTCTAATTTGTACTTGCATTTTCTAGAACTGTCGCATATACAAACCATACAGTTCTTCCTGAAGCTTTAGAGAAGTGGAGTTTGGAGTTGATGCAGAAGTTACTTCCACGACATGTGGAGATCATAGAAAAGATAGATGATGAGGTACATGGTTTTGCTTATAATTTGATGTATGATTTAACATTAGATAATCACCATTTACTTGTTTGTTTATTGATACAAACAGTTGCTTAAGAACATCATTTCGGAAAATGGAAAAGAGGATCTTGAACTTTTGGAGAAGAAACTCAAAGATATGAGAATTTTGGACAATGTTGACTTTCCAGATCCAGTTCAGAAATTGTTCCACAAACCAAAGAAAGAGACCATAAAAGGGAGCCTTAAAAAGATCTTGACAGAAGCTCCCCTTCAATCTGTACAAAATCTTCTAGTGAAAAATTCCAGTGTTCTGGAAGAAGATTTGTCTGAAAAAGCTGAAGCAGAGGAAGAAGATCCTGAAGATGGAGAACTAACATTTTTGAAATCTAATCTACAGTTACCTAAGATGGTTCGCATGGCAAATCTCTGTGTTGTCGGCGGCCATGCAGTGAATGGAGTTGCTGAAATACACAGTGACATAGTTAAAAAGGAAGTGTTCAACAGCTTCTATGAGGTAAATGTTACTTCAATTCTTACGTGTTGCAAAATCAGCTAATTCAATGTAGTTCAATTTAATGTCACATGGTACAGATGATGTACGAATAAGATAAATGGTGTAGTCAATCTAATGTATTATCATGTCGCAGTTATGGCCAGAAAAATTTCAGAATAAGACAAATGGTGTAACTCCTCGTCGCTGGATACGTTTTTGCAATCCTGAATTGAGTGGTGTATTAACTAAGTGGCTTGGTACAGATGAATGGGTTCTGAACACTGAGAAGCTAGCAGAACTTAGGAAGGTAACTAAGAGTCTGACTGCTCCTTTGGCTTTGGTTCTATCGAGCATCTGTTAGTCTTCAGTGACTTTATTATTACCTAGACATGCATTTTAATGTTTTTACCAAATTTTTGTAATGAACAAGCCATCAATTAACTATTTTGAATCTGTGATAACTGAAGAAGTTAACTAGTCTTTATCTATACTATTTTGGTTCGTTCATCCCTTTTTATAGAATAACATATGCATATGTGCATTAACTTTTTAACTTTTTACCAAATCTTAACAGTTTGCTGATAATGAGGACCTCCATTTGGAATGGAGAGCTGTTAAAAGAAACAACAAAACTAAAGTTGCTTCATTTATAAAAGAAAAAACAGGATATATGGTCAGCCCAGATTCTATGTTTGATATTCAGGTTGTACATATATAAAAAATTATCAATAATTGCAAGTTTTTTTTTTTTTGAATGCTGAGATTACAAGGCTTGATTTATTTCTCATCAGGTGAAGCGGATTCATGAATATAAGCGTCAGCTATTGAATATCCTAGGAATTGTCTACCGCTATAAGAAAATGAAAGAAATGAGTGCAAAAGAGAGATTATCCAGTTTTGTACCTAGGGTCTGTATATTTGGCGGGAAAGCTTTTTCTACATATGTTCAAGCCAAGAGAATAGTTAAGTTCATCACAGATGTTGGGTTCACAATAAATCATGATTCAGATATTGGAGATTTACTGAAGGTATGTTAATCTTACACTGAAGGTATGTTTTGCCAAAAGTCATGGTTGAATCCTAATCACAGTTCCCCTTTGCTATTAGTTTTATACTCTGAAGAAAATATACCCTTAAGGTATGTTTTGTGCCAGCAACAATTTTACCTTTTGTTTCCAGGTTGTCTTTGTTCCCGACTACAATGTCAGCGTTGCTGAGATGCTCATACCAGCCAGCGAGTTATCCCAACATATCAGGTAGCTCTAACAGCCATTCAACATTAAATATTCCCATGCTCCGGTTGACTTAGTGATTTGTTTGCAATATTTGGTAAATGAGCTTCATGCTGTGATCAATTGTCTTTCTACTCTTACCACCAATTCCCCTATTATAAACAACACTTTCATGATGTGATTTGTGTAATTGTGTTGGTGAGTAATTATGAGCAGCACTGAATTAAAGATGAGAATTTTCTTGTTAACCTTTGTGGTCTCAAACATGGCATTTATTATTCAATTTTGTCAATGTCATAGCACTGCTGGCATGGAAGCAAGTGGAACCAGCAACATGAAGTTTGCAATGAATGGCTGCATCCTAATTGGAACTTTGGATGGAGCCAACGTTGAGATAAGGGAAGAAGTCGGAGAAGATAACTTCTTCCTCTTTGGCGCTCGCGCTCACCAAATCGCTGGTTTGAGGAAAGAAAGAGCGGAGGGAAAGGTAATTGTATTTTCTTCATTGGAAAAGATTCAATAGTTTAACTAATTGAATAAGCATATTTGCTCCATCCTGCTTATAGTTTATACCGGACCCACGATTTGAGGAGGTAAAGAAATTTGTCCGGAGCGGTATATTTGGATCCTGTAACTACAGCGAGCTTATGGAATCCTTGGAAGGGAATGAAGGATTTGGTCGTGCAGATTATTTTCTTGTCGGCAAGGACTTTCCAAGTTACCTCGAATGCCAAGAGAAAGTTGACGAAGCATTCCGTGATCAAAAGGTAATCAATCATCATTCTAACAGCTCTCAGTATGTAGTCAACTTCAAATAATGTCTGCTATGCTAATTGTTCTAAGCTGTTTCTTTTACTTACAGAGATGGACAAAAATGTCAATCTTGAACACAGCCGGCTCCTTCAAGTTTAGCAGTGACCGGACGATTCACGAGTACGCAAAGGACATCTGGGACATCAAACCTGTTCTCTTGCCTTGAAAGAGAAGCTGAATCAACTACAGTTCTTTGAAATAAGTCGACGCGTTAGCCTTTTCCAGCTTGCATGTTCATGTTTGTATCATTGCTTGGGAAGGAGGCGTCACATATCCTCACAAGAAAATGTTTAGGAAACACACTATTGTTTATTTCTCAATGCATTTCCCTTTTTTTTTTTTCGTGTTTCTGGAATATAAACATTTAATAGTTTAAGTGGGTTTAAAATTTCAAACAAAAAAAAATATATAAACATACTGAGGGACTATTAAAAATGCAACAAATTTAATACAAATCTAAAATTTTGGAGTCAAACATTTTGAACTATAAAAGTATAAATGAACACAAGGAACCACTAGAAGTGTGATGCTAATTTGGTTTGAGCACGAGACATTTAAACTTATCGAACTCTTTTACTTAAATGACAAGGGTAATGATGTAAATTTCGTACAAATATAGCTTGTACTTTTTTTAAAGATATTTAAAGATCGAATTTGTGAATTAATTGATAAATTTTTTTAATGAAAAGATGATTGAATTGATGGATCATTACTATAAATATTGAATTGATGGACCACTAATTATTATTGGATAGGAAATGTATACTATATTCAATAAATATCAAGATGCCTTTTCCGGTATTTGATGAAAATGTTTTATAGGGATATCAGAAATTTTGGGGGTCCATTATAAAATTTCCGATTCCGAGATATTCTTCGCCACTACGCGAGGAAGGATGAATTCCCCGTTGTAGGTTGCTGTCCCGTGACAAAATCGACTACAGCAAGCCTTGGGAGGGTAAGCGGGACGAGTCCGCGGGCTTGATCTCTCGAGGTCTCCTCCTCTAGCCCGATCGGGGAGTCGCCGACTTGTTATTTTTCCTTTTTCTGGCCCTAATACTTTATTTTTCGTATTTTCGTTTCCTTATTGTTTGTGTGATTTTTTGCTGTAATTTGATGGATTTTGCCTACTCTTTTCTGAATAATTTTTTTTTCTTACAAACTTTTATGTTTGGTAATGGTTTAGACTGTTTCATAGGAAAGATACGATTTTTTTAATTAAATTTTCAGGTGGATTTCGCACGTTGAAGTTCGAAATGGGAAATTTTGTTTCGTAATACTTTGTTAATCACTATTTTTTTTCTTTGTTTGGTTATTTTCCTCAACTCTTATCATGATAGTGAATGGTTACAGGATCTTGGAAACGATGAATTCGTATGGATTTAATTTTTGGGGAATTATATGGGCCTTATTCTGTTTTTGCACTTTGGCGGATATTGAGGAGCAGCCCCTTTCAAAAATTGCCATTCATAAGACTACATTGGCTTTGAATTTCTCAGCTCGTATCAGCGCCTCTCCTTTGGTTCTCGGGACTGAGGTGTGCCTTCTAAAGAACTTCTGAGTTTACTGCGGCATTTGTATTTGATTTGTGTGGTATTACAGTTGTGCAAATGTTTTCGACAAGAAACAAATATTGTAACACAGGGTCTTATCATTGCAAGAATGATCTTCTACTAGGATGTGTTATAGAAAGAACACATATTATAGTTGACGGGTCTGGTTAAATTATCCAGGCCCTGACTTCCCCTTTGCTTTGACTGATGTCTTCGAAACTTCTCCCACAAAGTAAAACCCAAAACACCAACTCACCAAGGAAGCTCATGCGTGATGAGGCCTATAGCTGATGAAACCCACAACTAGCAGCCACCCTTCATGGGACATGATCGCCAACCATATGGCACGCTAAATGACATATCTCACCTTGCTTTTAACGTGATGTATTGCATCACATTAAATACTGTACAGGACCTCGTCGACAGACTTGCAACAACTCTAATTATAGCCTGTTGTGCCAATGAAAAATCCATGGACGTTATTAACACATTGCCCGGGGGGCAATTTGAGCACAGTGATGAGAAGGAACTACATTTGAACCGACGAGAAAGCCTCTCCATCGAGATCAAGTGGAAGCTTCTCATGCCAACCACCACCACCTAGAGTAGGTAGAATTAAGTCATATTGAAATGGTTCAATGATGAGAGTGAATTCTGATAACTGGTATTTAATCAAAGATTGTACCGGTTTAACTTTCAGATGGAGAGTTTGTTCAAGAAAAGACCAACAAATAACTTGTTGAATATTTACAGCTAAATAATCTTCATGTAGAGGTGCAATTACACAGTCTTGCTCATGTGTTCTAGATTAGCATCAAGACTGACGGCACATATATCATTGTGAATAAATGTGTATACACACACACACACACACATATACATACGTACATATATGTACCACACACAATATGTTCATGAGTTACTGGATTAGTAGCAAATTCTATGCTGGAAGTATTTGTGTATCGTTGTGTATATATACCAGATAAAGTTGAGAACTCAAATATGTAGCTGTCTTAACTAGATCAGATTCAACCTGTCTGATCCCCTTTCAATACCAATAATGGTTTAGTGCATTTGATGCAAGTTCTCACAAAATTCCTTCAAAGATGTTGGCAATGTTTTCACTATTTAAACCTAATGCACAGAAGAAAATTACTTTGATGAATTGCCAGTACCATGAAATAAGCATTTGCACATTCAACTAATGACCAACAAGTCGCTATTCCTCTTGTTTGAAAAACTGTAGACCATATTATTTTTGAAGCAAGGAAATAATTAGTCTTGTTTCAGTTTTTGAAAAACTGTAGACCATTCTTTGTTTGAAAAACTGACATCTTTATGATGTTACAGGGTCAATCAATTGAGTGGGTTACTGTCAAATACACACACCCAGATCCATCAAATGATGACTGGATAGGGGTATTTTCTCCAGCAAATTTCAGGTAAAAACATTTTCTTTACATCTTGATTATAAACTTTGAAGTTTAAAAGGAGTATGAAGAGCTTTTCTAATGTCAGAGGTTTAATATAAGTCTTAAATAATAATGGTTGCAAGGGGATGCTTTTCATAGCTGTAATCTGTAATTTTTATTTGGCAAGGAAATTAAATTAATTGAACTTCTAAAGGTGTAACGGTTTAACAACTCTTGGTGTCAACTTTAATTTTCAGTGCCGCAGAATGCCAACCAGATACTGGTAAGGAATATGAACCGCTGTTATGCACCGCTCCCATCAAGGTCAGTTGTATAGCTGTTATATTCTGGCTGCTACTGGATTTTTAAGCATTCGTAGTTTTTTTTTATGTTGTTTCAGTTTCTCTAACTGTAGAAGATATACACTATTTTGCAGTATCAGTTTGCAAATTATAAAAATGATGATTACATCAGAACTGGAATGGGATATCTGAAGCTTCAATTGATCAATCAAAGGGCGGAGTTCTCTTTTGCGTTATTCTCTGGTGGTCTTTCAAATGTATGTCATCAGATGGACATTTAGGTTGTAGTTAAAATATTTGCTCTTAGAACTATCTGGATAAACCCAACCCCCACCCCTGAATTTAGGTTCCTTGTTTGCTTTCATAACCCTCAATTTGTTGTTGGCTTGGACAAGATCAAAATTGTTATCTAAGCATGATTACTCTTTTTGTAATTTAAGTTGCATTAAAATACTATGGAGTATGGACAAAGATATTTGCAATATGACCAATCTCTAAATAACTAATAGTCTAATACATAGCCTATGGAAATTTAGTTACGTGGTGGAAAAAATAGTTTATCAGAAAACCTAGTTGTATGAGGAAAATCATTTTTGTTTTATTTAAATAAGAAAATCTGTATTTAATTGGTAGCTCTTTTGGGTTTGACAGCCAAAGCTTATTGCTGTCTCTAACATCATCAGTTTTGCAAATCCAAAAGCTCCTGTATTTCCTCGGATAGCTCAAGGGAAATCTTGGAATGAAGTAAGTAGTCTATTCGTCTATTCATTTGCTTTCTTGAGAAGTTACAAAGACCTGGAATTTTGTACTACATTTCTGAGGCTCCAATTACAGAATCTTGTTGTTTTTAGTAAAAGGGCATGGTAAAATTTGGTACAGTAACAGTGTTCTGAAAACAGATGCATGCAAATTGATATGCATTTTTTTTATAAAATATTTTATCTTTACCTAAGAATTTAGGTCATTCTTGAGAGCTGTGCTTGAGTTATGTTTTTAATAGTAATGCGTTAAATGCATAAACATAACAATGTCGAGTCTCAGATCAAGAGAGAAGTAAACATGTTACTCATCTTCCTCCTGTTTTGAGGTGATAAAATTTTGGAAAGTTTCCAATCAACAGGTATCGCTCAGCAGCCACTTTTGCTCAAGATATTCAAGTCCCTTATTCTAGAAATCTGTTAATTGATTTTAAGTATGTATGAGCCGAAGTAGTTGTGGTGCATGATTTTCATCTCTTGGCCAAACTCATGTAGTCTATTAAGGAGAATCTTGTGAATAGATGGCATATTGGTATGGTTCTACATCCAGACAACTAAGCATGTGAGATGCAATTATTTAGTAGCTATTTGGTGGAATGGTTGGTGCTGTAAATCGAGTGCTTGTAAATGGAAGCACGATTGTATAGGTTGTTAAAAAAACAAGACTGGGGAAAAAGGACATTTTTTCCACAATTATAGAAAGAAATGTAGAAAATAATATTCACTATTTTTATGGTTATTCTGGCTTGTTATGTTTGATTATAAATTTCCCTCAAAAAAATGTTGGTTTATGATTTGAACTAGGTTTTGCCAAGATGTTTTAGAATCTGACTTGGTGAACTTGAAATCAGATGGTAGTCACTTGGACAAGTGGTTATAGTTCTGAAGAGGCAGTCCCATTTGTTGAATGGGGTGAACTAGGAGGAACCCAAAGACGGTCACCAGCAGGGACTTTAACTTTCACTAGGAACAGCATGTGTGGTATTTTTTCCGTCCTGTTATCCTTTTTTCCTTGTATCTGTAACAACTTGATAGTTGGATTGTCAATGCCTTATGTTTATATTATCCTAAAAGAAAATTAAGTTTTTTTCCCCTAGTACTGTTGTTTCAAATGCCAAATTTTAGGAAATTTGAAAATGATCAATTATTTGATTTGCTACTAGCGCAACAACTTACGGCCACTTTCATGGTGATCAAGAAAGAGGATAGAAACTCACAATTGCTGGGCTCTACACTTAGAATAAAAAACCTATAGAGTCTTATTTTTGACACATGTTCTTTACAATGACTGTTTTATTGTATTTAAGATAATGTATTTCACATGTGAGTTTAAGCTTTTATAGCTGATAGAATATTTAAAATATCTTTTTGTTGGGGTTTTGATCCCAAGTCAGAACGAACTATACAGTGTTAGCATTATATTATGCCAACACTTGATACACATTGAAATGTGTGTTGAGATGAATCTTAGTAAGCTTTACTCCTTTGATATCTTCCACTTAAAAGTAAGACTTAGCAATTTGATAATCAATTAAATTAAAATTTTGTAGTAAAATGTTGTGTTGATTTTTTTTACTTCTAAAAATAAGACAATATTGATTAGTTGAAACAAAGAAGAATTTTGTTCAAGTGTTTTACCTCAATGAATGTTGAGATGAATTCACATAAATTTTACTTGCTAATTTTGTTCAACTTATCTTGTTTACTTTTAAAAATTAGATTATAGCAATTCAATAATCAATTGATAGAATTTAAAAAATAAATAAATTATGAAAAAATAACACTAGTTGAATTCATCTCAACACAGTTAGATGCTTGCTAAAGTGTGTACCAAGATACTCATTGCAATTCAATAATCAATTGAATTAGAATTTTAAAAAACAAAAAATTATAAAAAATAACAACCACTAGTTGATTTCATCTTAACATGATTAACTGATTGCTAAAGTGTAACAAGATACTTATTGCCACAAACCACATGGTAGGCATGGGTGAAAATACCTCCGCTAATATTAAGTTTTTGTGATTTAGCTGAATGGGTACATTTTGCTTGTCGCTGGACATGACACGAGATTTTAAATCTTATATGAGTCACTATTCTATTTTTAGGAATAATGATGGTTTAAATGTTATCATATTCAATTTGTCTACATGTTACTAATTTGGAAAAAAATATACGTGTCACCATTGTAATTACTTTGCCTTCTAAATTGATTTTGGTTATAGTCTATTGTTCCTATTCGTGTAAGCTCTCCATATTCATAGAACATAGAAATTCATTTATGAAACTGCTTCTTTTTCTTTCACGGGCATGAGCTACCTATCCTTGTGTGTGTGTTATGTGGATCCTCCTCTCCTATGCCATTGAGATTTACTAACATAAGTTCATTAAAATAGTAAAATATCCCTATTATTGACATGAAATTTAGTTTAATCATCAATCCTCTGATTTTCTGTTGGTTCATACCATACTGACATACTGGACACTGACAACATATTGTATATTTGGCAACCATATCCAGAGGATAATGTTTACATTCCTTTGGCAGCACCATATAAGATCCTCTTTGGATCAAGCTCAATTATTTGTCACAGTTTTGGTATTTTCTTTACCGGTCTCACACTACCTTTCTCAGCTTTTGATCTAATTGAATTATGATTTTTTATAATATTTCATTATCTTTCCAGTTTACACTTGCACCTCTTTTCTTTCCTTTTATTCATAATGCTTATGATTGTCTTAAGCTTCTCAAAATGACTACAAGCATTGCCTTCCATTGTCATTTCTCAATTGTTCTTGTAGTTGCATCTGATAATGTTTTTGAACTTTTAGTGGTCAAATCATATAGTTGTTTGATCGATTTTACACAACAATTTGTGCAGGTTCACCTGCAAGAACAGTGGGATGGCGTGATCCTGGTTTTATCCACACAAGTTCTCTGAAAGATCTGTGGCCTAATTTAGTGTACTCTCTCCTAATTTCACATTAGATTATTCTGTAGTGCATGTTTTTAGTGTTTCTTTATGCCAGTTAATGCCACTGGCTTGGGTGGTTGTGGCATCTATTGCTTTCTGAAATAACATATTGGCCAAAAAAATCATTGCAGGTATGCCTACAAGCTTGGGCATCGACTGTTCAATGGAACTTATATTTGGAGCCAATCATACACCTTCAAGGCATCTCCCTACCCTGGACAAACTTCTCTTCAGCGTGTGGTTATTTTTGGTGACATGGGAAAGGTAAAGTCTTATTTAGTTTGGTACATGGACTCAGAGGTGAGAGATTAATTTAAATTTTGTACAAGTAATGCAAACTAGGAATTTGATTTTTAAAATTTTAAGATTGTACCAGTTTATTTTTGTAGGTTCTCCTCTTTAGAAGTGTTTGAAGGAAAATTCTAAGTTAGAAATTATCTTATTTTTTTAGTATTAAAACAAAAATTGGATACAAAAGAAGGGAAAGAGATATTTATAATTTATTTAAGATAGATGTAATAGGGTACTAATAAATAATGGAAAAATAAAAGAGTGGTGGAAGATGTATTTTCATCAACTTTTTAATGAAGTTTTGGTAGCCAATTTAACTTAGGTAATTTAAGTAGGTCAAATGAACATAGAAATTTAAATTTTTATAATAGAATTCAAACTTCAAGTAGAACAAGCTTTAAATGGGATGCAAATGGAAAAGTCGTTGGAGCGGATGATATTCCAATAGAGGTATGGAAGTGTTTAGGGAAATAAGGTAATGAATGACTTATAAAATTTTTTAACATGATATTGAAAATGAAAAAAAAATGCTTGATCAATACAGGATAAGTACTTTAGTTCCCTTATATAAGAACAAGGGAGAGATACAAAATTGTGCAAACTATAGGGGTATTAAACTAATGAGTCATACCATGAAACTTTGGGAAAAAATAATAGAAAAAAGATTAAGGAGACCATGGTAACCGAAAATCAATTTGGGTTCATGGCTTGAAGTTCGATAATAGAAGTTGTACAAAGCAAAACCTAAAATCTCGTGTGTTTGGGAACCACGAGTTAGGCCTTTATATAGAAAAGAGCAAATTAACCAAAAGACCAAACTACCCCTATACTTATTCTAACACTCCCCCTCAAGCTTGAGAATATAGATCATATACACCAAGCTTGTTACATATGTAGTCAATCCGAGGACCTCTAAGTGATTTAGTGAATATATCTGCTAGTTGATTATTTGAGTTGACAAAGCTAGTAGATATTTCTCCAGATATGACTTTCTTTCTGACAAAGTGACAGCCAACTTCAATATGCTTTGTTCTCTCATGGAAGACTGGATTTGAGGCAATATGCATAGCGGCCTGGTTGTCACATATGAGTGACATTTGTGTAACCTCTCCAAACCTTAATTCCTGAAGCAACTGTTTTAACCATATAAGTTCTTGACTAGCAATAGCCATAGCTCGATATTCTGCCTCTGCACTGGATCTTGCCACAACATTCTGTTTTTTGCTTTTCCAAGAAACAAGGTTACCTCCGACAAATATACAAAATCTAGAAGTGGATCTTCTATCAGAGGGAGATCCTGCCCAATCTGCATCAGAATATCCCACAACTTGAGTATGTCCTTTGTCTTCATATAGAAGACCCTTTCCTGGTGCACCCCTGATATATCGAACAATGCGAGTCACTGCATCCCAGTGTTCTTTGCATGGAGAGCTAAGAAACTGACTTACTACACTCACTGCAAATGAGATATCTGGACGAGTGACAGTAAGGTAGCTTAGTTTCCCTACCAATCGCCTATACCGTTCAGGATCTGAAAAAGGCTCCCCCTGATTTGGTAGGAGCTTGACATTAGGATCCATGGGATTGTCAACTATCTTTGAGTTTAACATTTCTGTTTCTTCCAAAATATCCATTGCATACTTCCTTTGAGATATAATGATCTCATCTTTAGACTGTGCCACTTCTATCCTTAGAAAATATTTGAGTTTGCCAAGATCCTTTGTCTGAAAATGTTTGAAAAGATGTTGTTTTACTTGTGAAATTCCAAGATGATCATTACCTGTGATGACAATATCATCAACATAAACTACTACATAGATGCAACCAGTAGACGAGTGGCGATAAAAAACAGAATGATCAGCCTCGCTTCGAGTCATGCCAAACTGCTGAATTACGGTACTAAATCTACTGAACCATGCTCTGGGTGACTGCTTGAGACCATATAAAGATTTCCGCAAGCGACATACAAGACCAGAAGACTCCCCCTGAGCAACAAAACACGGAGGTTGCTCCATGTAGACTTCCTCGAGCAGGTCACCATGTAAGAATGCATTCTTGATGTCCAATTGATGAAGAGGCCAATGGCGAATTGCAGCAATAGACAGAAAAAGACGCACAGAAGACATCTTGGCAACAAGAGAAAAGGTGTCTCCATAATCCAATACAAATACATGAGTATAGCCTTTAGCGACAAGACGAGCCTTAAGCCGATCAACCGTGCCGTCTACACCAATTTTTACCGTAAACACCCATCGACAACCAACCACTGACTTCCCAGGAGGTAGAGGAACGAGATCCCAAGTCCCACTGCTCTGTAAGGCACTCATTTCATCAAGCATAGCCTGTTTCCATCCTGGATGAGCAAAGACATCACCTACAGTCTTTGGAAGAGAAACAGACGACAGGGAAGACAGACAATAATAATAGGATGGGGAAAGACGATGATAGCTTAAAGAAACATAGTGAGGAGAAGGATTACGAGTGGAACGCATACCCTTTCGAAGTGCAATAGGAACATCAGAGTCAGGAGATGGGACCGGAGGAAACGACGAAGGACTTGGCTCCAAAGATGTGCCCACAGCAGTGTCAGTGTTGGTCGACGACAAAGCAGAACGAGGACGACGCTGATAAACCTGCAAAGGAGGAGACGAGGCCGGCAGTGATAGAGGCGCCTCCGGAGGGTAAAAGATAGTCACTAGTGCAGGTGGAGAGGGAGAAACCTGTGAAGCGGAAGGACCAAAAAAGGAAACCGACTCAAAGAATGTGACGTCAGCAGAGATGAAGTATCGACGAAGAGTAGGGGAATAACACTTGTACCCTTTCTGAGACCGTGGGTACCCAAGGAAGACACACTTATGAGATCGGGGAGAGAGTTTGTCAATGCCGGGATCAAGAGCATGAGCAAAACAAATAGAACCAAAGACCCGAGGTGGTAGAGGATGAAGGGACTGGTGTGGATAAAGTACCTGATGAGGTATTTTACCCTGGAGAGTGGATGAAGGCATGCGATTGATGAGATAACATGCAGTAAGTACCGCATCACCCCAAAACTGATGAGGGACATGAGAATGGAGAAGAAGAGTCCGAGTGGTTTCAAGGAGATGACGATTCTTGCGTTCTGCAACCCCATTCTGTTGAGGGGTATGAGGGCAAGACGTGCGATGCAGCACACCATGAGATGTCAAGAAGGTACGAAATTGAGTAGACAAATACTCGCGTGCATTATCACTTTGTAAACTTCGAAGGGAAGTACCAAATTGAGTTTTTATTTCAAAGAAAAAGGATTCAAAAATAGAAAACAATTCTGAACGATCCTTCATTAGATATAACCATGTACAACGGGAAAAATCGTCTATAAAAGTAACAAAATACCTTGCCCCCATTGTAGAGGAAACACGACTCGGACCCCAAATATCAGAATGAACCAAAGCAAAAGGAGACATAGCCCGACTTTCAATACGAGGAGAAAAAGAACTACGAACATGCTTGCCTAATTGACACGACGCACAAGATAAAGACTCTAAGTGAAAAAGACTAGGATGTAACTGTTTCAACTTATTAAGACCTGGATGTCCCAACTGAGCATGGATAAGAAGTGGAGATGCCGCCGCCGAACCAACAAAAGAGGGTTGTTGAAGCCGATATAGGCCATGAGATTCACATCCGAAGCCAATCATCCTCCCCGTACTCCGGTCCTGTAAGGAAACAGACGTGTTAGTAAAAGAAATGACACAATCAAGAGATCGAGTAAGTTGACTTATCGACAATAGATTAAAAGGAGCGCCGGGAACATAAAGAACATTATGAATTGAAAGAGGTGAAGAAGGATGAACAATACCAATACCCTGGGATTGAGTCTGGGAACCATTGGCCATGGTGACCATTGGTAAATTACCAGAAGTAGTGAGAGAGGAAAAAAGGGATTTATTACTAGTGATATGATCGGTGGCCCCAGAATCAAGAACCCAAGGACCTGAAGAATGAGATATGCCAGCAAAGGAAGTACCAGCGTCTGCAATGGTAGCAGTGGAACCCGAAGTCTGTCGATCCTCAAACCATTTCAGAAAGTCAGTATAAGAAGGTGTTGAAGTCGAATCAGGTGTTAACTGTGAAGTGGAAGCTGAAGGAGCAACAGAGCTCTGAACAATCTGAGCAGCACGAGGAGGACGACCATGTAAACTCCAGCATTTATCAATCGTGTGTCCCGGTCGGTGGCAATGATCACACCAAGGGCGTCCTTTGCCACCCTTGCGAGGTGGAGGTCCTTTGTGTCGAGAGACCAAAGCTGACGAGTCAACAGGAACAGAAGAAGGCATCGTCAAAACTTTGGCCGGGACACGGAGAAGAGTCGCCCAGGTATTGTCCATGGTAGCTTCTGTGGGACTGCGAAGGCATGCGAATAATGAGACCATATAAAGCCAAAGACATAAAAAATTTCTTCCGATTTTCAAGCTCTTCAACAGGATCGACCGCAGGTGGGAGCAGTTCATTGAAGTCACAAAGAAGGCTAGACACTGAACCCAGATAAGTTGACATTGAATCCTTAATCTGATGGGCGCGGAGGATGATCATGAGATCTTCACAAACTTGATAGAGTCGTCGAGAGGTGTTTGTAAAGAGTTGTTGAGCTTGTGTCCAAACAGCTTTGCAGGTTTTGTGAGTACGGAAGACATTCCTAAGAGATGAATGGATGGTGGCTCGGATAATACAACATAACTGAGCGTCAACCTTCTTCCACAGAGGACGATCGGCGACTTGAACATCTTCTTCAGTTTGAGTGAGATGTGTCTCGTAACCCTGTCCAACAAGCCAAAGCTCAATGTGAGATGCCCAAAAGATATAATTTTTACCATCCAACTGTTCGGAAGAAAGAGGTGCAGTTATATGGTTGGTAAAGATTGAGGTATCTGGCTTTGGGGCGCCAGATGCAGCCATGAATAGAGCTGTGAACCAGACGGATCTGTTTTGGAAAGGCTTTTGCCAGGAGAACCAACAACGGCAGACAGCCAGGTAGGAGAGCTGGAAAACAGGGCAACCAACAACTTAAATCTCCTTCAATCGCAAAATGTTTTTCAGCAACCTCATGAGCCAACTGGGTAATCACATGCTCTAGTTTAGTGCCAATAGCAAGCAGCAGAATCAGAGGGATGAATGATATCCAAAAGTATGTGTGCCAACCATTAACATTCAGCAACAAGAAAATGAAGACAAACACCCAGAGATACCAACTTATACCAGCGGCAGAGTACTGGTTGGAGGAGAACCAGCGGCGGATCGCCAAAAGATCGCGTTTTTCTCCCTGCGCAGCGCAACTCGCGAGAGAGCAGAAGAAGCCTCCGGCCGGAGAGAAGAAAGAAAGAGGAGGTGCCGCAGGGAAAGCTCGCGGGCGGGCCCTAGCTTCGTGTGAGAACAGAAGGCGGCGGCGTCGCAGAGAACAGAAGGCGGCGGCGGCGTCGCAGAGAATAGAAGGCGGCGGCGCAGAGGTGCTGCGAGAGAGGCGCGACGAGGGAAAGCTCGCGCCGTCGTGAGGTTGCGTCGTGAGGCAGCGACGCAGCGGCGCAAAGAAAGGAAGTTAGGGTTGGCTCGGGAGGGATAAGGAAATTAGGTTTAGGGTTTTAACCTCGCTCTGATACCATGTACAAAGCAAAACCTAAAATCTCGTGTGTTTGGGAACCACGAGTTAGGCCTTTATATAGAAAAGAGCAAATTAACCAAAAGACCAAACTACCCCTATACTTATTCTAACAGAAGTTATACATCTTGTTAGACAGTTAATTGAAAAATATCGGGAGCAAAAACAAGATCTACATATAGTATTCATTGACTTAGAAAAAACTTATGATAGAGTCCCAAGAGAAATTATATGGAGAATTATAGAAAAGAGAGGTGTTAGCGTAACATATATTGAACGAATTAAGGATATGTACGAGAATGTAATGACTTCAAACGGAGTAACTGAAGTATTTCCAATGAAGATAGGGTTACATCAAGAATCCGCTCTAGATCCCTATCTTTTTATACTAATTATGGACGAAGTCAATGCACACATTCAAGATACAGTACCGTGATGCATGCTGTTTACAGATATTGTTTTGGTAGATGAAATACGTGTAGGAGTAAATGTTAAACTACAATCTTGACGGGAAACACTAGAAGAGAAATGTTTTAAACTTAGTAGAATAAAGACAGAATATATGGAATTTAAGTTTAGCAATATTACATACTGAGACAATTATTAAGATAGGAGATGACGAGTTGCTTGGAACCAAGAGCTTTAGATATTTAGGATTATTTTTGCAAAATGATGGAGGGATTGAGAGAGATGTTTTACATAGGTTGAAATGGAGGAGAGCGTCGGGTGTTTTACGTGACTGTACTCTAAAACTTAAAGGAAAATTCTATAAAATCACAGTTAGACCTGCTATGTTATATGGAGTTGAATGTTGGATTATGACTAGAGCATATGAGCAGAAGATGAGAGTTGCAGAGATGAAGATGTTAAGGTGGATGTGTGGACATATGAGAATGGACAGAATAAGAAATGAGAGCATTAGAAAGAAAGTTGGAGTTGCATCTATTGAGGGAAAACTTCGAGAGACACGTTTAAGATGGTACAGACATGTATTTAGACGACCAATAAATGCTCCAGTTAGGCGATGTGAAACTATGACAAACACGCATATCAAATGAGGAAGAGGAAGACCAAAAAAGACTTGGTTAGCAACAATAAAACAAGATAAAATTTATTTAAGTATGGATGATGATATAATAGGAGATAGAGCTCAATGGCGTAAAAGGATCCATATAGTTGACCCCACCTAGTGGGATAAGACTTGGTTGTTGTAGGATTCTAGGTAAGTTTAGTAGAAGTTTAAGTTAATTGAGTTTGTTCATACTTTGTAATTAGATTTATTTCCTGATTTAATTGAATCCTTAAGTGTAGATTCATTTCCTTTGGATACTTTAAATTTATTTCCAATTTTATTAGGTTTGAGCCTTTAGAAGAAACCCAATCCTCTCATGTAATTCAATCTTTTGTATAATAATATGCCTCTACAGTTTTTGTGCACTGTACTAAACCAAAAATCTTTAAGTATTCGACCAATATCCCGCATTCATAGTAGAGACATGTTGGGACTTTTTGCAAGAACCTTAGTAGATCACATATAGATGGGAGAGGTACACTGCTAGAGGCTGGTTGTTGACAAGGTGTACTAATGTGATTTTGGTTGGAGCTGGCACTGGTGAATTAGGTGACCCTGATAGTACCTGGGCCATCAGTTACACCAACAGTTTGAAGAGTTTAAAGCTTGGTTGGTCATGTTGGTGAATGCCTCCAAGGTGATGAGCATCAAATTTGAAGCCTGTAACAATATCTCTGAACCCAATGGCAACATTCGATAATTGGACAGCATGTTTGATGTTGTTGTGAGGGGTTGGTGCCAATTTTCTATTGCCTGAGTTAGATCACGTTGGAAAATTTCCTATGTTGGATCAATATCTATCACAAAATAAGGATGACAGTGACAATGGGGCCTGATAGGGCCCTAATTCGATGCCTAAATTATCTCTTATCTCATGTTTAATAGATTTAAAATCTATTTCCTACTTCATGTGGAGTATTTGTAGTGTGGAAGTAGCAAAGAGTCTGTGGATTGGATATTGAATGGCCCACTATAAATGAACATGGCTATGAGTTGAAGACATGTTAATGACATCTTCTAGAAGTGGTTAGGCACGCCGTAGTCCACAGTCAACGACAATGATTGGAATAAAAAACAGCCATCATTGTCATGAATGATCGACATTAGATTGGAGAGGAATCTTTTCCCTAGGATCAGGCCCTGCTGAATTGCACATCTGGTTGGACTCTTTTTGCTCGCCTGGGTGAGTTAGCAACCACATCCGACCCCAATCCCGTTAGATTTTTTATTTTGTAATGTAATTGACAGCCCAGGAGTCAACTGACTTAACTCATAATGTATCATATTTATGATTTTCAAGGGATATTTGGTTCAACTGTTGGCGTTGCTTTGAATAAATTTTTCTTCACCATAGATCATGTGGTGGGCAAGAGAACACATTGCAATTTCCGTTGTAGATACAGAACTTTCAACAATTCTGATAGTTTGCATAATTTTCAGGCGGAGGCAGATGGTTCCAACGAGTATAACAATTACCAGCCAGGCTCTCTTAATACAACATATCAAATTACTAGGGACTTGGAAAATATTGACATAGTTTTTCATATTGGTGACATATGCTATGCAAATGGTTATCTGTCACAATGGGATCAATTCACAGCTCAAGTTGAGCCAATTGCTTCTGCTGTGCCTTATATGATTGGAAGGTTATTTTCATTTATGAAAATAGTAGTATGTTCCTTCTTCTGATATAAATTCTTCTCATATTCTCCTCGTTTCCAGTGGCAATCATGAGCGGGATTGGCCTGAGACTGGATCTTTCTATGGCAACAAGGACTCTGGTGGAGAATGTGGGGTATTAGCTGAAACTATGTTTTATGTTCCAGCTGAGAATACACAAAAGTTCTGGTATAGTACTTGAGAAAATCTACTTCCGTTGGGTTATTAAATATACTCTTTTAATGGCTTGATTCTTAATTGTATGATGTCTGCCTTCAACTTTCCTAGTCTCATTACCTCCAGCCTCTTATTGCTTTAATAGTTATATTGTTGCATTTTTCTATAAGACAAATTATTTTTTTTTCCTGATCATCATGATAATGTTGCCTCTATATAATTGTAATATAAATACGCTTGAAAACATCCATCCACATCCATGCTGTTCAATGCATTTACTTTATTAAATTCCTTGCAGTTCAGGATTCACAGAATAGTAGTTTTGTATTTCGTAATGTACTTTGTATCTTTTCCTATTAGCCTTCTTCTGGTTCGAAGTGCCTAATTAAAACTCTAGCAAGGTGTAGTCATCAATGCCTAGCATCATTCGCCAGTTATGTGAAGTTGTAATTTATTCTATTTATTTGTAGATGTTTTGTTTGTAAGACATGGTGACTTTTAACTCCTTGATATTTTTCTGTTATCGCCTTTTTACATGTTAGTCTCATCTCTTAAGTTGACATTGTTAACCTTGCAGGTATAAAACAGATTTTGGCATGTTTCGCTTCTGCATCGCTGATACTGAGCAGGACTGGAGACCGGGCACCGAACAATACAAATTTATTGAGCATTGCCTGTCTACAGCAGATAGAGAAAAACAACCGTGGCTTATCTTTCTGGCACATAGGGTGCTTGGTTATTCTTCTGGATATTTTTATGGCATTGAAGGAACCTTTGAGGAACCAATGGGAAGGGAGAGCCTTCAAGAACTTTGGCAGAAGTATAAGGTTGACATTGCCATGTACGGTCATGTTCACAACTACGAAAGAACATGCCCAGTTTACCAGGTTGGTAATGACTCTTCGAGTGCTTGCAAAATTCCTTAGAAAGAAAACATTCAATAAAACTTTCTAGTATTTCATCAAGTCAGAAAATCAAGTACATGCTCCTTTTGTTGAATGCAGAATGCATGTGTACGTGAAGCTTCGCACCATTATGACGGGTCTTTTGTAGCAACTACCCATGTTGTCGTTGGAGGTGGAGGCTCAGGTCTTGCTGAATTTACCCCTCTTCGGACTCGATGGAGTTTCTTCCAAGACTATGATTTTGGGTTTGTGAAATTAACTGCTTTCAACAAGACAACCCTGTTGCTTGAGTATAAGAAAAGCAGAGACGGGATGGTCTATGATTACTTCACGATAACACGGGATTATCGTGACATATTGGCGTGCGCCGTTGAGAGCTGCTACACACAAACCTTGGCAACTTGAGCCAATATGCTTGAAACCAGTGATGTCTTAATCTGAAGACTTTCGACAGTGTTCGTATGTATATACGAAGGAGAAAGCAAATGGTTCACAAGAAATTCTATGTTTCCATACCCTGCAATAAACTGCTTAAAACTGTGATTCTTGAATGACTGGACTTGTGGAGGCTTGAGCAAATATGCTTCAATGATGTTATAGTATCGATCACAACTTGTCAAAAGAAACAGAAAAAATAAAGTTATTGAGAATGTTATAATATCGATCACAACTTGTCAAAAGAAACAGAAAAAATAAAGTTATTGAGAATGTGACAGTTTCCATTGCATGTGTATTATTATTTTTTTAATGGATAAGTGAAATATTTTACTAAAAGGCCATGTTTATTTCAGTGTTCCTCGGCATTTTGGAATGAAATGGATGGTTTTCAGATAGATGTGCATATTTATATAGATTAGGCCATGTCTATTTCAGGTCTGATGGTCATACATTTATTATTTCAGTTCATGTTTATCTCTGATAGATGGATAGCCATGTTATCAATTTCATGATAGCATTGATACTTTTTTGAGACATTCTTTCCTTTTCAGATTAGTCTCTTGATTTTGTTCTCTTTGATGCTAGAAATTTAGATATGTTGCCACAGCTTCGACGACTTTGATAGCATCCAACACATGGTTCTTGGTTCTTGGCTAGAATCTGAATGCACACCAAGTCTTCTTGATGCAATGCTTTATGCTTGCCAGAAACTGAACATGTTCTTCTAGGTTCTTGCTAGAGTATCAAGCCTCCTGTAAGTTTATCTTACGAACAGGTGATACAGATCTTCAAGTGTAGTTCTTGTTCTGCTGCTGAAAGCAACATATGTGCTGGAGGTTAGAGGTATCAGACTGAAGAACCATGCATCATTCCACATATGTAAACATTTCTGATCAAACAGTGTGCAATCCTTAAGCTTGCTCATGCCAACTTGCCAACAAAAGTTAACAGATCTCCTACACCTTGCTAAGATCAAGTTCACTGCTAAAAAGTAGAGAAAAATGAAAGCAATCGATCAGAGGATCGATGTCGGTGCCGGGTTCACCACAATGTGCCTGAGTGGATGAGCCACTTCGCCGCCACCGGCATGCTTGACGAACTCAGCAGGAGTGAAGAACCTGCCATGGCACACGCACACAATTCTCACTTCCTCCCCTTTCCTGTACTTGTACAAGAAACCTTCAATCCTCCGGCAATTAGGCCCTCCTCTGGTGGAAACACAGGGCATTTCCTTCATCATGTCCCTCTCTGCTTCCTTCGCGAACAGGTTGGCCCTCCGCGATTCATTCTCAGTGCCGGAGACAGCACGACTCGTGGTGGTCGGAGGAGGATCGATCGCCGGAGCACGATTCTTTTGCTGGGGGAAGAATGCTATTGCGGGGGATGCACTCTTAGCCTCCGACGAACTGTTTGATCCCAATATGTTGAATCCTAACCAACAAATTACAAAACTCAGCAATGGCCATGAAGCTTTACAGCAATCAAGAAATATGAATGATAATAGAGAAATTGATTAGATTATTCGATAGCAAAAAGAAGAAAAAACAGATTCAAGTTCATGGCTTCTTGAGATGATGATGATAAACTAAATTCTTTTGAGAACAGTATTCATTCCATCATGTCGATAATTTGGGAAGATATGGTGATATTTTAAGCACCTGTTAACCTCGAATTGATCGAACTCTAATGATAAATTCTCAAAATCTAATTATCTAGTGATCAATACGCACCTTGCTTCCCTCTGCAAGCGAGGTCGTAGACACCGGAATAGCTACTTCCCTGAGATTCAAAGGACGCTTGAGTCTCTGGTGCCGTGAAGCATTTGGATCCATCACGAACTCGAGCTCGGTCCCTCCTCGCCGGCGGCGTCGGCAGAAGAGAGGGAACGGCTCTGTTAGACGGAATTTGGCTAGCGTCCAGATCATCGTCCGCCAAAATGTCACCTTTTGGGTCTTCCTTGGAACTCGGAACGCTCTTTTCCGACCTCTTCCTCTTCGCCTCCGACCTCTTGAGGCTTTGCAACTCCTTCCGCTTCTTCTTCTCCTGGGCGTCCGCCGGCAACGAGAGAGTCCTCGCGAGAGGAGCCGCGGCCGCGGCCGCGGCCGCTGCAGCGGGAAAGACGTTCCCGTGGGAAAATAAGGAGGAGAGAGAGTCGATGGAGGGGGACCGGAGGAAGCACCCATCTTTGGGCGCGGAGCACCCGCCCATGGACAGACCGAGGCTGAGCTCCACCTCCGATAGCTCTCCCTTGTTACCCTCCACCACTATCTCGCCGCCGCCGCTCCCGAACCGCTTCAAGAAATCTCTCGGATAGCAGTGCATTCGATCCGATACCTTTTTCTCCATCACGAACCAACCACCGCCACCGCCTCCCGCTGCCTACGAGTTGCTCGATAAAATCAACGTCTCAATTCAAAGTTCAATCTTTGCTCGCGAGGAACACGAGAAATCTACCAAAGAAGCCCTGAGATCGCCACCAGCCTACGACCGCGAATACATTCTCCAAGAATGACGCTGTACGATGTTAAGATTCAAATCACAACCCAACATTGTCCTCCCCGGCGCCATGTCCGTCCGAACAACATCGAGATCGGGAGACGACGACCGTCAGGAATTGAGATTTGACAGAGACGACGGAGAAGAGAGAGGAGGAGAAGGGGGGGCTCTTTTCGAGTGTCACGGGAAAAACGGATTCCCCAAACTGTCCCTGCGGGAAGACCGAGACTCCCTCCACGCGTCTCTCGTCGCACCACGCGTCCTTCCCTGGGCGCCGTGAGGCCGCGCGAAACCAGGCGCGACCCTCTCGCTGCCGGCGCGGCCGTGGCGCCCGTGGTCGTTGGCGTCGCCACCTGGTGGCCCCCCGACGCGCGTGATCTAGCTTTCCTTCCTCCCTCCGCTCGCCGTCCGACACGCGTCCCCGCCGCTCCTCGGTCTCCCCGCCCTTGGACGTCCCCTCCGCGCCTATATCCGCAAAACGTCCTGGTTACGTTTCTCGCTACGTGTCGACTCGCCTGCGGCGCTACGTACGTGTAATTCCTGGGGACCCACGTGCCGTCGCCACCTGGTACCAGTTCGGCGCGGCTCTTTTTCGACTCCCTACTCTACCGCCTTACGATTAGCCACATCGCACGGGGCCCACCGAAAGAGAAACGGACCGTTCTCACTTGACCCCGGTCCGGAAACACTCCGCCACGTAGCTCGTCCTTTCTCGAGGATATGGACACGTGGCGTGGAGAGAAGGATGGTTGATAAAGACGTGTCGCGGTAGTTGTCGGGGACTTTTCGGGGACTGCGCAGAACTCGTAGGCCACCACGATGGCGACGTTAACTCATCGGATGGACGCGTGTCGAGTAAATGACACGCGTAGATGGTGGTGGCTGATTGCTCACCGATGGTTCGTGGACACGTGCCCTGTTAAGAATCTTCTCGATGATCCGTTTGGTACGTAATCCGTTGACTACAGATGCTTCGACTTCTCATGCAATTCTGCATCGCTCAGGGTTCCATCTCGATGTAACAGGCCGGCCTATGACAGGCGTCCGGTCCGTGGCGCCTCGGACCGGTCCATAGATCGGTAAATCTCTAATCCAATTATAAATTATTTAAAATAATGCTCCTTTTATTTTTCATTTTAATATTAATAATTATAAATTATTTTAATTTATCAAAATTATTTTAATTTATCAAAATTATTTTAATTGTATCAAATTCATTTTTATATTATTGTAAAATTTATTTAAAATTATTATAATGTGTAATATCGTCAATCCAAATTAATTAAACGTACAAAATTATATATAATTTTAATCAAATTATTTTATATTATAATAATTTTATATATGGTATAACGATTTTAAATAAAATTATTACACGAGCAACATTTTAGAATAAAATTAATTGCTATATGTTATAAAAAATTTGATCAAAATTTTTATAATATTTAATAAAAAATAAAAGAACATCTTTTATTATTAGTTTCATTAAAAAAAATAGAAAATAAAATAAAAATACCATTCTTTTCATTTAGAATTATTTTTATTTCAATATTATTATAATAACCATAATTACTATATCATCTGATAATTATGGTCAATACCAATTATAAATTTAATTGATAATTTATATTACATGCGTTATATCTATATGTACAGACTAACTACCTGCATATTATAGGATGAAATTAGAAGATATTAAATCTTATATCTTAAAAGACAAATTGAAGATCTTCTAGATATCACTATATAAAAAAATTGAATTGGACTAAACTCTTCATTTGACAGATTTTTTTTTTCTAAATTTTAATTAGAGGTTAATTAATAATGATGAATAAGAATATTTTCGCAACAAAATTAGCAACGAAGAAGTTATATCGTAAATTAGCAATAAATAATATTTTGTTGCAAAAGTCATTGTCAATTAGCAATGAAATTCGATATGCGTAGTAGAGTTTGCGACGAATTCCATATTCGTCACAAAGTTTGTGACAAATTTCATATTTGTTACAAATTTTACAATGAAAATGATATTCGTTGCAAACTCTATGACAAATTTAGAATTCGTTGTAAAAGCTTGCAATAATATAAGCATTGTTGTAGCCAATTTTGTGACAACAATGAATTCGTTGCAAAATTTTAAAAAATAAATGAGTTCAAAATCCATTTTAGTCACATTTATTTTTTTTTAAAATAATTCAATTTACTAGCGATGAATGTATGAATTCATCGGAGAATTGAAAAAAAAAGAAAATAAAATAAAAATTAAATGTGCCCAAAATCGGTTGAGATATTTAAAGAGTTTGGAATGACATGAACTAAATTTTTATGTGTTTATCTAGTTCTCCTGATTTTATAAATGCCCTCAACCATTAATTGGAACCAATATATTGATATTAGTATTTTTGTTAACATAAGTTAGATTTTGTTAAAAAAAAAAAAAACTAATTTCAATATATTAAGAAAAATTGATGTTTAAGAGCATTTATATAATCAGTAGAACTAAATGAACGCATATGAACCGGTTTCATGTCATTATGAGTTTCTCAATAAGTTTCAGACACATTTATTTTTTATTTTAATTTGTATTCATCCTGTAATGAATTTTGCGACTAATCCATGGATTCAACACAAAATTAAAATAAACGTGTCCAAAATCGGTTGAGGGACCAAGAGAGATCGAAATGACATGAAACCAGTTCTTATATGTTTGTCTAGTTCTCTTGATTATATAAATGTCTTTAAATATTAATTTGACTCAATATATTATATTGAGGTTACTAATTTTTTAACATTAAAATGACTCTAAATGTCTCTAAAACTTGTTGCTGGACCTCAAGAGCTCGGAGTGATACAAAACTAGTTCTTATACGTCAGCCTAATTCTTTTGATAATATAAATGCTCTCAAATATTAATTTGACATAATATATATTTTTTCATAGCTAAGATAAATAAATAGATTGTAAAATACTAAAAAAGTTATTGATTAAATATGTTATAGTTATTTTGATGTTAAAAAATCATTGTTCTCAATATATTGGGTCAAATTAATATTTGAGGGTATTTATATAACTAGGAGAACTAAATGAACATATGCAACTAGGTTTATATCATTTCGATCTCTCTAGATCTCTCAACTGGTTTCTGATACATTTTTTTTTTTTTTTCAATTCTGTGACGAATTCATGGATTCATCGCAGAATTGGTGACGAAACCATAGATTTGTCGTAGACTAAATTAAAAATAAAAAAATAAATGTGACAAAAATCGGGAGATGGACGTAAAGAGCTTGGAATGACATGAAATCAGTTCTTATGTATTCGTCTTTTTCTCCTAATTATATAAATGCCCTCAAACATCAATTTGACCAAATATATCGAGATCAATGATTTTTTTAACATGAATATGCTTAAAAAATCTAATTCATGTTAAAAAACTACTGATCTCAATATATTGATTCAAATTGATGTTTGAGAACATTTATATAATTAGAAGATTTAAATGAACACATAGATATTGATTTCATGTCATTCCGAGCTCTCTAGGTTACTCAACCGATTTTGTACATATTTATTTTTTATTTTAATTTTTTTCAATTTTACGATGAATGCATGGATTTGTTGCATAATTGGCAACGAATAATTTTCATCACCAAAACCCCTAAAAATTCACACTTATCTGATTCCCCTATTTCCCTATTCTTTTTCCCCTTGACGACGGTGACTTTGCCGATGATTCCACTCCTACGACGACAATCTTCGGCTAGTAAGCTCCCTCTCTCTCCCTTATCCTTTTCTCTCGTCTTTGACTGGCAGCTAGCCTTGGCTGGCCATGGGCGGCTGCGACTGGCCTTGGTTGGTTGCGGGTGACCATGGCTGGCTGCGACTGGCCTTAGCCTGTCGATTTTGGTCTTGCCTAGCCGCGGG
Organism: Zingiber officinale; assembly: GCF_018446385.1. NCBI lineage: Eukaryota > Viridiplantae > Streptophyta > Magnoliopsida > Zingiberales > Zingiberaceae > Zingiber > Zingiber officinale. The sequence goes on from NC_055995.1 coordinate 8,028,301, forward strand.
CGGCTGTGGCTCGCCTTGGTGGTGTCTAGCCAAGGCTAGCCGCACCCGGTAGTGGCTAGGCAAGGCCAAAACTAGAGCGGCTTGGCTGGCCTTCACTGGCCGCGACTGCCCTTGACCAGCCTTAGCTGCCCTTGGTAGGCCTTGCCTGGCCGCACTTATTTGTATTTGTTATTATAATATCTCATTGTAATATTGTTTGTGCAAGGTCTTTATTTGACATGTTTGGAGAGACACTCATGTTTGCTGGCTTTTGTTAGGTATACCTACACTCGTTTTAATAACAATAGCATTAGTGTACTATCTCATGTTATTGATTTTATTTGTTATATCTACTATCCATTTGTATGTAAGCTAAGTGCATATTGACCATTAGTATACTATCTAATTTTTATGTGTAGTAGTTTTTATTAATGTTATAATAAATTGGAAAAAGATAAAATACAGAATGAAAGAAGTTGGATGTATAAAAACAATTTACCTGACTGTTGGAGTTTAACTAATGAGTTCATGACTGGGTTGAACTAATTTTTAAAATTTTGCATCTAGTAAAGTTGAGTACATAGATGATAATAAGATAAGATGTCTGTGCAAAAAGTGTCACAATTATAAATTTTTACACTGGCAAAAAGTTTTAGAACATCTTTGTAGATTTAGTTTTACGTTGAATTACTATAATTAGACATGTCATGGTGAATCATTCATATCTGATGATGATTATGGATAAAACATACAAGTCTTAATTAGTGCTGATCAGAGTTATTATAATCAATTAAATCTATATAAGAGGATTGTAATTAATGCAGTGGGTCATATTTAATTCTCGAACTGCATAGTGCAAGTTCTAGTTATCCTCCAATAGTTGAACAAATATTTACTACTTATACATCATCCTTGAAGGAGAAAGAAGTACTAGGTGTTGATGAAACATATCTTCAATTTTAGAAAGTGTTGAGTGCTGCAGATGAACCATTATGGGTTGGTTATGACAGTTTCACTAAATTATCTCTTACCGCAAGACTATTGAATGTCAAGGCAGAGCATAATGTGTCACAAGATTATTTTAATGATTTTTTTCAAGTTATTGGAGAGACATTGCCATGTGATCACATATTGCATAATAATTTTTATAGTATAAAAAAACTTGTGAAAGAATTAGGTCTTTCAATGGAAAGAATTAATTTTACAAAGATGGTTATATGTTATATTAGGGAGAAAATGAAAATGCAGATGTTTGTAAATTCTATAATCAAGATAGGTATAAGAGTACCAGAAGAAATCAATAGCGACGTAGATCATACAGTCAGTTGTTTGATTTGTCTTTAATTCTTAGATTATAGGCTTTATGCATCTAAGATAACTGTTAAATACATGACTTGATATACAAATCATCAAACAGAAGAAGGGCTAATGTGTCATTCATCAGATGCACACACATGGAAAATTTTTGATAGAACATATCTGGAATTTACAAAGGAGACTCGAAATATTAGATTAGGTCTCTATTGATGGATTTGCTCCATTTGCAATCAGGAAGAAATTATTCTTGTTGGCCTGCTTTCTTAACTTCGTATAATCTTCCACCTGAGATGTGCATGAAAACACCCTATATGTTTTTAACATTAGTTGTGCCTGGTTCACAAAATCCGAAGAAGTTAATAGATATTTATATGTAACCACTGATTACAGAGATGAAACAACTATAGGATGAAGGTTTTCCTATATACGATATTTATACTAATCAGATGTTTGTAATGAAAGTTGCTTTTATTTGGACCATAAATGACTTTCCGACTTATGGTATGCTATCGGATTGGAGTATTGTTGAGATCTTAGGATGCCTAATATGTATGGAGAGATCAAAGTCAATTAGATTAAAACATGAAAAGAACCCGAGTTATTTTGATTGTCATACATAATTTTTACCACCAAATCATAATTTTAGAAAGAATAAAGTTGAATTAAATAAGAATAGAATTGAAATAACACATCCATTGAGATTAACAGGTGAACATATTTAGTTCGTAGTGTTTAACTTTTCATCTGTTATTGAAGAGTTACATGGTACAACATATGAATATGGAAGCACACATAAATGAACTAAATAGAGTATATTTTGGGATATACCATATTGGTTTAGTCATTTGATTTATTATAATCTCAATATAATGCATATTAAGAAAAATATTTTTGATAATATGATAAATACAACGATGGATATCAATGGAAAAACCAAAGATAATATGAATGCAAGAAAAGATATGTGACTCCTTTATAAAAGATCCACTCTTGATGTCGACAAAAGTAGTAGGGGACCAAAGCCAATGACGATTTATACATTGAATAAGGATTAGAGACGTGTTGTCTATGCATAGTTAAAATCATTGAAACTTCTAGATGGTTATGTCTCTAATCTCGAAAGATGTGTCCATGTGAAGGAATGTAAATTGATTGATTTGAAAAGTCATGACTGCTATATAATCATGCAAAAGCTCATTTCTATTGCTTTAAAGGAACTTTAACTAAATTTTATATGGGGTGCCATTACTGAGTTAAATATTTTCCTACATTATATTTGCTCAATAGTTTAAAGACATTCATATATGGAGATGTTAGAGAGAGACATTCTAATCATTTTATGTAATTTGGAAAGAATATTTCTACCATCATTTTTTGATTCCATGAAATATCTTTTGGCTCACTTATCGTACGAGGCCTAAGTTGGAGGACCTGTCTATTTTCCATGGATGTATTCATTTGAAAGGAAAAATTTGCATCTTTGATACTTTGACAATCTGAATGCATTAAAAGTTACTAATTTTGTTATATATTAATATCTAATACAATTTGTTTTATTATCATCAGATTCCTTTATCATTTGAAGCAAAAATAAAAAATAATAATAAGGTATGAGTTGAATCTTCTATTGTTAATGCATACATTATGGAGAAAGTAACAACTTTTGTATCATATTATTTTGAACCTTATGTTCAGAGCAAAAGGTGAAGAGCAAGAAGAAATGATGAGAGTTCTATTGATCCTAATTTGAACTCATTTTCAATTTTAACTACCTTAGTCGACTAAGTAGACCATGTAAAGAGAGATACTTAATTGGTCAAGAATGGCGACCAACGTAGACATATATTTTACTAAATTATCTAGAAATATCGTCATATTACGAGTTAGTACATATTTTTTTTTTATTTTTTTATTATTTATTATGTCGTAAATTATTTGTTTTATAATTTATTTTTTTATAGTATAATTTTCCGAAACCTATATCCTGAATTGTCAACACAAGAGTTTGATCGCTTATGTGAAGAAGAATTTGTACCATGGTTCAAATCCTATGTAAGTAGACAATCTAAATTTGGTTTATACATATGCATACTTTTAACAATTGACGAAGTTGACTTTAGGTTCATGATAATGAAGCTCACCTTGACAGTATTTGTTAATTCATCTGTCATGGGTCTAAAAGATTTCTTATGCACTTGGCCAACATATTTAATAAATAGATATAATTATTATACTCAAGAATATGAATGGGGAAGACTACAATGAATAGTGTGGTTTGTATTTAGTCATCCAATGATAGAGGTGCAAACAACAATTTTTATGATTTACTGGATGAAATTATAGAGGTAGAATACCTTGACCAAAAAATGTGAGGTATCTTATTTATGTATCACTGGTTTGACTCTGTCAGAGGGATGAAGGTGCATCCATGTTATAATTTGGTTGAAATAAATTATCAGAGATTGTATAAGAGATATGAACCATTTGTGTTGACACAATAAGCGATTCAAGTATTCTATTTTTCATATCCTAGTTTGAAACGTGACAAGATTGATTGAAGGGTTGTTTGTAAAATCAAAGCATGAAAAAATTGAGGAACATTGGGAAGATATTGCATATAAACAAGAGGAAGTTGCGAACACATTTCAGATCGAGGAATATATTATTATAATATTACGAGATCCTAGAAAAGTAGTGATAATGTGGATATAAGTGAAATTCATGAGAATACTGATGATGATGGATCAGATGATGATGATGATGACGATGATGAGGATGATGATGGATTAGATGATGACTGATATGGGTTGTAATGAATGGACTCAGATGATGACGTGACAATCAAAGTTAGGATAGCGATGTACTCCCCATTTGGTTGTGACTGCAGGATGCTTAAGTCTAACTCGACCGGATGAAAACTGGATGGTCAAAGGTTGGACGAATTTACCATGTAAGACCGACCAGCTAAAAATCGACCGAGTTTAGCTCCCTTAGTTTCATAAACCTTTTTATGCCCGTCCGACTCAAGTGTCGGCCAGGTCAAATGCACTTAGCTTTATGAAACTTCATATGAACGCTTGACCAAATGAAGGTCGTCTGGGCTTACAGAGGCACTTCGCCTCATATAACTTCATATGAACACCCGACTAAATGAAGGTCATCTGGGCTTAAAGAGGCACTTCACCTCATATAACTTCATATAAATGCCTGATCGAATGAAGGTCATTCGGGCTTAAAGAGGCACTTCACATCATATAACTTCATATGAACGCTCAATCGAATGAAGGTCATCCGGGCTTAAAGAGGCACTTCACCTCATATAACTTCATATGAACGCCCGACCGAATGAAGGTCGTCCGAGCTTAAAGAGGCACTTCGCCTCATATAACTTCATATGAGCTTAAAGAGGCCTTATGATTTTACTATTTATTTGATAAATATAAATTCACTATTTGATTGCATATTCTTTATGTCTATGATTGGATCTTAAACTCACATACTGAATGTCCGCGATACGATTCATAACATGAGAGAACTTGTATTAGATCACAACTTGTGAGTATCTTTACATGTGTAATTATGAATGTATTAGAATATTTCCTAGTCGATGAATTGATGAGTTCAGACATCATTGATTCTGATAGACTAGCACAGATTATACTCCTTGGTTTAACCATGTAACTGTTTCTCACTAGCTGAAGACATTGGGATATCGAGAGTTAAACGTGGATGCTAGTTATGGTAAGTAGTTCATTAGAGTGACTTGCTATAAGACTTCATATGGTTCTCTACATATATAGATATGTCAATGAAGTTCTTACTGCAGCTCAAATATAAGTTTCCTATGACTTGAGGTATACAAGTCACCTTGGTCATGGAGGCTTATACTTTAACATCTTAAGCAAGTATTTCCTTGGAGATATGGACCCAAGATAATTGGATATAAGTTAAAGTGCCCGAAGGTGTTTGGATAGCCCACAGAGGATTCACTACTCCTTGCGAGGAGGCGTATACCCTATAGATACTCGTTAAGATTATTACTCAAAGTCTTTGGCCAAAGCATCATATGTTAAAAGTACGAGATTCTTAGACACATGCCAGAGTAATTTGAATCCACAGAAAGAGAAAGTATTACTTGGGCTAGGTGTGACGTAGTCAACCTAGTGGGGACTGACACATAGAGCATGTCCTGAATCAAGTGAGTATAAGACGAGTGAAAGAAACATGACACATCTTACTGTAGCTTCTGAAAGGTTTGGAAGTGGTTCCGAGATCAACCTATTATTTTTCGATTAATTGAGGATTATGATGTACTACTAGGTGCTACTCATGATTGTTCCATAATTGATGATTAATTATGGATGACCAACATAACTGGGAACCTATAAGGCCAGCCTCGTTGGTCAGCATCCGACTCCAGCCTATGGTCCTCCCGCCGGCCAATAGCCGCCCCACACCAGTTGAAGTCGTCGTCGCTGCCCAAACAGCAAGAGGCAGTGCCTCTTTGCTATCCACCACCGCATGCCGATGAGTAGCAGGGGCTTTCGTTGCTATTGGTAAGCAGATATGACCGTTAGACATCCTACGCCCGCCAGTCATCCACCGTCCAACGTGAACAACAGTAAACTACTGTTGTGCATGTACACCACCACCATTGTGTCACCGACGAACATCGACGCTGACCATCTGTTTCCTTCCGTTGGTCACCTGTTGACCCCAGACACTCTTGCAACCAGCTACATCGTTGGCTGTAGCGAGATTCACTGCCAAACAACAGTGTAAGCTGCTATCCATGTTATGCCACCGGACATCCTTGATCCACCGCCAGAAGCACTATTCTGAACATCAATAGTTGCTGTCAAAATCTTGCTGGCGTCGGAACTATTGTCCCTTGAGGGCAACGAGGTTTTGGCCTCTGAACAGCGGCTACAAAGGTTGTAGTTACCGGTTGATTTGTACCATTTGGTTGTAATTGTTGCCGGGTACAAATTGGACTATGATCCCTCTCTTGGATCGGTCTCCCACCTTCGGCTAGTACCAAAGCGGAGACATGACTTGGACATATTGAAGTCATCTCGAAGATAGCTTGGTGTGGATAGAAGTAGAGGCAAGGCTCATGCATCACTTGGTTGATCTCCTTCTCACTCTGGATCATCCGATGGAATCTTCTACACATCATCCATTAGGTATACCTAGCGTAAATTTACTTTCCCTAAAAATTTTATTATGCGATCACGTCTGGCATATTGTATCCTTGTATGCATGTGGTGTGTGATGTAATAATTAGGAATTTTTATTTTTCGCTGTGCATGTTTACGAAATGTGTTCTAGCACGCACTCTCGTCGGGCTACCTAACAATAGTATCAGAGTTTGATCGTGCTTCGATATGATCATAAAATTATTTTACAGTTCGTAATTAGTAACATAATTATTTTTAAAAATTTTCTGAAATTATTAAGATTTTTTTATTTTAAAAAGTTTTCTAAATTGTTACAAAATTTCATTTTTAGAAAGTTTTAGAAATAATTTTAAAAAATAAATTTATAAATATTTTGCTAATTTAAAATTATCATTTCTGGATTTTTCTAAAATTTTAAGAAATATTTCATTTTTTTTTAAAAAAATCCTAATTTGTTATGTAATACCAAATATGGAAAGATTTTAAAATTCTTTAAAAATCTAAATTTGAGATATTCTGAATTAAATTATAGAAATGATCTTTTCTAGAATTTTTAGATTTATTAAAATATTCTATTTTTGGAAAGTTTTCTAAATTGTTAGGAAATATCAAATTTGGAAAAATTTGAAAATCTCAAAAATTCATATTTGAATTATTCTATAATAAATTAAGAAACATTAATTATTTATTTTCTAAATTGTTAGGAAATTAATTTGAAATTTTGTTTTCAAAATAATTAAACAATCTTGATAGAAAGATTCTAGATGAGATATGTTAATTAAATTTAGAAAATTGATTTCCTAATTTGATTAGATAAATCTTAATTTATTAAAATCAGATTTATAACATTTTTTTATTTCCAAAATAAAATTATAACATATGTAAATTTATGCCATGTTCATGGCATATTGTATGCCATATTCATGACATATTGTATGTCATGTAGATACATTAATTATAATATGATTAGATTTTGTCATGCGTGCGATGTGATTAGATGTTGCCATATGTGTGATGTGTCAAGTTATGTCATGCGTGTGATGTATTATATCATCATTTATGTCATGCGTAAGATGTGTCATGTCATCATTTATATCATGCGTGTGATGTCATATATTTAGTAGATTTGCATGATGATGATGAGACCTAAATCCCTTACATCAAAATATTAAAGTTTACACCTTCCATTAATATGGTAAGAATCAGAGTTTAAGTTCTTGTTTGAGTTGTTGGCTAAAGTCAAGGCTAACTTGAAATTAAATATGTTCAAACTATAGAGATACATTCTCATGATTAACGGGTTGGTTTTAACTTGAAGCGTTAATTTGTCGTGCCGAAGCCATGATCAACGTGAATAGAGGTGAAGTTGGGTGATATGCATTTGATGTATACTGGTTAATGTGCTAACAACCCAATGTTTATGTGAATATTAATTAGTTGCTAGCATAATGTGATAGTTGCATATAAGCGATATGCAATCGGTAAACTTATTATCTACCGCTATAGCTAAGAATGACTTGTTGGCTAAAGTCAAGGTTGTTCTTATCTATAATGGATATCAACCCACTTGGAGAAAACCTACCATCTCCCGAATTCATAGTAAGGGCTCTTGAATTCGATAAGTAAGTGAATTTTGTATTTATATGTAAATTGTTTACATTTACGAAATAAAATCATCTTTCTTAAACATGCTTAATTGTGTATTTTTATATTATTAGAGTTAGAATGTTTTCTTTGAATTTGCGCTCAACTATGAAAATGAACAAACTAACCTGGCTAACTCCAAAGGACCCATATTACTATTATTGTAAGATGTGATATTAGAGAAGAAACGACAAGATTTATTATCTTGAGTCCATGAAGAAGAGAAAAAGACATCTGATGCCCTATCTCCTATCTTTGAGATTGGATCTCACACTATTTCTTTAAACACTTGGATATTGAATGCGCCTCACATATATGTAGTAACATAAGTGAGCTAAAGAATACTAAATGATTAGATAATCAATTAGCTTCCTATACGTAACAAAAGTCACCTTGGTCATATAAGTATGAACCACGTATTCAAATTACACTAGCATGTAATTTTGGAATCATTTGAATTAGATTCATTTGATACGTGTGCTTCATGCTTAAAAAGACAAGATGACATAGTTACCTTTTATTTGAAAAAGGTGAATAAGAGTATGATGGATTGGCCCTTGTACATACCGATGTATTTGGACCAATGTCAACTCATGCATAAGGAGGTTATAGCTACTTCATCGCTTTCATCGATGATCACTCACGATTTGGGTATGTGTATTTATTGTAATACAAGTCTGAGGCTTTGAAAAGTTCAAAGGGTTCAGAAATGAAGTAGAGAAACAACTTGACAAAAGTATTAAAATACTTCGATTTGATCGAGGTGTCCAGGTAAACTCAAATAGAATTGATTACAAGTGTTCTATATAGCTTCTGGGATCAGGGTTGTATTTATAGCCTTGATCAGGGCGCCTAGAAGGGTTCCAAGCTCCTGGACGTGGATAAAATTTTATCCAGGTCATAATGGATCGCAATACATTGAGCTTCAATAAACTTTATGGTCCGGGCGCCCGGAAGGGTTTCGGGAACCTGGACGGTGTCGATATGGCCCCCCCTGGGTGAGGTGGCCAGGTGCCCGGACTGAAGTCAACTTCCTTGTAGACTTTTTAGTCTGGACTCTCGCTCTAGCTCCGCTCGCTTGGGTGATTTCGACCATCTAGGGCTCACCCGAACCCATTTTTTGACATTCTCGAGCAATCTTCCACGCTGACTTCTCGTCCCTCGGAACTGCCGCGCGTTTCCTTCTCATCCGCTAGTGTACTCTTCCGCAACGCCTCGTCCCTAAGACACACTGAGCCCATCGACTCTCTCCTGTGCCGTTCTTCTCGCTAGCTGCGTCTTTTGCTCGACTTCCTGTGCTCCTAAGTTCTTGTACACTTAGACACAAGACATCAAAACATACCAGAACTTAACTTGACTTGGTTGATCATATCAAAACTACCACGAGGTACTTACAATCTCCCCCTTTTTAACATAAGTAACCCCAAGTTAAGTTAGGGTAAACCAAAAATAAATAGTAATACAAATGACAAGTACATATGTTGTATTTAAGAAAAAAAATGTGCAAAAATTAATGTACCCTCCCCTTAGACTTAACCTCTAGTTCACTCCCTTTGATCACATTAAAAAAGTGTTATTCCATAAAAATAAGTTTAAAACAAATTTAAATCAAAGTCTAAGGTGATTAACATCTAGAAAAATCATGAACTTATAAATTTAAAAAATCTGGATTTTTTACAATTTATCAACTATTAAAACAATTTTAAATTATTTTTAATTATTAAAAAATTCTAAGAATTTTTGTAACTATTAAGCTTAACTATCCAAAGTTGAAATAAAATTTTCAAGAAAAATTGAATTAAATATAAGCAGTAATAAATTTTCTTTTACATAAGTTGAATTTTCAAAAAAAAAATTCTTAAAAATAGTTTTAAGTTTGAAAAGTTTTGAAAAAAAAAAATTCTAAGTATGTATTATAGCAAGTAGTTTTGCAGAGAAAATAAATTTTCAAAAAATAACTTTTTAAGAATTTATATATATATTTAGATAAATAATTCATAGAAAATTCACAAACGGCTAAAAATTTTTTATAGATAGAGAAAATGATAATGCGTCGCAGAAAGATAAATTTTGTAGAAATTAACTTGGCAAAATAAACAATAAAAAATAGGAATTTTGTTAAAAAAAATTCATAAAAAAATAATACAACGGTAAAAAAATTTAATTTTTTTTTATAGATGAGTAATGAAATCTTATTTTTTAGAAAAAATTAGATCAAAATTTTAACAAAAATTATGCAAAAAAATTATTTAGTAAATTCTAAGCAAGAAAAAAATATTCAATCAATTCAAATGTAAGACATGTATAAAAAATTAATCCAAGCATGATTTTGGAACCCAAAACAGGTTCCTTCCTACCAGATTAATTGTTGGTGCAATATCCCTAGGTCAAGGTTGACCAAGTTAACTAAGCTTGAGTTGGCTCAAGCTTGAGTGTTGATATTTGAGTTTTGATATTTGACAATATGTGGATATTGCAGGTGCAATCGTTTGATTGGAGAGATTGTTTGTGCAATTCCCCTCTAGTCAAGGTTTGATCAGTTTAATGTGAAGAATAGTCAAGTAGGTCAAGGTTGATCGGATACTTGACTGGGAAAGTCCTAACTGGAGGTTAGACAAAGGCAAGTCCAACAAAAAAGAAAATCCTGTTAGATTATAGAGTTTGCTAGAGGGGGGGGGGGGGGGGGGGTGAATAGCGATTGTTAAGAATTCAAAAATGGATTCAAGTATACAGCAGAAATAAGAAAAATAAAGATAATGCTAACACGACCAATTTTACTTGGTTCGGAGCCTTCGTCGACTCCTACTCCAAGGCCTGCACTCGTCGAGTGCTTTCGTTGGGCAATCACTAATAACTCGCAAAAATAATTACAAAAATGAATACAGGAATTATTAAAAGAATACCGACAACAGAAATAGAAGATTAAATCATAGGTTGTCGGAAAAGCCTCGCGGCGGCGTCGCAGGAGCAGTGCGCAACAGAGCAATCGTAGCAAAAGTTGTTGTTTCGAAGCTCTGGTGGAGGCCTTCTTTTATAGGAGTGCTCTGTTAGGGTCGAAATGTAGCTAGAGGGGGGGTGAATAACTCGTCGTGCTTTTGTAGCTTGCTTCTTGGTGATGATATGCAGCGGAATGTACAAGAAACAAAAATATAACACTAACACAAGGATTTACTTGGTATCCACCTCAAGAAGAGGTGACTAATCCAATGATCCACACACACGAGTACTCTCCACTATAAAAACACTCCTTTACAGTAACTACCGAAGGCGGAGAAGCCTTACAACACTCTCAGTACAAGAAGAAAGAAAGGGAAGCAAATACAATTTAAATCTTATAAGATTTACACTAGAAACTCTAACCCTAATTTCTTCTTCTTGTTGTAGATCGCCTCTTGACTTGGACGTGCACCAGCACTTACCTCCAAGAACCTTCAAGAACTGGCGATGAGAGCTCGGAGAAGTTGCTGTGAAGTGCTGTAGAGAATCGGGTGGAGTGCTAAAGAAAATGCTCGTAAAAGCTTTATCCAGCGCCAACGGTCGGATCCCAATCAATTGAATTGCTCAATCGATTGGGGAGGCTTTGGATCAATCGGTTGATCAATCCAGAGTGCCTCTATGCTCTCTGGAACTCGCTTAAATCGATTACCTGATCGATTCACTCACCCTCGTGCGATTCTAGTCTCTCAATTGATCAGTCGATCGATTGGGAGGAGAAATTGTCGCGGGACTCACCCAATCGATCAACCCATCGATTGGGCATGAGTCAATCTATCGGTTGATCGATTGAACTTAGTTGTGACTCGCCAAATCAAGTCCAAGGTCTCTAAAACCAACATCCGGTCAATCATGACCTGTTGGGACATTATGCCTAGCATCCAGTCACCCTCGACCTGCTAGGACTTCCTCACCAAGTGTCCGGTCAATCCCTTTGACCCACTTGAACTTTTCTCCTCATGCTAAGTATCCGATCAACCCTTTGACCTACTTGGACTTTTCAATATCAGGTGTCCGGTCAACCTTGACCCACCTGAATTTCCACGTGCCTGGCTTCACTCACCAGGACCTTCACCTAACTTCACTCACTAGGATTTTCATACTACCTAGCTTTACTCACTAGGTCTTTCACCTGACTTCACTCACCAGGATTTTCCTTCCGCCTGGCTTCACTCACCAGGACTTCTCCTCTTCCTAGCTTCACTCACTAGGTCTTTCACTTAGCTTCACTCACTTGGATTTTCCTTCTGCCTAGCTTCACTCACTAGGTCTTTCACTTGGCGTCACTCACCAAGATTTTTCCACTGCCTGGCTTCACTCACCAGGACTTCCCAGTCAAGTATCCAGTCAATTTTGACGAACTTGACTCTTCTTTACATCTAACTGGTCAACCTTGACCAGAGGAGAATTGTATCAACAATCTCCCCAAATGAACGATTGCACCTGCAATCTCCATGTATTGTCAAACATCGAAACTCAAATATCAAGACTCAAGCTTGAGCCATCTCAAGCTTAGTCAACCAGGTCAACCTTGACCTAGGAAATATTGCACCAACAATCTCCCTCTTTTTGATATTTGACAATACCTTTAAGTTAGGCTAATCCTATAGCCTCAACTTTCTTCATGCCAATGTATGAATGAGGGTTCCCTTCATTCTCCCCCCTTTCCTAGAGGGCAAACTCCCTCTTAAGGTAATGAAGGCCTAACTTAAACCACACATTCTTCCCCTATTGGCACACATCAAAAAGAACTCTCCCCCTAAAGAGTTACTCACCGTGGTTCACAACTTCACTCATTGTTCACAACACTATAATGAAGGTCTCATACCTTTCATTATCTTCAACGTTCACCCATGAGCGTTAACCAATTCAACATGAAGGTCTCATACCCTTCACTGTATTACATGCTCATCCTGGAGCATTATTCCACATTATGATGCTCATTCTAGAACATTTATAACCCCTTAATGAAGATATCCACTCTCCATTATTTTTCAATGCTCAACCTTGAGCATTATTTTTCTAAACGAAGGTTTAACCACCTTCAAAGGTTTCGAAAAATAAGTTCTATGTCCTTAAAGAGTAACTCCCCTTAAAGACATGCTTCAACCTTCTGTCATTGCACCAACAATGACTTGGAATCCTTAAACCTTTAGGAAACCCAAAATTAGAAGTTTTAAGGTTCAAAAATTCAATAATGAAACCAAACCTCAACCTAAACTTCTACTTAGTCTTCCTTAACCAATCTATCCTTGTTTTCATCATGAAAACTCCCCCTTAAATGTATACAAATGTGTTTTGAGGGGTTAGGAATGGTTACCTAGACTCAAAATGGTCTAAAATGCTGAAATTTAGCTTTCCCAACCGAAATCAACCCTTCAATCCATTAACGGAACGATTCAATGGTGTGGATCGATCCACTGAGTTTCTGTTTACGAGAACAACCTTCTCAATCGATTGCCCGATCGATTGAGGCACTCCAATCGATCGAGTGATCGATTGAATGCCTGAAATTCTGAAATGCAATTTCAATGAATTTCAAAAACTCCCCAAAAATTCTATAAAATTCTAAAAATTGTGAAATTTCGTATAGACATTACTTAGGTTATATACTATCAAGGAAAATAGGTTTTTATGAAAATACTTTCTATTTTCAAAGATTGACACAACCTTGAAAGCTTGTAAAAACTTTAGCGTTTTCTTCTAGTTTGTGTCTAACTTTTCAATGATGATTACTATCAAAAGATAGTCTTCACCAAGGTTTTCTAAAAGCATTTTAAAATCACTTTTAAAACCAATATCCAACCATATTCTTTGGGATTAATGCACATGATTTGTACATTAGCTTTCCCAATGATTGGAAAATACATAACTATATGTTTTGATGAACCTAAAACTCAAAAGAATGCACTAAATCACCATCTTGAGTTTTGTTCATCATCCTAACATCTCACTCGTATATAATGTGCACTAAAACATATACAAGTTACCATATAGGTCTTTGTGAGATGTAAAGTTTGGTTTTGCCCTAAACTAGGGATCATGTATATCTATCTAGACATTTTGAAATTATGAACATCCACCTAGGATGTTACTTGTTAGTAAATGTCATTTTCCTTAATTGCAAGGAATTAAAAATAATGCATGATGTGCTATGACATACATCAAAATAAATGATTTTCAAAAGAAAATTCGCTATAACTACATGATGTATGTATGACATGACATAATATTTTTGTGTTTTCATAATAAGGCATGAATGCAAAAATGATGTTATGGCATGTGATGGGCAAATAAAGAATGGAAATTAGCTTAAATAAAATACCTAGATTATCTATCTAAGTGTCCTTAAATCCTTAACTAAACCTAAGAATAATCCTAGATTGCCCATATTTTCATAAGAAAATGCCCAAGCCCAAACTTGGCATTTCTTTTACTCTTAATTTGTTGTGCCAATTAAAATTACACATAATTCATCAAAGTTTGACACACTTTACTCTTTCAAAGAGTAATCATTTTTAAATTAAGGCCTAACTTGCCCTTAACTTTCTAAGAAAATACCAAAACCCAACTTGGTATTTCTTACACATCTCCCAATTGTGCCAATTTAAATTGAATTCCAATTCCTCAAGTTTTGGTACTTTTTACTCTTCCAAAGAGTAAACAAATTTAAAATAAGGCTTAAATTTTCCCTTAATTTCTTAAGAAAATGTCAAAATCCCAACTTGGCATTTCTTGTGCTCTTCTTATTTGTGCCAATCAAAATTAAATTCAATTCCTTAAAGCTTGGCACATTTCACTCTTCCAAAGAGTAAACAAATAATCTATTTCATTTTCAAAGGTTAATAAAAACCTTGAAAATACTCTTCGAATGTCAACTTCATCAAGGTTAGATTAACTATCCTTCCAATTAGAGTTGACACTCTCTAACCCATCTAAGGGGTAGAGAAAATACTTCTTGGAACCCAAAATCTATTGGTGCTCCTTGGATGCTTAGAGTGTATACTGAAAGCCTAGCTTTTTGTAAACATTTTATTTTGAAATAAAGAATCAAATTGGTCAAATGTCTACATTTATATGCTAAGTGTAGTTGTTCAATTAATTTATATTGTAGATAACATGGTGTGTGGTGTCACACACAGAAGATCATGTTATCGGTTCTTTATAAATTATAAACAGTTGCTCACGACTAAGATAGATAGGAACAAACCATTGGAATAGTCGTAGTGTAATTTGGTATTAGTTTATCTTAACTATAAAATTACACTAGTATACTCTGAGTGTATTGAGTATGATCATTTAAGGTAAGTTCTTTTTATACTGACTTAATAAAAGAACTAGACCTTAGTTATTATGGAAGTGTGTGCTCTTAACCTAATATAATAACAAGCATATATATTTAGTATTTATTTCTTTGACTTATCAAAGGGTGATATTTAGCTCGATAAATCAAAAGGTCCGATAAGTTGGGAAATGATATTACTTATAGTGTGTGTTGTTGATTATAGAAGGAAACTGTGTCCTAGAAATCTAGGTTGACAATGTCCCCAAGAGGAGCTCAAAAGGATTGTCATGTTAAACCCTGCAGGTGGACTTAGTTCGACATGATAATGAAGTTGAGTGGTACTACTCTTGGAGCTAGATATTAATTAAGTGATTTGTCAGTAACTCATTTAATTAGTGGACAATTTATATCTTAAACACAGGGAGACTAATACACTCATAATGAGAAAGGAGCCCAAAATTTAATTTGGGATTGGTGCGGTAGTTCAATAATAATTCTTTAGTGGTATGAATTATTATTGATGAAATTAAGTTGGGTGTTCGGGGCGAACACGGGAAGCTTAATTTCATCGAGAGACCAAAACCAATTCCTCCTCTCGGTCCTTATCATAGCCTCTTATTTATAAAGTGTTATACCCACCCATACCCACCTTCTTACCCATCTTAGGTGGCCGGGCAAGCCATGCTTGGAGCCCAAGCAAGGGCCGACCACATAAAGGCTTGGATGGGATGAAGTGTGGTTGACCCTAGCTTGAACTCAAGCTAGGTGGGCCGACCACAATAAAATTAAAAGGATTTTATTTTTTAAAATTTTTCTTATGTGGATTCCATGGTTTTAAAAGAGAGTTTAAAATTTAAAATTTTCCTTTTATAACTTTCTACAAAAGATTAAGTGAAAGGTTTGATATCTTTCCTTATTTGTAGTTGTAAGGAAGATTTTAATTTTTGATAAAACTTTCCTTTTTTAACCATCCTCATGATTTAAAAGAGAGTTTTAAAATTAAATCTTTCCTTTTATAGTTTCTACAAAAGATTAAGAAAAGATTTGATATCTTTCCTTATTTGTAGATTGAGAGGAAGATTTTAATTTTAGAGAAAACTTTCCTTTTTGTAAATCATCCACATGTTTTAATAGAGAGATTTTAATTTATAAAAGTTTTCTTTTATGACCAACCATGAAGGGAATTTTTTTAAGAGAAATTTTTATTTTAAAAATTTCCAGAAACAAATTAGGAAGTTTTAATTTTATGTTTAAACTTTCCTTACTTGGAGGATAAGAGGTGGCCGACCACATTGATTAAGGAAAGGAAATTGTTTAAATTTTCTTTCATTGGAAAAGAGAATAAGGAAGTTTTTATAAAACTTTCCTTATTTTCCAAGACCAAGGAATATAAAAGAGAGGGTAGAGGTGCCTCACCTCATAACTTGTGTTCTAGTTTTCCTCTCTTCTATTTCTTTGGTTGGTGGCCGACCCTCCTCATCTTCTTCCTCTCCTCCTTTTATTCTTCATTGGCGGCCGGTGACATCAACTCTCAAGGAGCTTATTGGTGGCCGGATTTTGCTTAGAGAAGGAGAGGAAGGAGGTTTTGTTTCTAGCATCCCTTGGAGCTTGGTGGTGTGGCCGAACCTCATCTATTCTTGGAATTCTTATGGTGGTCGAAACTCACAAGTAGAAGAAGGTAGCTTGCATGGTTATCGTCTCGGTAGATCATCACCCACACGACATCCGAGATAAAAAGAGGAATACGGTAGAAGATCAAGAGGTTATTGCTTACAAAGAAAGGTATAACTAGTAATTGTTTTCCGCATCATACTAGTTTTCTTTGTATAGTTTTTTAAAATACTAAACACAAGAGGCATATAATTCTAGGTTTCGAATTTGTGATTCAAGTTTGTGTTTTTTTTTTTTTTTTGAATTTGTGATTCGATTATTCTTTTTGGTTAAACCTAGGGTTATATAAGGAAATTAAATATTAGATATCATTGAAAGACTTTGTCTAGGAAGTGGTGGTTGCTCCCATATCCAAGAAGGCATAGTACCTTGCCATGTTTAACCTGAAAGCCGATTTCTGAAATTAATATTTAATTAAATTTGTAACATAGGCGGATTTGGATCAATAATGTTAAGCATCGTTTGCGATCCAAGTCTAAACCACTAAGAACAGATAAGTTAAATTTGTAATCAATAATGTTAAGTTTCGTTTGCGATTCCGAATTTAATTTTTAAAGAACACAATAGGTTGCTAGGAAAGGTTCGACACTTGTACAAAATTTTTGTACAATGGAATCAGTATGATATTCCTAGGATCAACCAACACTAGGTACTCACTAGGGATAACTTCCCTAGTTACCTTCCTAATGACCTTGTTAGGCTTCTTAGAAGCCTTGATCATCTTCTCTAGGTCAACTCTAGGGATTGCTTCCCTTGTGACCTTCTTAGTGACTTTGTTAGATTTCTTAGAAGTCTTAGTCACTTTTGTCGTTGCAAAGATACTCCTAGGGATAACTTCCCTTGTATCCTTGACTTGACCGTTAGACCTAGGGTTGGTTCCATAGCTATATGAAACCCTATGATAAGAAGGTACTGTTAGAGTGTATACTGAAAGCCAAGCTTTTGTAAACATTTATTTTGAAATAAAGAATCACATTGGTAAAAAATGTCTACATTTATATGCTAAGTGTAGTTGTTCAATTAATTTATATTGTAGATAATATGGTATGTGGTGTGACACACAGAAGATCATGTTATCAGTTTTTTATAAATTATAAACAGTAGCTCACGACTAAGATGGATAAGAACAAATCATTGGAATAGTCGTAGTGTAATTTGATATTAGTTTATCTTAATTATAAAATTACACTAGTACACTCTGAGTGTACTGAGCAGGACCATTTAAGGCAAGTTATTTTTGTACTGACTTAATAAAAGAACTAGACCTTAGTTATTATGGAAGTATGTGCTCTTAATCCTAATATAATAACAAGCACATATATTTAGTATTTATTTCTTTGGCTTATCAAAGAGTGAGATTTAGCTCGATAAATCAAAATGCCCGATAAGTTGGGAAATGATATTACTTATAGTGTGTGTTGGTGATTATAGAAGGAAACTGTGTCCTAGTAATCTAGGTTGATAATGTCCCCAAGAGGAGCTCATAAGGATTGTCATGTTAAACCCTACAAGTGGACCTAGTCCAACATGACGATAAGGTTGAGTGGTACTACTCTTGGACTAAGACATTAATTAAAATGAGTTGTCAATAACTCAATTAATTAATGGACATCCGACATCTTAAACACAGGAAGACTAACACACTCATAATAAGAAGAAGCCAAAAATGTAATTTGGGATTGGTGCGGTAGTTCAATAATAATTCTTTAGTCGTATGAATTATTATTGATGAAATTAAGTTGGGTGTTCGGGGCGAACACAGGAAGCTTAATTTCATCGGGAGACCAAAATCAATTCCTCCTCTCGGTCCCTATGGTAGCCTCTTGTATATAGATATTTATACCCACCACATATCCACTTCTTACCCACCTTATACCCATCCTAATGGGGTCGGCCAAGCAAGCTTGGAACCCAAGCTTGGGTCGTCCAAAGAAATTAGGATGAGTAAGATGGTGTGGCCGACCCTAGCTTGAACCCAATCTTGGTGTGGCCGACCACATCATATAAAAGGATTTTTTATTTGTTTAAAATCTTTTCTTATGTGGAAGCAATGATTTAAAAGAAGAGTTTAAAAATTAAATATTTCTTTTTATAGTTTTCTATAAAAGATTAAAAGAAAGATTAGATATTTTTCCTTGTTTGTAGATTGAAAGGAGATTTTAATTTTAGAGATAACTTTCATTTTTGGAAATCATCCACATGTTTTAAAAGAGAGATTTTATTTTAAAGAAATTTCCTTTTATAACCAACCACGAAGGGATAAATTATTAGAGAAATTTCATTTTAAAAATTTCCGGAAACAAATAAGGAAGTTTTAATTTTGTTTAAAACTTGCCTAATTTGGAAGCTCTTAAGGTGGCCGGCCATATGGTTTAAGAAAAGGAATTTGATTTTAATTAATTAAAATTTCCTTTTCATGGCAAAGAAATTAAGGAAGTTTTTATTTAAATTTTCCTTATTTGCCAAGACCAAGGATTATAAAAGAGCGGGGTAGGGGTGCCTTCATGGCTAATAACTCTATTCTATTTTCCTCCCTCTCTTGGTGGTGGCCGGCCCTAGAGCTTGTTCTTCTCCTCTTCTCTTCTTCTTTAGTGGCCAGTTTCATCCCTCTCTTGGAGATCTTGTTGGTGGCCGGTTCTAGCTAGGAGAAGAAGGAGAGAAAGGAGGTTTTGTTTTTTGCATCCCTTGGAGCTTGGTGGTGTTGGTCAAACCTCTACATCCTTGAAGGAGTCTTGGTGGCTGAAACTTGGTGAGGAAGAAGAAGGGCTTGGGTGGTTCTCATCTCGGTAGATCATTGCCCACACAACGTCCGAGATTAGAAGAGGAATACGGTAGAAGATCAAAAGGTCGTTGTATATAAAGAAAGGTATAACTAGTAATTATTTTCCGCATCATACTAGTTTTTCTTTGTATGAATCCAAACACAAGAGGCATATGATTCTAGATTTTTGGATTAGATATTTGATGTTGTGTTTCTTTTGTTTTGTTTTTTGATCTTATGATTCGATTGTTCCTTTTGGTTAAACCTAGAGTTATATAAGGAAATTAAATATTAGATTTCTTTAAAAGGCTTTGTCTAGGAAGTGGTGGTTGCTCCCATATCCAAGAAGGCCTAGTGCCTCGCCATGTTTAACCTGGAAGCCAATTTTAGAAATTAATATTTAATTGAATCTATAACATAGGTGGATTTGGATCAATAATGTTAAGCATCGTTTGCGATCCAAGTCTAAACCACTAAGAACATATAAGTTAAATTTGGAATCAATAATGTTAAGTTCCATTTGCGATTTCGAATTTAATTTCTAATAGGACACAATAGGTTATTAGGAAAAGTTCGACACTTGTACAAAATTTTTGTACAGTGGAACCGGTACGATCTTCCTAGGACCAACCAACAGGTACATCCTTCTTGGTTTTAGGTTTATATCTTAAACCTCTATGACTATTGGATGACCCTTGTTGTTTTCCTAGACCTAGGTTTTGATTCTTGGACCCTTGTGTTTCATTCGTGATTCTTCTAAGGGTCCTCTCTAATTTATCAAGTCTTGACCTCAAGACTTGATTTTCTTTCCATAACACCTTAACCTTAGATTTTTCACTAACACCTTGATTTTTGTTTTTCTTAGGTAAATACCTAGAATCCTTAGAGTTATTGCCTAAATTATTTTCTACCCTACTAAGCTTAGGTTGAGTGGTTTTAGCATGATAGGTTACATAATTTTTCTTAATGCTATCATGCTTTCTATTTTTGTGGTAAATGACATTAAAATGATAAAAACTAGAATTAGCATGCTTTTAACCATGATTCAAGGGGATAGGCTCAATAAATGATATCTTAGGTTTTACCTTGGAGACTCCCCCTTGACTTGTGCTTCCTCCTTTTGCTTTGACCGCTTTCTTCCCCTTTGGATATTGACTCCGATAATGTCCTTTTTGATGACACGAGAAGTACACAATTTACTCCTTGCTTTTCTTTGTTGTAGGGACGGTCTCCTTGGGCTTCTCCTTGCCCTTGGGTGCCACTTGACCCTTCTTCTTGGCCAATTTAGGGCACTTACTCTTGTAGTGCCCATGTTCCCTACACTCAAAACATATGATATAATTTTTATTTTTAATTAAAATATTTTTACCTTCATATGTAGGGATGACACTTGATCCTCCATTTGATATCTCTTGATTTTTAGAGGATGCACCATCTTCTTCTCCGTTTGACCCGGATGTAGAAGCTTCTCCTTCTTCTTGATCCGGTGTCAACAAAGGTCGCTCCCCCTCAATCCTAGAGGTGGAGACTTCTTCATCTTCATCTTGTATATGGGACAAGAAGTATGTTCCCTCCTTGCTCTTTTCATTGCATTCCTTTGAAAATGAGGCTTCTTGGACTTCTTCTTCGGAAGTTGAGCATCTCTCAACTTCAGAGTCCTCTTGCTCTTGATCTTGATCCACTGAGTCACCCTATTTGGATTCTCCTTGATTTGGTACAGTGGAGGGGATCCCATGAATCTTTGTCAATTTGCTCCAAAGCTCCTTGGCATCCTTGAATTCTCCAACTTGAGCCAAAATATTGCTTGGCAACAAATTGACCAATAGCTTGGTCACTTTGTCATTTACCTCACTCCATTGAATTTGCTCTTGGCTCCATTTGCTCTTCTTGAGAATTTTACCCTTTGAATTTGTTGGAGCTTCAAAGTCTTCCATTAGAGCAAACCATTGCTCTATCTCCATCATAAGAAAATTTTCGATCCTTAATCTCCAAGAATCGAAGCTTGTAGATATGAATGGTGGAGGCACCCTTGTATCGAATTCAAGTCCATCTTGGAATTCCATTTAAAGTTGAGCTTGATGAAGTCTTTGACTTGAAGAATTTTGCTCCAACTTCTTCACCCTCTAACCTTGTTGCCCCCTCCGGTGATGATTCCAGTGAAGAGCGACCTCGCTCTGAGACCACTTGTTAGGGTTGAAATGTAGCTAGAGGGGGGGGGTGAATAGCTCGTCACACTTTTGTAGCTTGCTTCTTTGTGATGATATGCAGCGGAATGTACAAGAAACAAAAATACAATGCTAACACAAGGATTTACTTAGTATCCACCTCAAGAAGAGGTGACTAATCCAAGAATCCACACACACGAGCACTCTACACTATAACAACACTCCTTTACGATAACTATCGAAGGCGGAGAAGCCTTACAACACTCTCAGTACAAGAAGAAAGAAAGGGAAGCAAATACAATTTAAATCTTACAAGATTTACACTAGAAACTCTAACCCTAGCTTCTTCTTCTTGTTGTAGATCGCCTCTTGACTTAGACGTGCACTAGCACTTACCTCCAAGAACTGGCAATGAGAGCTCGGAGAAGTTGCTGTGAAGTGTTGTAGAGAATCGGGTGAAGGAGTGCTAAAGAAAACACTCGTAACAACTTTATCCAGCGCCAACGGTCGGATTCCAATCGATTGAATTGCTCTCAATTGATTGGGGAGGCTTTGGATCGATCGGTTAATCGATCCAGAGCGTCTTTGTTCTCTCTGGAACTCACTTGAATCGATTACCCGATCGATTCACTCACCCTCGCGGGATTCCAGTCTCTCAATCGATCATTCGATCAATTGGAGGCTCCCAATCGATTCACCGATCGATTGAGAGGAGAAATTGTCGCGGGACTCACCCAATCAATCAACCGATCGATTGGGCATGAGTCAATCGATCGGTTGATCGATTGAACTCAGTTGTGACTCTCCAAATCAAGTCCAAGGTCCATAAAACCATCATCCGGTCAATCATGACCTGTTGGGACATCATGCCTAGCATCCGGTCACCCTCGACTTGTTAGGACTTCCTCACCAAGTGTTCGGTCAATCCCTTTGACCCACTTGGACTTTTCTCCTCGTGCCAAGTATCCGGTCAACCCTTTGACCTACTTGGACTTCTCGATACCAGGTGTCCGGTTAACCTTGACCCACCTGGATTTCCAAGTGCCTGGCTTCACTCACCAGGACCTTCACCTAGCTTCACTCACTAGGATTTTTATACTGCCTAGCTTCACTCACTAGGTCTTTCACCTGGCTTCACTCATCAAGATTTTCCTTCTGCCTAGCTTCACTTACCAGGACTTCTTTGCCTAGCTTCACTCACTAGGTCTTTCACCTGGCTTCACTCACCAGGATTTTCCTTTTGCCTAGCTTCACTCACTAGGTTTTTCACCTGACTTCACTCACCAGGATTTTCCCATTGCTTGTCTTCACTTACCAAGACTTCCCAGTCAAGTATTTAGTCAGTCTTGACCTATTTGACTCTTCTTTACATCTAACTGGTCAACCTTGACCAGAGGAGAATTGTACCAACAATCTCCATGTATTGTCAGTTTCCATGTATTGTCAAACATCGAAACCCAAACATCAAGACTCAAGCTTGAGTCATCTCAAGCTTAGTCAACCAGGTCAACCTTGACCTAGGAAATATTGCACCAACATACTCCAGGCATCCAAATTCCTTCTGAGTGCCTAGACTGTGACGTCGTTAGACCAATCAACGCGCTCCTAGCTGTCGGGATAGAAATTACCTTCTGGGCGCCCAGACCATCCGAGCGCCTGAATCCCTTCCGAGCACTCAGACCATTATTTTTCAGCACACATTTTTCCTGTAAGAAAATGTTAGTCTGAGGCAAAATACAATTTATACTACCCTGTAAAATAAAGTGTTAGCACAATTATATTCAAACAGAGTAGTAATTAGATTTAGTCTCACCGAGACTAGAATCTAGTCACGATCTTAACTTAGATTCCTGAAATAGTTCTAAGTTTGATCGATACCTAAGTTCCCTCAAACGGGGAACACGTCCTCACCAAGTCACTCCCCTCTAGTGACTTACCTTTTGTCAGACATCCGGTCAGCCTATCGACCTGTTTGGACTTCATGCCATCTATCTGGCTGGCTTATCGACTTAGCTGGACTTCATACCAGCTATCTGGTCAGCCCGTTGACCTAGCTGGATTTCTTGCTTGCTATTCGATCGGCCCGTCGACCTAGCTAGATTTCTCCTGCATACTCAGTCAAAGTGTTATATCACAATAAAACTAACTTAACATACTTTGTCATTCATCAAAACCTGAGTTAGACTTTTAGTGCTAATCGCATCAACAATCTCTCCCTTTTTGATGCAATGACAACCTGGGTTAAGTTAGTGAAAAATATGCAAAAATAACTAGACAGATGATATGTTTTTAGACTGATTTTGGTGTTTTGTAGACTGATTTTGGTGTTTTGTCTAGATTTTTGCTAATTTAATCCACCTTACTCTTCCCCTTTGACATTCATCAAAAAATAAGCATAGACAAGTAAGGAAAAATTGATTAAATAAAGTAACCAAAAAAACTTAACAGTAGAAAATAGTCAGAATTACTCAGGGAGCTTTAATCTAGAAAACAAGTTAAAAGAAAATTTTGGAAAAATCGTTAAGGCATCAGATAAAGTAATTGTTAAAAAAAATATAAGCTTTAAACTTTTATATCAGAAATAATTTTCAACATCTACTAACGTTTTCTAATTTTCAAAATAGCTAAGTTTTGGAAGATAACTTTTGAACATATATTCAAAAACCTACTAACTTTTTATAATTGTCAAAATAGCTTAGTTTTTAAGTTAACTTGAAAAAATATTTTCAAAAATAATTTTTGTAAAATATTAAGGCAATAACCTACTAACTTTGTAACTTAACTTATTTTTGTAAGTTAAAGTAATTTTCAAAAATAAGTTTACAAAATTAAAGTAATTTTTAGAATAATTTTTAAAAATAAGTTTGCAAAATTAAAGTAATTTTAAAAATAATTTTCAAAAATAAGTTTATAAAATTAAAGAAATTTTGAAATAATTTTCAAAAATAAATTTACAAAATTAAAGCAATTTTAAAATAAATTTCAAAAATAAGTTTGAAAAATTAAAGTAATTTTAAAACAATTTTGCTAAAGTATTTTCAAGGAAATGAAAAATACTTTTCAAAAATAATTTTGCAAAATATTTTCAAAGAAGAGAAAATAATTTTGTTACAAATAGTTTTACTAAGTATGAAAATAATTTGAATTAATCCTCCCCTGAACCTAATATTAAAATAGAACAAAAAAAATCCTTAACTGTCTAACCATTAGTTACTGACTATCAGAAGATAGAAGTTTTCACTTGGTTAGTCAGGTTAAGTTAATTGTATTCAGTTAGTGTTTGACTAAGCTGAACAACTTAACCTGATTAATATTAGTATAGTTTTTAACGCCCAGACTTGCATTGATACACTGATATAAGTATCTTGAAGTCTAAGCAATCTGCCTATGCATCTCACCCTTTTCTAAGTTTAGCAATACATAAACAAGGTATTCCTATTGTGTTAGTGAGATGCTCAAGTTCTAGACCTATAGGAGCATGCTTTCTAAGGATTTGATCTAGACTAAGGCTAAAACTGATTTTGAAAATTCTAAAAAATATAGGAAATTTTGAGAAAAAAAATTTTATCCTAGAATTTGAAAGAAAAATTTTGAAAACACTTTTGAATGTAAAGGTCCTAGTCTATTAAACACAATGTGCCAAGTCAATATATGAAGTGAAAATGAGTCAATATACAAGGACAACGATCAAGACAAAATGCACGTAGATAATAGCAGCCTAGTCTACTATGATGATGAGGAGGGTGGTCCGGAACCCAAAGAGCGCAACATCTCTATCAACTTAGTATAACGAGTCTGGTCATCCTCTCGAGAGCTGGATATGTCTCGTTGAAGATTGGAGACATCCTGCCACATGTCTCGTCCAAGATCGGAAATCTCCTGCCGCATGCCCCGCTAGAAATCAGAGACCTCCTGCCGAAGACCAGTCATAGCTGTCCCAAGTCCGATAACTCGATCGACTAGAGTACGAGGGGCGGGACGTGGTCCTCAAACTGGAGGCGGTGCTGGAACAGGGGGGATCACTAAAAGCACATCCATGAACTCATCCACCCCTGCCTCCCCCTCGGCATTTGACTGTGGCTCGATGTTCGGGTCAAGATGGTACTGGGCCCCCTCTGCCAGGACAAGACACCCTCATCATCTATATGGATACCACTTAATAAAAAGTTCCTAGATCCTACCATGTCAAACTCAGACTCTGACAACACCTCTAGTGACATCAATATCTAAGAATGCAAGGTATGCGGTCAAGATGTGGCAGTAGGGCATGTGAACCCGTCTGCAGGTGATGAGTCCGACTGAGTAAATAATGGCATGAAAAATATGTAGACTAATATCTATATCTAATCTATGACATAGGGCATATAGTAAGAATAAGTGAAAAGGACGCATCATCACGATGTCGCGAGTGGTCAACAGCAAAATACAAGAGACTAAAACTCTATAAAGGACATAGTCCTGAACTCTAAGGGAGACTGACCTGAATAGGATAACTGTGGGTACTCGCTCTTCCCAAAAAAAAATATGAGTAAATCGTATCAAGTGTGATATGTGAGTAAGGATCACCAAATGGTGGATCCCTAGGGGGATAGCACTGAAAAGTGCATGCAGATGGACGTAAACCTAGAAAGGTACAAATAATAGTAAGGGATAGCGTGATATCAATACCAGCTACCCTAGTGATGTATATAAGGTCATCTACTTTAACTAGGTTATTGTATAGTTCAACACATAAACCTATGTTAACTGAACTGGTACAATAAACCGGACGATGCAAGCTGTAGTAGTCGATGACTTCTATAGCAGGAATGCATGAACACATAAAGAATTGTCTATTTAAACATCTGGTCCATATAGGACTGTAGATAGTACTAGCAAACCTAATCCTAAGTTCCTCAGTCGAAAATCTAGGGTTAGTACTAGCGGTAGAGGGCTCAGCACTAAGTCTAGAATGTTTCCTAATTTATCAAAGAAAACTAAACTAAGCATAAAATACTAAAACAAAATAAGTTAAAACTTAGGAAGGGAAATAGAATTTATTGAGGCATCGTTATTGAAAATAATAGAACTGACGACCTCGGTTGTTCCACAACAACGTAATAACTGGAGGAAGAAAAGAAAATTTAAAATTTGATTTCTTTTATGTTAAAGTAGGGATGACAATGGGTCGGGTTCTATATCCTCCGTCCCCATACCCATCGGGCATAGGATCTCCGATGGATATACCCATACCCATTAAATGATCGTATATCTTCTATAGTTATAATTTTTCTTCTTTATATCCAACTATTATCATTCAACAAAAATATATTAAAACTAACAACCTATTAATATATATATATATATATATATATATATATATATATATATATATATATATATATATATATATATATATATATATATATATAAAATTAAAAAATAGATTAAACATTTATATAGTCTCCTCCTAATATCAACAAAAATAGTAAGTTGATTTTGGAAAAAGAAAATTTTCTTTAATATATGTATATATATATTATTTAATCGGGTATTCGGGTTGGGTATCGGGTATTAATAGTCCCTCCATACCCTCCTTCATTCGGGTCAGATGTCAGATCCTCCATCGGGTTCGGGTGAAATTATCATCCCTACGTTAAAGCCTGGTGAAGGCCTTTGCAAAAGAGAAGAGGAAGGTGCATCTATTGGGGGCGCCCCTACTGCCCCTTATATAGGGCGATCCGGGCGCCCGGAGTTGAATACCGAGGGCGCCCGCCCCTGGTTTCTAACTTTTTTTTTAAAGAAATTTTAATATTAATTTTAATTTAAGTTGATTTAAGTTAATTTAATTTAGAAGTTAAATTTTAAGTTAATTTCTTAATTTGATTATTTTTAAAGTTAATTTTTAAGTTAATTATTTTTAAGTAAATTTATTTTTTAAAATAATTTTAAAGTTAAAATAATTTTAAAAATAATTTTTAAGTTAAAAAAATTGATATTGAATTTTAAATTTAATTTAATTTTAATTGAATTTAAATTTAAATTTAATTTTAATGTTAATTTTAATTCTAATTCTAATTTAATTTTAATTTAATTTTAATGTTAATTTAACTTTAATTTTAATTTTAATTGTAATTTTAAATTTAATTTTAAGTTAATTCTAATTTTAATTTAATTTAGTTTTAATGTTAATTTAATTTAATTTAAATTTTAATTTAATTTTAAATTTAATTTGATTTAAATTTAATTTGATTTTAAATTTAATTTTATTTAATTTAAATTTAAATTTAATTTTAATTTAGTTTAATTTAATTTAATTTAATTTAATTTAATTTAATTTAATTCTAATTTCAATTTTAAATTAGTTTAATTTAAGTTAATTTTAATTTAGTTTAATTTAATTTAATTTTAAATTTAGTTTAATTTAATTTAATTTTAATTTTAATTTAATTTAATTTAATTTAATTTAAATTTTAAATTTAATTTTAATTTAAATTATGTCCTTAGTCATTTCACCTGATCTATGTTTTCAATCAGGGATTCCTATAATTTTGTGAGATGAGTTATGTTTAATTTCAGGGTTTGGTTTAACTTTGTGTTAGATTCAAGTTTAGCTTTATGCTCAACAAACATGCATTCTTTGGATAAATTTCTGGGCTATAGTGAGTCACCTGGATATCATTAGAGTGACCATACCTTCGAGATTTTTCAAATAGTCCTATCCACTGAACTTAGTACAAAACCTTGGTCTAACTAGTTAGGATTCGTAAGGGGTAGCTTCAGTTAGTTCCACTCAGCCAAATGCACCAGGTCGAGGTCATATCTTCCTAGACATGCATAGACTGAGCTTCCCTAACCTACTATCATCAAAAACTTCACCAGTACCGTAGGTCAAGTTAAACTTTGCCCATTTTTAAACTAATCCTAATTACCCTACTGGGTAGGTTATTTATGGAGGTGCCAACTAGTTTGGAGTCTCCCCCTGAATTATTGATCTGGATTAAATTTTAGTTTTAGGTTTATGTCGATTACTTTTATAATTATAATGAACTTGATGATAGTTTGGGTTTGATTTGGTTCTGTAGTTATTTCTATTTTTTTTTATTTTGGTTTAGTTGATTTAGTTTTATAGTTACGATTCTAAATTGGGTTATTTGATTTTACATAATATATTTTATTTTTAGGTATATAGTATTGATTAATTCCTACTTGCGTGGTTAGACACGCTTTCAAAACCCAAACTTTAATTTGTGTTTTGTTTTGAGTTACAAGTGGCATAAATGATTTATTTGTTGAGCTAGACTTATATCCAAGCCCAGATTTGCTGTATACTCATTTTTGATTTTTTTAATATTAGATCCAAATTTTTAGATCTAGTTGTGAAATTTTCCAACAAACTTTTAAGTTTGTTAATTTTTATTTTTAGCGTTGAATTTTCCTCATCAAGTTTTACAACTTGATTTGGATTAGATTTTTCAATTTGTTCCTTGAGGTGTTGGTTTTCCTCAAGGAGCATTTTATTTTGATTTTCGTGTTTGGTTAATTTTATATTTAAGCATGCAATTACTTTAAAAAACTTCTTTCTTAAATTAAAATATACCTCATTGGAACCTTCAGAAATGAGTACAGACTCGTGGCTTGATTCGAGTTCTGACCCGTCTTTCGATTCATCCTCCAATTTTGATTCGCGGGACATCAGTGCAAGGTGGCTTCGGTGCTTCTGATATTCGGCATCTGATTCATCTGAAGATGATTCGTCCTACGTTGCTTTGAGTGCCTTCTTTTTGGTTGCCTTGGTTTTGTCATTCTTCAGCTTCGGGCACTCCTTCTTGTAGTGACCCTTCTTGTTACATCCAAAGCAGGTCACATTTTTTGGTTCGGTGGTGGAGTTGATCATCTGTAGGTCTTTTCTGTTGAAGTTCCTCTTTCTCCTGGTGAATATTTTCCTTACCAAATTCACCAGGTGTTCTTCTTGGTCAGACTCACCTTCAAATTCAGGCTTGGTTCTTGACTTTTCTTTTGAGGAACCTACAAAAAGAGCAACACCTTTCTCGGTTCTGGCGTTAGTTTGTTCGTGTATCTCAAGTTCACAAAATAATTCGTCTAATTTTAATTTTTAAAGATTCTTCGAAATCTTGTAGGCATCCACGATGGATGCCCACAATGCATTTCGAGGAAACACGTTCAGGGCGTACCTTATTAAATCGCGGTTCTCCATTTGGTGGCCAATGGTGTGAAGCCCGTTGAGGATATCCTTTATCCTCGCGTGGAGTTGACTCACCGATTCTCCTTCCTACATTTTTATATTAAATAATTTATTTAAATAAAGATCACGTTTAGTTACCTTAGCGCCGCTGGTTCCTTCATGCAATTCGATGAGCTTGTCCCACAGTTCTTTCGCATTTTCGTGTGGGCCTACTCTGTTTAGC
The DNA here is from genome assembly GCF_018446385.1 of Zingiber officinale. NCBI lineage: Eukaryota > Viridiplantae > Streptophyta > Magnoliopsida > Zingiberales > Zingiberaceae > Zingiber > Zingiber officinale. The sequence continues at coordinate 8,058,705 of NC_055995.1, forward strand.
TCCTCGTTTGTTAGCCCACATTGTACTGTGTTGAGGACTTTGAAGTCTATCTGGGATTTCTTCTTCATCTCAGGATTCCACTGTTCAGAGTCCAATGGATTTCTGGAGTTGTCGACAGGAGTCTTGTATCCTCTAGTGACGCTGAACCACTTGCCGAAGTCGGTTTTTAGATAGACCTCCATTTGCTTCTTCTAGTATGGGAAGTCGTCACCATTGAACAGGGGAGGATGGACGATACTGAATCCCTTGATTTGGGCCATAATTATTACACAAACAAAAAACAAAGAAGAGGATCCCAAGACTTGGTCTTGGATTTAGCAGTGTGGGAGAAAAAGTAAAAAAAAAATTAAGACTAAATTAGTGTTGCACCAATTCAGTTTGAATTGCTACAAAAAAATTTCTAAAGAGGTAATAATACCAATCTGGATTATTTTGAAAAACTTAAAATAAAAAAATGAGAAAAGAAAAAAACACTTTCAACCCCTTTGCCTGATTGTGGTTGCACCAAATCAGAGCGGTACCTGCTCTGATACCACTTGTTAGATTGTAGAGTTCGCTAGAGGGGGGGGGGGTGAATAGCGATCATTAAGAATTCAAAAATCGATTCGAGTATACAGCAGAAATAAGAAAAATAAAGACAATGCTAACACAACCAATTTTACTTAGTTCGGAGCCTTCGTCGACTCCTACTTCAAGGCCCACACTCGTCGAGTGCTTTCGTTGGGTAATCATTAATAACTCACAAAAATTATTACAAAAATGAGTACATGAATTATTAAAAGAATACCGATAACAGAAACAGAAGATTAAATCGTAGGTTGTCGGAGAAGCCTCGTGGAGTCGCAGGAGTAGTGTGCAACAGAGCAGTCATAGCAGAAGTTGTTGTTTCGAAGCTCTGGTGGAGGCCTTCTTTTATAGGAGTGCTCCGGGCACCCGAATTCCATCCGGGTGCTTGGACTATGACATTGTTAGACCAATCGATGCACTCCTAGCTATTAGGATAGAAATTGCCTTCCAGGCACCCAAACCATCCGGGCGTTCGGATCCCTTCCGGGCGCCCGGACCATCATTTTCTAGCACACCTTTTTCCTACAAGAAGATGTTAGTCCGAGACAAAATACAATTTATACTACCCTACAAAATAAAGTGTTAGGACAATTATATTCAAACAGAGTAGTAATTAGATTTCGTCTCACCGAGACTAGAATCTAGTCACGATCTCAACTAAGATTCTCGAAATGGTTCTAAGTTGGATTGACGTCTAAGTTCCCTCAAACGGGGAACGTGTCCTCACCAAGTGACTCCCCTCTAGTGAATTACATTTACTTACCTTTTTCTAGACATCCTATCAACCCGTCGACCTATTTGGACTTTGTGCCAACTATCCAGTCGGCCTGTTGACCTAACTGAACTCTGTACCAACTATCTAGTCAGCCCGTCGACCTAGCTGGATTTCTTGCCATCTATCCAGTGGGCCCATCGACCTAGCTGGATTTCTCTTGCACACTCAGTCAAAAGTATTAGATCATAACAAAACTAACTTAACCTACTTTATCATTCATCAAAACCTGAGTTAGACGTTAGTGCTAACCACACCAACAAATCCAAGTGGGTCAGTATTGACCGGACACTAGGTGGTGAAAGTCCCGGTGAGTGAAGCCAGACAGTGGAAAAATCTTGTTGAGTGAAGTTAGGTGAAAATCCTAGTGAGTGAAGCTAGGTGAAAGTCTTGGTGAGTGAAGCCAGACAGATGGAAAGTCCTAGTGAGTGAAGCTAGGCAGATAGAAAGTCCTAGTGAGTGAAGCTAGGCAGATGGAAAAACTTTGTGAGTGAAGCCAGGCATGTGGAAATCCAGGTGGGTCGAGGTTGACCGGACACCTGGTGTTGGGAAGTCCAAGTAGGTCAAAGGAGTGACTGAATACTTGGTAAAAGAAAATTCAAATGGGTCAAGGGTGATCGAATATCTGGTAGAAGGAAGTCCAAGTGGGTCATGGAGAACCGGACACTTGGCACAAGACGGTAAGTCCAAGTGGGTCAAGGTTGATCGGACACTTGACACGAGGAGAAAAGTCCAAGTGGGTCAAAGGATTGACCGGACACTTGGTGAAGAAGTCCCAGTAGGTCAAGATTGACCGAATGCTCGGCATGAGAAGTCCCAATAGGTCACGGATGACCATATGTTGGGTTTGGGAACCTTGGGCTTGAGTCAAGCAAGTCAAAGGGAGGTTAATCGATCAACCGATCGATTGAACCGTGGAGCAATCGATCAGTCGATCGATTGAAGGTGTGCTACGAGTGAAGGCTAGCCCAATCGATCAGCCGATCGATTAGGAAGCATTATTGCAAGCACGGAACGGTCCCCAATCGATCAGCCGATCGATTGGTCACCGTCAATCGATCAGTCGATCGGTTGATCGATTGGAGGCTGGTTTGCTCGTGCAGACGCGAGGACGCCTGAATTGATCGGTCGATCGATTCATGCCATTTCCAGCAGAGCACACAGACACTCTGAATCGATCAACCGATCGATTCAAGCCTCCCCAACCGATTGGTCAATGGATTGGGATATGATTGTTGTGCTGGAAGCGAGTGATGGATAGCTGTGATTGCGTGGATGTGATGTGACAATTGATTGGGAGTAAGTCCAATCGATTGGGAGCCCTAGAAGCTCATAGTATAAAGCCATGGAGAGCTTTCTTCTTCATAGTTTTTTTGACACAGTGTTTACATGATCTTCTCCAACATTCTCAGTCAGTTCTTGGAAGCTCTTGGGGATAAGTGCTGCTGCACTTCCAAGGTTCAAGAGGCGTTCTTCAACAACAAGGTCAAGAAAGAAGAGATTTTTCTTTTGTATTCTTATATTTTCATCTTGCGTGTGTTATATCTTGTTGTGTGAGTGTTGTACAAGGTTTATCCACCTTCGGTAGTTACCGAGAAGGAGTGTTTTTCATAGTGGAGAGTGTGTCGTGTGGATCCTTGGATTAGTCACCTCTTCTTGAGATGGATATCAAGTAAATCTATGTGTTAGCGTTGTGAGTCTTGTTTCGAGTTCTATCTGCCGCATATCATCATCACGAAGCAAGAAAATGAAGCGCAACGAGCTATTCACCCCCTCTAGCTACAAATCAACCCTATCAAGTGGTATCAGAGCGAGGTCGCTCTTCACCGGAATCATCGCCGGAAAGGGCAGCGAGCTAGAGGGAGAAGAAGTTGAAGCAAGTTCAACAAAGTCAAAGACTTCATAAGAGCTCAACTTCAAATGGAATTCTAAGATGGACTTGGATACGACACAAAGGTGCCTCCACCATTCACAATGACAAGCTTCGATTCTTGGAAATCAAGAATCAAAAATTTCTTCATGATGAAGATAGAGCAATGGTTTGCTCTAATGGAGGGATTTGAACCTCCAATGGATTCAAAAGGCAAAATCCTCAAGAAAAGCAAATGGAGCAAAGAGTAAATTCAAAGGTGCGAAGAAAATGACAAGGTAACCAAATTATTAGTTAGTTTATTGCCAAACAAAATCTTGAGAAAGATAGGAGAATTTGAAGATGTCAAAGAACTTTGGAGCAAATTGGCAAAGATTTGTGAAGTCCCCTCGACTACACCAAACCAAGAAGAATCTAAAGAGGGTGACTCATTGGAGCAAGACCAAGAGGAAGAGGATTCCGAAGTTGAGAGGTGCTCAACATCGGAAGAAGAATAAGAAGGTTCATCCTCTAGAGAGCACGAAGACAAAGGAAAAGGAGTATACTCCTTATTTCCTGTGCGAGAGGGTGAAGATGAAGAGGCCTCCACCTCTAGGATTGAGGGGGAGTGTCATCCCTTGACATTGGAGCAAGAAGAAGCTTCTACCTCCAGGTCAAATGAAGAAGAAGATGGTGCCACCTCCACAAGTCAAGCAAAATCAAATGGAGGATCATGTGCTACCCCTACAAGTAAAGGTATAATAATTTCAATTGTTAATAATAAAAATCATATCATTTGCTTTGAGTGTAGGGAAAGAGAGCACTACAAAAGCAAGTGCCCTAAGTTGATCAAGAAAAATGGTCAAGTGGCACCAAAGGCTAAGGAGAAGCCTAGGTCGGCCCCATGACAAAGAAGAGCAAGGAACGCATTGTGTGTTTCTTGTGCCATCAAAAAAGTCATTATCGGAGTCAATGTCCAAAGGGGAAGAAACCAGTCAAAGGAGGAAGCTCAACTCAAGGGGAAGCTCTCAAGAGCAAACCCAAGGTATCATTGATTGAGCCTATTCCTTTAAGTCATGCTAAAAAGCATGCTAGGTCTAGTTTATATCATTTTATTACAATTTATCTTGAAAATAGGAAGTATAATAGAATTAAGGATAAATATGTAGCATATCATGCTAAGATTACCACACATAAGGTTAGGAAGATAGATAACTTAGGCAATAACCTTAAGGATGTTAGATACTTGCCTAAGAAAAAGAATGATCATGGATTTAATGAAAAAATCCAAAACTAAGGAATTGAGGAAAGAAAATCAAGTCTTGAGTTCAATGCTTGATAAAATTGGAAAGACCCTAAAAAGTATGGAACATATTCTTAAGGGGAAAAAAGAGCATAACCTAGGTTCAGGAGCACAAAAGTCATCCAATGGTCATAGAGGTTTGGGGTACAAACCTAAAATCAAGAAGGATGTGACAGAATATCATAGAGTTTTATATAGTTATGGAACTAACACTAGGTCTAGGGGTTAAATCAAAGATATAAGAGAAGTTATCCCTAGAAGTATTCTTGCCAAGACTAATGTGACTAATACTTTTAAGAAGTTAAAGAAAGTAATCAAGAAGGTCACAAGGGAAGCTATCCATAGAGTTGACCTAAGTGAGTCAAGTGTGACCAAGACTTCTAAGAAGCCTAGAAAGGTCATTAGGAAGATATCTAGGGAAGTCATCCCTAGTGAGTACCTAAAGCATCCAAGGAGCACCAATAAGCTTTGAGTTCCTAGGAGCATATTCTTTACACCCTAGATGGGTTTAGAGAGTGTCAACTCTAAACGGATAGGGTGGTTAACCCAACCTTGATAAAGTTGACACTTAGAGGTATTTTCAAGGTTTTTGTTAACCTTTAAAAATAAAAAGGATAAATTGATTACTCTTTGGAAGAGTGAAATGTGCCAAAATTTGAGGAATTGTACTTAATTTAAATTGGCACAACTAAGGAAAGGCAAAAGAAATGTCAAGTTAGGAGTTTGATATTTTCTTAAGAAAATGAGGGCAATCTAGGATTAGTTTTAATTTAGCTAAGAATTAAGAATACTTAAATAAATTATCTAGGTATATTTATTTATGCTAATTGCCATGATTATTTGCTCATCTTATGACATGACATCATATTTTACATTCATGCTTATTATGAAAACATAACAAAAATATCATGTCATATCACATATACATCATGTAGCAATTGTTGGAACTCCAAGGTTATTTTTGGTGTGATCAACCAAGTTAGGTTAGGTTCTGTTATGTTTTGATCCCTATGTCTAAGTGTGCAGGAGCTTAGGAGCACAGGAAGTTGAGCGAAAGACGCAGCTAGCGAGAAGGACGGTATGGGAGAGACCCGACGGACTCGGTGCGTCTGAAGAATGAGGTGCTGCGGAAGAGAAGGATGCGCACGGCGATCCGAGGGACGAGAAGACTAGGAGGAAGGCTGTTCGAGGAGAAGACCGAAAATTGAGTTTGGGTGAGCCCTATTCTGTTGGCCGAAATCATCCAGAAGATCGCAGCAGCAAAGGAGCGAAATGGAGCTACAAGTGCTGCTGGAGGCGCCTTCAAAGGCTATTGAAGGTGCCTCCGCGCCTTCTGTGGAAGGCACCTTCCATGGCTAGAAGGCGCCTTCGACTAGGCTGAAATGAGTCGTTGGCTGTGGATAAAGTTTTATCCACGAGCGCTTCGCTGGAGGAACCTTCCAGCCCTATAAAAGGCACCTTAAGCTTGCGGATAAGATTTTTCAGAGGCTATAAAAGGACCCTTGGACCTAGGAAAGAAGTAACAACTTGTGTATTCACTTTCCTAGCCTTTTCTGAGCTTTCATTATGTGTAAAAGGCTTCTCCACTTTCAATGAAGGAGATTCTTAGTGAGCTTTCTACTGCCTTGGATTAACAACCATTTAGGTTGTAACCAAGTAATTCTTGACATTTTACTAATTTTATTTAAGTTATTATTTCTGTTTAATTTTATTTGCTATTGCTACTAACCTGAGTTGAAAGATTGAGAAGGTGTTTGTTTTAGTGTTTCAGGCAACTCAACCCTCTCCAGTCGGCCTACCCGGACTAATAAGTGGTATCAGAGCCTAACAACTTCAGGAGGACTAACCACCGAACGAAGTAAATGAGATGGCTGGACCAAGCATCTGCCCACCAAAATTTGAGGGAGAATTCACGAGCTAGAAAAAAAATGGAGGTATTCTTTAAAACCGACTTTGAATTATTTTTAATAATGGAATTTGGTTTTGAAGCACCCGAGGGCAAGGAAAAGTATCAATGGATGAAGAAGGAACAAGTCGACTTCGTGGCAAACGACAAAGTAGAGTTTCATCTGCTAAGCATTCTACCATCACAAGAAGTCAACTGGATCGGTGCTTACGAGTCTGCCAAGGAGCTCAGGGAAAAATTCCTGGAACTACTCGAAGGAACCTCGGAGGTGAAACTTGCGAGATGGGACCTACATCGCAACCAAATCACCAACCTTTGATTAGAAGAAGATGAAACTGTTGCACACCTTCACTCGCGGATTAAGGAGCTCATCACCGGACTTTCGAATATCAGAGAAAAGGTAAGCAACCGAGATTTGCTAAGGTACGCACTTAACGTAGTCCCTAGAAATAAGGAATGGGCATCATTAGTAAATGACTATTATATCTCTAAGGATCTAGAGTCTTTTACCTTAGAAGAGTTATTTTCAATATTTGAAATCTATGAAACGAGATGTGCAGATTCGAAGAAAGAGTTGAAGCACAACATTGCCCTTAAGGTAAAGATAGACGAACAAGATTCAGAATCCTCTCTCGACGACAACGAAATGGTAATGATGGTAAGACAGTTTAAGAAATTATTTAAAACTAGAAAATCTAACCATCTGCAGGGTAGAAAGAAAAGGACAATCAGATGCTACCACTGCAATGAAGAAGGGCATGTAAAAGACAATTGCCCTAAATTGAAGAAAAAGGACAAAAGCAAAGACAAGAAGCCCGTCCAAATGAACAAACACAAGACCTTTAAAGCGACTTGGGATGAAACGTCGTCCAAATTGGAGGTCGAAGCCTTTTCTGGACTTGCGTTGATGGCAAGTCATCAAGAAGACGAACACAAAGAAAGCTCGCCCGAAATGAGTATCGAGAGCATCGATGAAGGGGGAGCTATATCAGAAGAAAGTAAGTTTAGGGGGAGCTACTGTAACGACGCGCCTCCTACTAGCTAGGCTGCGAGGGCAGTCGCTACAGTTATGCTGTGCTGGACTATTAATGCGGAATGAAAACTAGCTAATTTAAAATTTTACTGAACTAAATGCTGTAAAGTTTAACTTAGTGTTCTAGGTGTACCTAGGAGTTGTACACATGTTAGGGAAGACAATCTATGCCTCTCGGATGGCCTGCTAACTGTAATCAGGCACTTCAATCGATCCATAGATCGATTGGGCTGTCGGATCAATCCCGTGATCGATCCAGCTTGTTACTGGCACGGAAAAACTCTCTGGATCGGTCGGCAGACTGATCCATATACTCCCTCGCCTCTGTATGCGGCTGGATCGGTCCACCGACCGATCCAGGAGTACCCTGATCGGTCGGCTTGGCCGATCCAGTAGCTCACTGATCGGTCGGCTGACCGATCAGTGAGCGTCGGTGCTCTCTGTTCGCACAATGGATCGGTCGACTGACCGATCCATAACAGAGGCCAACTCTCTGTTCGCGCATGGATCGGTCGGTGACCGATCCGATAACCACTCCACGATCGGTGCGTCAGGACCGATCGAAGTTGATTTCGACTGAAACTCGATTTCGACTGAAACTCGATTCAACACTTGCGTGCCAAAATCTCACATATGAGTTATACACTACATGAGAAACATTCTAATAACATAAAACTAGTATTCTAAACTTAACATGGCACATGGTTCACTGATTCATAGCATTACACAACTAAACGTGCATGAAAGTAAAACACTAAAGAGTTCTACGGTTTAAACTTGCTAAGTCCCCTAAGAATCTTTTATTCCAGTTCCTGCCACACACACCATCTCTGCATTGGCCTCCAGCTTCCTCTGCTAGTCCATTTTCCTTTTACTTGTATCTGCAGTATAAGGAAAATAGTATCTGTAAGCTAAAAAGCTTAGTAAGAAACCATCTACCTCACTAAAACATGCATACGATGCAAATATGATTTTAAATCATGCTGTTTGAAAGGATATGCTAAGTATACTGAATAAACTAAACATGGCATGGCATATAAGCATACAATCATGGCATATCTAAAGCTGAACATGATATCAATCACATGGTATCAATGAAGAACTAAGCTGATACTAAAAACAGAGCTAACTTAATACTGAGCTACTGCTAGGACTGTACTGAATTCACGAACTAATTTGTGAAAGGTTGAAAACCATATACATATAGTAAGTGAAAATACTATACATGCTGTTTGGGCCCGGTAACTGTACTTGCTGTGCGCACATCCCTAACTAGACCCGGGTTTGCAAGTCCCGAATTTAGTAGGGTTAACTAGGTTATCTAAACCTAGGGACGACTGTGGGAGTCCAACCCAATGGATATCTGATCCAGTACAGTGCCACTGAAAATAATATACTGAATATAGCTAACTGTTTTAACTTGCTGTTTCTAGGTTATCTGAACCTAGAGTTAGGTTATCTGAACCTAGAGGCGACTGTAGGAGCCCACCCATTGGACCGTGGTCCCATATAAGCTAAAATAAACTGATTTACTGATTTAAATGCTTCTAATGCATTTAACTGAGCTATTAAAATGCCTAATTTACATTTTAACTTAACTAGCTATTTTATCGAACACCTAGTGTGCCCCAACTCTCCCCTCTATTAGGGAGACCACTTCTAGGCACCCGACAACGTCTAGGAACCCCCACTGAAGAGGGAATACGTGTCCGACCCATCTAGAAGTACTCACTAAATCCCTAAATCTGCGAGGAGGGTCAAATTCACTCTATGCGTCGATAAAAACTGCATATAGCTAAACTAGTGCGTATAAAACCAAACGGAGCTACTTATACTGCAGGTGAGGGGTTTCTTACCTTGTGTGCTAGATTTCTTACAAATCTAATCGTTAGAAATTCCGGTGGAGACGACTTCTCGACGATTCGCTCGCGTCCACGTGCTCTACTCGCGGAGGGGAACGTCCTTGTGCTGAAATCGTCGCCGGAAAGTGACCTTGGGACCCTAGGGATGGAACCCTAGTTCTCCTTGTGGTTTGCGCCGAGAGAGGGAGGAGAGGGAGAGGTGGCGTCGATGAGGTCTCGGTGGAGAGGATTTTTGCCGAACCAACATAAAAATAAACCAACCCAACTTATGTTTTCCTATTTATATTAAGTGGGTATTTTGGCCCAACTCAATTATAAATATATTTGATTCTCCTTTCTCTAAGCACGGCCCTTCCCGGGAACGCGTCCTCGCAGTCACTCCCCTCCAGTGACTTACCTTACTTACCTGCCAGACGTCCGGTCAGCCCTTCGACCCGTCTGGACTTCTCGCCAGCTATCCGGTCAGCCCATCGACCTAGCTGGACTTCTCGCCAGCTATCCGGTCAGCCCGTCGACCTAGCTGGGCTTCGTGCCAGGCATCCGGTCAGCCCGTCGACCTGTCTGGACTTCTCCTGCACACTCGATCAAAGTGTCAGACAACAACAAAACTAACTTAACCCATTTGTCATTCATCAAAACCTAGATTAGACCGTTAATGCTACCCGCACCAACAATTTTGATGTATGTCATAAAATCATCATGCATTATTTTAATTTCCTTTTAATTAAGGAAATGACATTTACTAACAAGTGACATCCTAGGTAGATGATCATATTTTAAAATGCCTAGATAGATATGCATGATCCCAATTTAGGGCAAAATCAAAATCTATATCTCACAAAGACTAAAAGTTGACTTGTATGTATTTTAGTACACATTAGATATAAGTGAGATGTTAGGATGATGAACAAGACTCAAGATGTTAATTTAGTGCATCTATTTGAGTTTTGATTTCATTAAAACACATAGTTATGTGTACTCCAATCATTGAGAAAGCTAATGTACAAGTCATGTGCATTGAGTACAAAGAATATAGTTGGAAATTAGTTTTTAAAATCATTTTAAATATACTTTGGAAAACCTTGGTGAAGGCTATCTTTTGATAATAATTATCATTGAAAAATTAAACACAAAATTAGAAAAAACATTAAGGTTTTTACAAGTTTCCAAGTTTGTGTCAATCTTTGAAAATAAGGTGTATTTTCTTAGAAAATTATTTTTCTATGATAGTATATACCCTAAATAATGTCTACAAGAATTTTTATGATTTTTAGAATTTTATAGAACTTTTAGGGCATTTCTGAATTTCGCTGAAATTGAATTTCAGGAAATCGGACCTCCAATCGATCAGCCGATCAATTGGAGTGTCTCAATCGATCAGGCGATCGATTGAGATGAGTTTTCTCACGAGCAGAAGCTTGTGGAATCAATCCACCAATTGATTCAATGACACTGAATCGATCGGGCGATTGATTCAGGCAGTTTTTCTGCGAACAAAATTAGCAGATTACATGTGTAATCGTCCGATTGGGGAGATTAGTTGTGTAATTCTCCTCTGGTCAAGGTTTGACTAGTTTGATGTAAAGAAGAGTTAAGTAGGTCAAAGTTGACCAGATACTTGACTGGGAAAGTTCTAACTGGAGATTAGGCTAAGGCAAGTCCAACAGAAAGGAAAATCCAAATGGGTTAGTATTGATCGGACACTTGGTGGTGAAAGCCCCGGTGAGTGAAGCCGGACAGTGGAAAAATCCTAGTAAGTGAAGTCAGGTGAAAATCCTAGTGAGTGAAGCTAGGTGAAAGTCCTAGTGACTGAAGCCGGACAAATGGAAAGTCCTAGTGAGTGAAGTTGGGCAGATTGAAAGTCTTGGTGAGTGAAGGCAGGCAGATGGAAAGTCCTAGTGAGTGAAGCTAGGCAGATGGAAAGTCCTAGTGAGTGAAACTAGGTAGATGGAAAGACCTGGTGAGTGAAGACAGGCACGTGGAAATCCAGGTGGGTCAAGGTTGACCGGACACTTGGTGTTAGGAAGTCCAAGTAGGTCAAGGAGTGACTGTTAAGAACCTTGGTGGTCGGCTAGAGGGAGGGAGGGGTGAATAGCCCCTGCACAAATCAAGCAAAACCAACCTTTCTTAGCTTATAACTTAAACAAAATAAACACTTGCATAAGAATAAATAAAAGACTAAAAGGAAAGAGGCACCGAGAATTTACTTGATTACAACCGGGGAGGTTATTAATCCAAGGTAGTGAAGTCGCACTAATTTCTCCTTCAAGTAAAGAAGCCTCTTACAGCAATGAAAGCACAGAAACAGAGAACTAAAATAGAACAGTGAATGCGTACAAGTGTTGTATTGATCTTTCTTGTTGTTCCTGGAAGGGTTTTAGGCACCTGGAGAGGGATAAAACTGTATCCCTTTTGCAACGGATCGTGATCAAACGCGATCTGGATAAAACCCTATTCCGGGCACCCGGAAGGATTCCGGGCGCCCAGAGTCCGGGTGCCTGGACCAGGAAAGTCAACCAAGTTGAGTTTTTCCAATTCGGGCATTCCGCTCTAGTTTAGCTCACCTCGGTCCGGGTCTTCCACTCAGGTTCCTCTTGCTTGGGTGATCTCGGCCATCTGAAATAGGGCTCACTCGAACCCAACTTCCGGCCTTCTCAAACAAGCTTCCGCTCCTGGGTTCTCGTCCCTCGGAAACGCTGCGTGCCTTCTTCTTGTCCGCCTGCGTACTCTTCCACAACACCTTGTTCCTCAGACGCACTGAGCCCGTCGGCTCTTTCCCGTGTCGTCCTTCTCGATAACTATGTCTTTTGCTCGACATCCTGTGCTCCTAAGTTCCTGCACACTTAGACACAGGATTAAATAGGATAGGACTTAACCTAACTTGTTTGATCACATCAAAACTACCTTGGGGTACCAACAATCTCCCCTTTTTTGATGTGAGCAACCCAAGTTAAGTTAGGGTAAACCAACATAAGGTAAAGCAATAAATTTGCAATTAAAGTGCAAAAATTTTTAAAAGTTTAAACTACCTCCCTCTAGACTTAATCTTCCCTTCTCCCCCCTTGATCACATAAAAAATGGGGTACAAAAGAAAAATCTAAGAGTAACTTTTCAAAAATAGGAAAGTGTTTAGTTAAAAAAAAACTCTAATTTTCAACATTTTGAAAAACTTATCAAGTTTTTGAAAATTTTGAAATGAATTTTGATAGCACTTAAAAAAAATTACAATAATTTTAGAAAAAAAATTTCTCAGTAAAAAATATTTTAATATCACAAAAAAAAATTGTAACGTCAATAATTTCCTAAGTTAAACAAATTTGTAAAAAATAATTTTGTAGAAATAATTTTGGTAAGGTCAAGATGATACTTCCAAAAAAAACTTTAAAAAAAATTCTAAGTTAAAAACACCGAAAAATGTTTGAGTAACCATTTAAAGTATTATTTAATTACAATTAAATACTTTATCAGTTAGTCAATTAAACATTTTATTTCATTAATTAGCTTCCAGACTGTGGCGAGACACTAGGCCTTCTTGGTTGTTGGAACAACAACCACTTTCTAGACAAAGCCTCTTAAGGAAATTCAAACATTTAATTTTCTTGCTGAAAGCTCTAAGTCTAATTAAAGTTCAATTTAGACAAGTTTTTATAACACAATATAGGTCCCTTCCTACAAGATTAATAAAAAATTTTGGGGGCACATAACTTTTGGAAATTTTTTCTAATTTGGCCCCTGTGAAATCTAAGATACCAACTTAGTCTTTTAAAATTTTGAGTTTGAACAGTTAAACATGTATGGTTTTTCAAGTTTTCTATTTGTGTCTTCAATTTATCATTTTCCAATTTTAATTTTTCAAAATCTTCTAATAAGCAGGATTTGGCTAGAATTAATTTTAATTCTTTATTTTCTTTTTCTAATTTGCAATAGTCTTTAGATAATAACTTAACAAATTTAAATAACTTATCGGGAGGAAGAGATCGTACCTAACTTACCTTGTCGATCTCGTTATCCGTAGCTCCCCCTGAACTACTACTTTCTTCCGATGTTGCTCCCCCTTCATCGATGCTCTCGATGTCATTTTGGACAAGTTTGCTTTGTATTCGTCTTCTTAATGACTTGCCACTAACGCAAGTCTGACGATGGCTACAATTTTTTATTTAGATGACATTTCATCCCACGTCGCCTTTAGAGTCTTGTATTTGTTAGATTGGATAAGCTTTTTGTTCTTTCCTTTGTCCTTGTCATTGATCTTTATCTTAGGGCAGTTGTTTTTAACATGCCCTTCTTCATTGCAGTGGTAGCATCTGATCGTTCTTTTCTTTCTACCCTGCAGATGGTTAGTTTTTCTAGATTTAACTAATTTTTTAAATTGTCTTACCATCATTGTCGTTTCTTCGTCGTCGAGAGAAGATTCTGAATTTTGTTCGTCCATCCTTGCCTTAAAGGTAATGTTGTGCTTCGGCTCCTTCTTCGGATATACACATCTCGATTCATGGACTTCAAATGTTGAAAACATTTCCTCTAAGGTAACAAATTCTAAATCTTTAGATATATAGTAAGCATCTACTAATGATGTCCACTCTGTAGTTCTAGGAAATGCATTAAGCGCGTACCTTAGTGAATCTTGGTTGCTTACCTTTTCTTCGAGATTCGTGAGTCCGGTGATGAGTTCCTTCATTCTCGAGTGAAGATATGCAACGGTTTCTTCTGCTTCTAATTTGATGTTACTTAACTGGTTCCTTAGCAGATCCCATCTTACTGTAACGACCCGGCCCTTTAGCCTCTTGGGCGGCCCTTGCGGCGGCCCACTGTCGGCCCTTATGTCGTCGGCCCATTTGGCGACCTCTAATGTCGTCGACCGATGACCCTTGGCCGTGCCGTTACTCACTAGGACTTTCCACCCCTGGCCAGTGGATTTTTGCCTCCCCCAGGATTCGAACTCTAGACCTCCAGGCTTAAGTACTAGAGTTTATGAATCATGGTAACCAAGTGAGATCATCTCACTTGATTACCAGGATTCATAAACTCTAATACTTAAGCCTGGAGGTTTAGAGTTCGAATCCTGGGGGAGGCAAAAATCCACTGCCAGGGGTGGAAAGTCCTAGAGAGTAACGGCACGGCCAAAGGGTCGTCGGTCGACGACATTAGAGGTCGCCAAATGGACGACCCGAGGGTCGCCAAATGGGCCAAAGAGGGCCGGGTCGTTACAATAAAAGGCGCCTTTTTATTGTAACGACCCGACCCTCTTGCCCCTTAGTAACTTCCTCATGCTTCTGGTTCTAAATGACTTCTACTAATGATACTCTTTTGTTCCTTAGTCTCTTAACTTCTCTATCCTTTCTAAACATACTTATGTATATATGAATATAAGAGAAACAAAACTAAAATTGTCTATATTCTTTCTAAGCATATGTATCAACACATAGAAAATTAAAACATGAATTGTCTTCTTCCCTAAGCACATATAAGCAGGTACTCTATACTGCAAATAATAAAGAAAGCATAAAAGAAAATTAAATACTTTCTTACTTGAAGACGGCAAGGATGGTGCTGATGTGTGATGCTGGAGAATGAGAACTGCTCTGATACCAACTGTAACGACCACCCTTCTTACTACTACTACACTCTAAGGATGACCGTTACTTGACTACTAACTCTACTTAACCGGTATGATAAAAAATCATATGGAAACCCTACCGAAAAATTTCGGCAAAGTCTCCCCTGTACCGGTGACCATATCCGTAAATACATACAGAGTATACTCAGCCACAGGCGGCTGGAACATATATTTTCACAACCACACAGTTTAATAAATCAAAACATGCAGGTAATGAAAAGCGGAAACATAACTTCTTACTACAAAATTTTCTTATCAACTTAATAAGAAATTAAACTAAACAAATTCTTAAACTAAGTGAGTTCTTTAGCTAAGTCCAAAGGATCTCCATAGTCCACACATCACACACCGTCACAGCATCTCCTTGTCGCCTTCTTCCTTATACTTTAGCTTTTCCTTTATCTGCAGTAGGAGGAAAATAGTATCTATAAGCTAAAAGCTTAGTGAGCGCTATCCTACTCACAAAAACTCGATAAGCATGTATATAAATAAAAACATGCTAAAACTGAATGCTAACATGTAAAGCTACTCATGCTCATAAATAGCAAAGAAATCAACTAACTGAAAAGCTAACATGTATAGCTACTCATGCTCATAAATAGCAAAGAAATCAACTAACTGAAAAGCTAACATGTATAGCTACTCATGCTCATAAATAGCAAAGAAATCAACTAACTGAAAAACTAACATGTATAGCTACTCATGCTCATAAATAGCAAAGAAATCAACTAACTGAAAAGCTAACATGTATAGCTGCTCATGCTCATAAATATCAAAGAAATCAACTAACTGAAAAGCTAACATGTATAGCTACCCATGCTCATAAATAGCAAAGAAATCAACTAACTGAAAAACTAACATGTATAGCTAATCATGCTCATAAATAGCAAAGGAATCATGCTAACTGAAATACTAAACATGTACAGCTAATCATGCTCATAAATAGCAAAGGAATCATGCTAACTGAAATACTAAACATGTACAGCTAATCATGCTCATAAATAGCAAAGGAATCATGCTAACTGAAATACTAAACATGTACAGCTAATCATGCTCATAAATAGCAAAGGAATCATGCTAACTGAAATACTAAACATGTACAGCTAATCATAGAACTATCATGTGTATCAATAGGAAACTGAACTGATACATTAGCTGAACTAATTAATGCTAAACTGAGTCTAACTTGTATTCACATAACTAATTTGTGAAGTTTTGAAAACTATTTACATAATAGATCAAAATAGTAATCATGCTGTTGATGGGCCCGGCAACTGTACTTGCTGTGCGCGCATTCCTAACTAAACCCAAGATTGCAAGTTCCGAGTCTAGTAGGGTTTACTAGGTTATCTAAACCTAGGGACGACTGTGGGAGCCCAACCCAATGGATATCTAATCCAGTACTGAAAATAAAATACTGATTTCATAGCTAATTTTCTTACCTTGCTTTAACTAGGTTATCTGAACCTAGAACTAGGTTGTCTGAACCTAGAGGCGACTGTGGGAGCCCACCCATTGGACCGTAGTCCCATATAAGCTGAAGCAAGACTAAATAAGTTATTTTAAATGCTTCTACTGCATTAACTGAGCTATTAAAATGCCTACTGTAGCATTATATTGAGCTAAGCATTTTATCAAGCACTTGGTGTGCACTAGAACACACCCTACGTACTGAAAATTTGTATATTAAGCCTATCAAAATCTGCATACTTTACTTATAAAAATCTGCAAAGAAACTAACTGATTAAACTAACTCATAATACTCAATGTGCATATATATGTATATACATCAAAACTGAAACTTAAATGCTTAAAAAAACACATGCTGGTCCAGTAAGCTATAAAGGAAATCAGATTGGCATGTCTAATTAAGCTACAAATGAATAAGTCTACTAAGGATCATAAAATCTCTTGCTATAAAGTAAAAATCTCTTGCTGTTCGTACTTGTAAAATGCTCAAGAAATTGATATTGAATTGCTAAAAAAAGAATTAACTATGCATACTTTAAGCTTAAGCTGTTCATGTTCGTTGAGCATAGGGATCCAAAACTAAAAATGCTAAACATACTAAGAATCAAAATATGATTACCCTTTTTGCATATCTAAACTCCAAGAGCAGGCTGAGAAAACTAAGTAGCATGCTAAATTGAAAGGGCTGTTCATGTGTAAGAAATAGTAAAGGAACTAAATCTGCAATGTACAATATATAGCCTAAACATGTTTGGCAGTAGCAAGGAAAAGTCACAACCTGCAATGCTAAACTAATGCAACCCTTTTTCATGCTTACTGGAAATAGCAATGAACAAAACTAAAATCTGCATTTGCTTAAAAATAAAACAAAACGATTCTGTTTGTTAAAGCAAGGAAGTCCAAAACTAGAAACTTGAACTCAAAGGAACATCTAACTAAATGTTATTCATACCAACATAATAAGAATCTATTCATGCTTGTTAAACTAGCAAACTTCTAAAACTATCTACTCAAAATAAAGGTTTGTTTAGTGCCTATTAATATGCAAGGAAACTAAATCCACAAGGCTAATTATAAGGTTGTTCATGCTTACTAAATGCTAGGTTGTTCATCTTCTTTGAATAAGGAAGGTTCTACACATGCATGCCGTTAATAAGAAACTATTCAACACATAATTGCAATTGAACCTCCTTAACTAAACTTAATGGAATTCGGTTTTCATAGAGCAACCAAAATCTCGATAGCAAGCTACTACAGTAAGGAAGAAGAATCAAACTCTCGAAA
This sequence comes from Zingiber officinale, assembly GCF_018446385.1. Taxonomy (NCBI): domain Eukaryota; kingdom Viridiplantae; phylum Streptophyta; class Magnoliopsida; order Zingiberales; family Zingiberaceae; genus Zingiber; species Zingiber officinale. The sequence goes on from NC_055995.1 coordinate 8,076,368, forward strand.
CTACTCTTAAGCCTCTACAAGTTTTAACAGGATACCTAGGTTTCCTGTTGTAATGTTACAAATAAAAACTCATGTAACTTATTCAAAACTATATCTTCATGGAATCACTAAAACAAACTTTAAGCATGTTTAACCGAACTGTAAAGGAGATCTCACGACAGAGACATAACCAAAATCTTTCAAAAACCAATCGAAGGGAACTACTCCTACTGCAGGTGAGAAGCAACTCACCTTCGGTTCTTGGACTTACAACCGAGCAAGACAGCTTCTAGGGCTTCGGAGAAACTCACGATCTCGGCCTCTTCCTTGCGTCTTCGAGTTCTCCTTGTCGAGAGGATCGAGAGGACGAAGAAATCTCTTGGAATCGAGCCTTGGTCGGCCGCCGGAGACGTGCCCTAGGTTGCGGCTTCTGCGTTTTCGTCCGCAACGCCGTCGCGAGAGAGGAGAGAAAGGGTTTCGGGAGAAAATTAATTTCTCTCTTAACTTATCCCTTTTTATAACCTAGGGCTATTTCTGTTATCAACTATACCTTAAATAATTTTACTGTCTATTCTTAAACAAAACCGCCCGCAGCACACTTGGTTAGCCAGGTTTTAACCAAGTCAGAGATCTCGGCTTTGAATCCTCAGCCACGCACTTTTATTTCCAATTTATCTTACTGTTCCAAACTACTACTTAAATATATATCGCTCCATATATGATTAACAAAACAAGCGTAGCTCGGCTGGTCGGCTGCGTCCGGTTAAAACCTGGTTCGGGTCCGAGGTCTTGGGTTCAAAACCCGGCTTCAACATATATATTTTTATTATTTTTTTTAAACTTCTTCCTCTTGGTAAAAATACCAAACGAACTCCAAAAATTTCATAAAAATACTCTATAAATTCTTAAAAATCTCTAGAATTTTTCTACCAGGATTCATAAACTCTAATACTTAAGCTTGGAGGTTTAGAGTTTGAATCCTGGGGAAGGCAAAAATCCACTGCCAGGGGTGGAAAGTCCTAGTGAGTAATGGCACGGCCAAAGGATCGTCGGTCGACGACATGAGAGGTCGCCAAATGGGCCGACGACATAAGGGCCGCCAGTTGGGCCGCCACAAGGGCCGCCCAAGAGGCCAAAGGGCCGGGTCGTTACACTTACGAGCTTGGCTTTGGACATCCCTTCGTGTAGCTCAAGGAACTTCTCCCAATCCTTTACTGAGTCGTAGGCACCGATCCGGTTGACTTCTTGTGACGGTAGGACACTCAGCAGATGGAACTCTGCTTTGTCATTTGCCACGTAGTCGGCCTGCTCCATCTTCGTCCACTGTATTCTTCCTTACCTTTGGGTGCTACAAAACCGAACTTCATTATTAAAAATAATTCAAAATCGATTTTAAAGAATACCTGTATTCTCTTTTTCTAGCTTGTGAACTCTCCATTGAACTTCGGTGGGTATATGCTCAGTCCGGCCATCGATTCGGTACTTCGATTAGCGGTTAGTCCTTCTGAAGCGTCCTGGCTCTGATACCACTTGTTAAGACCCTTGGCGGCCGGCTAGGGGGGTGAATAGCTCCTGCACAAATCAAGAAAAACAAACCTTTCTCGGCTTATAACTTAAACAAAATAAACACTAGCATAAGAATAAATAAAAGACTAAAAGGAAAGAGGCACCGAGAATTTACTTGGTTACAACCAGCGAGGTTGTTAATCCAAGGCAGTGAAGTTGCACTAATTTCTCCTTCAGGCGGAGAAACCTCTTACAATAATGAAAGCATAGAAACAGGAAGCTAAAACAGAACAACGAATGCGTACAAGTGTTGTATTTATCTTTCTTGTTGTACCTTAGCTTTGGGAGCAAGGCTGCTTATATATAGTCTTGCTCGAGGCGCCTGGAAGGGTTCCAGGCACCTGGAGGGGGATAAAACTTTATCCCCTTCACAACGGATCATGGTCAAACATGATTTGGATAAAACCCTATTCAGGGCGCCCGGACCAGGAAGGTCAACCAAGTTGACTTTTTCCAGTTCGGGCCTTCCGCTCCAATTTTGCTTGCCTCGGTCCGGGTCTTTTGCTCTAGTTCCTCTTGCTTGGGTGATCTCTGCCATCCGGAATAGGGCTCACTCAAACCCAACTTTCGACCTTCTCGAGCAAGCTTCCGCTCCTAGCTTCTTATCCCTCGGAAACACCGAGCGCCTCCTTCTCGTCCGCCCACATACTCTTCCGCAGCACCTTGTCCCTCAGACGTACCGAACCTGTTGACTCTCTCTCGTGCTGTCCTTCTCGCTAGCTGCGTCTTTTGCTCGACATCCTGTGCTTCTAAGTTCCTGCACACTTAGACACAGGATTAAACACAATGGGACCTAACCTAACTTGTTTAATCACATCAAAACTTCCTTGGGGTACCAACAATGACCGGATACATGGCACAAGGAAATCTAGATGGGTCAAGGGTGATCGGACATCTGGTGGAAGGAAGTCCAAGTGGGTCATGGAGGACCAGACACTTGGCACGAGACGGTAAGTCCATGTGGGTCAAGGTTGACCAGACACTTGGCACGAGGAGAAAAATCCAAGTGGGTTAAAGGATTGACCGGACACTTGGTGGAGAAGTCCCAATAGGTCAAGATTGACTAGATGCTCAACATGAGAAGTCCCAACTGTTGGTTAGTCCTAGGAAAACATACCGGTTCCACTGTACAAAAATTTTTGTACAAGTGTCGAACCTTTCCTTAAATAACCAATTGTGTTCTTTAGAAATTAAATTAGGAATCGCAGACGGAACTTAACATCATTGATTCCAAATTTAACTTATCTGTTCTTAATGGTTTAGATTTGAATCACAAGCAGAACTTAACACTATTGATTCAAATCTACCTAAGTTATTTATTCCATAAATATTAATTTCCAAAATTGGCTTCCAGGATTGCATGGCGAGGCACATGGCCTTCTTGGATATGGGAGCAACCACCACCGCCTAGGCAAAGCCTTTTAAGGAAAGCTAATATTTATTTCCTTAAATAACTTTAGGTTAACCAAAAGGAACAATCGAATCACAAATTTGAAAAAGAAGAAAACACAAAATTGAAAAATAAATTCGATAAACTAGATCTAATTGTCTCTTGTATTTAGAATTCATACAAAGAAAAATAACTAGTATGATGCGGAAGAAAAATACTAGTTATACATTCTCTTTGTAAGCTAATGACCTCAAGATCTTCTGCCGTATTCCTCGCCTTGCCTTGGACGTCGTGTGGGCGACGATCCTCCAAGATGAACACCACCCAAAAGCTTCCTCCTTCTTCTTCTAAAATCCGGCCACCACCACCACCAAGGAGAAGAGAGCAAAGGGAGAGGAAGAAGGGAGAGGGTCGGCCACCAAGAGATCACCCAAGCAAAAGAATAAGAGTTATGTCACATGAAGCCCCCTCACCCCTTCTTTTATATTACTTGCCTAAGGCAAATAAGGAAAAACTTTTTACAAAAAATAAAATCATCCAAGAGTTTTTCCTTTTTCCTTTTATTTTTCCTTTTCTTTCCTCTTGATTGAATCAATCACCAAAATTAATTAATTGGATGATGATTTTATTTTATTATATGTCCGGCTATCTTGCTTGGCCACCAAGCAAGGTTGGCCGACCCTCACAAGAGAAAGAAATAAATAATTTTTATAAAATTTTACAAGAAAAATTCTTATAAAATTTTACAAGAAAAATTCTTATAAAATTTTACAAGCTCTCTTTCCTAAAGTAAGAGTTAAAAAAGGAAAGTTCTAAATATTAAAACCATGTTTTAAAATTTAAAACTTCTCTTATAAAATTTCCTTTTTTAACATGGTGATAGAAAATTTAAATTTTAAAACTTCTTTTCCTTTTTTTTTTCTAAACCATGAGGATGGTTAAAAAAGGAAAGTTTTAAAATCTTTTAAACTCTCTATTTAAACATGTGGCCTAATTCAAATAAGGAAAGTTTAAAAAATTAAAATCTCTCTTTTAAAACTTATAGTTTTCTACAAAGAGAAAATTTTAAAAATTCAAAACAACCCTCCTATTTGAATTAATGTTGGCCGGCCCCTACAAACTTGGTCACCAAGCTATAGGGCCGGCCCCTATAAGAGGATGTGGCCGGCCATTGCTTGGTCACCAAGCAATGGTCCGACCCCCTTCTTGGACACCAAGAAGAGCCTTACATTTGGATGGACTTGAGGCTATAATGAGGCTACGACATGGACCTAGAGGAGAAATTGGTTTTGGCCTTCCGATGAGCTTGAGTATCCCGTGTTCGCCCCGAACACACAACTCAAGTTCATCGATAATAACTCATTCCACTAGAGAGTTATTACCGCACTACCGCACCAATCCCAAATTACATTATGGGCTCCTTTTTATCATGAGTGTGTTAGTCTCCCTGTGTTTAAGATTACGAATGCCCACTAATTAAGTAAGTTACTGACAACTCACTTAATTAATATCTAGCTCCAAGAGTAGTACCACTCAACGTTATTGTCATGTCGGACTATGTCCACCTGCAGGGTTTAACATGGCAATCCTTATGAGCTCCTCTTGGGGACATTCTCAACCTAGATAACTAGGACACAGATTCCTTCTATAATCAACAACACACACTATAAGTAATATCATTTCCCAACTTATCGGGCATATTGATTTATCGAGCTAAACCTTACCCTTTGATAAATCAAAGAAATAAATATTAAATATATGTGCTTGTTATTATATTAGGATTAAGAGCACACACTTCCAAAATAACTAAGGTTTAGTTCTTTTACTAAGTCAGTACAAAAAAAACTTACCTAAATGATCCTACTCAATACACTTAAAGTATATCAGTGTAATTTATTAGTCAAGATAAACTAATACTTAATTACACTACGACTATTCTGATGGTTTGTTCCTTTCCATCTTAGTCGTGAGCAACTATTTATAATTTATAGAGAACCAACAACATGATCTTCTGAGTGTGACACCACACTCCATGTTGTCTACTATATAAATTAATTGAACAATTACATTTAATAAATAAATGCAGATATTGACCAATTTGATTCTTTTATTTCAACTAATAAATATTTACAAAAGCTAGACTTTTAGTATACACTCTAACACCAACAAGTCACGGTTGACTAGATGTTAGGTTTGGGAACCTTAGACTTGAGTTAAGCAAGTCAAAGGGAGGTCAATCGATCAACCGATCGATTGAACTGTGGAGCAATCGATCAGCTGATTAATTGAAGGTGTGCTGCGAGTGAAGGTTGGCCCAACCAATCAATCGATCAATTGGGAAGTGTTATCACGAGTACTGAACAGTCCCCAATCAGTCAACCGATCGATTGGGCACCGCTAATTGATCGGTTGATCGATTGGAGGCTGGTTTTCTTGCACGGACGCAAGGAAGCCTGAATCGATCGGTCAATTGGTTCAGGTCGTTTCTAGCAGAGCACAGATGTCACGCCCCAGGTAGTCCCTGTCCGAAGAAATTTCGGCAACATCTCCCCTGTACGGGTGACAATATGAATCCAGAATACATATATCTCCATACCTCGGCCACACACGGCCGGAATAATATAATACAAATAAGAACAAACCACGCAGTTTATATCAACATTCCACATAATTCAACATATAATCAATCCACGCAGTTTAATAAGGAAAGACGATATAGAATCTCGAAGATATATGTAAACATCCTACTCCACTACATCGAAGAAAACCAAATCCACGAAGTAATGAAAATATCTGCAGCGGAAAACAATAGTAGTAAACCCGAATGTTCAATGTCCACAATACAACCCACAATACAAGTATATAAGATGCAAAAGCAGAATAAATCCGACAAAGAAAATCCTCGCGCTAATGGGGCTAGCGACTGGAATATCTCCCGACGGCCTCAACCTGAAAAATAGTAACAACGGGGTGAGTCCAAAGAACTCAGCAGGTAATCCAATAGATATGTACAGCAACATATATCTACTAGCAACCATCCTACGCTACAGCATCCTAACAGTATACCTATATAGTACAGTCTCCTAAGTATAACAGGTATGCATAACTAAATAAACTGCAGTATCCAACAATAAGCATGAAATACAATCTACTGCAAGAATATAAGAAGTGCATAACTGAAATAAACTGTACTCACCTGCGAGGCTTAAGCATACGACTGTGGACATACACAGATAAAAATAGTCAGAGCAAATAAGCATGTATCCTGTATGAATGCCAATCATATGCAGTCACCAAAATGCATAATCCAATATGCAACAATCACAATAAATGCAATATGTGCATATGATGCAATATGACATGGTCCCCCCTGACACCAGTCAGCCATCTCACACGCGATAGTGAGACCGAGTAGGTAGGGCTATGGCAACCGTGCACTCTGCCATCACTACTCTTGAAGAGTGACCGAGTGGACGGGATGTTGTCAGAGTACAACTATCCTCCTACCTCAAACATAGTGAGGGAACGCAATGCTCTTATATCTCGGTACGTGATGATGGAGAGGGATCCCTGTCGGCTACCACGCTGCAGTCACACTACCCATGAGCGGAACAGCGGAGCCTAACAAAGCAACTGCCATACACACCCTGGGTGTTGTGCCACTACTCATGTAATGGTCACGTTGTGTGCAGGCCCATGTAGCTAGCCGACGAGCTCAACAATAATGGAGTCGTCAATCGCCCAGCATGCAATCATGCGATATGGTGCATGCGGCTATAATATGTCATACTGAACATAGCCTCCTCCATATGTGTGTGCCAAACAGACAAACACATATATAACGATGATAATAAACAGCATAAATCCAAAGACATCGCATATAACAATGATGTAAGTATCATGAATCCAAGAGCATGTATCACACATGTAAAGCAACTAATCCAGTAGAGTAGAGCACTATAGATATGCATCTCTATGAATATATATACACATGGCAAGAGATATAATATCCAATCCTGAAGTAAAACAACTAGCAGATGAAGCATGTGATAGGTATCAACTAGCTAAAACCAGGGAAGAAATAATCTACTATCTACCACTAGTAAATATATATAAGCTACACATATCATAAGACATTATCAAAAGATAAGTCAAAGGGTACCCGCCTCAAATAGAAGGTACAGTATCACGCCAAATCCAACGTCGAGACGCCTGTCTCGAATCAAAGTCCTGTATCAAACAATATATATATTTTATTTAGCTAAATCCAAATGAATAGCTAAATAAAATCCCTAAATTAAATTAGGGCAAAACCCTAATTCATACAATCTCAACCTACATAATTAAATCTAACGGTCAATTAGGATTAGTTACCTAATCCCTAATCACCAATTAGATTAGAAATGTAATCTTAGATTAAATCCAATAGTTGACTAGGGTTAATTGTCTTAACCCTAATCATTCCATTAATTTAATCTAAGCAATTAAATCTAGTCAAAATCAACATAACCCTAATTCAAATCTACACATCATGTATCAACTAATGATATACTAACCATCTAGTAATCCATATCATCTCCAATTCAAACTTACACATAAACCTAATTCATCCACACTAAGATCAATCATCTAAAACAAAGAACAAAACCTACACACCTTACCTCGATTAAGCTACTGTGGATTGCTGAAACCAAAACAATATGCTAGATGAGATTACTGCTGACACGGAAACACCACTAGAACCAAGACAACTCCATAAATCAGATCCTCACTGCTGAATTAGGTGCCTGCCGAACCTAAAGACACCACAGCAAGGACAGAACAGAACCTCACCTCCCTGGATCGGATCAAGATGGGATCAAGATTGGAATTAATCGCATTACAACAGTTACAACAGGAATCAAGCAGGAATTCATTGATCGGATCAATATTGAAATCCAAGAATCAAACAACAGCTTATCTAATAACTAAATCTTACCTCACTGATCCCCAATGTCTCCAAATCCGTAACCTAATCCAGCCGCCAGGAAGAAGAAGAGAAGGTGCGTCGGTGACCTAGGGCTATGATGAGCTCGCAGGTGATCGGAATCGGTGGCGTCGCCGGCAACACTGGGAGGAGAAAGAGATCGATGCTCTCACCTAAGACTGGAGAAGGTCATCCACGATCGGATCTATACCGGCGTCTGCTCCCCTAGGTCGACGGCAAAGTCGGGATGGTGAGGCTTCGGCGACGATCGAAGGCGATCGGAAAGAAGAAGAAGGGATCGGGCAGGAGAAGGGACTTTGGCTGGATCTGAGCGTACTGGTCGATGCCGGCAGAAGGAGATCACCGGAGCTCTCGGCTTGCTTCGGCATCGCTCGTCCGCGAGAGAACAGAGAGAGGAAGAGGGGAGATCGGGGAAGCTCGGGTTCGGGATCGGCGTTTTAAGGGAAAAGAAATAAGAAAAGGAAAGTATTTATATTAAAACTTTTCCTCACTTAAACGGGTATCCTAAACAGGCTTTATCCGCGCCTGAATTTAATCCCCTCAAAACCCATCGTACGAGCTCCGAAAAATTCCCAAAAAATTTCTAAAAATTCCGGAAAAATTCTATAAGGCTATTTTCCAAATAACCCTATTAATTAAATTTTTCGAGATCTCACAACAGAGGCGCTCTGAATCGATCAGCTGATCGATTCAAGCCTCCCCAATCGATTGGTTAATCAATTGGGATATGACCATTGCACAGGAAACGAGCGATGGATAGCTGCGATTGTGTGCATGTGACGTGGTAATCGATTGGGAGTAAGCTCAATTGATTTAGAGTCCTAGAAGCATAGAGTATAAAGTCATGGCGAGATTTCTTCTTCGTAGCTTTTTCGACATAGTGTTTACATGATCTTCTCCAACACTCTCCACCAGTTCTTGGAAGCTCTTAGGAACAAGTGTTGTTGCACTTCCAAGATTCAAGAGGCGTTCTTCAACAACAAGGTCAAGCAAGAAGAGGTTTTTCTTTTGTATTCTTGTATTTTCTTCTTGCGTGCATTATATCTTGCTATGTGAGTGTTGTACGAGATTTCTCCACTTCCGATAATTACCAAGAATGAGTGTTTTTCATAGTGGAGATCATATTGTATGGATTCTTGGATTAGTCACCTCTTCTTAAGGTGGATACCAAGTAAATCTACATGTTAGCGTTGTGAGTCTTGTTTCGAGTTCTATCTGCTGCATATTAGCATCACGAAGAAAGCAAACGAAGCGCGATGAGCTATTCACCCCCTCTCCTCTAACTACAAATCGACCCTATCATTAATTAAAAATTTTTTAGGAATATATTTTGATGACAACTTTCTAATTTGACCCGTTTGATATCTAAATTACCAATTTAGTCCTGAATTATTTCTAAAATTTTAAGAAATAAAAGTTGAACATGCAGAATTTTTAAAATTTTGTATTTGTTCTTTTAAAATTTTATTTTCTATTTTTAGTTTGTCGAAATACTCCAATTTACTGATTCGTAAGCGTTGATTCTGTTAACTTCTTGCGGAGGTAGCACACTCAGTAGATGAAATTCAGATCATCTATTTGCTACGAAATCTGCATGCTCCTTCTTGGTCCATTGATATTCTTCTTTATCTTTTGGAGCTACAAAATCATATTTTAATATTAGTAATAAATCAAAATCCATTTTGAAGAATACCTCTATCTTTCTTTTCCAAATCGTGAATTCCCCCTCAAACTTAGACAGGTAGATGCTTGGTCTGACTATCTCTTGTGCTTCGATCGATGGTTAGTCCTTCTGAAGCAAACCTCGCTCAGATACCACTTGTTGGTCCATTGGAGGTCGGCAAGAGGGGTGAATATCCTTGCACAAAAAATGAACACCCTTCTCGATCTTTACAGCTTAATTAAAATAAACACTTGCATAAAAGGAATTAAGAACTAATTAAAGAGAGAAAGAGGCACCAAGGTTTACTTGGTTTATAATCAGGAGATTGCTAATCCAAGACGTTGAAAGCTCACTAAAGTCTCCTTTGGGTAAAGAAGCCTCTTATAATAGTTGAAGTACTGAATTACAAAGCTAAACTCAAATAGAATTGATTACAAGTGTTCTATATAGCTTCTGGGATTAGGGTTGTATTTATAACCCTAATTGGGGCGCCTGGACATGGATAAAATTTTATCCAGTCACAACGGATTGCGACACATTGAGTTTCGATAAACTTTCTGGTTTGGGTGCTTGGACGGTACTATGGCCCCCATTGGGCGAGGTACCCCGGGGGCGCCTAGGTGATCCGGTGCCCTGACAATCTGAGCGCTTGGACTTGGTCCAGGCTCCCAGACTGAAGTCAACTTCCCTATTGACTTTTCAATCCAAGCTCTTGCTCTGGCTCCACTCGTTTGGGTGATTTCGGCCATCTGGAATAGGGCTCACCCGAACCTATTTTTTGGCCTTCTCGAGCAGTCTTCCACTCAGGCTTCTCATCCCTTAGAACCGTCGTGCATTTCCTTCTCGTCTACCAGCGTACTCTTCTGTAGCGCCTCGTCCCTTGGATGCACCAAGCCCATTGACTTTCTCCCGTGCCGTCCTTCTCGCTAGATGTGTCTTTTGCTCGACTTCCTGTGCTCCAAAGTTCTTGTACACTTAGACACAAGGTATCAAAACATACCAAGACCTAACTTGACTTGGTTGATCACATCAAAACTACCACGGGGTACTTACAATATGGGGTTGTTCTTCTTATGTGAAGAGGACTATATCAGAGAAGCTAGATACTAAATCTGATAAGTGTCTATTAATTTGTCATCCTAAGAAAACTCAGGTTACCAATTCTATGATCCCTTGAAATAAAAAAAATGTTTATTTCAAGGCATATTGTATTTCTAGAGAAATGATTTCTGTAAAATACTGTAACTAATAATAATAATAATAATAATAATAATAATAATAATAATAAAGTTTTATGGACAAATAACATTAGGAGAATTTTTAGGAATTTTTAGAAATTTTTTGAGATTTTTTGGATCTCATATGAGGTAGTTTGCCGGGATAAAAAGCCTGTTTGAAATACCCAATTAAGGTAGGAGTTGATTTAGAAAATCAACTTAGGGTTTGATTTGTTAAACCTAAGTTTCCTTGTAATTCCTTTCCTCTTCTTATTTCTACCCGAGCCCCTCTCTTTCTTCTCCGCCTGATTCCTCGCGATTTTTCTCCTCTGATCAAGTCCTTCTTCTTCTTCGATGTTGACGCCCTCTCTGTAGACCTCTTTTCCTTCCAATCACCTCCAGCTGACCTTCTCTCGGATCACCGCCCTTGTGACACCGATCTTCGGCCGGAAGAGGGAGCACCGAGCCTCTCCCTCTTCGTGCGTTGCTGCTGCACCACCAACGGATCCACTATCAAGTCTGCTTCACGGACTCCATGCTGATCTTCGCCATCATTGAGCTTGGGACGACATCAGCTGGTCCTCGACGCTGATTTCTCTTCCTCCTCTTCCCTCCCGAGTCGCACACCACCGACCGCCTCCTTTATGCTAGCCGTCGTGCGCCACTCGACCTCTCCCTCTCCTGGTCGCGGTCAACAGGAGCTCGCTGAAAGGAAGGATCAGCACCAGCATTGCGTCTCTGCCCTAGTGTCGGCATCCGCCCCTTTCCTCTGCCCTAGCGCCGATTTAGTGTCGGCTGCCCTAGTTCTCCTCTGTCATCCCTCTTCTATCTGAGTCCTCCACTTGGTCGTGCCCTAGCGGAGATCTTAGGGAGGGTGCAGTTGATTTTGATTCGTGGTCAGCACCAGCAATTGAAGAGTAGGTAAGGGAAGCTATGTGTGTTGCTGGATTGTTCGGTGTGATGATTTCTTCATCTCTTCTTGATTCGATCAGGGAGGCATTTCTAGTAGCAGTTACTTCTTCCAGCAGCAACTTTCCTTGCCTGTGGATTAACAGGAGCGACTGAGAAGTAAGGTAAGGTGTAGAGCATTTGATACATACTATAGATCATGGTTTTGATTCGATTATTTTAGATAGTTGTTCATGTGTAGATTCATTTAGGTTTAGATTTTTATCTAATGGATTGATTAGGGTTAAGGTATCTAACCCTAGTTAACCATTGGATTAAATCTAGTTAGGTTAATGTTTATGTCGATTAGGGGTTTTCCTAAATTAGTCTTGAGGATTTTATTTAGCTATTAATTCATATGAATGTTAACTAAATAAAGTATATTTATATATCGATTGATGCAGGACTCTGATTCGAGACGAGCGTCTCGACGTCGGATTGGTTGATATGATTTTCTATTGAAGCAGGTACTTCTGACTTATCTTTTTGATACAGTCATTTTTAGATATGCATAATAGTTTATTTCTAGTAGTAATGATTATGATTGCATCTGTTTGGTATGTCACTACTCTGTTCTTGTAGTCTGTCTTGATTGATATTTGTTATTCCTTCATATTTATATTCTCTTATTAGCTTCCATGTTCACTCCTGTTCTTAGAAATAGTGACATACATTGACATACTGTGTAGTAAACTTGTTATTTGTCCTATCTGATTTGAGTACCTAGTTATTTGTTATCTGGATCATTGTATGATTTATTTCCTTTTTGGTGCATTTTGTTTGGAGGTGTATACTGTCATTATCTACATGTTAGTGTCATGCACCATCTTGCACGATTGCATGCTGAGCGATTGTCGGCTCTATTATTGTTGAGCACATCGCCAATTACATGATCTGCACACACAACCACTCATGGGTTAGTGGTATATCAGGCAGTGTGTGTGCAGTTTGCTCTGTCAGTACTCCGCTGGTCCACTCATGGATAGTGTGTCACAGAATGGTAGCACGTCAGGGATCCCTCCTCTAGACTGTCTCAGGGAGATGAGAGTATTGTGCTCCCCCACTCTGTTTCGGGTAGGAGGATAGGCGTACTCCGACAGCATCCCATCCACTCGGTCACTCAGGAGCAGTGACGACAGAGTGCACGGTTGTCATAGCTCTACCCACTCTGTCTCACCATCATGTGTGAGATGGCTGACTGGTGTCAGGGGTGACCATGCCATTTTGCATCATTTTTACATGATTGCATTTATTGCTTGTGCTTGATGCATTATGTATGTTGCATATGTTTGACATGCATACAAGTGACATTTTGTATCTGGTTTGACGACCCTTGTTTTCCGGATAGGAGGCCCTGGTGAGTACAATTCTTCTTCTGTTACCTTTCGGTTTGTATTTCCTATTATTGATCAGAAGACTGTATTCCATGATTATTACTGTTAGATATAACTTATTATGTATGTCTATTTGGTATCCACTGAGTTCTTGGGCTCACCCCATTGATATTTTTTTTCAGTTACCAGGTAGATACTTATGGAGTCACTTGGAGTATCCTGTCTGCCGGTCTTACGTCACATCCGAAGACCGCTTCGAGTGTCGTTTATGTTTTTCGTGCATTTGGTATTTGATGTATTTAGCGTTGTTATTGTATTTGTATTGTTGTGGTTGTTGTGTAAAGCCTAGCCGACTAGCAGTTGTTGTTTTCAGTTTGTATGGTTTTCTTTATCATTTTTTCGTTGTGTGGGTTTTTAGTACAGCTGAGTGGGTTGTTAAATATATATATAACTGAGTGGTTGTGTTTACTTTGTTCCAGCCAAGTGGGTTGATAATATAAACTGTGTGGTTGTGTATATATTCCAGCCGTGTGTGACTGATGTATATTTTATATGTAGTAATGCTTCAGATTGTCACTCGTACAGGGGAGATGCTGTCAAAATTTCTTCTGGCAGAGACTACCTGGGGCGTGATAGTTTCTCTTGCAAGAAAATAAGTGAGAGTGAGGTTGAACTGAGTAGTTCAAGTGACTCTGATAGACATAAAAGAGATGCCTAAATAAGACCCACAATTGATTCCTCATTGGGATGAGGTAATAGTTGAACATGTTAATATACTGCCACTTCATAGATCTAGTAGGGCAGGTCTAATTCCTAAGAAATATGGATTTCTCACAAGTGAATCGAGAGGCCTGCCACTCATTGCGGATGAGGAGCCTACTAATTATGAAGAAGTTCTGAAAAGTTCAGAGAGGGACTCGTGGTTAAGAACCATAAAATCGAAAATGTATTCCACGTATAACCAAGTTTAAAACTTGGTGCATCCACCTGAAGGTATAGTACTTATTGGGTGCACGTGAGTTTTTAAGATGAAAAACTGACATGGATGAGAATTTGAGTTTTTACAAAAATCCATACGAACCTTGTGTGTATATAAAGGTTAGTGGGAGTATAATCATGTTCCTGGTATTATATGTTGTTAACATATTACTTATAGGAAATGATGTACCCATTATATAGTCAGTTAAAGTTTGATTATCCAAGATATTCTCCATGAAAGGCATAAGAGAAGCAACCTATATCCTTTGAATTTAAATCTATAGAGATATATCGAACATGTTGCTTAGTCTTTCGTAGTTTACATATATAGACAGAGTACAAAGGTAGTTTAGCATGTCGGAATCCAAGAAAGGTCGAGATTCACCTTTCGAAGTCTATGTGCCTAAGCACATATGACGAAAGGATTCACATGAATTAGATCCATTGGCACAAGCTATAGGATCAATTATGTGTGCTATGTTATGTACGAGGCCCAGTATATCTTATGCTCTGAATGTCGCGAGCAGATATAAATCAGATCCAGGCATGGATCGTTAGGTGACTGTCAAGACAATCCTTAAAAACTAACGATTTGATCTTCGTATATGAAAGAGGTGATATGATTATACATAAGTATACTGATACTAGTTTCCAGATGGACAAGGATGATTCCAAGTCCAAGCATGGACATGTATTCACCTTAAAAATGTAAGCACAATAAATTGGAAAAGTTTCAAGCAAAAAATGATCTAAACATGTGCTTCGACGCTATCATATGATCAAGAGATCATGAGTAAGAATGAAATACAAATTGAGAGAAATTGTCACCGAAAGGAACCTAGTGGATCTTTTCATGAAACCTCTACCTCAAAACGAGTTTGAGAGTCATGTAGAGACCTACGGTGTTAGGCATCATGGCGATTGGCATTAGGCCAAGTAAGAGTGTTAGTTTTTGAGGGATGTCCTAAGGCAATCACCTTATGATTTTACTATTTATTTGATAAATATAAATTCATTATTTGAGTGCACATTCTTTATGTCTATGATTGGATCTTAAACTCACATATTGAATGTCCGTGATACGATTCATAGCATGAGAGAACTTGTGATTAGATCACAACTTGTGAGTATCTTTACATGTGTAATTATGAATGTATTAGAATATTCCCTAGTCGATGAATTGATGAGTTCGAACATCATTGATTCTGATAGACTAGCACAGATTATACTCCTTGGTTTAACCAAGCAACTGTTTCTCACTAGTTGGAGATATTGAGATATCGAAAGTTAAACGTGGATGCTAGTTATGGTAAGTAGTTCATTAGAGTGACCTGCTATAAAACTTCATATGGTTCTCTACATATATAGATATGTCAATGAAGCTCTTACTGTAGCTTGAGTGCAAGTTTCCTTCGACTTGAGGTATACAAGTCACCTTGGTCATTAGGGCTTATACTTTGACATCTTAAGCAAGCATCTCCTTGGAGATGTGGACCCAGGATGATTGGATATAAGTCAAAGTACTCTAAGATGTTTGGATAGCCCACAGAGGATTTATCACTCCTTGCAAGGAGATTTATACACTATGACCACTTGTTAGGATTATTACTCAAAGTCTTTGGCCAAAACATCACATGTTAAGAGTATGAGACTCTTAGACACATGTCAAAGTAATTTGAATTTGTAGAACGAGGAAATATTACTTGGGCTAGGCGTGACGTAATCGGCTTAGTGGGGACTGACACATAGACCATATCCTGAACCAAATGAGTATAAGAAGAGTGAAAGGAATATGACACGTCTTACTGTAGCTGTTAAAAGGTTTGGAAGTGATTCCGAGATCAACTTATAATTTTCTGATTAATTAGAGATCATTGGTGGCAATTGGTGGCAAAAGGCGAATACGCTCGCCCCCAGCGCCCCCGCCAAGATTAATTAGAGATCATGATGTACTATTAGGTGTCACTCATGATCATTTCATAATTAATGGTTAATTATGGACGACCAATATAACCAGAAACCTATAAGGTCACGCGTACTACAAGTTTATCTAAGAGACATAAAACGAGTTTGAGAATTGAATTCTCAGATCGAAAGAGATTAAGTCTGGTTGGACTAGACGAAAGGCAAATATGAAATCAGAGTGGTGCAGCGGAAGTGTGGATGGGTCACGTCTTTTAAAAACGAGTTGGACAATCTTTAATTAAAAGAGGTTTGGTTATTGAACTAATATGGTTTGGTCTTGAACCAAACTTAAGGCTATTGGTATGAATTGTAGGTTAAAGGATACAGATTTAGATTTGATATATATATATATATTGATATATGTATTAAAAGAGATAATTATATATATGGAAATATATATTGAGATATAACTATATATATATAATTTTCATTTTCATGTCGCCGTCCACGAAGAAGAGGCTAGCCCCGCCGGTCAACGTCCGACGCCAGCTTGTGGCCCTCCCTCCGACCAACAGCCGCCCCACACCAGCTGAAGTCGTTGTCGCCGCCAAAACAGCAAGAGGCAGTGCCTCTTTGTTGTCTGTCGCCATACGCTGACGAGCAGCAGGGGCTTTCGTTGCTGTTAGTAAGAAGATCTGACTGACAGACGTCCTACGCTCACTGGTCAGCCGTCGTCCAGCACGAACAGCAGCAAACTACTGCTGTGCATGTGCGCCACCTCTATTGTGTCGCCTGCCAGCATCGACACCGACCATCTGTTTCCTCTCGGTGGTCACTTGTTGACCCCAGAGACTTTTGTCGTTGGCTACACCGCCAGTAACAATGAGATTTGCCTCCAAACAACAGTGTAAGCTGCTGTCCACACTGTGCCGCCAGACATCCCTTGATCCACCGCCGGAAGCACTATTTCGGATAGCAATAGTTGCTGTCGAAATCTTGCTAGCGCCAGAACTGCTATCCCTTGAGGGCAGTGAGGTTTAGGCCTTCGAACAGCGGCTACAAAGGTTGTAGTTACCGGTTGATTTGTATCGTTTGGTTGCAATTGTTGCCAGGTACATGTTAGATCATGATCCCTCTCTTGGATTGAACCGTCTCCCACCTTCGGCTAGTACTGAAGTGAAGACACGACTTGGACTTATTGAAGTCATCTCGAAGATAGCTCAGCACAGATACAAGTAGAGGCGAGGCTCGTGCGTCATTTGGTTGATCTCCTTCCCATTCTGGATCATCCGATGGAATCTTCTACACATCATCTGTCAAGTATACCTAGCGTAAATTTACTTTCCGTAAAAAATTTATTATGCAATCATGTATGGGATATTGTATTCTTATATATGTGTGGTGTGTGTGATGTAATAATTATGAATTATTATTATTTTTATTTTCTACTACGTATGTTTACAAAATGTGTTCTAGCACACACTCGTGTCGGGCTACCTAACATCCATCACCTAACGAACTCTGATTGACCATGCCACCTCATGATCACGAAGGTTATTATAGGTGGTATATAAAGGGGGTCCCCTCCATTAGCAAGGTATGCTCATGAGCATCCACAACTCTATTCTCGCATAGTTCTCCACATACTTGTTGGAAAAGAGACTGACTTGAGCGTCGAAGGGCATTACCAGGGACCCCTTCCCTGGTTTTGGGTCGCTAACACATCGTTATATCATCGGATTGGGTGCATAATTGGAGGAAAGTCTCATCCCAAGTTGAAGAAGGCTTCTATTGGTCGATAAGTCATCCATTAGAACTAATGCGCTATCTCTTCAGCCTTCAGACAGGATCAATGACGATGGTGAGGATGATGAGGAGGAGGATGAGAATGATAATGAGGATTTTTGATGTTTGATGATTAATAAGTTTTGTAATTTTAATATGACGACCTATTTTTATATACGATAATGTTTTTATTTATGAAAAAAATTTAGTTTTAATCTGAAAATATACAAAACTCATAGTTTAATTAGTTATTCATATACTATCTTTTTAAATTCATTGTATTTTTTCCTATAGGTCATTACAGGTGACATCTTGGTATTTTGTTGTGCACTCTCTGATATGATAGCAGATATGGTACATTTTTTCATGTTCTTCATTATGCATTAAATTTATTGAGTTTATCCTAACAATTTTGGTTTAAGTCTTGATGCGGTGGGCGTAAACAAACTTCTCTTGGCTAGTCTGCCAGACATTGGACCTACGACCCCACTTCAGGTGCAAGACTTTTCCATGCACCTTCGCCAGCACCTTCTCATTCACCATTAATAGTACTTCTCATTCACCATTAATAGTACATTTGCTAGTACAATTGCTCATGCATGTCACTGATTCAGCCAGAACTCAGCTACTGAGTTTATAAACATGCGAGAGTTTATAGTCTCGCTTAGAGATTTGTAAGTACTATAAAATATTTTATTTTTTCAACTATTTTAATTATTTAACATTGTTTGTTTGTAATGATAGATTTTTAAATTCTGTAGGAGTTATTCATGAAATTAATTGAATCATGAATAACCATTGGGAGATGCTTCAATGATATATTATACAAGCACTCCAGCATCCACCAAAGAGCTTTAGTGTAACGAGTTTAAAGTATATCCCCTTCAGTTTATATATAAAATTAAAATAAATATATAATCAATTATTTTTTTACATTTTAGCGGATATTCAATTGGGGCACGAGTGAAGAGA
The DNA here is from genome assembly GCF_018446385.1 of Zingiber officinale. Lineage (NCBI taxonomy): Eukaryota > Viridiplantae > Streptophyta > Magnoliopsida > Zingiberales > Zingiberaceae > Zingiber > Zingiber officinale. Next base: position 8,095,092 of record NC_055995.1, read on the forward strand.
TGGAAATAAAAAGAATATTTAAGAAAAAAAGATAAGACTTAGAGTGAGAATAGAGCTAAAACAATAAATGTTTGGATTAACTATAACTTAGATTCTATTAGTTATGTACCTTGTCTCTTTTTATATTATATGCATTTCTATTATATCTAATTAAGTTTATATGTGTTTTTAAAATATTACTATTATAATTTTTTAATGACAATATAAGATAAATATGATGAGTTATAGCTAGCACTAGATGCTCATAAGCTAGTGATAATACTAAGAGATTTGAACACTCTATTGGCAATAATATAAGTTTATAGCTAGAGGCAAGTGGAGCTCTAGCGCAACGATAAAGTTGTTGCTATGTGACCAAAAAAGGTCACAGGTTCGAATCCTGGAAATAACCTCTTGCAAAAAGTAAGGTAAGACTACGTACAATGGATCCTTCCCCGGGACCCCGCATGGGGGGAGCTTCGTGCACCGGACTGCCCTTTTTTTTATGGCTAGAGGCAAGTGGGAGAGCTAAAGGGGGAAGAATATTAGGAATGAGTTCCTTAAGTAGAATCCATAGAGTTACTGGTACATCTTCTTCCACCCCACTAGTAATAAAGTCCCAAATAAATAACTTAACTGAAATGGTTAACTATTTGAAGAGGATAATATTACAAAGGGATCAACAAATGTTGTAAAGGGATCAAGAAATGTTACAAAGGGATTAAGAAATTAGAGATTTATGCCGACAACAAAACTTTATAATGCGATATTTTCAATTGAGCTCCGTCCCAAGTCAGATTCCTCCCCCAGTGATGATGGGGATCAACAAATGTTGTAAAGGGATCAAGAAAGGTTACAAAGGGATTAAGAAATTAGAGATTTATGCCGGCAACAAAACTTTATAATGCAACATTTTCAATTGAGCTCCGCCCCAAGTCAGATTCCTCCCTCAGTGATGATGGTGGCGATGACGATGACGACGATGATAATGGTGGTGATGGTTCTTCATGACTTTATTTATATATGAATGTTATTTGTCTCATAATTAATATTTTTAAATATTAATTATTTTATTGTGAACTTTTTATTTTTATATTTTTAATTAATATTATTAATTTATTTTAAACGGGTTAGTAAATATTAAGTTTTCTGTTAGTTTATAGGATTATTTTTCTTTTTTATAAATAATTCTTTTTGCTTGTTTGTTTTTATTCAGGAAAAGAAGAATACCGGAAGGAGAACAAATATTTGTCATGGAAGAAGAAGATGATTTGGTGATATAACCTATTGAATTGTATGGATTTGATTGACTTGTTTGTATGAATTTGATATGGATTTGATATGTAAGATGTTTGTTTGTATGGATTTGATTTGTAACCTATTGACTTGTTTATTTGGTTTTATTTTAACAATTTTTTTACTTGTATGATTGTAGATTTGGTTTAAAATATAAATAGGATGAGTATGTTGTGAAATAGGATGTGTTGTTAAATAGAATGTCTTGGATGTATATGTTAAATATGATGTGTTATATAAACTGGTTTAGAAATAGTTGATATATTATATTAACATGATAAAATGGAGAAATGGCCAAGTTCTAGTCAAAATTTTAGTATTTTAGGGGAATTTCGCGACAAATTATTTTCATTGTCAAATTATTGTAAATTATTATGTATCGCAAATATGTGACGAATCCGTTTTTCATAGCCGAATTGGTGATGAATCTATGCGTCACTAAATTTGTGACGAAAACATAATTCATCGTAGATTTGACAAATTAGCAGATTGATGATGAATCTGTATTCCTTGCAAATATGTGACGAAAATAGTATTCATCGTCAAATCTGGGGCACAGTGGGGATTCGTTGCAAACCATATTTGGCAACGAATACTATTTTTGTCACTAAATCGGGGACGAAAACCAGATTAGTCGTCAAATTTGGGACGAAAATAGAATTTCGTCGCATGATGAATTTTGTTTTTGTTGCAAAATTACAATGAATTTTACCACAAAAATACAATTCATCACAAATTCTGCTACAAATTAACATATTTTCATTACAGAATTTGACGACGCCTTATTTTCAAAGAAAAATTTTTCATCTCAAAATTCATCACAAAATTCATTCCAAAAAGTCTTTTTTTAGTGACACATCTCTAGGCAACCTATGTACACATAGTGTTATTTTTTTAAAAAAAAATTATTTCCGTATACCTAAATACTAAATCCTAGAAAAATATAATACTATTTTTTTAGTATAAATCCTAAACCTTAAATTCTAAAAAATAATTAAAAATTAGATACTTACGGATTGCCCATAAATGATTATGTAGGGTAACAAATATAATTTTGTTAACTTGTACATCCATTTATGGACAACATGTGTACTTGGTGTTAATTTAATTAAAAAAAATTCACTTCCTTCTGTCTAAATACTAAACTCTAAAAAAAAAATATAATACTATTTGTTTAGTCTAAATACTAAATCCTAAAACAATTTAATAAATTAGATGCCCATGAAATATCCATAGAGTCCTAAAATTTAGAATAGTGTGAGCGGAATCATTTATTAGGAGTTTGTTCAATTAAACTGAATTATTCATTGGAATTGAAAAGTTTAGTTAATTTAGAAATTCTATTTTTTTTTTTTAATATTGATTAATTTGGATAATTTACCCCATTTGGATTTTAAAATTTTAAATTCGATTAAATTGATTAAAAAAATCGATTATAGGCCAGGGTGTGAATAAATGATCTTGCATAACCCTAACCTTCTAAATTTTAACAACAAGCGTTTTTTCCTTGCTCCGAATTCCCAATCCCTAGATCTCGCCCAACAATGGCGTCTTTCGTCAAGTCTGCGTTGCAGTCGTTGCGGAAGTATATCAAGAAGCCATGGGAGATCACAGGTCCTTGCGCCGACCCCGAGTATCGGTCAGCCATTCCCATGGCCATGGAGTACCGCCCCTTCAGTCCGGCCACACCGCCGGCGAAGGTCTGCATCCCCACCTCCGAGCCCGAGACCGTCTTCGACATCAAATACTACACTCGTGATAGACGCCGCAACCGCCCTCCCGTTCGACGAACCGTCCTCAGGAAGGCTGACGTCGAGCGGATCATGGCAGCCAAGACCTTCGGCTCTGATGATTTCCCCAAAGTGTACCTTACTAAGACGATCGAAGAGGACCAAAACACCCACGGTGGTGGCTATCAGAAGTAAAAAAAAGGTTTGATTTCCGCACTCAATTCTTTTCATCTCCTTTCCTGTCGCGATTGTGGTTTCTCTATCGTTCCGTGATTTGAAATTATGGATGAATTATATATTCGTTTATCTATAATTAGTCTGATAATAGATTTTTTTCTCTCCGAATAATGGTTCCTCAATAAGGATTCTTTGTTTCCCATCTGCTATGTTTTTCGAGATTGGCCCGATATTGCCTTTCCTTGAACTTAATAAATGGATATATTTGACCTTTCCAGGTAGTTTTTCACATATCCTGAAACCTCCATTTTTTTTATTTTTCTTTTCAGCATGAGACCTCTAAGCTATTTTTTGTTCAGCCCATTCTGATTAACTCTACGAGTCTTTTGGTGTCATGTGTATTACACGTACCTGGTATTCCGTCTTACGTCCGTGCGCGGTTGGTCATTTTGCAATTCATTGGTTGCTGGAATAGGAGTTGGGGAATGATGATGATACAAATATGTTTTTTCTATAGGTGACTAGATATGAATTTACCTTTGAAATCATCTGGAAATTTAGCAACCTGAACATTATGATCTTTTCAGCTAAGATAATAGAACATAAATATTCTTGTATCGCCCAATCAATTCAAAATAAATCACCTAAGTGAATTTTATTTGTAGATGTTATTGTGCTAATTGGTGAGTGTACTTTGATTGACTTGGAAACTTGAATTGTGGAGAAAAATTTAGAAACCCGAAATTTTAACTTAAGAAAAACTAAGACTATATATATGAAATATAATTTCAAGAATAACAAAAAAAAAGGGGAAATTGTTTAGACATATGAACATAAAATTCTTGTAAGTAAGAATTGTAGATATATTGAGGCTATTATTCAACAAGAATGAGACATGGATAAAGATATCATTAAGATAAAGAATGTAGAATTCAAATGGAGAGTAGCTTCTGTAGTCTTGTTGGATCCTGATGTGCCTCTTATGCTAAAAGGAAAATATGAGGTATGATCCTCATACTTTAAAGGTCGGAGTATTGGGCCATTAAGAGATAATACGTGCAAGTTAATGTAACAGAGATGCAAAAGCTAAGATAGATGTGTGAAGTTTCTGTAAAGAATAAATAAAAAGCAAGGAAAATTGGACATATATTACTTGGATCATATTCACAATTTATTTCGATGCTATAACTAAAATAATGTTTGCAGCTGCAACCAATAATAAAATGAGAGGAAATATTCAAAGACAACACATAGAGTTTATAGGTAGAAGAGTTGAATCAATTATAAAATAAAGTGTACAAGATAAAAGGAGATTGAAGAAAAAGTAGTTAATTTATTTAAAAAATAATTTAATCGATTTGATATTACAAGAGATGAAGCTTTGCATGAGTGTAATTGTGGAATAAAATTCATGTAGCTAGCCACAAATAGTTGGGACAAACAAGTGTGATCTTATATTAGCCCTTGCTCAAGTCTTATAAGTTGGAAACATAATTACTTTTAAGAGGAATCTCATAAAATATAAGAAAACATACCACAACAACAACCAAGTCTTATCCCATTAGATGGGGTTGGCTATATAAATCTTTCTACATCATTAAGCTCTATCCTCTATTATATCATCATTTTTATTTGAATGAATTTTATTTTATTTTATTATTGCTAACCAAGTTTTTTTTACTCTTCCTTATTGATGTGCATATTTGTTTTAGTTTCATATCGTCTAATTTGAGCATTTATTGGCCGTCTAAGTACATGTCCGTAACTTCTTAAACGTGTCTTTTGAAATTTTCTCAATAAATACAAATCTGACTCTCTCTAATGTTCTCATTTTTATTCTGTGTATCCTTGTATGTCCACACATTCACCTTCACATCCTCATCTTTACAACACTCATCTTTTGCTCATGTGCTCAAGTCATAACGTAACATTCATCGTTATATGACATAGCAAGTCTAACCATTATTTTGTAGAGCTTCTATTTAAGTTTTAGAGGTACTTGACAATCACATAAAACACCTGACATTCTCCTCCATTTCAACTTGCTTGTACTTTATGTAAGATATTTCTCCTAATCCCTCTATCGTTTTGCAAAAATGATCCTAAATACTTAAAGCTCTCAGTTCTAGACAATTCGTCATCTCCTATCTTAACAATGGTCTCATTACATCTAATATTGTTAAACTTAAATTTCATATATTTTGTCTTTATTCTACTAAGTCTAAAACCTTTTACTTTTAGTGTTTTTTGCGAAGATTCTAATTTAGCATTTACTCCTTGCAAAATTGAGATCCAAATCGCAGGATCGTATGATTCTACGATCTTGAAACACAAAATCGATCCAAGGTCGTTCGATCGTCTTCTGTGGTAGAATCATGGTAGGATTGTTAGAATCATATAGGATCGGTAGAATCATGTCGATTCCACGATCTAATGATCTTGCACACTTTTTGGGTTAGGACTTGTTTTGTAAGCTTTAAACTAGGTTGTGACTCCTTTTTTCCCCAAAGACCCAACCCAACCCGAAATTTTATTAGGTCTTTTTTTCTTAATATAGATTAGCGCTTCATTGAGTTCATTCCATTCTTCAATAGCCATGGGCCAACGATCGTTTATCTTCTCATCTCGCAACCGCCAATATTGATGTCACCGACCCTCGTACGACCGAGGCTGCGACGGGAGGCAGGAGGGACTCGACCGATGTCGTCGTGGATTTTTCGCCAGGAGGCTCGATAGCTATGCTAGAACTATAGCAGCAGATGCCCACAACGCCGAATCTGTCCTCCGGTGGCCTCCGGCTTCGTAGATCCTTAAGCATATCGACGAAGGTGGTACTTTTACGGTTTCTATTTGTTTTGTGCTAGTTATTGATTATTCTTCAATTTGGCAATCCACATTTTGATGAGGCTCTTGCAATTTCAAGAAACTTTGTCATGATAGAGGCATTACAAGCAATTAGATTTCTCTTTTTTTAAATATATATTTAGAGAAGATAAAGTTGTTGCTTTGTGACCAAAGGTCACGGGTTCGAATTTTGGAAATAGTCTCTTGTAAAAAATAGGGTAAGGTTGTGTACAATGAATCCTTCCCCGGGACCCCGCATTGCGGGAGCTTCGTGCACCGGCCTGCCTTTTTTTATATATATTTAGAGAAGATAAAATGCCCCTCTTCATTTTTCTATATGAATTATTAATCATAAAATTTTTAGGGATTTTTGATAGGATCATATATTTCTACAATTCTAATTCAATCTTGACCTAAAATTGATCTTGGGTAGGATCATGATTCTACAGACTACTCTCCTCCACCAAAATGATACGATCTGCAAATAACATGCATTAATGTGTCTTGAATGCGTCCATGTTCATAAAGGGCAGCTGGTGCACGAAGCTCCCACCATGCAGGTCCCGAGGAAGGATCCATTGTACGTAGCCTTACCTTACTTTTTGCAAGAGATTGTTTCTAGGATTCAAACCCGTGATCTTTAGGTCACAAAGCAACAACTTTACCGTTGTGCCAAGGCTCTTTTACGTTCATGGTTAGGTTAAAAAGATAGAGATTTAGAGTTGATCTTTGATATAATCATATCTTTATTGGAAAAGCCTCTTTATTTTGGTCGTTACATCTCATACATTACATATCCTTAATTAGTTCAATATATGTTACTTTAACATCTCTCTTTTCTAGAATTCTCTATATACTCTATCATAAGCTTTTTCTAAGTCAAATGAATACCATGTGTAGATCTTGCTTTTGCTCCCAATACTTTTCGATAAGTTGTCTGAAGATGTATCGCTTCTATTATCGATCTTCAGGTATAAACTAAAATTGATTTTTGGTTATCGTAATGTCCTTAGTTAATCTTTTTTATATTACTCTTTCCTAAAGTTTCATGGTATGACTCATTAATTTAATACACTTATAGTTTACACAGTTTTGTACGTCTCTCTTGTTTTTTATATAAGGGAACTAGAGTACTTATCCTCCATTGATTAGATATTTTTTATTTTTAATATCATGTTAAATAATTTTGTAAGTCACAATACCTTATTTCCCTAAAACATAATACAAGAATATTTAGGAACGTAGTTGTTAGACTCGTATGATTCCGGATTTATCAAAAACAATTGCGATGATATATTTTGATACAATATGATTCAATACAAATACTATTTTATACAATGTTTTGCTTCAAACAATTAAAATAACTCCAACTTACCAAGGCATTAAATTAAATCCAATAGATGGATTTTAATTTTATGTTATATGCTAGAAGAATAGAGGTCGAAGAGAGTGGAATCTCAAATTCAATGATGACATATAAGTAGAAAACATCTTGTCATGTGGTGACATAGGATTGATGATTGGCTAAGATGGTTTTGACACCTAAATCTAACAATGATTAGTGAATAGCTCCATGAGGATCCAGACTTGTGAGTGCTTTCTTCAACTCATAGACAGTCACAAATAGCTTTGATCGAGTGAGGAAGAAACATCTAGAATAATTTCTCTAGGTGTGTAGCTATTCTTCTTTCTTCATTATTTAATTTGCCACTGACACCAAAGTTTGTCACTCTGGCATGGAACCAAATCTGTCTTGTCTCTTTGACCACCAAAACTCTGCAAAATGACTTTAATCCTTGGTTTAGATTTACTTGGAACAAAAAATCAAATTAAGATACCATAAGAAATTTGTAGCTTGGAAGTGTAATAATTGAATTAAGAATTACAATCTAAGCTTCAAAAAAAACATCAAAGTACACAAATGAGATGACATATGGCAAATGCAATAAGTTACTATAATTGGTTTAAATGACATAAATCGACACAAATTATGATTCCTCTATTAAATCATAAATTGTCAAGAGATTTCTCTAATGCAATGCGCATCATGGATTGATAAAGAACTGGTGTTTCATGTCATTGCATTTCAGAAATAATTGATTGATGCCAGATCACACTCCATTTTAAAAAAAAAAAAAAATTCATTTATAGTTATTCAAATAACCTTAATTAAGCATTGGTTAACCAGATTTGTTTAAATTAATTATAGGAAAAGGAAAGCTAGCTAACTCAATTGGCTTCCAAATTGCCAATCCACAGATTCTGTCTTCATTAGAATGCATTTAATCTTTGTTATATATTCATATTTGAATTGGATTATAAGAATGATTCTCTTGCTCATTTACTTTCTATATTGGCATCATTGATAATTGCCCTGTTAATTTTTTTTTGCTGTTTGGTTAGCAAAATTGTTTACTACTATATGCTTTATGCTAGCGTGAGATTTCAACTGTAGAAGCTGCATACTCACAACCAAGGTTGTGGGCTTGCTAGTAGAAAATGGGTGACAATCAATGACAGTTTGAATTGTTAACTGCACAAATATCATTAAAATATTGCATGATAGTGATACATGTCAGATATTCCCCTTTTGTCGCACCAGCTTACTCACAGAACATTGTTTAAACAATATAGTTGAGATAATTTAGGTTATATCCATAATTCCATATTATTAAAAAATTGCATGATAGTGATACATATCAGAATTTCCCCTTTTGTCGCGCCAGCTTACTCAGAACATTGTTTAAATGATAGTTGAGATAACTAAGGTTATATCCATAATTCCATATTATAGAGATATTATTTGTACAAAGAAGAACAAGTGATGACTGATATTAATTATCTCTAGTGCCATGATATCATCTTTTCGTGACAGGGATTAGATCCAATATGCTCAACCCAGGATGACCAATGAAATGACGTAGACTAAACATTTTTATCTTAAATTTTACATCTCAAAGAGAACTTATTAATGGTTTAGTGATACAAATTGTTTTTGTGACGAATTCTATATAATCTGATAATACAAAGTTGATCCCTCTACAGGAGGTGCCACGAATATCCATATGGCTCAAAAGGCAGTGTAATCTCTTCAGATATTCTATTAGAATCATAGATAACAAGGAAGAGATGTAATTTACATTAAACTGTCTTGTTTGACGTCTCTTGACAGAAAAAAGAAGGCCAAAATGGGAGAGTAGGCTTTGCTGATACAATCCTGACCATTATTGTTTTTACTTAGCATCCATAGCATGTTTAGCATGAATCAGCATTGTTATGTGAAGTTTTGTTTTCTGGGTGATAATCCATGCCTACCTGTCACAAGTTCCATGCAAGAATTTTCTCTGGAATAGGGATAGATATTTACCATGTGATTTATTGAGAAAGATGTGGAGACCTGCCAAAAGTGAGTAGTTTAATCCTTTGTAACTGAAGTTAGTACCCTGAGTTTGAATTCTTCTGTTGTATGAGCTATTATGTCAAGTTCCTCTTCATATGTATTAAAAAAAAACAGATGCTGTTGTGGTCAGCACAAGCGAAATATCTTGTTCGATCAGCTAACCGACACTTGTATAGTACGGAATAGGCGATTGTAACAGTCCTGTTCAAGACTGACATGTTACTTGTCCTGCCTAGTCCTGTAGTGACCTTGACAACCCACTAACCTGAGTAGTTAATACATGGTGTTAAAGTGATTTGAGCAGTTGATTTATTACCTTTCAATATTCGAAGTAATTAGATAGACCCACATTCTTTTTTTGCTTGATGCTTCTCATCTTCCTTGCAGGTTTCAAGTCGTTGGGCTCGGTCTTTGTGGTCTCCATTTCTTTTGCTGGATTGAACTATGGAAAGGTGTTGTCCCACTATGTTTTCTTCCTTCATAGAACTGATATTGGCATACTGTCGACTGAAGCTTCTTCAGATAAGATAATCTGATAAATGCCTAGTTGCTATATATATTGCCCTTTTGTCTTTCTGGATGTTGCTCGTCCTGTACCTGCAGGCCAATACTTGAATAATGTGACCATAATGATTGGCTTAATTTGTTTCGTCTGCTATGCTGCTTCAATCGACTTTCAAGTGTTAATGTGATCACGTAGAACTGAAATTTTGGTTGAAGCACAGAGAAGACTTGAATTATTTGGTATTCATTATTAGAATTTTGCAATTTTTTCCAAATTAAGTTTTATTATTTATTGTTTATTGTTATAATTTTTAATCACATGTGCTAGCTGTTTTGTCTTTCAGGACCACAGATTTAACTTTCATTATTACTACTTCAGACAATATATATATAAAATTAGACATTATTGTTTTTTTACTTTATGAACTTTTAGAAATCTATATCTATTTTTATTATTATCATATTAGTACTGTAAATAAATCATATGGTATATATATATATATATTTTGTTCCTGTTCGAGAGTCGAGGTGATGAATGTTGGGGGCGTGATGTTTCTGTTGATCGTTAATGGACTCCGAGTCAGCGAGACCTGCAACCACAGCGATGTTAGTACCAAGCCAGGGAGGGGTTATCCGGTAATGGTCCTTCGACGCTCAAGTCAGTTACCGGTGATGTAGAAGAAGCAAGAGAATGAAGCAGCAGAGTAACAGTAGCTACAGTAGAAATTATGCATACCTAGCCTGGGGCCCTTTATATAGGGCTCCTGGGGAAGTACGTGTACGTTTTTTGAGGTGTGTATGCTTCCCAAAGCTCCCTTGAAAAGAGATGTCATAAACATGTATCTGACGTCATACCTCAATGACTCGAGCATATCTTTGACATGACAGTGGAAGCTTCCGTCGTACGATCCTCTGTCTGATCATGCCGCCAACCATACCGTCTATCGGTGGCACAGTTTTTCATTAGGATATCGGTTGATCCTCCTTTTGTCTGTTATTGGGCCGAGCGGGATGACCGCTCAGCCAGCCCTCAGCCGTTCGGGTGGGCTAGCCTTTGAGCCGACGAAGTGGTCGCTCGGCCAACATTTCACTGTCCGAGCTATATCTGCGAGTGACCGCCGGTTCTGAGGTTCAATACGAGTCCGAGCGGGCTGGTCGCTCGATGTATATCTTGTTCTGAGCGTCGGAAGCTCGGTATGAGACCGAGCTGTGGTAATCATCTGGTTGATATTGGCTCGGTTGTCCTTAATATCGGTCAGGTAAGTGGGTCACCCGATCCGCCAGCAATACGGGGATGTTGACCGCCTAGAGTTTGACCTCCATCGTGGCAACGACCCTCTGAGGGGTGGACTCTTATCATCGGATCACATGCCTCCCTTTCAAGTCTAGTCGAAAGAGGTTGCAAGTCCGACTGACTGGACAAAGAGAAGTATGAGGATCGATTGACCAATCGACCATCATTTTGGTAGGATTTTCGATCGGTCTACCAAAGAGTGTCGATCAGCCCTGAAGCCCATCCTTGCAGACAATCGGCGCGCCAAGCATTTGCACTTGGGCTTTCTCCCTCCATGTCCTCGGGCGTATTCGGTCAATACTGACGTCATCAGAATCTCTTCGAAATTCGTGCAAATCACCCTGTTAAGGTTGAGCATGCACCCCTTAAATGCGAGCCAATGGGAGAATGCCACGTGTCGCTGCTGTAGTCACCGCCTACCCGAAGCGACAGGTGTTGACGCGACGTCTGGCGGTTTGAATTCTATGGTTGGATTTGCGTCTTGGATTTTACGCCCAGATCCGACGGCTCTGCTTGGCCGAGCCGAGGGCTTATAACATCGCAGCGCCCCCCTTCTTCTCTTACCTTCGCGTTTTGCTCCAGTGCTCCGGCGATTCTTGTTCGACTAGTGCTTCGGCGACTCCGGTGACCTCAGTGCTCCGGCGACTCCCCGTCCTCCCCCGCGACAACCTTTTTCACCTTTTCTGTAAGCTTCCTACGATCTCTCGCCATGCTTTTGGATCTTTGCCTCTTTTTTGTGTTCATCATGCTTTCTATCCATCTTTACTTCTATCGAAATCCTCCTGTTCCTGTTTTCCGACCATGGTTAGCTCTTTTCGGTCGTCTGACCCTGCTCCTGGTCTCTGGTACAGTACCATGGAGACCAGATTCGATGCGGGTGATGCTAAGAACCTTAGGAATGTGTTTGAGATCCCCTCTGACCATGAGATAATCTTGGCCTCCCTGTCCGATCGGCCAAATGATCCGCCGACCGATACTATTTGTCTTTTCCGAGACCAATTTGTGGTCGGTCTCTGATTCCCGATCCACCCTTTTATCATAGAAGTTTGTAATTATTTCCGTGTCCCCGTTCTGCAGCTCATACCCAATTCTTTTCGCTTGTTATGCGGTATCGTCGTGTTGTTTCGGTTGCACGGCATTCCTTTGACCCCTCAAGTCTTCCATTACTTCTACTACCCCAAGCAGTCTGAACTAGGAACCTACCTCTTTCAGTCTCGGGTCGGCCTAGTATTTTTCGACAAAATGCCTACTTCCAACAAGCATTGGAAGGAGTATTTCTTCTTTTTTGCGTCTTCTCGAGCGGCCCAGTTACCGGACACACTGGCAGGTCGGCTTACCTCCTCAACTCGATCTGAAGAAATACAAGAGCCAGCCGGACTATCTTCGTGCGGCGAACATGCTGGCCGACCAGAAGTACAACATTCATAAGCTGTTGTTGGAAGGTGTCCTGTACATCTTCGGCCTGAGCCCGATCCGATCCCGACTCCCGCGTGGCCTAGGTGAGAAACTTCTTGGGTTCTTTCCTTTGAGTCTAACTGATTTTATTTTTTCCTTGTGCAGCCCAAATCATGATGCGAGAACGGGTGACTGGCTACAGCAAGATGAAGGATGTCGAGATAGAGGCAGTCGCTGCAAAGGAGCTGGCGAGCCTCGGCTTAGCGTCGATCGGCTCCCATGAGGGCACGACTGCTGGGAGAGGAGAGACGCCTGCTGTGGGCGCCGGTACCGCTGGCCAGACGGCCAGCCTTGAAGTGGCTGGCGATCCGCTTACAACCCCCAAGGCGCAGCCTGCCGATCGGACTGGAGGCTCCGAGTCCTCCGGTGATGAAGTGCCACTCACTAGGCGCAAGAGGCGTCGCACGACCAATCCACCCCTCTCCGCCACCTCGGTTGTGGGGGTCGCCGAGCGGGTCGGCACCTCTTCTCCTACAACCCTTCCGATCGCAACGGAGGTTATTTCATCTGATCGGACCTCGTCGTTGTCCAAGCTGCCACCGAACGCCCCTGTTGCCCAGTCGGTTGCCTCTTTGCCGCCGACCCGAACCCCACGGAGACCACTGGTGTCCAGGATCGATCTTGTGTCTGCTGCCGCTCCTTCTGGTCCGATGGTCTCCTCTTCGTCGGACCCGAGCGGTCGGCGATCGGTGACGACGACCCTCAACCTTCCGTCAGAGGACTACCTTGAGGAGTGCGCCCGTCCGACCATCCCCGAGCATAAGATTCTGATCCGTGGGCCACTTGCCGGTATTTGAGAGGAAGCAAGGGCCCGAGCAGCGACGATGTCGCCAGAAGTGCTTGGGAACAGCCACCTGCAGATGTCCACTGGGGTACGTATTTCATCAATTCATAATTTACCTCCGATCGACGCTTAGCATTTGTCTGTTTATCTGCAGTACTGGGTGGAGAGCGTGGTCATGTGCCAGCGACTCGCTCTTGTGGAGGATGAGCTGAAGAAGCTCAAGATCTCGGGCGGCGCCTCTTCCTCCCAGGGGCTATCGGTTGCCAAGCTACAGGCCAATTTGGAGAAGGACCGGAAGCTTCTCGAGGCCGAACAGAAGAAATCTGCCGACCAGGAAGTCCGACTGGGCCAACTTGAGGCGCGGGTGAAGACTTACGATAAAAAGATCGAGCTAGCCATGATAAGGAAGAGACGAGCCATCGCCGACCTAGAGCTCAAGAACCAAGAGGCTCGGCAGCTCTCCCAGAAGCTATTAGAAGCCGAGGACTTCCTGGTTACCGAGCGGGCTTGCCGCTCGACCGAAGAAGCTTCTCTGAAAGGGAAGATTAAGGAGGCAGAGGACGCCCTGGAGGCCTCCTGATCGGCTCTGGTGATCTACAAGGAAGCTAAGCCGGCTTGGTTCGAAGAGATGAAGCAGGCGTATCTCCGCTCGGATCAATTCACCGAGAAGGTAGTCCAGCGAATCGTTCGCGTCTTCGAGCTGGCAATCGACGGGACTCTCCAGCAGCTCAAGACGAACGACCACCTTCCCTCCGAGAGCCGGACAACATCATCAGTCACAGCAAATTGAACGACTCAATACCTGATGATGTTTATTGTCACGCCCCCAAAGGGGTCCCAACCGAAAAATTTCGGCAGCATCTCCCCTATACCGGTGACAATCTGAGGCATACATACAAAATACATCAGCCACATACGGCTGGAATATATTTACACAACCACGCAGTTATATAAATATATTAATCAGCTCACACGGCTGTACTAAAAATCAACACAGCGGAAATCACAAACAACGATCATAAAACACAAAGCAACTAACTGCGAGCCGGCTCGGCTTGACACAATAATATCAAACCAAATACAAGATACACAAACACAAGAACAAGAAACAAAACAAAAACACAACTAACGTACGGTATACCAAAAAAACATAATATCGTCCTCGAGTGTGACGTGGGATTGGCGGACAGGATCTCCAGGTGACTCCATAAATCTTTTACCTGCTACCTGGCGAAATTACCAATATACGGGGTGGTGAGTATAAAGACTCAGCGGGTAATAAACAGATAGTGCATGAGTATAGTAAAGAACTAGAGATACACAAAGGTATACAGTCCCGTAGAGGAAATAGCAGATACTACAGTGATATCATAATAAGTGTCCATACCTGAAACCATATCCTAAGCTAGTAATAGAAGGTAAGGTGTAGCAAAGATCTGCTACAGTACTGCTCATATCTACATAGGTAACATGTGAGGTATATACCTAATAACCATAGATAAGCCAGTGTCTAAACACATATCACAGGTATACATATCTCAACCTATGTCAGCAGAACAGCATAAGTAAGCAGCAGCAGCATAAATAAGCAATAGCAGCATAAGTAAACAACAGTAACAGCAGGTATAATAATAATAACAGCGTATGCACGGATGGCCACCCCACCCACCTCTCTGCACCACGACCCCTGTATGGTCGAGAGGCCGGATCGATGACAACTGTATCACCCAAAGGCCGCCACTACTCTCGAGTGATCGGATGGACAGGTGCATAGTAGCTGAATAGCTACGTCTGCGACGGGGGTCCCTGCTGCCCGCGACTCCAGCAATCACTACCCATGAGTGTGCGAGTGGGGGGCACGACAGGACAAGCGGCACGCTCCAGCTACCACTACCCATGAGTGGCCGAGCATGCGGCCCAGGCCAACGACCGTCTCAACCACAAGGGAGCTAGTGTCGCCGGAAATACATGCAATGACTGTTGGGATCGTTCGTACTCGGCTAGAGAGGGGGGTGTGAATAGCCGCCCCAAATTCTCGCGTTCTTCCTACAGTTAGGGTTAGTCGCAGCGGAAATACAAGGAAGAAACTAAGGAGAAGAAAAACAAACCGATGTAACGAGGTTCGGAGATGAACTCCTACTCCTCGGCGTGTCCGTAAGGTGGACGAAGCCTACCAATCCGTCGGTGGATGAGTCCCCGGAGAACCGGCTAAATATGAGCTCCTTATGGGTGGAGAAACCTCGCCACAACTACTTCTTGCAACAGCAAGATAAGGAGTACAAATACAAGAGAAACAAGAAGTAAATACACAGCAAATGTAAACAACCCTTGCCTTCTTGTCGACTGTTGAAGAAGCAACAGCTTCTCAGACGCCAACCACAGCAGCAGCTCAGTCGGAGTCCCAGCCGAAGGAAGAAGCTCATGCGAAGCTTGCGAAGAAGAGCTCAACAAAGCTCAAGCACCAGAACAGCAGCTCTGTAGCAGAAGAGAAGAGGAAGAAGAATCCGCACAGAAGATGCCCTCGTCTCCTTTATACCTGCGAAGAAGAAACAGCGAAGAAACTAGCCGTTGCGTTGCAACGGCTAGAACCCTGATCGGTCTGTGGACCGATCAGCTCCTACCGATCGGTCCCCCGATCGATCGCACGTAGACATACATGCGTATTCGATCGTGGACCGATCGAGATACCGGATCGGTCCACGCCGATCCCTTCCTTCCTTCGCGATGCTGCCTCGATCGGTCCACGCATCGATCAGACATGGCCCGATCGATGCGTGGACCGATCAGTTTCTTTCGCCTCTGTTTTACCGACGGTCACGATCGACAAGAACAACAGAGCTTGTTGATATCGATCGGTCACGGGCCGATCGAGAAAAATATATCCGGATCGGTCCGTGACCGATCCGAGCTTGGTTTTTGCCCAAACCAAGTCCCAAGACTTCCAAACCAATATCCGGTCAACCTCGACCTATTGGTACTTCATCCCTAGCATCCGGTCACTCCTTGACCTGCTAACTCCTCGCCAAGTGTCCGGTCAATCCTTTCGACCTACTTGGACTTTCTCAACACCGGATGTCCGATCATCCCGATCCATCTGGATTTTCCCTTGCCCGGATTCACTCACCAGGACTTTCCACACCGCCTAACATCCCAGTTTAGGACTTTCTCATTGCCTAACATCCCGTTAGGACTTTTCCATTGCCCGGCTTCACTCACGGGACTTTCAACTGCCTAACATCCCAGTTAGGACTTTCCCACTGCCTCGCTTCACTCACGGGACTTTCCCGTGCAAGTCTCCATACTTGGACTTTTCGCCAAGCTCCCTGCTTGACTTTTCCGTGCCAAGTCTCCATAGGACTTTTCAATGCCAAGCTCCTGCTTGGACTTTTCGATCAGGTCAACTCTGGACTTTTCCATGGCAAGTCTCCATACTTGGACTTTTCCAATGCCAAGCTCCCTGCTTGGACTTTTCGCGTGCCAAGCTCCCTGCTTGGACTTTTCCAGTGCCAAGTCTCCATACTTGGACTTTTCCAATGCCAAGCTCCCTGCTTGGACTTTTCGCGTGCCAAGCTCCCTGCTTGGACTTTTCCCGAATCAGGTCAACCAGGTCAACCTTGACCTAAGGTTGCACCTACAATCTCCCGAACACCTATTCTTGTCAAACATCAAGAATACAACTCTCTCCTCGTCAAACATCGTCAAACATCAAAACACAACTCGAGTCAGGTCAACTCGAGTCAGGTCAACCAAGTCAACCTTGACCTAAGGTTGCACCAACAATGACATGATGCGAACAATGCAACAGTCATCATATATATATAAACAGAAACAGGTATGCTACATGAAGCCAGCATGCTCAGTAAGGTGTATAAATAAACAGCAACCAAAGCATGTAAACATGGTATCAGGTGTCCATATATCCAATACCCAATAACTAATGTCCGGCATCTGGTATCTGGTATCTGATACCTAGTAATATAGTATCTGCTAAATATCATCGATAGCAACAAGAAACTGTATAGAAACAGACATGAGTAGCTCAAAGATTGAGTGGAAGTATCAAGCGCAGGAAAAATAAGAGTGGAATCAAGATGAACATAGTAGCTATCTGAACATATAGCTCATGCACTAAGATCAATGTGCTAAAGAGATACAAGAAGTACCCGCCTTTAATTGTCGATCGTGCTAAACCGTCTCACATCGAGATGCTCGTCTCGAATTTAAGTCCTGCAAATCATATGATACATATTATGGCTAAGTTATACATAAATCACTTAGCTAATCCTAATCATATTCCGATTAAGTAGACATGTTTGATTCCATCAAGTAACAAATCGCTACTACTTTGAATTAAGACAAATCTCAACTATTGTACAACTGAATTCATTTTCTACATTCTATACATCATCTACTACACATCATGAATCAACCCTACACAAATCCAATCTCTCAATCAATCCATTGATCTTAAGAACGATCATGCAACAACGTATATCAACTGGCAATCTATCATGAATCAAAACCAAATCAATCATTCATATTCCAAAATCAATCACTACTAATCGTTATACTCATCAAACCTGTTTTCTTCTAATCACCCTCTAAATAACAAACTATCGTATAATAACATATTTCAAGTCTAAATCAATACATTTATCATCTTCCGATCAAATCAGTACTTAACCATAAAAGCTAACCTTAATAACTCCTGCGTGAGGACCGCCACTGCAGATCAAAAGCTCCCAATATGAAGATGGTGGCTGCGATGGCTAAAAACAGAACAGAGGAATTCTATGAAAGGAACTCGAAGCTGCTACCAACTGTGCAAAGGAAGAAACATCCGCTGAAATGCTCCCTATAGGAATGACCAAAGCTTCAACAATCGTTCCAACAACTGATCATAAAATCCCAAACAAAAATACCCAATCATATCTATGATAATCCAACACTAACCTGATCCACAAATTTCCCTCGAAGGGAGTTGAGATGTCAGTGTAGTGGTGAGCCGAGGTAGAAAAAAAAGGACGGTGATGGTGTGACATTGCCTTGTTGGAACAGCGACACCCAGCAGGGATCCGGCACGATCGTGTGACAACAATGAGCATAGATCCAGTGGAATCGAGCAGCGATGGGGAAAGGTACAAGAAGAGATCGGTAGACCAATGGTATGCCGGCAATAGCTCGGTGTCCGTAGTGCTCGAGTGGCCGGATAAGGAAGGGGATCGGGTTGCTGGTGGTAGATCGACATCATCACAATCTGCCCTTAACTGAAAATGGCATCATGGATCTGAACTAAGGAGATGTTAGGGCACGGGTCACCGGCGGTGGTGTGGCGTGGCGTCATCGACGACATTGGGCAACAGCGAGAGGAAGAGGAGATGGGAAGGATGCGGCGCCACATAAGAGTGGGGCGTCGATATCTCGTGATCCGACGGCAACTCGCTATGGTGATCGGACACAACCACACGAGAGAAGAAAGGGCGGTGCCGGCGATGCGACGGAGAAGAGAAGAGAGGGAAATCGGGAGGCTTGGGAAGGATAGAGGTCAGCGGCGATGAGGAGGTTTAGGGGAAATCGGGAGAGGGAGAGGGAGAGGGAGAGGGGGTGTCGGCGGAGAGGGTGAGAAGAGGAAACTTAGGGTTTTAAATCAAGCCCTAAGTTGATTTCCTCAATCAATTCCCACTTATTAGGTATTCCAAACAGGCTTTCTCCCATGCCTATTAATTCATCCCCGCAAATTACCTCATACGAATTCCGTTTAAATCCTAGAAAATTTCTAAAAATTCTTAAAAAATCCAATAAGATTATCTGACAAATAATCTTATTATTTAATTATTTTTTGAGTGTTGTATTTTACATTCTCCCCCACTAATAAAAATTGGGTCCCCAAATTTACTACTCAACTCAGGAATCCTCATCTAAGAGTAACAACCAAACAACATACTCCTATACCACTCCATCCAAGTATCACTAACAAATCTCCACCCGTAAAGGATGACTCTATGAGTTATGAGCTCACCCTGCTTCCGCTACTCTCCCACTATTGTCTAGCTAACTGTGAGTAAATCAACAAATGAAATCCATAATGCACTATCAACAGATCCTCCAACATCTGTATACAGCGCTCAACTATCCATCACACTGAGGATGAAAATCTATACCAAAGCTAAGCCCTGAACCCAAGGTCTGCTATAACCCCCGTCAGAACCATGATGTAAAATCGCAGATTTCCATCCTACAATTAGATAGCTAGGGAACAACTTCGTCAACCTAGCAATGATCGCCCAAAATATCGGATCCTCTTCGTATCTTAGGTAATCCCACAACAAAAATCCATCATAACATGCTCCCAACTGCACTCAAGTATCTGAATGTACTTACCAATTCATACACCCTATAACGGTTGTATCTCGTAAGTGTTAAGCAACTAGCTCCACACTTTTCCATGTCAGTGGGGGTCATCTATCCAAATGTACCCTCAAGGTCATCCTACCAGGTACATACAGTCCATGGTCAAAAGTCTCCATAGAATAGGATACATCGATCCTCTACAGACTAGTCAAGCCAGTATTAGTATGCAGCTAACTCAGTCAATTCTCCGTCTGTACAAGTCATGAACTCAAATGTGACTTTTAGGTTATCTAACCAACACACATAACCTGAGGATCAGAATCTCTATAAAATAGAGTGAGTCGGTCTCCTACAACCGAACTAATAAAAGTAACTCAGTACTCTACCATCTACACCGACAAGAATGGATCAATCTTCCACTGATCAAATCAACAAAGGTAGATCGATCCTCTACTAACCGCAACAAGAGTAAATTGGTTCTCTACGAACCGAACCAACTAGGATAAATCAATCCTCTACTACCCAAGTCAATAAGGGTAAATCGGCTCTCTACGAACCAAAGCAATACAAGTAAATTGGTTCTCCACGAACCGAAGCAATATGATATTTAGCAGATACTAACACTACTAAACTAGTGATAACAGAAACTAATAATACTGGCAGTATGGTAAAGGAAATCCCATGAGACTGTAATCCTTGATTTCTAGTAGGGTCAACCGTGATCAGTAATTGACCCAACACATGTAATGTATGCTACAAACAACTAGACAGGTACTAACAAAAGCATACTAATACATAACATAACTAACATAACAACTATGCATGCACTAACAGAAATGTAAGATAACAATATACAAACATACCTCCTATAGCTTGGAGATTCCTGTCGCTGCCTGGTCCCAAAACCCAAAAAGTCACATCGAGAAATCGAATCGCGAAAAATCCAAATCATGAAAAATAGGCCTCGTAAACCTGTGGCTCTGATACTAATAAATTGTCACGCCCCCAAAGGGGTCCCAACCGAAAAATTTCGGCAGCATCTCTCCTGTACCGGTGATAATATGAGGCATACATACAAAATACATCAGTCACATACGGCTGGAATATATTTACACAACCACGCAGTTATATAATTAGTCCACTCAGCTGGAACAGAAATAAACACAACCACGCAGTTATATAAATATATTAATCAGCCCACACGGCTGTACTAAAAACCAACACAGCGAAAATCACAAACAACGATTATAAAACACAAAGCAACTAACTGCGAGCCGGCTCGGCTTGACACAATAATATCAAACCAAATACAAGATACACAAACACAAGAAACAAAACCAAAACACAACTAACATACGGTATACCAAAAAAACATAATATCGTCCTCGAGTGTGACGTGGGATTGGCGGACAGGATCTCCAGGCGACTCCATAAATCCTTTACCTGCTACCTGGCGAAATTACCAATATACGGGGTGGTGAGTATAAAGACTCAGCGGGTAATAAACAGATAGTGCATGAGTATAGTAAAGAACTAGAGATACACAAAGGTATACAGTCTCGTAGAGGAAATAGCAGATACTACAGTGATATCATAATAAGTGTCCATACCTGAAACCATATCCTAAGCTAGTAATAGAAGGTAAGGTGTAGCAAAGATCTGCTATAGTACTGCTCATATCTACATAGGTAACATGTGAGGTATATACCTAATAACCATAGATAAGCCAGTGTCTAAACACATATCACAGGTATACATATCTCAACCTATGTCAGCAGAACAGCATGAGTAAGCAACAGCAGCATAAATAAGCAATAGCAGAATAAGTAAACAACAGTAACAGCAGGTATAATAATAATAACAGCGTATGCACGGATGGCCACCCCGCCCACCTCTCTGCACCACGACCCCTGTATGGTCGAGAGGCCGGATCGATGACAACTGTATCACCCAAAGGCCGCCACTACTCTCGAGTGACCGGATGGACAGGTGCATAGTAGCTGAATAGCTACGTCTGCGACGGGGGTCCCTGCTGCCCGCGACTCCAGCAATCACTACCCATGAGTGTGCGAGTGGGGGGCACGACAGGACAAGCGACACGCTCCAGCTACCACTACCCATGAGTGGCCGAGCATGCGGCCCAGGCCAACGACCGTCTCAACCACAAGGGAGCTAGTGTCGCCGGAAATACATGCAATGACATGATGCGAACAATGCAACAGTCATCATATATATATAAACAGAAACAGGTATGCTACATGAAGCCAGCATGCTCAGTAAGGTGTATAAATAAACAGCAACCAAAGCATGTAAACATGGTATCAGGTGTCCATATATCCAATACCCAATAACTAATGTCCGGCATCTGGTATCTGGTATCTGATACCTAGTAATATAGTATCTGCTAAATATCATCGATAGCAACAAGAAACTGTATAGAAACAGACATGAGTAGCTCAAAGATTGAGTGGAAGTATCAAGCGCAGGAAAAATAAGAGTGGAATCAAGATGAACATAGTAGCTATCTGAACATATAGCTCATGCACTAAGATCAATGTGCTAAAGAGATACAAGAAGTACCCGCCTTTAATTGTCGATCGTGCTAAACCGTCTCACATCGAGATGCTCGTCTCGAATTTAAGTCCTGCAAATCATAAGATACATATTATGGCTAAGTTATACATAAATCACTTAGCTAATCCTAATCATATTCCGATTAAGTAGACATGTTTGATTCCATCAAGTAACAAATCGCTACTACTTTGAATTAAGACAAATCTCAACTATTGTACAACTGAATTCATTTTCTACATTCTATACATCATCTACTACACATCATGAATCAACCCTACACAAATCCAATCTCTCAATCAATCCATTGATCTTAAGAACGATCATGCAACAACGTATATCAACTGGCAATCTATCATGAATCAAAACCAAATCAATCATTCATATTCCAAAATCAATCACTACTAATCGTTATACTCATCAAACCTGTTTTCTTCTAATCACCCTCTAAATAACCAAACTACCGTATAATAACATATTTCAAGTCTAAATCAATACATTTATCATCTACCGATCAAATCAGTACTTAACCATAAAAGCTAACCTTAATAACTCCTGCGTGAGGACCGCCACTGCAGATCAAAAGCTCCCAATATGAAGATGGTGGCTGCGATGGCTAAAAACAGAACAGAGGAATTCTATAAAAGAAACTCGAAGCTGCTACCAACTGTGCAAAGGAAGAAACATCCGCTGAAATGCTCCTTATAGGAATGACCAAAGCTTCAACAATCGTTCCAACAACTGATCATAAAATCCCAAACAAAAATACCCAATCATATCTATGATAATCCAACACTAACCTGATCCACAAATTTCCCTCGAAGGGAGTTGAGATGTCAGTGTAGTGGTGAGCCGAGGTAGAAAAAAAAGGACGGTGATGGTGTGACATTGCCTTGTTGGAACAGCGACACCCAGCAGGGATCCGGCACGATCGTGTGACAACAATGAGCATAGATCCAATGGAATCGAGCAGCGATGGGGAAAGGTACAAGAAGAGATCGGTAGACCAATGGTATGCCGGCAATAGCTCGGTGTCCGTAGTGCTCGGGTGGCCGGATAAGGAAGGGGATCGGGTTGCTGGTGGTAGATCGGCATCATCACAATCTGCCCTTAACTGAAAATGGCATCATGGATCTGAACTAAGGAGATGTTAGGGCACGGGTCACCGGCGGTGGTGCGGCGTGGCGTCATCGACGACATTGGGCAACAACGAGAGGAAGAGGAGATGGGAAGGATGCGGCGCCACATAAGAGTGGGGCGTCGATATCTCGTGATCCGGCGGCAACTCGCTATGGTGATCAGACAACCACACGAGAGAATAAAGGGCGGTGCCGGCGATGCGACGGAGAAGAGAAGAGAGGGAAATCGGGAGGCTTGGGAAGGATAGAGGTCAACGGCGATGAGGAGGTTTACCCTCTGTTTGGGAGGAGGTGAGTAAAGGGGAGGGAAAGGGAAACATGGGTAAACAAAATTTTTACATTTGTTTGGGAGAGAGTGAGCCATGAAGGGGAAGGGGAGAGAAGGGTAAAGCTTCCCCTTGCATGCTCGGGAATCAGCGAAATTCTTTACACCCCAAATTGGGGTGTAAGGAAGGGTAAGGAAAAATTATCCCAATTTTATCCTTATTTATATTTTCACATGCAGATTTATTAAAAAAATAAGAGGATATTTTTGTAAATTTGTATATTTAACTTTCATTTCCATCCCTTTGAACTTTCCCTCCCTTCCAAACAAGGGCAAGATAAATATATTATTTCCCCTCCCTTCCCCTCCCTTCCCCTTCCATTCCTTTCCATTAATGAACCTTACCTCACCCCATCCAAACAGAGGGTTAGGGGAAATTGGGAGAGGGAGAGGGAGAGGGAGAGGGGGTGTCGACGGAGAGGGTGAGAAGAGGAAACTTAGGATTTTAAATCAAGCCCTAAGTTTGATTTCCTCAATCAATTCCCACTTATTAGGTATTCCAAACAGGCTTTCTCTCATGCCTATTAATTCATCCCCGCAAACTACCTCATACGAATTTTGTTTAAATCCTAGAAAATTTCTAAAAATTCTTAAAAAATCTAATAAGATTATCTGACAAATAACCCTATTATTTAATTATTATTTGAGTGTCATATTTTACATTTATGATTATATAGAGTGAAGTTGAGCGTCTCTCTTGTAGGAATTTTTGGAGTCTTAATTGTATGTCCGCCGATCGACGGTCCTTCCTCTCAATTAATGAATTATCTACCAACTCGGCGGGTTTTTTTTTTCTTTGGAATATTCCTCCTTTGTCTGGTCCTGATCCTCCCATTTGGCTATAGCCATCGTCTATACAATTTATGATCTGGGGTTTAAGGTCGCTGCTCGACCATCGACGGAGACTTGGGTTTAAGGTCGTCGCTCGACCGCTGATGGAGACATGGGTTTAACGTCGTCGCTCGACGATTTGACGAAGACTTAGGTTTAAGGTCGCCGCTCAACCGTTGATAGAGACATGGATTTAACGTCGTCGCTCGACGATTTGACGAAGACTTGGGTTTAAGGTCACCGTTCGACCGTTGATGGAGACATGAGTTTAACGTCGCCGCTCGACGATTTGACGAAGACTTGGGTTTAAGGTCGCCGCTCGACCGTTGATGGAGACATGGGTTTAACGTCGCCGCTTGACGATTTGACGAAAACTTGGGTTTAAGGTCACTGCTCGACCGTTGATGGAGACATGAGTTTAACGTCGCTGATCGACGATTTGATGAAGACTTGGGTTTAAGGTCGCTGCTCGACTGTTGACGGAGACTTGGGTTTAATGTCGTCGCTCAACCGCTGATGGAGACATGAGTTTAACATCGTCATTCGACGATTTGATGAAGACTTGAGTTTAAGGTCTCCGATCGACTGCTGATGGAGACATGAATTTAACGTCGTCGCTCGACGATTTGACGATCGAAAGTCCTACCAAAATGATGGTTGATCGGTCAATTGATCCCCATACTTCTTTTTGTCCAGTCAGTCGGACTTACTACTTCCTTCGACTAGACTTGAGGGGGAGACATGTGATCCGATGATAAGGACCCACCCCTCAGAGGGTCGTTGCCACGGTGGAGGTCAAAATCTAGGCGGTCAACGTCCCCGTATCGCTGGGCGATCGGGTGACCCACTTGCCCGACCGGTGTGAAGGACAAACGAGCCAATATCAACCAGATGATTACCACAGCTTGGTCGCATACCGAGCTTTTAACAATCAGAACAAGATATACGTCGAGCGGCCAGCCTGCTCGAACTCGCATTGAACCTCAGAACCGGCGGTCACTCGCAGATATAGCCCGGACAGTGGAATGTTGGTCGAGCAACCACTTCGCTCGGCTTAAAGGCTAGCCCACCCGATCGGCTGAGGGTTGGCCGAGCGGTCATCCCACTCGACCCAATAACAAACAAAAGGAGGATCAGTCGATATCCTCATGGAAAATCATGCCACCGATAGATGACATGGTTGGCGGCATGGTCAGGTAGAGGATTGTACGGCGGAAGCTTCCACTGTCATGTCAGAGATATGCTTGGGTTATTGAGGTATGGCGTCAGAGACGCTTTCCTGACATATTTTTTCAGGGGAAGCTTTGGGAAGCATGCACGCCTCGAGAAACATGCATGCGCTTCCCCGGGAGCCCTATATAAAGGGCTCCAGGCTTCAACGGAGGTATGCATAATTTCTACTGTAGCTACTGTTACTCTGCTGCTTCATTCTCTCGCTTCTTCTATATCACCGGTGACTGACTTGAGCGTCGGAGGGTCATCGCCGAGGAACCCCTCCCTGGCTGGGCACTAACGTCGCTGTGGTTGCAGGTCTCGCTGACTCGGAGTCCATTAACGATCAACAGGAGCGCCACGTCCCCAGCATCCATCGCCTCAACTCTCAGACAGGATCATAGATATATATATATATATATATATATATATATATATATATATATATATATATATATATATATATTAAATATTGAATATTTTTATTTCATATTTAAAAAATAATAATATTCACATATTTTTTATTTTATTTATATTTTTAAATTAATTAATTTATTATATCCGACGATTAATTTCAATTAATTTTACCCCCACGATAAGAAAGTTTATTTCTTTCCTCGTCACATTATCACCAGTGTTGAGAAAATCGGACCGGACCGACCGGTTGAACCGTGAACCGGCCCTTGTTCTGGTCCGGTCCACCATTAAAGCCGAAAAACATAAAAAAATCGGTCAAAACCGTTGAAAACTGGTCAAAATCGCTTAAAATCGGTTAAAACTGATCAATATCGCTCGAAATCAATTAAAATCGTAGGTTTAATCAGGATTGAAGCATGATTTTTAATTATTAAAGTATGATATATATATATATAACGGTTGAACCATCGGTTCGACCGGTCAAATCTTAAAAATCTTGATCCGACCGGTTCAGTGACCAGTCCGATTTTTAAAACATTGATTATCACATCTCCATCTTCAACTACGTGAGCCATGAGCAGTTGTGAGCATTGTGTCGGTAGGAGTGAATAAAAATGTGATTGTGTGGGTAGGAGTGAATAAAAATATGATGAAATCGAATTAATCAAAGACCAAATTAAGAAATTCAATTCTGTTAATTTAATTTTAAATTTAATTAGTTTAGTTTTAAATTTTTTTATTAATTCTCGAATGCTGATATTTAATTCCTATAATTTATTTAATTTTATAAAGAAAATTTAGTCTAGTTTTTTTTTAAAAAAAATATTTATTTAATTTTAAATTTATTAAATTTGACTGCCCACATGGCCCTGTACGGGGCACAGCTGCAAGCTACAGACGCCATCGCAGGCACGGCAAACTTTGGCCATCGATGACTTGGTCATTTTTTTTCTTTCCGTATATTTTTCTTGATAAACTTTGCCCATGATAAATCAGTCCGGGTCGATTTCAGGTCCGGAAAAAAAAATAAATGTTATGTTAGGTTATCACTGAACGTTCAAATATAAATGTTATGCGAAGTTTTGTTTTATGGGTGATAATCCATGCCTAACTGTCACACGTTCCATACAAGAATTTTCTATGGAAGATAGATATTTATGATTTATTGAGAAAGATGCGGAGACCTGCCAAAAGTGAGTAATTTAATCCTTTGTTGGGAAGACTGAACCCTATATAAAGATAAGATGTCGAGGCACACTAACAATAGTAATTTAATCCTTAAATTTATAACATATATATTTTCATGTTTTATAAATTTATAAGTACTAACAATGTTATATAAGCTATTAGGCCATCTGTAACGTTGCGTTCATATTACGTTATAATATCACTGTAGAATTAATGTGTCATTGTGGAGTGTACCTCGACACTCATTCACTTGAACGTGTTCAAGATATTGAACGCTTTTAAGCATGTCCTGGCCCACTCCATGTGTATATATATATTTTTTAATAAATATTATTAAAAAACATAAATTTTAAAATAAAAAATAAAACAATTAGTTTTTTAACGGTTATTTTTTAACGGCTAGTTCAAAATTTCATCTATAAATATCCATCAATATATACACATATTTTCATTCCAACTCACTACTCTTTCAATTCTACTCTCTAAATATTCTCCCCATCTATTTTTTTAAGATCATATCATCTTATTTTCTATCCGAAATGGATGAAAATAATAGGATATTTTATACAAATTTCTTGAATTCTACAAACAACTTGCAAGAATATTCATCTTCCCAAAATTCACAAATTCCACCAAATTATCAATACTCACATCCATTTCCAAATATGTTGTTTTCTCCACAAAATCTTCAAAATTTTCAAGGTTTTGGAAATTCTATGAATCATCCGAATTATGTCCCTCGAGGTCCATATCAACCGCTTCCAACAGAATATTAGAAAAACATGAGTCATCCGTATTTCACGCCGTCGGTTGTTCATGGATATGGTACCCCGCACACAACTGGTATGTCTTTCACTCCTTCGATGTCGAATGAACCTACAACTCCGACTTTTGTCCCAGAGACTCAACTTTCCAACCATGAATCCCCAATTGAGGTAGTCAATTTAGAAAAAGCGGTTTCAAATATTGAGGGTACAAGAAAGCATTCAAGTTGGACAAAGGTTGAAGGCGAGGTCTTAGTGAGAAGTTTTGTCACTATCAGTGATGATCCAATAATCGGCAATGATCAAAAGGCTGATGCGTTTTGGGGGTGTGTTGCAAGCTACTACAATGAGAATATTCCCCTAGGTTCAAACACCAAAAGTGCAAATGTTATACGGTCGCATTGGCACAATATAATCCAAAAGAAATATATCGATTCAACGCAAATTACAATAGTGTTTACAGTTCATATTGAAGTGATCACAGTGACGAAGATATATTGAGGTTTGCGTACGAAAAATATTGATCCAAAAATAATGGCGTTGCATTCAAACTCGAACATGTGTGGAGAATTATCAAAGACTATCCAATGTTTACTCCACAATCCGCTGATCACTTTGTGGCCACAAAAAAGATGAGGACCTCAGAGTCGAGAGCAAGCAACACATCCTCCAGCCAAGATGTGAGTATAGACCTGGATGATGAAGATACTCGTCCAATGGGACAAAAGGCAGCAAAAAGAAAGGGAAAAGGCAAAGTAAAATCCAACATGGAGGATCTGGCAGTAAACTACAATAATATTATTACAAAATTCACTGAGTACACAAGCGTGAAGAAATCCGAAGTCGATTTGAAACAAAAACAACTTGAAATAGAGGAGATTAAGGCAAAAATTGCCTTATCCAAATCTGAAGCTAAGAATCGTCGCTTGAAGTTGAAGGAGTACGAAATATTGAACAAAGACACCTCACAAATGACAAAGGAGCAACTTATCATACATGAATGTCTATGCTAGGATATTAGGTCGAGATGGAATATCTAAATTGTTTACTCAACGTTCATTTTCTAGTATTATTATATTTTCAAGTGATTGTAATTAGCCGTTGCAAACTAGGCGTTACAAACTAATCGTTGCAAACTAATCGTTGCAAATTAGCCGTTGCAATGCAACGTTGCAAATTAGTCGTTACAACGCAACGTTGCAAACTAGTCATTGCAAACTGGCCGTTGCATGAGAAAAACAATATATACACATTGTGCTACGAGATTTTCATTCGACTATCATACCATTTCTCAAACACATATATTAAAACGTGTTTCCTTCAAAAATGTCTCATTCTACAGACAGCTCTAGCTCAAGTTCCAGCTCGACAAGCGAAGACGAAGTCCATGTTGAAATCGATGAGCGAACTTATGATCCGGGTGAAGAACTGATGTTATTGGTTCTTCAACAACACCAACAACTTATGGAAGCATATCAGAGGAGGGACACACGCAGAAGAAGGTTCGTCCAAAGAAATCGTGAAGTCGGGCATGAGAGGCTCGTCAATGATTATTTCTCTATAAACCCGGTGTATTACGATGAAATATTTCAAAGATGATTTTGAATGCGAAGAGAGTTATTCCTCCGCATAGTGAATGCATTAGAGAATCATTCAGCATTTTTTCAACATAGGGGCGATGCTGTACGAAGAAAAGGGTTGTCACCACTATAAAAATGCACTGCTGCGATTCGTCAACTGGCTTACGGAGTCCCCGCCGATCATCTTGATGAGTACCTACGTATGGGTGAATCAACTGTCATCAGGTGTCTTTTCAAGTTCTGCGAATATGTGGTTGAAATATTTGGTGATGGGTACTTGAGAAGGTCAAATTCTGATGATGTTCAACGTCTTCTTCAAATGCATGATGAGAGGTATGGCTTCCCTGTCATGTTAGGTAGCCTTGATTGTATGCACTAAAAATGGAAAAATTGTCTAGTTGCTTGGAAAGGCCAATTTACAAGGGGACATAGGTCACCAACAATCGTACTTGAAGCAGTCACGTCTCATAACTTGTGGATATGGCATGCATTCTTTGGGGTCGCCGGTTCACGTAACGATATTAACATGTTATATGAATCTCCTATATTCAACATCTTGCAAGGAAATATGCCAGAACTTAATTTCACGGTGAACGACAGACACTACATATACGAAGGGCTATTATCTAACAGATGGAATATATCTCGAGTGGACTACTTTTATTAATGCTTTTCCTTGCCCGAAGGATCCTAAGAGGAAGTTGTTTAAGGAAAGATAAGAGTCTGCAAGAAAAGATGTCGAACATGCATTTGGGGTACTCCAATCTCGATGGGCGATTGTCAGAGATCCAGCTCATTATTGGTATAGAAAAAAGTTAAAACAAATCATGTTACCATGTATTATTTTGCATAATATGATTGTTGAGGATGAGGGAGGTCACGTGACAAATTGGTACAACGATGAAGGTGACGAACCCGCATAACCTATCCATGGCTCAAACCGAGGATTTCAGGATTATCTTCGAACTAATTCTGAGCTACGTGACACTCAAGTTCATCACCAACTTCGCGCCGATTTAGTTGAGCATATATGTGTTGGATCGATGAGTTTCGCTAGAAGGGGAGGGTGAATATCGATTTAAAAAATTAAACGAGTAAGCAGCGGAAAAGTGAAAACAACAACAATGCTAACAAGGGTCGATATACTTGGTTCGGAACCTTCGGCGACTCCTACTCCAAGGCCCGCACTCGTTGAGTACTTTCATTGGATAATCATTAATAATTCGAACAGTTATTACAAATTAAGTACAGGAATTATTTAGAGAAGACAAAACCGACAATGAGAAAAGAAAGACAGAAAAAGAAATAGCATTTGTTGGAGAGTCTTCGCAGCGTCGCAGGAGCACAGGAGAGCAGATCGTAAGTTATTCTTTGCTTCAGCGTTCACCCTCCTTATATAGGAGGTTCGGGGCGCTTGGATCCCTTCAGGACGCCCTGAATGTGACGTAACCGAGCCAGTCAACGAACTCCACATGGCGAGGCGATGATAGGGATAAAACTTGCCTCCGGGCGCTCGGATCCCTTCCAAGCGCCCGGACCCTTATTTTCCAACAATCTCCTTCCTGCAAGAAAATGTTCGCCCGTGGCAAGTAAAAATTATATCCTGCAAAACAGAATGTTAGCACAATTTATAGATAAGTAGAATAGTAATTAGATTCTGTCTCACCGAGATCGGAATTTTGTCAAAATCTCAACTTAGAGTTGCGAAATGGTTCTAAGTTGGATTGGCGCCTAAGTTCCTTTCCCGGGAACGCGTCCTCAATGTCACTTCCCTCCATGACTTACCCTCACTTACCTGCCAAACGTCCGGTCAGTCTGTTGACCCGTCTGGACTTCGTGCCAACTATCCGGTCATCCCGTCGACCTAGCTGGACTTCGTGCCAAACATCTGATCAGCCCATCGACCCATTTGGACTTCGTGTCAGTTATCCGTTCGGCCCGTCAACCTAGCTGGGCTTCATGCCAGACATCCGATCAGCCCGTCGACTTGTCTAGGCTTCTCCTGCACACTCAATCAGAGTGTTAGATAACAACGAAACTAACTTAACCTATTTTGTCATTCATCAAAATTTGAGTTAGACCATTAGTGCTAACTGCATCAATAATATAGGGACAATACAATAATAATACGTGAATTAGTATTTCATATATTATTTTTAATTTCATAATAGTATGGTTTATTTAAGTTATTGTTACATTTCAATTTCATAATTAGATGATAATTTAAAATCAATTTCGTTTTCCCAACTTTATAATTTTGTTTTCCCAACATTGTAATTTCGTTTTCTCACAAACATCTATTTTATTTAATAAATATAATAAAAAAATTAATTTTATTTTTGAAAAATAATAAAATTATATTTTTAAAGGTAAGATTAATAATAATAATAATAAGTTAAATATTTTAAAATATATTTATTTAATATGATATAATTTTAAGATGATTGAGTGGATTATGAGATCCATAAATAATGAGTGTTAATGTTAAAAGTAATATGAATGAAAGAAGAAGATTATTATAATGAGTATGTGATAATAGATCCGATAATTTTGATGAGATTATGGATGTTATACCGTTGGTTGGAGCGTTGTGGATAGCCTTACGTGAAAATGTGAAATAGACTTCGGATATTATCCGAAGTAATAGGTAGATAATTACCGAAGTAGACGCACGTGAAGTAAAAGAGTCAATTTTTTACTTCACCACACGTTTACCGAAGTCTATCACCGGTCCAAAACCGGTTCAAAATCAGACCGTTTTCGAAGTAAAAAATCTCTATTACTTCATTGAGACTTGTAAAAAGACCGAAGTAGTTGATAATCTATGACTTCATAGGTTTCATTGTTTGACGAAGTAAAATAGATCTACAACTTCACAATTTTTGAATTTTGGTGCAGTAAATGTTTAATTTTACTTCTGCATAATTTGATTTGGTCGAAGTATTTATTATTATATTACTTCATAGTAGTATAGAAGTAATAGAGTATATTGTAACGAAGTAATTTATACAAACTACTTCATAAATTTAATCAGTAGTGAAGTAAATAGTTTCTTTAACTACACCACTATTTAAATTTAACGAAGTCTTTTTTGTTGTATTACTTCATCATTTATTTATAGTATCAAAGTAATTGATCATATTTTACTACAATACTATTTTAATTGACAACAATTTATATTATAATATTTTACTACAACACAATAATTTTTATCACCAAAATTAAACAAATATATCACAAATATGTATCAAATACAATCCAAAAGTGTATTCATAAAAGACATGTTTAACCATAATCCAAAAACTTTTGTATCCATAAATCCATAAATACATGTCTAAAATTTATATCATAGCCTACACTTAGGCACCCATATAGAAGTAGACGAATTCGCTCCATTCACTTCTGACTTCATCATACTGAGATTGATTGTAATATTGTTTATTTTTTGATGCTGCAAACTGAAACATTAACAGAAGTTTGAGGATCAATAAAAAATGACTCAATATTTTATAAGGAAAATATTTCATAAAGAAGAATTCACCTTTCTCTCCAATAATAGTCAAGATCCAATGGTACATGTACAAATAAAAATATAACATTGACTAGCATGTAGTAGGAATTGATAAATAATTAAAATCTTACCTAGTGTTATATAGGATGAAGCAGATGCTATCTCTGTTCGATGCTCTCAACTGAGCAGCAATATGTTGTGACAATTTACTATCTTATTCACCCACACCGCATGTAGAAATGTGACCATGATCCACAAATGACACATACTCTACTCTTTTTTCTTTCTTCAAGTATTTGTAAAGGTAACTACAAGGTAATGACAAAGTAATGAAAAATATAAATATACCCCATGTAAACCAAAGCAAAAGCATGTGAACTAATATTGCGAACAAAGCAAACCATATGTATAATCGTTCCATTTCATTCAGTAAACATACCAATTCACAAGGACCTTCCCATATCCAAAACCTACATAACCTAACAATACACAATATAGATCATGTCTATCAAAAATGGAGAACAGATTACACTATACATCATACATATCAAAACAGAGAATATTTTACCAAACATATACATGGGCAGATGTTACTGGAAATTAAGGAAATTGCATAAGTTAATCATAAAGCTTAGAACCAAACAACTTTCTTTTTCAATAGCAAAGAAATCTTCAACAAGCACGTGCATTTTTCTTATAAATAATAATGAAAATTTGGAAAACTGAGATCAGCAAAGGGACCTTTGTTACTAGCTATTTAATTATTTGAACTATTAATAAACTTCTAAAGTTGGATTCTGGAAACTATCATTCCCTTCCCCACCAATGTTTTAGATCAACCATAGTTATAGGCTGAAGACAGGTAGGATAAAGCATGAAACGTGGTTAATAATTATTTGAAATTAAGATATAACTTATCTCTTCCAAATTTTAGGCCACACATGGAAATACTAAAGGTGAACATAACATATTTAGTCATAAATATGAACTTAATAAGAGAGACAGAGAACCGATTGCAATATAAATCATAAATATCATAACAGAGAGCATGCCACATTATAAATCATGCATATCAAAACAGAGAACAGAACACAATATTGAAACTAGCATGGAAAACATAAATCCTGTTGCACGAATCCATACAGCAAACCACAGCAGAACCACAACAAAATCACAATGAAAACTTCAACAATCAAACACATATCAACTGTCAACCTGTTCAAAAACTCTTCAGCAAGAACTAAGGGGGCATTGCATCGTTAATCCACTCGAAAACACACAAAAACCACAAGAACATAACCTTGAACGGAAATCACCCAACCTCAGCCATCTACCGAAATGGTTCAACTACAAATTGATTTCACATAAACCCGCAGCTATCTGAAGAAGCTGAACAATCCTCAAGTGATATCACACAAATCCAATCCAAACAGAACAATTTCATCCAAAATACGAAAGCATCGTTAAGAAATCAGAACAACCTTGTAACTGATCCAAAATATGTTCACAGAATACCAGCAGAACAGGAATGCGACACATCTTTGGTGAGAACCCCAATATGTCCCAAAACTTAAAGCTATCTTGAAGAACCAACAAAACAATTCGATCAAGACTTAGAACACCTGCATACTATCTGAAATCCTCAGGAACAATGGAACGAGAAGGCACCATACTATCCGAAACCACCAGGAACTAAATTCCGAACACAAATCCATCAAGAGGAACCCAAAAATACCATCAAAACATCTACCAATATCAGAACCCATCAGAAATCCAGAAAAACATCACCATAGGAAACATATTGGCACGAAAACACGGAGCAAAACTCATCCAGTCAATCACACTTCCGAGACAAGCATATTAACTTCCCTAGATACCTATTCCTTTACCCACGGAACTCATACCAACATATGAAGATGAACTTTCCTTTCCCTTGTCATTCCCGTCCTCGTTCTATCGATGGAAGCCCTCGCCTCGCCATTCCGTGCCGCCGATGAGATGGTTGAAGCCCTCCCTGTTCGACTGTGATGCCCTGCGAGGAATCTCCCACGTGATGGCACTCAATCATCCCTGAGGCTGATGGCGATCCCGTTCGGCGGAGACAGAGGGAAGAGGGAAGAGGGAAGGGAAAGTCGGCGAGGGTTTCGGTTGGGCGGAGAAGAGAGGGGAAAAGGGGTTGGCGATGGGGGATTAGGGATTGGGTCGCGCGTCGGGGAGAAAAAAGTGAGGTTGCCGTCGCGCGTCGGGGAGAAAACGCTTAGGAGAAAAAATGAGATGGGATTGAAGTGCTTTGATCGGCAGAATTAGGTTTTAGCAGGGTTGGGAAAAAAAGTAAACCGGTTCGAGTCATACCATAAATTTTAATCCATTCACTTATTACTTCAACACTTAGACATTTAAATTTTATTTTATAATTTATTACTTCATCGAATATATATTATGAAGTAAAATATCAGATAAAATTAAAGCAAGACTCATATTTTTAAATCTACGAAGTCTAAAATCAAATTTACTACATTAAATTTATTATCGAAGTTGATTATCATATATTACTTCGTAATTATTAATTGCCGAAGTAAACAGTGACGAAGTCTATTTCACATTTTCACATAGTGAACGTGGGAGCTTTGTAGATATACTCGACGGTAGCTGTGTGCTCCAATCGTGTCCAATGCATGAATCATGCAGCTTCAGCTTCTCTGTACGTAGGAGACTCACTGTATTTGTTAACGAAGTCAAGTAGCGTGCATGACTGAACTATAGACTGGACCACCCACGTACAATAATTCATCTGTACCTGCAAGCAGAGACTTTTCTGCCTGCATCATCCCCGAAGCATTCGTGATCTTAATTAACTGGCCTTTCGAAAAAAGACAAGGAGTTAAACTCATAGGAAAATACAGAATAGCAATCGGCTCACAGATTGTTTGAACTTGTCTATGACAACTTTCCAAATCACTCAAGATATACTCAAAAAACGCACGTACTGTATTTACTAAAAGAGTCACTTATTCTCTAAAATCCTCTGCCGTCTATTACAGCCCCAAACCGGTCTTGGCCGTGAGCGCACGGTGGAGCTCGCGACTGCATAATCACGGTCGCCACCCGATAATAATTTTGCAAACATATCACGAGCATTCGTGGCCACCTACCTGGCCATAGTTTTGTAGGTGTATTCATTCTCATGGCTGCAAAATCATGGCCATTTAATTTCCAACTAGTCGACCCCAATTTCGCGGCTGCTATTATTAATGGTTGCTAGCTCATGGTCAAAAACCACAGACAAAGTTGTTGCCAATGGCTTTTTAGTAAGGGAAGAGCTAATTTAGGGGATAAGTGCGTGCGCATTTTGAGTATTTTTCAAACTCGCCCTTCATTTGAGCTTCAAAAGTTCAAGTGAAATCCGACCTCAATGAGCCCATAAACAAAGGGAGGTTAACATTGGATCGACTAAACCAAATCAATTGGAATCAGATTCTAGATCGATTTGAAATCAAGTAGGATTTTGGCTTTAAAATTTTTCATAAATACCTCCTAGTCCCTCCATAGGCATAGTTAAGTTGGTACTTAAAAAGTAAATTATCACATGAGAGCATGAATCAAATATCCAAAGGAATAATCTCTTAGGAAATAAAATCTCTCCCACCTAAAGAGATGGCTTAGTCATTGTGATTTACTCCATCTTGCTATGGAGCCAGCGATGAAGGACTCTCGGGGTGAGTGAATCACCTTTTGTCATATAAATGTCTCCTTGTCTCTATGAATTTGACCGCCGATCTTGCTTTAATTTTCATTTGCACCTAACAATTTAAGTAACTTTAGCATACAATTAGCACTGTTTTCCTCTCCTCTTTTGATGAACAGAGCAAAATCCGGAATGTCATAATTTTTAATTCAGAGATCAGAACAGATACTTTTTTTTTTAATTAAAACTCGTTCAAAGATCTAAATTTATTATTAAGCAGAACCTGTAATAGACTAACTTTCGAATCCAAAAAATATCATTTAGGGTCTTTTCAGATGTTCCGAACATCTTTTTTAATTATTTTTTATTGTTAGATATTTCAGGGTATTTTTGTCTTTTAGAAGTTAGGGTCTTGAGTTTATTATTTTGATATAGTTGTGATTAATATTATTTTCAGTCGCCATTTCCTTCTTGGGAATGTTAAGTATTTCTTATTTTCTGGTATTCCTCTTCGAATCAACAAGTTGTAGAAGATTGCTTCTAGTATTTGTGTGTGCATTTTCTGTGTCACTAGCGGAGAGAATGACGGCAACAACGAAGAAGGACAAGAGGAGGTTAGAGAAGATTTGACATCAATGTGGCTAGCGGCGAGGGAGAGCGTCAACGTATGGCGCATGTGGAGAGGAAGAAAACGACGAGAGCCCTCGCATGAGGGAAGGCGACGTCGACATCATGAGGAGAAGAGGCCGCTAGAACCATGTCCAGTGGCGGCGTTCGTCGCAGAAGGATAGGCTGTTGGAGAGAGGGAGAGAAATCATGAGAGAAAAAGAGGGAGAACCCGGAGAGGGAGGAGAGAGATAGATAGAGAGAATAGCCCAGATAGAGGGAGAAACCTAAGAGGAATAGAGAGAGGGTGTGGGAGAGAGGGGGGCTAGCGGCACCCTTACGTTTGGAATCCCTTTACCTTCCCTCAATCCCAACCCTAAAAAGGGGAGAAAAGAAGAAAAAGAAAAAAAGAAAAAAAAATCCTCGTCCATGTGGAGCCTATTTCCTATCTTTGCATCATGTTGGAATATGAGTATGAGAACTGAAATTCATGATTTTCATGATAGCCTACAACTTGAGGAGTTCCTAGATTGACTAATCTCTGTAGAGGAAATCTTGGAT
This sequence comes from Zingiber officinale, assembly GCF_018446385.1. NCBI lineage: Eukaryota > Viridiplantae > Streptophyta > Magnoliopsida > Zingiberales > Zingiberaceae > Zingiber > Zingiber officinale. The sequence goes on from NC_055995.1 coordinate 8,133,296, forward strand.
TTGAAAGAGGTGCCTGAAGACAAGCGTGTGCCCTTAGTTGCAACCAGATTACACGAGAAAGCGACTGCAACTGTATAGTAGCAACAACTGAAATTGACCTTAAATAGGTTGAGTAAGGTAAAAATTATCAACTCAGGGAAGATGAAGAAGCTCATGCAGGAAACCTTTTTACCATACAATTTCTAGCAATTGATGTATCAAAGGTTGTAGAATCTGAAGCAAGCCACCAAGTCAGTGGAAGAGTATACTTTGTTTTTTTTTTCCAATTCATTGCAAGGAACGAAATACATGAGATGAAAGATCAATTGGGGGCACGGGGTTTTAAATACCAGATCTAGGACATTGTGAGTATGTTTGATCCTATTTCTATATTTGATGTACACAGAGAGTGTTGGTTGTGGAAAAATATGCACATCAAAATAAAGAAATTTTCTTGACAAACACTGCAAGCGGAGGTCTAAGTGTAGTGACTATTTACAGTAATAGCGGTGTGGGAGGAAATAAAGGTATCGGACAATTTAACAAAGGAAGTGGTAGAAGTGATCATTTAAAGTGTTTTAATTATAAAGAGATCGGACACAGGGAGTCAGAATGCAAAAAAACTACAGGAAAAAATCACTATTTGTTGACAATGAAGATTTAGAAGAGAAAGGAGTTGAGATCTTGGGAAACCCAGTGTATGATGAGGATGTCGTAAATGAATTAAGTATTGTTAGAAGGAGATGTTGGGACGACACTAATATTTGACACTTCTATTTAACGCCGAAGTCAATAGCGGACGATGATTGACTGTGAAGTAATATTTTTTAGTTGACTTGTACCATCTTTGGCAAAATATGTCAGTTTGTGATCGATGTAGAAAGTTGTGAAAATATTGTGTTTGTTGAAGCTGTGCAGAAACTAACCAGATTGAGAAACATCATAAACCCTATAAATTAGAGTGGCTTAAGAAGAGTGGTGAGGTATTGGTGTCTACGAGGATTCTTGTTCCATTTTCTATTGGTCTCAAATATTAAAATGTTGTTTGGTGTCATGTAGTAGCGATGGATGATTGCACTTGTTGTTAGGCCGACCGTGGCAATATGATAGAGGCATACATCACGATCGGCGAACCAATACTTATAGTTTTGTGTTTGAGGGGATTAAATTATGCTCCTACCTTGCAGAGTCGGTGGAACAATCCAAATCTATAGGTAAAGTTGTGACTTTATTATCTCATGCTCAGTTTGATGTGGAGTTCCTAGAAGCCGAAAGCGGTATATATTGAAGGGAAAGGAGGCGCCTGAATCCGGCACTAATCCATAATTTGTGGCTCCTCTAATTGTCAAATTTAGTGAGCTTTTCCCGAAGAGTTACCAAGCGAATTGCCTCCACTACGTGATATTCGGTATCATATTGATATGGAGCTTGGACCCACAACACTACCGAACGGAGCACATTATAGGATGAGCCTGCGTGAACATGAGGAGTTAAGACGATAGGTTGAAGAATTTTTATTTAAATGTCATATAAGGGAGAGCATGAGCCCTTGTGTTGTACCTGTCCTTTTAATACCAAGAAAGGATGACTCTTGGCATATGTGTATGGACAACAAGGTCATCAATAAGATTACTGTCTAATATCATTTTTCCATTCCTTGTTTAGATGATTTGTTTGAACAAATTAGTGGATCTATTGTGTTTACTAAATTAGGCTTGAAGAGTGGGTACTATTAGATTCATATCAGGCATGAAAATTAATGGAAGATAACTTTTAAGACTAGGAAAAGACTGTACGAATGGCTAGTGATGCCTTTTGGGTTATCCAATGCCCCTAGTACTCTCATGTGAGTGATAAATCAGTTATTGTGGTCATTTATTGGTAAATTTATTATGGTGCATGATCCTATCTGAAAGTCGAGGCGATGGATGTTGGGGGACGTGGCACTCCCGTTGACTGCGTGGACTCTGAGTATGACGAACCTGCAACCATAAAACATCAGTGTCGAGCTAGGGAGGGGCTCCCCAACGTTGGTCATTCAATGCTCAAGTCAATCACCGGCGATGTGGAAACAGGAAAGCAAAGTAGCGGAGCAACAGAGCAATAGTGTAGCTACAGTAATCTTAGCTTACCTCCGTTGAAGCTTGGAGCTCCTTATATAGGGCTTCCGGGAGCGCGCACACACACTTATTGAGGTATGCGCGCTTCTCAAAGCTTTCCTTGAAAAGACATGTTAGGAAAATGTCCTTGACACTATACCTTAATGACCCAATCATATCTCTGACAAGATAGTGAAAGCTTCCGTCGTATGATCCTCTGTCTGACCATGTCGTCAAGCATGCCGTCTGTCAATGGCATGGATTCCCAGAAGAATATCGCCTAATCCTCCTTTTGTCTATTACTGAGCCGAGCGGGAGAGCCGCTCAGCCAACCATCAGCCATCCGGGTGATCCTGCCCTCAGGCAGAGCGGAGTGACCGCTCGACCAACATCCCACTGTCCGAGCTCCGCTGTTGTGCTGAGCAGAGGAGCTGTATCTGAATGTAGTCCGCTCGGTCATGATTTTGTTTTACCAGTTTCGAGGCTCAATGTGAGTTCGATCAGGCTAACTGCTCGGCGCATGCTTCGCCTATACATGGGTCTTTGAGCGTCGAAAGCTCGGTACGTAACCAAGCTGTGATAACATCGGATTCATATCGGCTCAACTATTCTTCATCCCGGTCGGGCAAGTGGGTTGCCCAATCTAACGGTGATACAGGGGCGTTGACCAACTTGACTCTGACCTCCACCTGGCCCGTGACCCCCTACTGGGTGGCCCCCCTTATCACCGGATCACATGCCTCCCCCTCAAGTCTAGTCGAAGGACGTTGCAAGTCCGACTGACGGGACAAAAAAGAAGTATGGAGATCGGTTGGTCGATCGGCCATCGTATTGGTTGGACTCTGCTCGGTCTGCAAAAGAGTGTTGGTCGGCCCTGAGACTAATCCTTGTAGCTGATCGGCGCTTCGAGTATTTATACTTTGAACTTTCTCCTTCAGCGCCCTTAGGCATGTGCGATCAATGCTGACATCACTAGGATCTCTTCAAAATTCATGCAAATCACTATCATTAAGGCCAAGCATGCGCCCACGCCTGGTAATGGCGCCCATTAAATGCGAACCAGTGAGGGAATGCCACGTGTCACCGCCGCAGTCGTCGCATGCTCGAAGCGACAGGCTTTGACGTGACGTCTGGCGATTTGAATTCAACGGCTGGATCTGCGCGTCGGGTTTTACGCCCTAGATCCGATGGCTCCGGTCAGCCAGGCCCAAAGTTTATAAAGCTGCAAAGTCGGCTTCCTTCTCCCCTTACCATGCCTTCTTCGCGTGCTACCGGCGACTTCCTGTGCTATCAGTGCTCCTGCGATTCTCTGCTCTCTTCTGCGGTGATTCTTCTCCCCTTTCTGTAAGCTCTTCTTCAATCTTCACTGTTCTTTTGGCTTCCTGCAACTTTCTAGTGTTCGTTGTATTTTCTATCCACCTTTCTTTTCATTGTACTCCTTGTTTCCTTGTTTTTCGGCAATAGGCAGCTCCTCACAGCCGTCAGACCCCTCGCATGGACTCTAGTATACTACCATAGAGACCAGGTTCGATACGGGTAACGCTGAGAGCCTTAGGAATGTCTTCGAAATTCCTTCTGATCATCAGATCATTTTGGCCTCTCCGTCTGATCGACCACATAACCCACCGATCGGCACTATATGTCTGTTCCGAGACCATTTTGTGGTCGGTCTTCATTCTCAATCCATCCCTTCATCGTAGAAATCTGTAATTACTTCTATATTCCCCTTCCGCAACTCATACCCAACTCCTTTCGCTTGTTGTGCGGCGTCATAGTTTTGTTTCGGTTGCACGGCATTTCCCTGACCCCGCGTGTCTTCCATTACATTTACTATCCCAAGCAATCTGAGCTGGGAACTTTTCTTTTTCAATCGTGAGTCGGGCTGGTCTTTTTTCACAAGATGTCGACTTCCAACAAGCATTGGAAGGAGTATTTTTTCTTTATGCGTCTGCCCGAACAACCTAGCTTCCGAATGCGCTGGTAGGTCGGCTTACCAACTCAACCCGATCTGAAGAAATATAAGAGCCAGCCGGACTATCTGCACGCAGTGACCATGATGGCCGATCAGAAATACGACATCCATAAACTGCTACTAGAAGGGGTCATGTACATCTTCAGGCTGAGTCCGATCCGAACCCGACTCCTGCGTAGTTTAGGTAAGGAACTTCTTGGGTTCTTTCTTTTGAATCTAACTAATTTCCTTTTTTCCTTTTACAGTCCAAGTCATGATGAGAGCGCGCGTGGCCGGCTATAACAAGCTGAAGGATGCTGAGGTCAAGTCGATCGCTACCAAGGAGTTGGCGAGCCGCGGCTTAACGCCGGTTGGCTCCCACGAGGGCACGCTTGCTGAGAGCGGGGAGACGCCCACTGTTGGCGAAGGCGCCGCCGTCCAGACGACCAGCATTGAAGTAGCTGGTGACCCACTCCCTACCCCCCGAGGCACAACCCGCCGCTCGGACCGAAGGCTCCGAGTCTTCCAGTGATGGCGTGCCACTTGCTAGCCGCAAGAGGCGCTGCATGGACAATCCATCCCGCTCTGCCACCTCGGCTGTGGAGGCTGCCAAGCGGGTCGGCGCCTCTTCTCCCGCGGCCATCCCAGCAACAATGGAGGCCACTTCGTCTGATCGGACACCGTCTCTGGCTGAGCTACCACCAGAGACCATTGCTGCCCAGCTGGTCGCATTTCTGCCGCCACATCGACCGAGACCATTGCGGTCCAGGATCGATCCTGCGTCCACGGCCACACCTTCCGGTCTGGCGGCCTCCTCCCCATCTGACCCGAGCGGCCGACGATCCTTAACCTTCTGACAGAGGACTACCTCGAGCAGTGCGCCCATCCACAAATCCCCGAACACAAGATTCTGATCCGCGGGCCACTCTCCGGCATTTGGGAGGAAGTGAGGGCCCAAGTGGCGATGATGTCACCAGGGGCGCTCGCCAACAGCCACATATAGATGTCCACCGGGGTACATATTTTAATACCAATTTACGCCTTACCTCCAATCGGCGCTAACTTTTTCTTGTTCGCCTACAGTACTAGGTGGAGAGAGTGGTCATGTGCCAACGACTCTCTTTTGTGGAGGACGAGTTGAAGAAGCTCAAGATCTCGGGCGGCGCCTCTTCCTCCCAGGGGCCATCGGTCGTCGAGTTAAAGATCGATCTGGAGAAGGTCCACCAGCTCCTTGAGGCCAAGTAGAAGAAGTCCGCCGATCAGGAAGTTAGGCTGGGCCAGCTCAAGGCGCAGGTGAAAACTTATGATAAAAAGATCGAGCTGGCCACGACAAGGAAGAAGCGAGTCATTGCCAATCTGGAGCTAAAAAATTAGGAGGCTCGGTAGCTTGCCTAGAAGCTCAATGAAGCCGAGGGCTACCTGATTACCGAGCGGGACTGCCGCTCGGCTGGAGAAGCCTCTCTGAAGGGGAAGCTCAAGGATGCTGAGGACGCCCTGGAAGCCTCCCGCTCGGCTCTAGTGACCTACCAAGAAGTCGAGTTGGTCAGGTTCAAAGCTCTGAAGCAGGCTTACCTCCGCTCAAATCAGTTTACTAATAAGGTCGTCGAGCGGATCGTCCAAGTCTTCGAGCTAGCCATCGACGGAACGCTTCAGTAGCTTAAGACGGATTGCCACCTTCCCTCCGAGACGATGGATAGCATCATCAACCGCAACAAATTGAACAACTCGATGCCTGATGATGTTTTCGATTATATAGAGTGAGGCTGAGCGTCCGTCTTGTAAAAAAATTTTGAAGTCTGATGGTATGTTCGTCGATCGGCGGTACTTCTTTTTGAGCAATGAATTGTTCGCCCGCTCGCTCGGCAGGACTATGGACGCCTTCATCTCCTCGGTCGGTCGGTGCGAGAGGCTATGCTATTTCTGGCAAGAAAGACAGGTAGCCACTGTCCGAGCGGCATCCTCCTGGAGTGTCAGTTAGAAGTATCTGGCTAATAGAATCTTTCTAGCCAATGAACAGCCGCTCGGATGTCCTCCGCAGTACCCTTAATGTACCTCCCACAATATGTAATTGACGTCCTCCGATCCGATGCATCTAAGTAGAGGCCTAGAGAAGGCCTTCTTGTAGAGTTGATCCCCGATCAGTGTAAACCGACCAGCCCTTCTCCTTAACATGCAAGCCTCCTCTTGATCAGACGGTGTAGCTCCCGACTGCAAGAATTCCACCAGAGCCGTTCTCCAATTATTTGGGAAGGTGAGTCCCTCCATCTGGTCAATATGAGCCACTAAGGATACTTGCTCGATCGGTTGTGATATGATGATTGCCGATAGTGAGCTGGCTAATTTGGCCAGCTCGTCTGCAGCGTAATTTTTCGACCGGGGGTTTTTATGTATGACAACCTCCTTAAAGTTGGCCTTTAACTTTTTGAAGACTTCGGCGTAGAGCTTAAGTCGCACGTTACTTATCTCAAATGTCCCGGTCAGCTGCTGAGCAACCAATTGAGAATCTGAGTGGATGAGGACCTTGATGGCTCTAACGTACCGGGCGGCTTGCAGGTAGGCTATAAGCGCCTCATACTAGGCTTCATTATTTGTTGCCCTGTAGTCCAGCCGCACGGACAGCTGCATCGGCTCTTCTTGGGGGGAGATGAGCAATATGCCTATCTCACTTCCCTGTTGAGTAGACAAGCCATCTACATATATTTTCCAAACGGCTTCAGGCTCAGGATTTTGTACCGCAGTGATGAAATCCGTCAAGCACTGCGCTTTGATGGTTGTTTATGGTTGATACTGCATGTCGAACTCACTGAGCTCCGTCATCCATTTGATTAGCCGTTCGGACGCCTCAGGATTGAGAAAGACTCTTCCCAAGGAATTGTTAGTCATTACAATGATGGAGTGGGTGAGGAAGTGCAGACGGAGCCTCCGAGCGATAAGTACCAATGCGTAAGCAAGCTTCTCTAGACAGGTGTAACAGGATTCAACATCTTTCAATATATGACTTAGGAAATACACTGGTTGTTCCTCACCGTCTTGCCTAACTAGCGCCGAGTGGACTGCGTGCTCGGTCGAGGATAGATAAATTTATAGTGGCTCGCCGACAATTGGCTTAGCTAGTACAGGCAATGAATTGAGGTATTCCTTAAGCTCTTCAAACGCCCGGTCGCACTCCTTATCCCACTGAAACTTTGTAGCTCGGCGTAAGATTTTGAAGAATGGCAAGCTCCGGTCAGATGATTTGGAGATAAACCTGGATAATGCAGTTATCCAACCGGTGAGTCACTGAGCTTCCTTCTGATTCCTTGGCGGTGGCATATCTTGTAGCGCTTTCACTTTGCTAGGATTTGCCTCGATGCCCCGCTCGGTGATAATGTAGCCCAGGAAGCGCCCACTCTTTGTGTCGAACAGACACTTGTTTGGTCTCCTTAATATCTGCACATAGGTCAGTAGCTCAGAGGAATTTAATTAAGATGTCGTCGACATATACCTCCATGTTGCGGCTGATCTGTCGTCGGAACACTTTATTCATCAACCTTTGATAAGTGGCTCCGGAGTTCTTCAGCCCGAACGACATGACATTATAACAGTACGTGCCATCGGCCGTAATAAAGCTGACCTTTTCTTGATCTTCCCTGGCGAGCGGCACTTGGTGGTACCCTTGATACGCGTCCAGCATGTATATCAGCTCGCACCCGGCAGTGGAGTCGACCATTTGGGCATGCTTTGTTGAGGTCCCGGAAGTCGATGCAGACTCGCCACTTATTGCCCAACTTGGAGACCAACACTATGTTTGCAAGCCAGCTCAGAAATTGAACTTCCCGTATATAGCCAGCCTCCAGCAGCTTCTCTATTTCTGCTCAGATGATCAGGTTTTGCTCGGCGCTGAAGTCTTTCTTTCTTTCCTTCACCGGCCGAGCGTCTGGTTGGACGTGCAACTCATGCTGTGCGATACTCGGGGAGATCCCGGGAAGCTCGTGCGTCGACCACACGAATACATCGTGGTTCTGTTGGAGACACGCGATCAGCTCCGCCTTCTGCTCGGCCTCCAGATCAGACGTTGTGAAAGTTGTTGCTTCCACTCAGTAGGGATGGATTTGCACTTCCTCTTTCTCCTCATAAACTATAGTAGGTGGTTTTTCAGTGATGGTGCTTACCTCTAGCCCGGGAGTCTTCCGAGCGGATCTGGCCTCGATCTTGACCATCTCGATATAACAGCGTCGAGCGGCCAGCTGGTCGCCTTTGACTTCTCCAACTCTGTCGTCTATCGGGAACTTGATTTTTTGGCAGTAGGTTGAAACTGCTGCCCGAAACTCATTGAGGGCCGATCGGCCCAAGATGACGTTGTAGGTTGAGGGGGCGTCCACCACAATGAAATTTGTGGTTCTGGTCCTCCTAAGCGGCTCCTCTCCGAGTGATATGGCCAACTTAGTTTGATCGATCGGCAGAACATCATTACCAGTGAACCCGTATAGTGGGGTCATCATTGGCAGTAGCTCGCCTCGGTCGATTTGGAGCTGATTGAAAGCCTTCTTAAAGATTATATTCACCAAGCTTCCTATATCAACAAAAATACGGTGAATGGTATAATTTGCGATTACCGCTCAGATGATGAGGGCGTCATCATGAGGGACTTCCACTCCCTCGAGTTCCCGAGGTCCGAAGTTGATTTCGGGCCCGCTCGCATTCTCTCGGCTGCAACCTACTGCATGTATCTCCAGTCGACAAGAGTAGGACTTCCTGGCTAGATTGGAATCATCGTTGGTTGGTCCGCTAATAACCATGATTTTACTATATTATTTGATTCATACATGCATGGTTTGATGTTGTTTTCATAGATGAAACTTATATTTACATTATATTTCATGTATTATATTTATCTTGGACTTAATTGCAAATTAGTTTATTTTCATAGTATTTGATGCTAATATTTTGATATTTTCTTTGTAGGCATCAAAAGGGTCATGGACCCGATCAGATCATATTAGATCACATTTGGGCTCAAATCTAAGGCTAAACAAGTCGATCAAGCCTTGGAGCAATTTGGACCGTCCATTGAAGATCGAAGAGATCTGAGCCATCTGTCAAGGATCTGGTCCTTCCAAGCCAAGAGGAAGTACATCTTAGCCAATAATCAAGATCTAGAGGATTTGAGACAGATCTGAGATGTTTACACCGTTGATCAAGATCCAAATTATTCTGGACCGCCCAATCATATTTGAGAAAGATTTAAAACCTGAGAAGCTACAGTGCATTCGGGAAACCTCTCCCGGCTTGGCTTCTTTGCAGGATTGTCGGAGAGCTACATCACCAGTCGGAGACAGCGGAGCGTGCCACGTCCCTAGCGTCCGTCGACTCAGCGCTCGGACAGGATCATATATAAAATGAGAAATATATATATTTTTTAAAGGAAACTTTTATTTTTTTTTTTTTGTCACGTGAGTAATACCGGTAGAAATCTAGAGTTAGACGTCTACCTGACTGGGACACAATCTTCATTACCTTCAGCCGACTGGACCGGTCCTTCTCGACTGTGGATCCGGTTTTTTGTTCATCGTACCATTTGTCCTCACCCCCGGCAGCTTGGTAGTCGATCCCTCGCCACTCACCTCCATGACTCCGTCCATGTCCCCTCACTGGCTCAGAAAGGAACGCATGCAGCCCCGGTTGACCGCCGCCGTTTTAATGCCTTTCTCCCTCTGCTGCGACGGTGCAGCATCGGCCGCCGGTGAACTCACATCGACGTGATATATAAAGAGAAGTAGACTGTATATTTCTAGATAGACAAGCAACTCAATCGACGGTAAATTAAGTTTGCGTACAATATTGCGTTCCGAGGTTGACGTTCCTCAACCTCAAGATCCGCTCAGTGAATTATTTATGTGCGAAGTTATAAGAGAATTGAACTACATGATGGAGCAGACGGGGGAAGGCTCGGACTCGCACACGATTTGGTAGCATAGATAGCCGCTATTACATAAGGGTGGCGACCGTGGAGTGTTGCAGGAGCAGCACTCGTAGTTCGGCTCGTTGCAGGTGCAGGGCCATGTCGAGGTGGGACACGGCCTGGGCGTCGGTTTGGTCGCCGAACACACACAACCGTCTCAAAATTTCATGAGGCCCTAGGGCAAAAAAAAAAAAATCATTAAGAGTTTTTTTTTAATAAAATTTTTCCTCACCTTTTTTCATTCGGATTTGGGACCGACGATGACGGATTTAATTTTTTTTTATAAAAAAAATATTAATTTACAAATAGATTTTTATATAAAATTAAATTGTCTAGCTTTTTAAGAAGCAAAATTATTAATTAAAATTTTATATTCAAGTTTTGATAATACTTTTTTTCAATTGATAAAATTACTAGATTATTTAATCTTTTCTTTCTGCTGAAGAGACACTAACAGGTATAGTTAATAATATTCTATAAGCTATCTATGCATTAGGAAAAGAATTTAATTTTTTATAAGGTTTAATACCTCAAGTGCGGTTTTTAATTTGGATTTATTATTTCGTTTAAAACTTTTAATTCTAAAAATAAATATAAACCATCAATATCAGATAACATGTCATGTGTTAAAAAATTTTCAAGATTTGATTTATTTTTAAAAACTCATCATCAAGCAATTTTAACTTGTCTACGTCATATAAAAAATTAAAATTATCTTCATATATTTTAAATTATTCAAACCTACTTTGAAGTGAAGAAATAGCATGGTCAATAATATAATTAAAGTAATTAATTTTAAAAGATTCTTCAGGTGAAAGCTTCACCTCATTAATTTTATTCTCGTCAAATCGTTTATTTCTTCTAATTACACGTTTTTCACGAAATTTTGGTCTATATTCATTTCATTTGCAATCTCTTTGGCAGAAATCATAGCAGATATGAATCCATTTTCTCTATAATTATTAAAAAAAAAAACAAGACCTTTTAACTGATCTAATGTAATAGCAATGTTCATATCTTTATATTGTAAAAATTTACTAAGAGTATTAACCGCAAATAATATATCATACCAAATAATCATACCTAATAAAAATTCAAAATTTTCAAACTCATATGTTGCCAAAGAATTTGCTTCACTTTTTATTTTAGGATCTTCACTAGTTTCTGTAAGTTTATATAAAACTTCTCTTATCTGTGGAGCTTGATATTTTATTGCTTTAACGCTTTTAAGATGACTTTCCCAACATGTTTGTGATAATGGTTTAAGAGTTAAATTAGAAACATGGTCTTGTAAAAATTTTCATCTTTTTGTAGAAGAAGAAAATAATATGTAAATACTTTGTATCACACCAAAAAATGTTATAGCACTAGGACAAGAATTAGTCATATCACATAGTGCTAAATAAAGACTATGACAAACACATGATGTATAAAAAACTCTAGAATTTATATCTAACAATCTCTTTTGTACGCCTTGTTGTTTACCTTTCATATTAGCCTCATTATCATATCCTTGTCCTTTTATGTCATTTTTATCCAGTTCAATTTTCTTTATTACATTAATAAGCGTACCAAAAAGACCTTTTCCTGATGTATCATCTATTTTTAAAAATTCTATAAAATATTCTTCTATTTTGATTGGATTTGTTGAAATATCTACACATCTTAATATAAGAGACATTTGTTTTTGATGACTTACATGGAGTACAATCAAGTATAACTGAAAAGTATTTTACTTCTTTTATTGTTTTAATTATAATATTGTTTACTTCTTTTCCTAATATATTTATTAACTCATTTTGTATATTATGACCAAGATAATGATTATGAATTTTTATCATTTTTAATACGTTTAAGGTGTTCTTGCATTATTGGATCAAATTCTGCAATCATTTCAATTACACCTAAAAAATTTCCATTATTATCTTGATAAATTTTCTCATTTGTACCATGAAATGCCAAATTATTTTTTGCAAGATTTTTGACTATAGCAATAATTCTTATTAATACGTTCTTCCAATTTCTTTTTCCTTATTTATTTTTTCTTGTAAATTTATATCAATGGTTTTATTTTTAAGCAATCTCATTTCATTATCAAACCAAATATTCATATTTATAATATATTCATTGCTTGTTTCATGACTTTTAAGTTTGGAAAAGAAATATTAATTTCTCTAATTGGACCTTTTTCCACTAATAAATCTATTAAATTTGTATTTATATTTTTCCATTGTGATGGATCATATATATTTTGAATAATAGTTTCATCAATATTATTAAAAAATTATCTTTATGATCTATTAAGTTATCTTTTTCTTCTTCTTAATTACAATTATTTTCTTCATTAATATTAATATTTGATAAATTCGATTTGTGATTGATCCTATCAGGAATCTGAGAAGATGGAACTACCGGGGTGGTGTGTCTAGAATGTTGACCATATCTCCATGACACGGATGGCGAGTTGTCTTTCGTATTGACCAAGTCGTCAGAAGTCCTCCGGTCAACACTACCTGCAGCCAGCGACCGAGTTGCCCCGATCTCTGGTACCCCGATGCTCGAGGCGGGTCCCACGAATATATAAGCAGTCGAATAACAGTAGGACAATGAAATGAATAAAAGAATGAGTACGATGACGTACCTTGGCCCCGAGGGGGCGCCCTCGGATGGATCGCTGACCTGGTGGTGATCCTGATCAAGTCGTCACGCCCGGGAAGGGTAGAAGAGTGTGAGTCAGCTGAGGAACTGGCTCAAGCGACTCGAAGCCGGATGCAATGTGGATCCGCAATACGGTGAATGCAATAATGGCTCGTAGGTCGGAATACAATGGCGCCTCATAGGCCTAACAATATACAAGCTTGAAGGCCGCGATAGACAAATACTACGGAACCTAGGAACTCGGACGGCTGTTGCCCGGAGGGCGAAGACCATGGATGGGGCAGCAACGGCAGCGCTAGAGGCGGCGACGGTGGCAGCAGCCGATGGGGCCAGCTGCGACAGCGACGACAGCCGCTGGGGCAGCGTTAGCGGCCGCTGGAGGCATCGGCGATCGCTGGAAGAGGTGGCGGCGGCCGCTGTTGTAGGTGGCAAACGCTGGAGATGTTGACCGCTGGGGGCGATGTCCGTACAACAGTGGCTGGCGAAGGCGGCGATGCCGCCGGCGTACAGGGGGAAGGGGAGGGGGCCCTGGAGGCCCTGCATGGGTTGCCGGAGTCCGGAGGGCAACGGTTGTCAGAGGCAGCGTGAGCCTAACCTCGCGACGGCGGCGTGCGTTCGAGAGTGAGTAGTCGGCGGCGTCAATGCTGGGGATGCATGACGGGCACGTGGTGGAGACGACGAGATGGCGTCGGCCTGGAGAGACCTAGAGGGATGTGGACCAGCGATGTGCCAGCAAGCTCCTGCGGAGATGGCAGTCGTGGGTGCCCCGCCCGTGGCGGCGATGGAAAAAGCATGGAGGAAGATCCCCCAAAAAAAACCCCTTTTCGCCCATGAACAGTGCTGTATTTTAAAACAAAACCCTACTCATGTCAAAAGACCGAAATGCCCCTCTTCTTTTCCTTAATTCCCTTTGGCCCCCCCCCCCAATATATATGCATCACAAGCCTCCCCTTCAAGTCTAGTCGAAGGAGGCGTAAGTCCGACTGACTAGATAATCTGTCGCAAAGGCCGAATCGCTCTCGATAACAGAGTCAAATCGCTGAACCCATCGTATAAGGCCACGCGAGCTATCGTTATATGGTATCCCATGAGAGATGGTAGCGATGTCGAGCGGACTACGAAAAATAGTACCAAGTCAACAACCTGACAGATACCGAGCGGGTGGCAAAACATTAAGCGAACGACGAGTAAAATGATAGTCGACCGAGCGGCACGCGGGATGCCGAGCAGACCGAGCGAACGAGCGGGCGATGCCGAGCGGGTGACCGAGAAAGTATCGGCTAGTCGACCGTAAGATGCTAACCAGACCATCGAGAGAATGTCGAGCGTTCGACCAAGTAGTTTGAGTGTGTGGCCGAACGGACGGTTGAGCGATACCGGTCGGACGACTTCGCAAGTGCTGACAGAAAGACGCGCGCTTGGCAGAGTGGCGAGAAAAATGTGTTGATCGAGCGACGAAAAATAGTGCCGAGCGGATGCCATGCAAGCTATCGGGCGAACGTCAACTGAGCACCCGGGCGAATACCGAACGAGCGATGAGGCAATGCGGGGCAGAAGTGGAGCTCGAAAATGGAGCGGAAGCATAGCCCGCAAAATCACATGCGCACGAAAATGGAAGTCGTGAGTCCAGCGGGCGCATTACCTGTGAATTGAATGGGAGTATAGCCCCTGAATCGAAAGCGTACGCAAGCAAAAGTCGTTAGCCCAGCAGGCGCGTCACCCGTGAGTTGAATGGAGGTGTAGCCCGGGAATCGAAGACACACGGAAGTAAAAGTCGTGAACTAAGCGGGCGCAGAGCATATGAGATATTCTGGCCCGAAACTAGTGGAGATACTCTTGTTCGCGACCATTGGAGATAGCTCGACCCCAAACGAGGGAGATAAGATGCTCTGATATGCTCCATGACCAATGAAGACCTCTCTACCCCGAACGGGGGAGATATGAGATCCGATGAGCTGGTCCATGACCAATGAAGGTGAAGACCACTCGACCGCGAAAGGGGGAGATATGAGATCCGATGAGCTGGTCCGAGACCAGTGAAGATGACTCGACCCCGAACGAGGGAGATAAGGAAATATGATATGTTGGTCTGAGACCAGTGAAGATCGCTCAACCCCGAACATGGAAGATAGAATATCTGATATGCTGGTCCGTGACTAGTGAAGACCGCTCGATCCCGAACGGGGGAGATATGAGATCCGATGAGCTGGTCCAAGACCAGTGAAGATGACTCGACCCCGAACGAGAGAGATAAGGAAATATGATATGTTGGTCCGAGACCAGTGAAGACCGCTCAACCCCGAATGGAGGAGATAGAATATCTGATATGCTGGTCCGTGACCAGTGAAGACCGCTTGACCCCTAACGGGGGAGATATGAGATCCGATGAGCTTGTCTGAGACCAGTGAAGATGACTCGACCCTGAACGAGGGAGATAAATAAATATGATATGCTGGTCCGAGACCAGTGAAGACCGCTCGACCCCGAATGGGGGAGATAGAATATCTGATATGCTGGTCCGTGACAAGTGAAAACCGCTCGACCTCGAACGGGGGAGATAGAATATCTGATATGCTGGTCCACGACCAGTGAAGACCGCTCGACGATTTGATGAAGACTCGGGTTTAAGGTCGCCGCTCGACCATTGGTGGAGACCTAGGTTTAACGTCGCCGCTCGACGATTTAATGCAGACTTGGGTTTAAGGTCGTCGTTCGACCGTTGGTGGAGACCTGGGTTTAACGTCACCGCTCGACGGTCTTCTCAGGGGTTTAACGTCGCCGCTTGACGATCTTCTCAGGGGTTTTACGTCGCCGCTCGACTGTCTTCTTAGGGGTTTAACATCGTCTCTCAACGGTCTTCTCAAGGATTTAACGTTACTGCTCGACAGTTTTCACATGGGTTTATAGTCGTCGCTCGACTTCTAGAGCTCGTGGCTCTAATATAGTGTAATCCCAGCCAATTGGTGAGGGAGTCTTCGCAATTGAACTTGCGGCTCTAACATAATATAATCCCGGCTGATCGGCACGGGAGTCTTCAATGTTGAGCCCACGGCTTTAACATAATATAATCCTGGCCGATCGGCACGGGAGTCTTCGACATCGAGCCTGTGGCTCTTACATAATATAATCCCGGCCGATCGGCACGGGAGTCTTCGACGTTGAGCCCACGGCTTTAACATAATATAATCCCAGCCGATCGGCACGGGAGTCTTCAACATCGAGCCTGTGGCTCTTACATAATATAATCCCGGCGATCGACACGGGAGTCTTCGACGTTGAGCTCGCGGCTCTAACATAATATAATCCCGGCCGATCGACATGGGAGTATTCGGCGTTGAGCCCGCGACTTTAACATAATATAATCTCGGCCGATCGGCACGGGAGTCTTCGACATAGAGTCTGTGGCTCTTACATAATATAATCCCGGCTGATCGGCACGGGAGTCTTCGACGTTGAGCCCGCGGCTCTAACATAATATAATCCCGGCCGATCGGCACGGGAGTCTTCGACGTTGAGCCCGCGGCTCTAACATAATATAATTCAGCCCGATCGGCACGTGAGTCTTCGACATCGAACCTGTGGCTCTTAATATAAGACAAGCCCGACCGATCGACACGGGAGTGTTCGATCGGAGAACTATGGCAGATCTTATGATCAAAAGAGAAAATACAGCGGAAAAACTGACCTACCGCCCAGCAGAGGATCTGACTCAATTCCTCGACTCCCAAATACCCGTGGAGTGAGGAGAATAAGATACGCTCATCGAAACCCACCAAAGTCATGAGTATGGTAGAATTTTCCGGTGTCGTCCATCTTCACGTCTAGATCAGGCGAAGTTCCCACAGACGGCGCCAATATGATCCTATCGGGAATCTGAGAAGACGGAACTACCGGGGTGGCGTGTCTAGAATGTTGACCGCATCTCCATGACCCGAATGGCGAGTTATCTTCCATGTTGACCAAGTCGTCAGAAGTCCTCCGGTCAACGCTACTTGCAGCCAACGACCAGGTTGCCCCGATCTCTGGTACCCCGATGCTCGAGGTGGGTCCGACGAATATATAGGCAGTCGAATAATAGTAGGATAATGAAATGAATAAAAGAATGAGTACGATGACGTACCCTGGGGGGGTGCCCTTGGATGGATCGATGAGCTGGTGGCGATGCTGATTAAGTCGTCACGGCCGCGAAGGGTAGATGAGTGTGAGTCAACTGAGGAACTGGCTCAAGCGACTCGAAGCCGGATGCAATGTGGATCCGCAAGACGATGAATGCAACAGTGGCTCGTAGGTCGGAATACAATGACGCCTCACAGGCCGAACAACATACCAGCTCGAAGGCCATGACAGACAAATATTACGGAACCTAGGAACTCGGGTGGCTGCTGCCTGGAGGGCGAAGACTATGGATGGGGTGGCAATGGCAGTCGCTAGAGGCGACGATGGTGGCAGCAGCCGATGGGGCCGGCTGCGACAGTGACGACAGCCGCTGGGGGCAGCGTTAGCGGTCGCTGGAAGAGGTGGCGGCGGGCGCTGTAAGAGGCGGTGGCGGCCGCTGTAGGTAGCGGACGCTGGAGATGTTGACCGTTGGGGGCGATGTCTGGACAGCAGTGACTGGTGAAGGCGGCGATGCTGCAGGCGTACAGGCAGGGGCGAATCTAGAGGGGTGCGACATCGGCGGTCGCCCCCCCCCCCCCAATAGAACCCCTAGTATTATGGGGATGCATGACGGGCGCGTGGCGGAGACGACGCGATGGCGTCGGCCTGGAGAGACCTAGAGGGATGTGGACCAGCGATGTGCCAGCAAGCTCCTGCGGAGATGGCGGTCGTGGGTGCCCCGCCCGTGGCGGCGGCGGAAAAAGCACGGAGGAAGATCCCCCGAAAAAACCCCTTTTCACCCATGAACAGTGTTGCCTTTTAAAAGAAAACCCTACTCATGCCAAAAGACCGAAATGCCCCTCTTCTTTTCCTTAATTCCATTTGGGCCCACCCCCAATATATCTGCATAAGTGATCATTAGAAAGTTCTTGATCGATTCCTTTTTGTCCTAAAGTATTATCTTCCGGTGGAAATTCAATTAGATTTCCATTTAAATTTTCAATTGTATTATCTTCTGAGTTTTCATTTTGATTATTAATAATAAATCTATCAAGTGCACCTTTTTGAGATTGAATAAATTCTTCTATTTTTCTTTTTTTTCATACGTTTTATATATCCAAAATCATTTTTTTTCACAGACATATTTATATTAAAATAATAATAAAAAATAAAATATAAGTTCCTACTATTTTATGAAAATAAAATTACGTAGAATTAAATCAATAATAAAACTTGATTTACACCGTGTAGTTTTAATTCGATGATATTTCAAAATTTAACTATTACCTGCACAAATATAATAAGAACATATTAAATATTAAATTTTGATTAATTTAAGTAGTTTATAATAAACTGGACTTCACAAGTATATAATAAATCAAATAAGTGCACATGAAGAGTATTAAAAATCTATAAATCATATTTTATTATTCTTTAAGTGCATAAATCAGGTTTGTGATTGTAGTAATTTGCTTACAACAAAAAAGAAAAAATGGGAAGAAAAAATTTCATATAATTGTGAATAATCTATTTTTCCAGCGATATTTGGGTCCATTTCATCTATAATTTATTATTTATACATAACAATAAAGATCATTTAAAAAATAAAAATATTGAAAAAAAAATATTACCGGGCGATTGAGGAAGGCGAAGGACGTCTTCTGAGATTGAGAGAATCACCAATGAGGTGGCGAGGAACAAAAAATATAGAGGATGAGACTTGAGAAAATGAATAAGAATATGAGAAGAAGAATGTGATGAAAAAAAAGAAAATTCGGTAGAGCTTTATGTAGGATTGTAAGAGAATATATAATACGGAATTATAATGAATATGTATACGTTGGAATTAATTGTTGTTGACTCTTGTACACGGATAACACATGGTTTCATCGTACGATTTTTCCGATCTAAATCGAGTAGGTTTTACATGAAGAAGATTTTGTTCAGCATGTTCTATTCAATACTGGTAGGAGAAGAACCCGACTCGGTATTGTTAAAAAAAGAGGGGAAGCAGAACCAAGTCAACAAGTCAAGATGATATGGATCACCCCTTCTTCTTGCGCCAAAGACCTTACCATTTCCGAAGGAACTGGAGCTACATTCCTTTTCAATTTCCATTCAAGAGTTCCTATGTGTTTCTACACCCTATTTTGAGACCTCGAAAAAGAAAATGGACAAATTCCTTTTCTTAGGAATACATACAAGAAAAAGGAAAGGTAACCCCACCATTAACTACTTCATTTTCATTTATTAATTTCGTAGTTATAGAAATATTAATTTCATAGTAATAGAAATACATGTCCTACCGAGACAGAATTTGTAACTTACTATCCTCTTGCCTAGCAGGCAAAGATTTACCTCTGTGGAAAGACTGATTGATTCGAATCGATATGAGGATCCAACTCCATTGCATTGCCGGAATCCATGTTGTATATTTGAAGCAGGTTGACCTCTTTGCTTCTCTCATGGTACAACCTTCTTCCCGCTGAACCCCCTTTCTCCTCGGTCCACAGAGACAAAATGTAGGATTGATGCCAACAGTTCATCACGGAAGAAAGGACTCACCGAACCGGGATCGCTAACTAATACTAAATATAATAGAAAAAATTGTCTTTTCTGTATACTTTCCCTGGTTCCATTGCTACCGCGGGCCTTACGCAATCGATCGGATCATCGAAGAGTCCAAAACTTCAACAGCTGTTATTAGATATTATGGTTGAGAATTAAGTTTTAATTATTAAATCTATCTAATTTTTTTTAATACTAGTGGGCCCCAATTTTTAATACTAGTGGGCCCCAATAAAATTTGGGCCCTAGGCATAGACCTTAATAGTCTATGCCTTAAGCCGGGCCTAAGACCGTCTTAAGGTTCCATGAGGCCCTAGGCCAAAAAAAAATTAGGTCTTTAATATTTTTTTTTAATAAAAAATTCGCTCACCCTTTTTCATTCGGACTTGGGGCGGGTTTAAATTTTTTTTAAAAAAAATTAAAATATTAATTTAAAAATAGATTTTTATATAAAATTAAATTTTCTAGCTTTTTGAAATGCAAAATTATTAATTAAAATTTTATATTCAAGTTTTGATAATAATTTTTTTCCAATTGATAAAATTGCTAGATTATTTAATCTTTCTTGAGACATTGTTAAATGTAAATAAGACTTTATTAATTTTAATTTTAAAAAACTTTTTTCTGCTGAAGCGACACTAACAGGTATAGTTAATAATATTCTATAAGCTATCCATGCATTAGGAAAAGAATTTAATTTTTTATAAGGTTTAATACCTCAAGTGCGGTTTTTAATTCTAGATTTATTATTTCTTTTAAAACTTTTAATTCTAAAAATAAATATAGACCATCAATATCATATAACATGTCATGTGTTAAAAAGTTTTCAAGATTTGAGCATTTTATTTTTAAAAACTCATCATCAAGCAATTTTAACTTGTCTACGTCATATAAAAAATTAAAATTATCTTCATATATTTTAAATTGTTCAAACCTACTTTGAAGTGAAGAAATAACATGGTCAATAATATAATTAAAGTAATTAATTTTAAAAGATTCTTCAGGTGAAAGCTTCACCTCATTAATTTTATTCTCATCAAATCATTTATTTCTTCTAATTACACGTTTTTCATGAAATTTTGATTCTATATTCAACTCATTTGCAATCTCTTTAGCAGAAATCATAACAGATATGAATCCATTTTATCTATAATCATTAAAAAAAGAAACAAGACCTTTTAACTGATCTAATGCAATAACAATGTTCATATCTTTATATTGTAAAAATTTACTAACAGTATTAACCGTAAATAATATATTATACCAAATAACCATACCTAATAAAAATTTAAAATTTTCAAACTCATATGTTGCTAAAGAATTTACTTCACTTTTTGTTTTAGGATCTTCACTAGTTTCTGCAAGTTTATATAAAACTTCTCTTATCTGTGGAGCTTGATATTTTATTGATTTAACGCTTTCAAGATGACTTTCCCAATGTGTTTGTGATAATGGTTTAAGCGTTAAATTAGAAACATGGTCTTGTAAAAATTTTCCTCTTTTTGTAGAAGAAGAAAATAATGAGTAAATACGTTGTATGATTGTATCACACCAAAAAATGTTATAGCACTAGGACAAGAATTAGTCATATCACATAGTACTAAATAAAGACTATGACAACCACATGGTGTATAAAAAGCTCTAGAATTTATATCTAAAAATCTCTTTTGTACGTTGTTTACCTTTAATATTAGCCCCATTATCATATCCTTGTCCTCTTATGTCATTTACATCCAGTTCAATTTTCTTTATTACATTAATAAGTGTATCAAAAAGACCTTTTCCTGATGTATCATCTATTTTTAAAAATTCTATAAAATATTCTTCTATTTTGATTGGACTTGTTGAAATATCTACACATCTTAATATAGACATTTGTTCTTGATGACTTACATCGGGAGTACAATCAAGTATAACTGAAAAGTATTTTGCTTCTTTTATTGTTTTAATTATAATATTGTTTACTTCTTTTCCTAATATATTAATTAAATCATTTTGTATATTATGACCAAGATAATGATTATGAATTTTACCATTTTTAATACGTTTAAGGTGTTCTTGCATTATTGGATCAAATTCTGCAATCATTTCAATTAAACCTAAAAAATTTCCATTGTTATCTTGATAAATTTTCTCATTTGTACCACGAAATGCCAAATTATTTTTTGCAAGATTTTTGACTATAGCAATAATTCTTATTAATACGTTCTTCCAATGTTTTGCTTGTTTCATGACTTTTAAGCTTGACATTAAGATTTTTTCAACTCGACAACCTTTATTTACTAATTAAATTGTAAATAATTTTTTACTAAATAATTTACAACAAAAACAATATACTTTATCTAATTCTTTTGAATATATTAACCATTTTCTATCATGTTTCTCTCCATTTTCGAAAATCATAGAAAAATGTCTAGAATTTTTATCGTTTGGAAAAGAAATATTAATTTCTCTAATTGGACCTTTTTCAACTAATAAATTTATTAAATTTGTATTTATAATTCCATTGGGATGGATCATATATATTTTGAATAATAGTTTCATCAATATTATTAAAAAAATTTCTTCATGATCTATTAAGTTATTTTTTTCTTCTTCTGAATTACAATTATTTTCTTTGTAAATATTAATATTTAATAAATTCAATTTGTGATCATTAGAAAGTTCTTGATAGATTTATTTTTGTCCTAAAGTATTATCTTCCGGTGAAAATTCAATTAGTTTTTCATTTAAATTTTTTATTGTATTATTTTTTGAGTTTTGATTTTGATTATTAATAATAAATCTATCAAGTGCACCTTCTTGAGATTGAATAAATTCTTCTATTTTTATTTTTTTTTCATATGTTTTATATATCCAGAATCATATTTTTTTCACAGACATATTTATATTAAAATAATAATAATAAAGAAAATATAAGTTCCTACTATTTTATCAAAATAAAATTAATTTGACTATTACATGCAGTGCCGGATCCAGGAATTCAAGCACGGAGGGATGATTTTTTACACGTAACAAGGAGCGGTATCCTCTATCTCCACTGGTAGAACCCCATAATACTAGGGGTTCCACCGCCGGTAAGGGGGGGGCGACCGCCGATGACACCCCTCCTCTGGATCCGCCCCTGATTACATTCACAAATATAATAAGAAAATATTAAATATTAAATTTTGATTAATTTAAGTAGTTTATAATAAACTGCACTTAACAAGTATATAATAAATCAAATAAGTGCACATAAAGAGTATCAAAAATCGATAAATCATATTTTATGATTTTTTTAGTGCATAAATTAGGTTTGTGATGATAGTAATTTGCTTGTAACGAAAGAGAAAAAATGGGATGAAAAAATTTAATATAATTGCAAATAATCTATTTTTCCAGTAATTTTTGGGTCTATTTTATCTATAATTTATTCTCAATAAAGATCATTTTAAGAAAAAATAAATAGATCGAAAAAAAAATATTACCGGAATGAGGAAGGTGAAGTACGTCTTCTGAAATTGAGAGAATCATCGACGAGCCGACGAGAAACAAAAAAAAAATAGAGAGAAAGAGACTTGAGAAAATGAATGAGAATATGAGAAGAAGATCATGATGAAAAAAAATAAAATTCGATAGAGCTTTATATAGGATTATAAGATAATATATAGTAGGTATTATATAATGAATGTATACGTTGGAATTAATGGTTGTTGACCTACACGGATATCAAAGAGTCCAAAACTTCAACAGCTGTTATTAGCTGTTATGGTAGAGAATTATGTTTTAATTATTAAATTTATCTAAAAATTTTTAATACTAGAAGGCCCTAATAAAATTGAGGTCCTAGGCAATGTTGCTCGCCCTGTATCTACAGACCACTACTTGAATAATGTGACCATAGTGATTGGCTTTTGTATACGTTGGAATTAATTATTGTTGACTCTTGTACACGGACATCATCGAAGAGTCCAAAACTTCAACCGCTATTATTAGCTGTTATGGTAGAAAATTAAGTTTTAATTATTGAATTTATCTAAAAAATTTTTAACACTAGTAGGTCTAATAAAAGCATAGGCCTTTAAGCCGGACTATTCCTGGATGTTGCTCGCCCTGCATCTGCAGGCCACTACTTGAATAATGTGACCATGATGATTGGCTTAATTTGTTTCATTTGATTCAATTCCCTTTTAGGTTTTTTACGTGGTGACAGAACTTAAATTTTGGTTGAAGCATAGGAAAGACTTGAATTATTTGGTATTCATTATCAGATCACTTAATTTATCTTTCATTATTGCCTACGTCAATCCAAATATATATATATATATATATATATATATATATATATATATATATATATATATATATATATATATATATATATATATATATCTATGATCCCATTCGGAAGCTACGTCAGACGGATCATCGGGTGAGGTGGATGGAATATTGACTGAATCGCGGCGTCCCGGAGGGGTATTTTATCGAGCTCAAGTCTTTATATATATATATATCTATATATATATATATATATATATATATATATATGATCTCATTCGGAAGCTACGTCAGACGGATCATCGGGTGAGGTGGATGGAATATTGACTGAATCGCGACGTCCCCGGAGGGTGCTGAGATAGCTCCCGTGCTGACCAAATCTTCAAAAGTCCTCTGGTCAACGGTACCTGCAGCCAGTGACCGGATTAACTCGGCCCCCGGCATCCTGATGCTCAAGGTAGATCCAACGAAATATATGAGTACAAGACTAAGCCATAAAATAATAAAATGCAGAGAGAATATGGACGGAAAACGTACCCTGGCCCAGGGGGGCGCCCTCGGATGGGACGCGGCTCGAGTTGTCACGACCCGGAAGAGCAGATGACTCCGATCAGGTTGGAGTGCTGGATCTGACGGCACGAACCCGGACGCGGCATGGACCCAGAAGACGAGCTGCAGGTCGGGATAAGGCACCGGTACGCAGACCGGGATAAGGCACCGGCACGCAGACCGGGAAACCAGATCGGAACACAGGGAAACGGGACCGGCACGCAGGCCTGTAAACGGGATCGGCACGCAGGCCGGGACACAAGATCGGTACGCAGACCGTGATAAGAGACCGGCACGTAGACCGGGACAATACATCGGTTCGCAAGCCGGGACATGAGCTCGGCACGCAGGCCGTGAAATAACACTGGCACGCAGGCCAGGACACAACACATAAATAGGAGCAGCGCACAGGGTGGAACACAATGCACAAGCCAGGTCAGCACTAAGTCGGAGCACAATAACGACACGAAGACCAGGACACCGAGCGACATGAAAACCAGGAACACCATAGTGACACGCAGATCGGCAGCATACGACGATGAGGATTCTCAAAGGCGGCAACACTCAGCCATCGTGTGGATGGGGCAGCGGCTACGGCGCGAACAGGTCGATAGCGTCGGCACGGCGAAGGGGGATATGGACGGGCGTGCACAGTGCCGGAAGCGGCGCGAGTCCCGCGCCGTTGGCCGGGGAGAGGAAAGAAGGCTGCTGGCCACCTCTTTGGTCATGGCAGTGTGGAAAAGAGGGGGTGGGGACGGCTGGCGGTTGCTGCCGGCGAGGAGACTGGCGGCGTCGAGAGGAGCAGAGGCTAACGGCGATGTAGCGAGGAGCAGGGCAGGGAGAAGGAGGAGAAAATGAGGCGAGGCTGTGGCCGGCGTCAACGTCGCGAGGAGAAGAGGAAGAGTCGTGGCTGGCGGCGTCGTGATGTGGCCGGAGGTTGACGAGGAGGAGAACAGCCGCTGGCTTTCCTCGGCGTCGGTGAGGAGGTGAGCGTGAGGGAGAAGATGCCCTCCCCTCCCTTTTCCTGGGCGGCGGACCGAAAGCACGGAGAAGGAGAGGAGTGGAGGCCGGCGGACGTCGTCAGCTCCGGCGAGAAGCATGAGGAGGAAGGAGGAGTTGGCGGCTTGGTCCCCCCCCCCCCCCAACGAATCTGACACCCCCCCCTTTTTGCATGCTACAGTATTCCCCACTTAAAGCCCTAGTTAGCGAAAAGACCTCAATACCCTCCTTCTTTCCCTTTATTTCTTCTCTACCCCCCCTATTATATCCGTATCACAAGCCTCCTCCTCAAGTCTAGTCGAAGGAGGCGCAAGTCCGACTGACTAGACCCATCCGAACAAAAAGCAGAATCGCACCCATCCGAACAAAAAACAGAATCGCTACTGAATGCAGAGTCATATCGCAGGTCTGTCATATAACGTCGAACGAGTAGCTGTGGCAATGTTAAGCATGTGACTCAAACAGAATCGAGCGAGCGACGAGAAATAATTCGAAACGCACGACAAGCAAACGATCGATCAGATGCTGAGGGAGACCGAGTGATATCGCAGAGACACTCGGACGAGGCCGAGCAGAGCGATCGAGCGATTGCTGAGCGAGGCGAAAGGCGATGGACGAGCGATGTTGAATGCATGACCAAGAAAATGTCGTCCAAATAAATCGTGACCAGGACGAGTAAAAGCCGTAAGTGCGACCGGGAACGTGCCGATCGAGTGAGTATCGACCGAGCGAGTGTCAATCGAGCGAGTGCCGACCGAGCGAGTGTCGACCGAGCGAGTGCCGACCAAGCGAGTGTCGATCGAGCGAGTGTCGACCGAGCGAGTGCCGACCAAGCGAGTGCCGACCGAGCGAGCGCCGACCGAGCGACAATAAATCGCGACCTGGCAATGAAGAGAAGGATAGACGCGCAAAGTCGAGAGCGCGACCGAGCGAGTGTTGAGCAGAGCAGTGAAGCGTGCACGCTAAGTGCCGAGCAGAGCGGCGAAGCGTGCACGATGAGTGTCGAGCAGAGCGGCGAGTGAAGCGATGAATGCCGACCGAGCAACAGCGGTGAGTGGAACGTGGGAGCTGAGTGCCAGGCAGAGCGGCGAGTGGGGCGGTGAACGTCGACCGGGCAACAGCGAAACGCGAATGATAAGTGCCGAGCAGAGCGGCGAGTGAAGCAAGTGGGATGGGTGTCGGGCAGAGCGGCCAGTGGAGCGGTGAGTATGATGAGTGTCGGGCAGAGCGACGAGTGAAGCAAGTGGGATGGGTGCCGGGCAAAGCGGCCAGTGGAGCAAGTGGGATGGGTGTCGGGCAGAGCGGTAAGTGAGTGGAGTGATGAGTGTCGACTGAGAGGTCGTCGGGCGTGAGACCATGCTCACTTATAACTCGCACTGAGACGAGAGTCTGGGGCTACCGACCTGAAAGGTCGTTGGGCGTGAGAACAGAGCTCACTTTTAATCCTCGCATGGGAGCTGACTTGAAAGGTTATTAGGCGTGAGAGCAGAGCTCACTTATAACTCGCACTGAGGCGAGAGTCTGAGGCTACCGACCTGAAAGGTCGTTGGGCGTGAGAACAGAGCTCACTTTTAATTCTCGCATGGGAGCCGACCTGAAAGGTCGTTGGGCGTGAGAGCAGAGCTCACTTATAACTCGAACTGAGGCGAGAGTCTGGGCTACCGACCTGAAAGGTCGTTGGGCGTGAGAGCATAGCTCACTTATAACTCGCACTGAGATGAGAGTCTGGGGCTACCGACCTGAAAGGTCGTTGGGCGTGAGAACAGAGCTCACTTTTAATTCTCGCATGGGAGCCGACCTGAAAGGTCGTTGGGCGTGAGAGCAGAGCTCACTTTTAATTCTCGCATGGGAGCCGACCACGAAGGTCGTTGGGCGTGAGGCGAGTTCACTTATAGCGGCGGGCGAGAGTGCGGGACTCTGACAGAAGATTGTTGGGCGTGAGCAGGCTCACTTTTAATTCTCGCATGGGGCCGACACGAAAGTCGTTGGGCGTGAGGCGGGCTCACTTATAACTTCGAGGCGAGAGTGCGACTCTGGGCCGAAGGTCGTTGGGCGTGAGCAGAGCTCACTTTTAATTCTCGCATGGGAGCCGAGCACGAAGGTCGTTGGGCGTGAGGCGAGCTCACTTATAACTCATGGCCGAGGCGAGTGCAGGATACTCGGTCCGAGACCGGTGGCGATGGCGCTAGTTCGAGACCGGTGGTGATACTCGGTCCGAGACCGGTGGCGATACTGGTCCAAGACCGGTGGTGATACTCCGGTCCGAGACCGGTGGCGATAGCGGTCCGAGACCGGTGGTGATACTTGATCCGAGACCGGTGGCGATGGCGGTGGTCCGAGACCGTAATGATACTACGGTCCGGGACCGGTGGCGAGACCGGTGGTGATACTCCGGTCCGAAACCGGTGGTGATACTCGGTCCGAGACCGTGGCGATGCTCTGGTCCAAGACCGGTGGTGATACTCGTCAGAGACCGGTGGCGATGGCGGTCGAGACCGATGGTGATACTCGGTCCGAGGCCGGTGGCGATGTGGCGGTCAGGGACCGGAAATGATACTCGTCGGGGCCGGTGGCGATGGCTGGTCCAAGACCGATGGTGATACTCGGTCCGAGACCGGTGGTGATACTCGGTCTAAGACCGGTGGTGATACTCGGTCCGAGACCGGTGGCGATGGCGGTCGAGACCGATGGTGATACTCGGTCAGGGGCCGGTGGCGATGGCGGTCCGGACCGGAAATGATACTACGGTGGGGCCGGTGGCGATGGCTGGTCAAGACCGATGGTGATACTCCGGTCCGAGACCGGTGGCGATGGCGCTGGTCCGAGACCAGTAATGATACTCCGGTCCGAGACCGGTGGCGATGGAGCTAGTCCGAGACCAGTAGTGATACTCCGGTCCGAGACCGGTGGCGATGGCGCTGGTTTGAGACCAGAAATGATACTCCGGTCCGAGACCGGTGGCGATGGCACTGGTCCGAGACCAGTAGTGATACTCCGGTCCGAGACCGGTGGCGATGGCGCTGGTCCGAGACTAGTAATGATACTCCGGTCCGAGACCGGTGGCGATGGCGCTGGTCCGAGACCAGTAATGATACTCCAGTCCGAGACTGGTGGCGATGGCGCTGGTCCGAGACCAGTAGTGATACTCTGGTCCGATACCGGTGGCGATGGTGCTGGTCCGAGACCAGTAATGATACTCCGGTCCGAGACCGGTGGCGATATCTCGACCCTGAATGGGGGAGGTAAAAGATGATATATTCCGGTCCGTGACCGGTGTCGAAAACTCGACCCTGAATGGGTGAGATAAGAAATCCAATAAGTTGGTCTGAGACCAGTGACAACCGCTCAACCCCGAACGGGAGAGGATAAGCCCTGAAGCTCATAGAAGCGAAGCCTGTAGCAATATAAGGGAATAAAGCATTTATCATACTTGATCACGGAGTGGTGTCACCTGACTGAGGATCTGTCTCGGTCCCTCAACTCCCGAATACCAATGGAGCGAGGGGAGAGGATGATAATATGATCCCTGACCGTCAGAGGGGGTGAAGTCCATAGCCACATAAGGGAGCAGAGTCCGTAACAATAGGAACAGAGCACCGTGAATGTAGGGAGCAAAACCTGTAGGCGGAAGATGCTGCAAAAACAGGTGAAGGCAGAGCATATACTAATGATAGAGTAAAGTGCCTATGGCAGTAAGAGGGGACTGAGCCCCATGATGAAGGGTGCAAAGCCTGTAGTAGTAAGAGGATGCAGAGCCTTATGGTGAAGGGTGCAGAGCCTATAGCACACCTGATCGAGGAGCTGGGCCCTGGTCCTTGATCGGAGAGTAAGGCTCCTAGCTTGTAATCAAAGAGCGAGGCCCCTAGATTCTGATCGGGAAGTGGTACCGCGAGTCAATGATCGAGGAGCTGTGTCCCTAGTATATGAGCGGGGAGCTGTGCCCCTAGTATATGAGCGGGGAGCTGGGCCCCTAGTGTATGAGCGAGGAGCTGGGCCCCTAGTGTCCGATCAGAAATTGAAGGCTCTAGGTTTTGATCAAGGAACTAGGCTCTTACTCTTTTATCAGGGAAATATAGCAGTTCCTATAATCATAAAAAGAGAGCAGAGCTTCTAATCGTACCTGATCGGGGAGTCGTGCCAACCGGCTAAGGGTTTGTCTTGGTCCCTTAACTCCCGAATACCCGTGGAGTCAGGGAAAAAACATAACGAAAAAACTAACCTGTTAGCCGACTGAAGCTCCACTCGATCCCTCAACTCCCGAATACCGGTGGAGTGAGGATAGAAAATAATATGTGCATCGAGATCCTCCGGGATTGTGATAATAGCAGAGAACCTCCCGACGCCGTCCATCTTCACGTTCCAGAACAGGCTGTTGTGTTCCCACAGACGGCGCCAAATTTGATCCCGTCCGGAAGCTGCGTCAGACGGACCGTCGGGTGAGGTGAATGGAATGTTGATTGAATCGCGACGTCCCGGAGGGGTGTGTGCTGAGATGGCTCCCGTGTTGACCAAGTCTTCAAAAGTCCTCTGGTTAACGGTACCTGCAGTCAGTGACCGGATTAACCCGGCCCCCAGTACCCCGATGCTCGAGGCAGATCCAACGAAATATATGAGTACAAGACTAAGCCATAAAATAATAAAATGCAGAGAGAATATGGACGGAAAACGTACCCTGGCCCAGGGGCGCCCTCGGATGGGACGCGGCTCGAGTTGTCGCTGTAGGACCGTTAGATTCGATAGAGGGGGGGTGAATATCGATTCGAAAAAGACGAGTAAAAACACGCAGCGGAAAAGTAAATGAACACAGTTGTTTTTTACTTCGTTCGGAGCCTGTGACGACTCCTACTCGAAGGCCCGTGGTCCTTGACCACTTTCGTTGGGCAATCACTAGCAATTCGAATATAATTACAAAATGAGTACAGGAAATGCTAATGAAACAAAGTAATATCGACAAAGAAATTAATTAAAAACCTAAGGAGCACTTTGTCGGAGCTTTGTCAGCGTCGCAGGAACGTAGAGCAGCAGGACCAGCAGTAGAAGAGTTCTCATATTGATGATTGATTCTGAAGCTCCTGCCTGGGGCTTCTTTTATATGTTGCTCCGGGCGCCTGGATTTTAACGTGATTGTAATCCAATTGTGCTGATCTTCGTGGGATCGGTTGACCAAACCTCCATTTTGATTGACTAAATCCTTTGGTCGACCCAAACTCTACTTTTCTGCGAAACAAAGTTAGTACAACAGGATTAACAATAATAGACCTGCAACATAGATTTAGCTATTTATAATTATGAATGAGTTAGTATGACAGTTAAGACTGTCTAATCTCGACTTAGATATCTCTGTGGATCTAAGCCGGATCGACGCCTAATGTTCTCCCACTGTCACTCCCCTCCAGTGACTTACCTCACTTACCTGCCAGACGTTCGGTCAGCCCGTCGACCCGTCTGGACTTCTCGCCAAGCGTCCGGTCAGCCCGTCGACCCGCTTGGACTTCTCGCCAGCTATCCGGTCAGCCCGTCGACCTAGCTGGACTTCGTGCCAGACATCCGGTCAGCCCGTCGACCTGTCTGGACTTCTCCTGCACACTCGATCAAAGTGTCAGACAACAACAAAACTAACTTAACCTATTTGTCATTCATCAAAACCTGGGTTAAATCGTTAGTGCTAACCGCACCAACAATCTCCCCCTTTTTGATAGAATGACAACCTGGTTAAGTTAGTGAAAGAACGCAAAAAATAGGTACATCGGTTTTAAAGTTAGTTTTAGTGTTTTCAATTTGGTTTATCTAACTTAACCGCCTAACCCTCCCCCTTTGGCATTCATCAAAAAACAAGGGTAAACGATCATAGTGTCATTCTTCAAAAGAATAATCCTAATCAATAATCTTGTCGAGTTTGGTACAATTTTTAAATCCAAGGAAAAAATCAAGTTGACTTGGGGGAGACAAGTTGAATTTTGAAAAGTATAAATTTAAGGTTTTTAATTTTTCAAACATGAAAAATTTTTAAATCAGGTTTTCCAAATTTTCTTTTCAAGTGTAAGTAACATTTACTTTTCAAAAAGGTAAATTTTCAACTTCAAATTTTCAAAACAAAGCAAAAGTTAAACAAGTAAGATTAAATTTGCCAAAAATAATTTTTTTTTTAAGGCTAATTTGATAAAAGCTAAATTTGGAAAGTTTAATTTTCAATAGTCAACTTTTTAAATCGGGTTTGAAAATTAGGTGGGATTAAACTTCCAAGTTTTTCAAACACTTAGTTAAATTTAACTTTTTGTAAACTAATGTTCAAACATAAGTTAGTTTTAAAAAGCATCACACAAAATTTTAATTAATTTCTCCCCCTGAACTTGATACTTAAATTTAAACAGCTGTCTAACCAATTAAGTACTAACTAACTATCAGAATATAGTAGTTTTCACTTGGTTAGCCAGATTAAGTTGATTATAAACAGTCAGTATTTGACTTGACTGATGATCTTAATCTGATTACTGTCTGATTTATATTTAACGTCCAGACTTATGCTGATGCACTGAAATAAGCATCTTAAGTCCAGACAGTTTGCCTATGCATCTCACCCCTTTCTATGTTTGTCAAACACAAGCAAGGTAAACCTAAGGTGTTGGTGAGATGCTCAAAAACTAGTCCTATGGGTACATGCTTTCTAAGGATTCAAAACTAGTCTAAGGCCAAAACTGTTTTTGAAAATCTAAAAATGGAAAGTTTTGAAAACAAATAAGTTTAACTTATAATTTGATAAAACCATTTTTGAAAGTATTTTTGAAAGATCCTAGTCTATCAAGATAGAACATAATCAATGTAAGTCTGAAATATCACTAGATAGATCCAAAATATTTTACAGGTAGTGTAGCTACAGAAGTGAGTCATAACTAGATCTACTGAGATGATGAAGGGGGTGGTCCAGATCCCAAGGATCGGAGAAGCGCCATCAGCTCAGTGTGTAGTGTATCCCCGGCAGCTCGTAACTCGGCAACCTCTCGCCAAATGTCTCGATGAAAATCAGAGTTCTCCTGCTGGAGACTCGCCATAGCTCTCTCTAGTCCGGTCATACGGTCGGCTAGAGTGCGGGGAGCATGACGTGGTGCTCGAGCTCGGGGCGGTGGTGGAGCCGGTGCGGCTTCCTCTGGAAATAGTGCGAGCATGAACTCGTCCACCTGTGCGTCTGGATCGGGCTGGTGCTGTGCCCCCCTCCGCCAAGACATAGTCCCGTCATTTCTATCTATCTGGACACCAGCTAGGGAGAAGTTCCGAGCTGCTATAACATCGAACTCGGTCATATGGGCAATGTCTCCTCTAGTGACATCAATGTGCAACGAGGACATATAGGCTGTCAGAATGTGACCAAATGGCATATGGACTCGTCTATCAGTCACGAATCCAGCTGAGTAGATAATGGTGGAGAAGATATGTAGGTTGATGTCAATATCTAACCTATGACTCAGGGCATAGAGTAAGAACGAATGGAATGGGCGCATCACAGCGATGTCCCGAGTAGTCAGTGGTAAAATGCAAAGGACTAAAACCCTATAAAGAGCGTAGTCCTGGACCCGAAGTTCTACTGACCTAAACTGTGTCACAGT
This sequence comes from Zingiber officinale, assembly GCF_018446385.1. Lineage (NCBI taxonomy): Eukaryota > Viridiplantae > Streptophyta > Magnoliopsida > Zingiberales > Zingiberaceae > Zingiber > Zingiber officinale. The sequence goes on from NC_055995.1 coordinate 8,165,996, forward strand.
GGGATCTCGCTCTCCCCCAAAAAAATACGAATAAATCGTATCGAGAGTAATATGTGAGTAGGGATCTCCGAATGGTAGATCTCTGGGAGGATAGCACAAAAAGGAACAAGTAGATGGAAGCAACCCTAAAAACTCTCGAATAGTCGTAGGGGAAAATATGATATCAGTGCTCGCTGCCCTAGTTGTATAGGTGAGACCGTCTACTTTCACTAGGTTATTGCAAAATTCGGCACACAGACTTATGTTTATTGAACTGGTACATTCGACAAGGTGCTTTAAGTTATAGTGGTCTATAACTTCTAAAACGGAGGGACATGACCCTAGAAAGAACGATCTATCTATGCAGCTAGTCCTAATGGCCTTATAAATGGTTGACCCAAACTTAATCCTTAGTTCTTCTGTGGGAAACCTAGGGTCAATGCTAGCATTAGAAGGTCCAGCACCAGTATTTGTTCGTTTCCTACTGTATATATATAAGAAATATTCTAAGAAAAACTTGAGAAGTCAAATTCTAAAAACTTTTAAAGATGGGAAGAGGTTTTACCGAGGAGCCATCGACAAATATAGATCTGACGACCTCGGTTGAATCGCAGCAGCGTTCACCGCAAGAAAATTTTGATTTAAAGTACTTTCGCACTGAAGTTCGGAGTGAACCTTGGCAAAAGTGAGAATTGGTGAGGCAAAGGTTGGGGGCGCCTGCTGCCCCTTATTTATAGGGGACTCCGGGCGCCCGGATCCCTTCCGGGCGCCCGGGGTTGAATTAGGGTGGGGCGCCCGGATCCCCTTCCGGGCGCCCCGGAGGGGAATACCAAGGGCGCCCGCCCCTGGTTTTTGACCTTTTTTTTTTTTTTTTTTTTTTGAGATTAGGTTTGAAGTTTAGTTTTAAAATTTTGAAATAGTTTTTAAGTTTTAAAATTGAAATTTTGAAATTAATTTTTTAATTTTAAAATTAAAATTTTGAAATTAATTTTTTAAGTTTAAAATTAAAATTTTTAAATTAATTTTTTAAGTTTAAAATTAAAATTTTGAAATATATTTTTTAAGTTTAAAATTAAAATTTTGAAATTAATTTTTTAAGTTTAATATTGAAATTTTGAAATTAATTTTTAAGTTTAAAATTGAAATTTTGAAATTAATTTTTAAGTTTTAAAATTGAAATTTTGAAATTAATTTTTTAAGTTTAAAATTAAAATTTGGAAATTAATTTTGAAAATAATTTTTTTTAGTTTAAAATTGAAATTTTGAAATTAATTTTTTAAGTTTAAAATTAGAATTTTGAAATTAATTTTTAAGTTTAAAATTAAAATTTTGAAATTAATTTTTAAGTTTAAAATTAAAATTTTGAAATTAATTTTTAGGTTTAAAATTAAAATTTTGAAATTAATTTTTAAGTTTAAAATTGAAATTTTGAAATTAATTTTTTAAGTTTAAAATTAGAATTTTGAAATTAATTTTGAAAATAATTTTTTTAGTTTAAAATTGAAATTTTGAAATTAATTTTTTAAGTTTAAAATTGAAATTTTGAAATTAATTTTTTAAGTTTAAAATTAGAATTTTGAAATTAATTTTTAAGTTTAAAATTAAAATTTTGAAATTAATTTTTAAGTTTAAAATTAAAATTTTGAAATTAATTTTTTAAGTTTTAAAATTAAAATTTTGAAATTAATTTTTTAAGTTTTAAAATTAAAATTTTGAAATTAATTTTGAAAATAATTTTTTTTTAGTTTAAAATTGAAATTTTGAAATTAATTTTTTAAGTTTAAAATTAGAGTTTTGAAATTAATTTTTAAGATTAAAATTAAAATTTTAAAATTAATTTTTAAGTTTAAAATTAAAATTTTGAAATTAATTTTTAAGTTTAAAATTGAAATTTTGAAATTAATTTTTTAAGTTTAAAATTAGAATTTTGAAATTAATTTTGAAAATAATTTTTTTTTAGTTTAAAATTGAAGTCTTATTCATCTCACCCTATCTATATTGTCAATCAGGGAATCCTATGATTTTGTGAGATGAAATTAGATTTTTAATTATGGAGTTTTGGTTTAACTTGTGTTAGATTCAGATTTAGCTTTGGTTTCCACAAATAGGCATTCTTCGGATAAACTTCTAAGCTTGGTGAGTCACATGGACATCATTAGAAGTAACCAACCTTTCGAGGTTTTCCGAATAGTCCTATCCACGGAACTTAGTACTAAATCTTGGTCTAACTGATTAGGATCCATTTAAGGGTAGCTTCGGTCAGTTCCACTTGGCCAAATACACCAGATCGAAACCATATCTTTCTAGACATGCGATGCCCAAGTTTCCCTAACGTACTATCATCCAAAAACTTCACCAGTACCATGATTCAAGTTAAACTTGGTCTCTTTTTAACTAATCCTAATTACCCTGCCGGGTTGGTAAATTTTGGGTTACCCTGTCGGGTAAGTTAGTTTTGGAGGTGCCAGCTATTCTGGAGCCTCCCCCTGAATTATTGGCCATTCATTTAAATTTTGGTTTTAGGTTTGTGTCGATTCCTTTTATAGTTATGGTTAACTTGATGATAATTTTGTTGATTTTTAAGGTGTTCAAATTTTGAACTTGATTTAGGTTTGTATTTTGGATTTTGGTTTGGTTTATTCGATTTTATATAATGTATTTTTTCTTTAGGTATATAATATTGATTAAGTCCTATTTGCGTGGTTAAGCACGCTTTCGGAACCCAAGCTAGATTGGTTGATTTGTATTGGGTTATTAATGATTTGAAAGTTTTATTTGAATTTGACTTATATCCTAGTTCGGTTTTATTATAGCATGCTTTTTGATTATTTAGGATTAAGTCTAGATTTTTTGATCTTGTTGTGAATTTTTCTAACATTTCTTTTAAATTTTTGATCTCATTTTTCAATGACAAATTTTCCTCCTCAAGTGTTAGATCTTGAGTTGGATTTGAATTTTTTATCTATTCCTTGAGGTCTTGATTTTCCTCAAGAAGTGATTTGTTTTCATTTTCTATTTTAATTAATTTACTATTTAAACAGGAAATAATTCTAAAAAAAATTTGTTTAAATTAAAATATACCTTATTCGGGCCTTCGGAAACGAGTACGGACTCGTGGCTTGTTTCGGGTTCAAACCCGTCTTCATCTTCCGACTCGTTTTCTGTTTCGGCTTCGCGGGCCATCAGTGCGAGGTGGCTCTGATGTTTCTGCTCTTCTTCCTCCGATTCGTCCGAGGAGTCGTCCCACGTTGCTTTGAGGGCCTTCTTCTTGGTTGGCTTCGGTTTGTCGAACTTCAGTTTTGGGCATTCGTTCTTGTAGTGTCCCTTTTTGTTGCAGCCGTAGCAAGTCACGTTCTTTTGTTCTGATGGAGAACTTATCTTTTGAAGGTCCTTTTTGCTGAAGCTCCTTTTTCTCCTGGTGAACATTTTTCTTACCAAGTTCACCAGGTGTTCTTCGTCTTCAGAATCTTGGTCGGAATCTTCTTCAAATTCAGGCTTGCTTTTCTTTTCTTTGGTGGAACCTGCAAATAAAGTTATGCCTTTCTCGGCTCCAGCATTAGTTTGTTCATGTAATTCTAATTCACAGAAAAGCTCATTTAACTTTAACTTAGAAAGATTTTTAGAAATTTTGTAGGCATCCACTATTGATGCCCACAAACTATTACGTGGAAAAGCATTTAATGCGTACCTTATTAAGTCTCTATTTTCCATCTGGTGGCCTATCGCATGAAGCCCATTAAGGAAGTCCTTGATTCTTGCGTGGAGCTGATTCGCCGTTTCACCTTCCTGCATTTTTATATTAAAATTTTTATTTAAAAGCAGGTCTCGTTTTGTTACCTTGGTGTCGCTCGTTCCTTCGTGCAGTTCTATCAATTTGTCCCATAGCTCTTTAGCGTTTTTGTGTGGACCGACTCTGTTTAGTTCTTCTCTTGTCAATCCTCACTGTAGAGTGTTGATCGCTTTATTTTCTGTTGATGCCTTTTTCTTCAAGTCTGCTGTCCAGTCTTCAGGATCCAGTAGATTCCCGGAGTTGTCCACTGGAATTTTGTAGGGTCTCGTAATGCTCATCCACTGGTCGAAGTCTGTTTTGAGGTAGACCTCCATCCGCTTTTTCCAGTACGGAAAATTGTCCCCGTTGAAGAGTGGAGGTCGTACTGTGCTGAATCCTTCTGTCTGAGACATTTTAGTCCTGCGCACAGACGAAAGAAAAGAAACAAAAAAATCCCAAGACTTGGTCTTGGATTAGTAGTGCGGGAAGAGAGAGATAAGTAGTAGAAAAAAAATCTAGATTCATGTTACACCAATTTAGATTAATAAAAATATTAAAGTAATGATGCACCAGTTTTAGAATTGAGCGTCGAACTGAAAACAAAAAAGAAAAAAAAGTTTCACCCCCAGTCTGATTGGTGGTTGCACCAAATCAGAGCGGTACCTGCTCTGATACCACTTGTAGGACCGTTAGATTCGATAGAGGGGGGGTGAATATCGATTCGAAAAAGACGAGTAAAAACACGCAGCGGAAAAGTAAATGAACACAGTTATTTTTTACTTCGTTCGGAGCCTGTGACGACTCCTACTCGAAGGCCCGTGGTCCTTGACCACTTTCGTTGGGCAATCACTAGCAATTCGAATATAATTACAAAATGAGTACAGGAAATGCTAATGAAACAAAGTAATATCGACAAAGAAATTAATTAAAAACCTAAGGAGCACTTTGTCGGAGCTTTGTCAGCGTCGCAGGAACGTAGAGCAGCAGAACCAGCAGTAGAAGAGTTCTCAGATTGATGATTTATTCTGAAGCTCCTGCCTGGGGCTTCTTTTATATGTTGCTCCGGGCGCCTGGAATGTGACGTAGCTGCTCAAACCGTGATGCTCCACGTGGCGACGACTCGGCTGGATATAATTTACCTTCCGGGCGCCCGGATGCCTTCCGGGCGCTCGGACCTCCGGGCGCCCGGACCACCTTGTTCCGGAAAACTCCCTTTTCCTGCAAAACAAAGTTAGTCCGAGGCAATATATAACCTGCAACATAGATTATTAGCACATTTTATAATAGTATGAATTAGCACAAGTTAGTATGACTTAGATTCCGTCTTTCCGAGACCGGAATCTAGTCACGATCTCGACTTAGATATCCGAAATGGATTTAAGCCGGATCGACGCCTAATGTTCCCATCCCGGGAGCCCTCGTGATCACTCCCCTCCGGTGACTTACCTCACTTACGCCGAGACGTCCGGTCGGCCCGTCGACCCGTCTGGCCTAAGCGTCCGGTCGGCCCGTCGACCAGTTGGTCGCCAAGCGTCCGGTCAGCCCGTCGACCCGCTTGGACTTCTCGCCAAGCGTCCGGTCAGCCCGTCGACCCGCTTGGACTTCTCGCCAGCTATCCGGTCAGCCCGTCGACCTAGCTGGACTTCGTACCAGACATCCGGTCAGCCCGTCGACCTGTCTGGACTTCTCCTGCACACTCGATCAAAGTGTCAGACAACAACAAAACTAACTTAACTTATTTGTCATTCATCAAAACCTGGGTTAAATCGTTAGTGCTAACCGCACCAACAGTCGCGACCATGAAGAGCAGATGACTCCGATCAAGCTAGAGTGCTGGATCTGACGGCAAGAACCCGGACGCGACATGGACCCGGAAGACGAGCTGCAGGTCTGGATAAGGCACCGGTACGCAGATCGGGATAAGGCACCGGCACGCAGACCGGGAAATGAGATCGGAACACAGGGAAACGGGACCGGCACGCAGGCCTGTAAACGGGATCGGCACGCAGGCCGAGACACAAGATCGGTACGTAGACCGAGATAAGAGACCGGCACGCAGCCCGAGACAATAACGGCACGAAGACCGGGACACCAAGCGACACGAAAATCGGGAACACCATAGTGACACGTAGATCGGCAGCATACGACGATGAGGATTCTCAAAGGCGGCAACACTCAGCCATCGTGTGGATGGGGCAGCGGCTACGGCGCGAACAGGTCGATAGTGTCGGCACGGGGAAGGGGGATATGGACGGGCGTGTACAGTGCCGGTAGCGGAGAGGAAAGAAGGCTGCTGGCCACCTCTTTGGTCATGGCAGCGTGGAAAAGAGGGGGTGGGGACGACTGGCGGTTGCTGCCGGCGAAGAGACTGGCGACGTCGAGAGGAGCAAAGGCTAGCGGCGATGTAGCAAGGAGCAGGGCAGGGAGAAGGAGGAGAAAATGAGGTGGGGCTGTGGCCGGCGTCAACGTCGCGAGGAGAAGAGGAAGAGTCGTGGCTGGCGGCGTCGTGATGAGGAAGAAGAAAAGGTCGTGCTGTGGCCGGAGGTTGACGAGGAGGAGAACAGCCGCTGGCTGTCCTCGGCGCCGGTGAGGAGGTGAGCATGAGGGAGAAGATGCCCTCCCCTCCCTTTTCCTGGGCGGCAGACCGAAAGCACAGAGAAGGAGAGGAGTTTGCATGCTACAGTAGTCTCCACTTAAAGCCCTAGTTAGCTAAAAGACCTCAATATCCTCCTTCTTTCCCCTTATTTCTTCTCTATCCCCCTATCATATCCGTATCAATAAATTTCTATTTTTTAAAGAAAACTTTTATTTATTTTTTTTGTCACGTGAGTAATACCGGTAGAAATCTAGAGTTAGACGTCTACCTGACCGGGACACAATCTTCATTACCTTCAGCCGACTGGACCGGTCCTTCTCGACTGTGGATCCGATTTTTTGTTCATCGTACCATTTGTCCTCACCCCCGGCAGCTTGGTAGTCGATCCCTCGCCACTCACCTCCATGACTCGGTCCACGTCCCCTCACTGGCTCAAAAAGGAACGCATGCAGCCCCGGTTGACCGCCGCCGTTTTAATGCCTTTCTCCCTCTGCTGCGACGGTGCAGCATCGGCCGCCGGTGAACTCACATCGACGCGATATATAAAGAGAAGTAGACTGTATATTTCTAGATAGACAAGCAACTCGATTGAAGGTAAATTAAGTTTGCGTACATTATTGCGTTCCGAGGTTGACGTTCCTCAACCTCAAGATCTGCTCAGTGAATTATTTATGCGCGAAGTTATAAGAGAATTGAACTACATGATGGAGCAGACGGGGGCAGGCTCGGACTCGCACACGATTTTGAAGCATGGACAGTCGGTATTACATATGTGTGGCGGCCACGTTGGCGGCCAAATCGGCGGCCACTCTGGCGGCCTAATCGGCGGACACGGCGGCGGACACTGGCAGTCAGAGCAGGGCTTGGTCGGCGGACACGGCTGCAGACACGGCTTGGTCGGAGGACACTGGCAGTTACAGCAGGGCTTGGTCGGCGGACACGGAGGCGGACACGGCTTGATCGGCGGACACTGGCAGTTACAGCAGGGCTTGGTCGGCGGACACGGCGGCCGACACTGGCAGTTACAGCAGGGCTTGGTCGGCGGACACGGCGGCCGACACTGGCAGTTACAGCAGCGCTTGGACGGCGGACACGGCGGCAGGCACAGAGGCAGACACAGCGGCGGGCATGGTGCTGGCGGCGGCGCAGGAGGCGGCAGCACAGGAGGCGGCTTGGGCGGTGGGTCCGGTTTGATAGAGACGTCTTTGATCACCTTGTAGGCCATGCAGCAGAGCTGCTTTATGAAGGCGTTGGGGTCGAAGGGGCCGGAGACCGTCACAGTGTTCTTCTCCTCATCGAACCCGATGGAACTGATCTTGAATCGCTCTAAAAAAATCGTACAGAATCCAACAACATCAAGAAAAACAAAAAAAAAAACAAAAGACAGAATAAGCCACGATTAAAATTTCCTTGTATTCCTATCCATCTACTCAAAAATACAATAGACGAACGAATCGCGTGCTCACTCTGGAGCTTGCACAGAGTGCTCTTTATCTTCTTGGCGCAGCATCGGCATCCAAGATCAACCTTTATGATAACCGTGACCACCTGTCACAGTTCAAAAAGAATTCCCAGTTTGACATGCACACAAGTCAAATTGCATTAAACAGCTACCAAATGCTCACTACAAAAGAATTAATTAATACTTCTCAAGGAGGAATTGGAAACTGAGTACCTTTGGGCCTTTCTTCTCCTCCTTCTTCTCCTTCTCCTTCTCAGCCATCTCAAGACTGAATCCGGTAGGCCTGAAAGAGGATGGGCAATGGGTCTCTCTTTTATAGCCATAATTTTATTTTGTTTCTTGTAATTATAGTCTTATCTTAATTATCTCTCTTATCCTAGTTGGAGCTAAATCAGTGGCCATGAACCATAACGTTGGAGCTTTGTAGATATACTCGACGGTAGCTGTGTGCTCCAATCGTGTCCAATGCATGAATCATGCAGCTTCAGCTTCTCTGTACGTAGGAGACTCACTGTATTTGTTAACGAAGTCAAGTAGCGTGCATGACTGAACTATAGACTGGACCACCCACGTACAATAATTCATCTAACCTCCATGCAGAGACTTCTCTACCTGCGTCATCCTCGAAGCATTCGTGATCTTAATTAACTGGGCCTTTCGAAAAAAGACAAGGAGTTAAACTCATAGGAAAATACAGAATAGCAATCGGTTCACAGATTGTTTGAACTTGTCTATGACAACTTTCCAAATCACTCAAGATATACTCAAAAACGCACGTACTGTATTTACTAAAAGAGTCACTTATTCTCTAAAATCCTCTGCCGTCTATTACAGCCCCAAACCGGTCTTGGCCGTGAGCTCACGGTGGAGCTCGCGACTGCATAATCACGGTCGCCACCCGATAATAATTTTGCAAACATATCACGAGCATTCGTGGCCACCTACCTGGCCATAGTTTTGTAGGTGCATTCTTTCTCATGGCTGCAAAATCATGCCATTTAATTTCCAGCTAGTCGACCCCAATTTCGCGGCTGCTATTATTAATGGTTGCTAGCTCATGGTCAAAAACCACAGACAAAGTTGTTGCCAATGGCTTTTTAGTAAGGGAAGAGCTAATTTAGGGGATAAGTGCGTGCGCATTTTAAGTATTTTTCAAACTCGCCCTTCATTTGGGCTTCAAAAGAAATCTGAACTCAACGAGCCCATAAACAAAGGAGAGGCTAACATTGGTTCGACTAACCCAAATCAATTGGAATCAGATTCTAGATCGATCTGAAATCAAGTAACATCTTGGTTTTTAAATTTTTCATAAATGTCTCCTTGTGGCCCCCATAGGCATAACTAAGTTGGTACTTGGATAGTAAATTATCACATGAAAGTAGAAATTAAATTTCTGAAGGAATAGTCTCTTGAGTAATAAAATCTCTCCTACCTAAAAAGGTCACTCAGTCGTCATAATGTATTCCATCGGAGCCAGCGATGAAAGACTCCTGGTGAATGAATCACTTTTTACTATATAAATGTTTCCTTGTCTCTATGAATTTGACCGCAGATCTTGCTTTTCATTTTGCATCTAACAATGTAAGTAGCTTTAGCATCTAATTATGTATTGTTTTCCTGTTCTCTTCTGGTGAATGGAGCAAAATCCATAATGTCGTAATTTTTAATTCGGATACGGGAATAAACATTTTTTTAAAAAAATCAAAACTCATCAAAAATCTAGATTTATTACTGAGTAGAACCCGTAATGGATCAATTTTTAGATCCAAAAAATATCATTTAGGATCTTTTCAACTACTTCGAATATCTTTTTTTAATTATTTTTGATAATTTTTTATTTTTAGATATTTCAGGGTAATTTTATCTTTTGGAAGTTAGGGTCTCGAGTTTATTTAAATGCATGTTTAGTTGTTTTGATTTAGTTTTAATTAATATTATTTTCAGTCGTCATTTCTTTCTTGGGAATGTCGAGAATTTCTTATTTTCTTGTATTCCTCTTCGAATCAGCAAGTTGTAGAAGATTGCTTCTGATATTTATGTATGCATTTCCTATGTCACTGTTACGATTCCGCAAGTGCATGGATTCATCGTCAGTAATGAAAATTATCAATCCCACGAGAACTGGTTATAAACACTAGCAATGGTTCACTTAGGATTAGCTAAACTACCGATGATTGTAAGTTATCTAAAGAAAAGAGATTAAGAAGCGGAGACAAGAACTAGTAAAGAGAGAGTAATTAACTTGGTTTATAAAGAGTTCTAGGAGTTCGGTTTCATTGTGGTGGTATTGATGTATCACTTTCTATCCTTTACTCATTGTCCGTCAACATGCATTCGCCGGAAGCTAAAGCAACCATCCTTAAGCACTAAATAGAGAAGATCCCTGTGAAATCCTGTTACGATTAACCCCTGTCACTAGGGCGCCTCGGTAGATCATAAGAATGCAACTCTAATTGATGTCATTAAGGATAGAAATAAGGGCTTGGTTTGATCTCTTACTTCCTTGTTGAGAAGTTGTCTCTCCTTTCAAGGAATTACCCTAGATGTCCGTTGATCCGGTAGTAAGAGCGGGCCCCCCCCTTCTCTTGCAAAGTCAACGCCAAGTGGAAGTCACCGGAACAGCCGCCCACCCAGAGGAGAGTGTGGTCCGACCGGACGGACGGCCATAGAGGGCCGGTCCGACTGGACTGCCGGCCGGCCGATGGAATCGAGTACCCGGAAAGGTCCGGCCGGTTTGCACTCATAGTTGGTAGGCACCCTGTCAAATCGGGGTTCCGACGCTCAGTTAAAAAGGTCATGGACCGAGCTGACCTTTTGACCGATCACAGTCATAAAGCACCCCTGTTTGTTAGTCTCCACAAAGCACAAGTAAACCACTGCGGATGTCCGGTCGGATGTTTAGGTATCTTTCCGCTCGGACTACAAGTTTGGAGCAAAGGAAATGGCCAGAGGATTTCTTTCTCTGACAACCTGTAGGTTTCACGTGTGTGTCATGCTCCAAATCTTGTGACAGGATTCTGTTGTCCCATCGAGGGCATGCTTTGACTATGTGATATGGGCCGTAAACTTTCTGACAGCCGCGTACCTAGGAAAGGACGGGTAAGCTTTCTGGACAGCCGCATACCTAGGATAGGACAGGGGACACTTATGCACCACAGTGCAGCGTGCCCAAACCTTTCACGACTCTATATAAAGAACCTCGGGTTTCATCGGCGGGGAGGTATGTACTCACGAGACTCGGAGCCACCTTGTTCATCGTGATTTACGACTTGGCGTGGGAGGGTCGTCGTGGGAATCCCTTCCGGCTCGACTTACATGCGAGATAGCGGAGCATCTCGGCTAGGTTGGAGACCTACATCAGCGAGCCTTGGGCGTCACGTGCCCCGTCTGCTGACTTCGGTTGAGACGGGATCAAATTGGCGCGTCTGTGGGGCAGCTCCTGCATCCGGCGAGACAATGGGCGAGGGCGGGCGGCGGCCTGCAGTGGCGCTTTCAAGGGAGGAACTCGACGCACTGGTCGAGATAAGGGCCGCAAACTCGTGGAGCAAAGCAAAAAGCATCCGCCGTAGGCGGAGCAACAACAACGTCCGCGTCGGGCGGCGGAAGCACCTCCGACCACCGTCGCATTCCACGGGCCTTATTCGCACCCACAGGCCACGACCCGAAGAGATATAGGATCTTCCTCGGATGAAATGCGAGGCGGGATGACAAGAAGGAAAGCTCCCGGACGGACTCATCTCGGCGGACCAACCGCCAATTTTGGAAGCCATTGCGAGATCCTCGCCCAAGCACTCGTGCCCCTACGATCGGCGAGTATAATGGAACAACGGACCGGATGATCATTTGGGTAAGTTTGATAATACCGCCACGCTCCATCAGCGATGGAGTAAAGTGCCGAGTCTTCCTTACCACGCTCTCGGGATCGGCTCAGCGGTGGTTCCGAGGCTGCAGGACGGATCCATCACAAGCTTCAAGGACTTCGAGCGGCCTTCCTCCACCACTTCGTGAGGCGTTATCGGAAAACAAGCGTTAGCTTGTTCGCCATCAACAAGAACCAAAAGAATCGCTCGAGCTTACATCCGGTGATTCAACCAAGTGGCGATGGACATCCCAACATCGGAAACGATGATGAGCGCCTTCACACAAGGCCTTGTTGATGGGGACTTCTTGGTCGCTCATCCGAAAGCCGCCCGAGACTATGATCACATGCTACATCGGACCAACGAATACATAAGCGTGGAAGAAGCGCAAGCCGCTTGGAAAAAGAAGCTCCAACCGAGCGTGCACTTGTTCATGCCGAGCGGAAGCGCACTCCGCTCAGCAACCACCTAGAGGACCAAGGGTGAAGCAATTCGATCTCCCACACCGATCGCACGTGCAAGAAGTGGCTGCCGCTCGGCCAAGCCAAAGAAGAGGTGGACCCCAATGTTCGCAAATTCCACAAGCGGATCGCACTGACACGAGGGATTGCGAAGCCTTCCTTTGTGTCCAATCCGTTCCCGGAGAGCGAGCAGCGGTCTCCTCCCTCAACACTAGGCAAAGGACCCGAGGAAGCCGGCCGGGCTGCGTAGAGGCGACATCACCATCGTCCGATCGGCATAGATCCCCAAGACAGGAGAGTCGGCGTCCAGGAACGGTCCCGACCATCCACTCGGGAGGAAGAAAGCAGGAGCAATACTTCCGGGCGAAATCAGCGTTATTCGGTGGGCCAACGGAGGAGACTCAACCAGAGCAAGAAAGCGGCGTTCGGCGAGATCCATCTGATTTGTAGCCAAGGCGGGCAAGTGGACGGAAATCACTTTCGGGCCGGGAGACTTGGAAGGAGTAGAAGTACCCCACGACGACGTGCTCATTAAAGCGGTAATAGCAAATTACACCATTCACGCATATTTGTTGACACGGGGAGCTCGGTCAACATACTATTCAAGAAGGCGTTCGATCGGTTGCAAATTGATCGGGCAGTGCTTCAATAGCGACCCGCTCTACGGGTTTCTGAGCAATGAAGTTCAGCGGTCGGACAAATCGGTTAGCCACCTCATTGGGAGAAAGCAGCTCGGGAGGACCGGGACAACAAACGTGGTGGTTGACTCTCCCTCATCCTACAACGTCATTTTGGGACGGCCGGCGCTCCGGGCGGTTGTCTCAACCTTCCACCAGAAGATAAAATTTCCGTGGAGGACAAAGTTGGAGAAGTGCGGGGAGATCAACTAGCAACTCGGCGTTGCTATATAGAGATGATCCGAGCGAAGCTTCTTCCGCTCGGAAGGTCCCCGAATCGAGGTACACGCCATAACCGAGAAACCTCCTACTTTAATGAAAAGGAGGAAGTTCAGATCCATCCGACCCGATCGGAGGCCACCACTTTCATCGCCTCGGATCTAGAGGAAAAACAGAAGAAGAAGCCGATCCAATGCCTCCGGCAAAATCATGATGTCTTTGTTTGGTCGACACACGAGTTGAATTTCACCTAGCCTAGCGCAACATGAGTTGCATGTCGACTGACCTTTCGGCGATGCAGCGAGAAAAAAGAGATTTTAGCGCGGCGAATGCCATAATCAGGCGGAGTAGAAACTTACGGAGGCCACATCTGTGGTCGGTTCGGTGGCTATAACGTGGTATTGGTCTCAAGCAGGCGGCAAGTGGCGGTTGCATTGACTTCGGGACTTAAACAAAGCATGTCCCAAGATTTTATCCTCTGCCCGGATAGATCAATTGGTGGACTCTGTACTTGTGAGTTAATTGCATGCTCGGCGCCTACGGGGCTATCACAGTAGCTCGCCCGCAAAGATCAAGAAAAGGTGAACTTCCAGCCGACGGCACGTATTGCTACAATGTGATGCCGTTCGGATTGAAGAATCTTGGGGCCACCTATCGGCGCTTGATGAACAAGGTATTCAAGGAGCAGATCGGGCGGACAGGAAGTTTACGTGGGCGACATTCTTATCAAATCCGTCCGGGCGGCCGATCTTTTCAAGGATATGGAAGAAACCTTCCGAACACTGCGCAAATATGGAGTCAAGCTAAATCCCCAGAAATGCCTGTTCGGAGCTAAAGGAGGGCGTTTCTTGGGGTATATAGTGACCGAGCGGGGGATCGAAGCAAATCCCAACAAGGTGAAAGCTCTGCAAGACATGCTTCCTCCCAGAAACACAAGGGAAGTGCAACGGTTGACCGGTCGGATAACTGCTTTGTCCAGATTCATCTCCAAAACTGCCGACCGGAGCCTGCCATTCTTCAAGATCCTACGCAGAGCTACTAAGTTCCAGTGGAACGAAGAGTGTGACCGAGCATTTGAAGAGTTGAAAACATATCTGAATTCCCTGCCTGTACTGGCCAAGCCGATCGGAGGTGAGTCACTGTATATGTATTTGTCGTCAACTGAGCATGCTGTAGGCTCAGCACTTGTGAGGGCGAGCGGCGAAGAGCAGCCGGTGTATTTTCTGAGCCATATTTTGAAAGATGCTGAATCTCGCTACACCGGGCTCGAGAAGTTGGCCTTTGCATTGGTTCTAGCCGCTCGGCGCCTTCGACCGTATTTCTTGGCCCACACAATCATTGTCCGGACGAACAGTCCACTCGGAAGAGTCCTGTTGAATCCAGAAGCGTCCGGACGGCTTATCAAGTGGACGACAGAATTAAGCGAGTTTGACATCCAGTACCAGCCCCGCTCGGCGATTAAAGCCCAATCCTTGGCTGATTTTGTGACCGAAGTGCAGAGGCCCGAGCCGGAAGCTCTGTGGAAGATATATGTGGATGGGTCTTCCACTCGACTCGGAAGCGGGATTGGGATATTACTTATCTCACCGCAAGAAGAAAAGATGCACCTATCCGTCCGGCTGGACTACAAGGCCACCAACAATGAGGCAGAGTATGAGGCCCTTATAGCCGGATTACAGGCGGCACGACATGTGGGGGCCGGTCGGGTAACTCTCCATTCGGATTCACAGTTGGCCGCTCAGCAACTTTCCGGCACCTTTGAAATCAACTGTGTTCGGCTTAAACTCTACGCTGAGGCCTTTGAAACTCAAAGCTACTTTCAGAGGTGCTTATTGGAAGATTCCCGAGCGGAGAACCGGAGGCGATGAGTTAGCCAAACTCATGAGCTCAATAACGCCGATCGCCATTCGGACCAATTGAAAACGCTGATGGTGGCGCATGTCGACCGGATGCAAGGCCTCGCGTTTCCAAGTGATTGGAGGACACCTATTATAGAATTCCTCCGTTCGGGCACCACACCATCCGATGAATATGCGGCCGGCTCCTCGGAAGAAGAGCCGGTCGGTTTACACTCATCGGATTTACAAGAAAGCTTTCTCGCGTCCTCTGCTAAAATGTGTGAGGACTCATATTACATCCTCCGGGAAGTACATCAAGGATCATGTGGAGGTCATCCGGGCCGTTAGCCAAGAAAATCCTCTTGGCGGATACTTTTGGCCAACTTTACAAGCGATGCCGCTCGGACGATATCTACATGCCTTTCATGCCGAAGTATCACAACTTCTCCCACCGTGAGAGGAGATGAAGGCATCAACCATCTCATGTCCGTTCGATCGATGGGGAATGGATATTGTGGGTCCATTTCCGATGGCGAGCGGAAATTTTTACTAGTGGCGGTAGATTATTTCTCCAAGTGGGTGGAGGCCGGGCCGCAAGCTCACTGAGCAAATGGTTAAAAATTCATCTGGCGGCACATCATTTTGCAGGTTCGGCATCCCTCATGGTGTCCAAACAGGCGGCGGTTCACGGGAAGATGTTGGAGGATTGGTGCAAAGCTACGGCATCGAGCAACATTTCACGTCCGTGGCCTATCCTCAAAGAGTGGCCAACCGGGAAATTCTTCATATTCTGCCGCTCGGCTCGACCATTTGGGAGGAGTTGGCGGATGAAGTCTTAGGCGTCTTGTGGGCTATCCGAGCGGCCAAAAGAAGGGCAGAGTCACCGTTCCATTTGGTATATGGCGGTGAGGTTGTCATACCGGTCGAAGTCGGCGTTGAGTCAGCCGGATCGAGAACTATGATGATGACAACACGAGCGAAGAAACATGGGTGGACTTGGTAGAAGAGAGAGGGCAAAGGCGTCCGTTCGGTGATGGCGTACCGTCGTGGATGAAGCAAAACTACAACCGTAGCGTAATTCCCAGATCGTTCAAGTCGGCGATCTTATGCGGAAGAAAGTCAAGCGGTCGGGACGTCGGCAAGCTTGAGCGCCATGGCGAGGCCCTTTCAAAATCATCAAGCTCAGCCGTGTTATTACGGAGGATGAGGACGGACGGCAGCTAGATAGGCCGTGGAGCGCGAACCACCTCCAGCCTTACCGGGCAGGGTGAAAGAGATGAAAAGTCAAAGGAGCGAATATAAGGCATTATCATCGTAGCGCGAAGGCCCCCAGGCCGATCGGCCGGGAGGTTTATGTGGTTAGACTTGTAAGCAAATAACCCGTGCCGTTCGGTAGGAATTAAATTGGTCAAGCTCGAAGATCGAAGGCCCGTACCCTTGACGGAGGTATATTATCAGAGCCAAAATACTCGATGAAGTAGATCACGTGCGGCGGAGGGCATTATCAAGTGGGGAAAGGCGAGCAACTCAAAGCGGAATGACGAGCTCCGTCGTTAAAGATCGAGGGCCGCGCCGATAAATATCCGCGCCGGCGAGCACCGTCGTTAAAAATCAAGAGACGCGCTAAACCCTCCGAGCGGAATACCGGCGAGCTCCGTCGTTAAAGATCGAGAGCCGCGCCGATAATCGCGCCGGCGAGCACCGTCGTTAAAAATCAAGAGGCAGGCGTCTATAAACCCTCCGGCCGGAATACCGGCGAGCTCCGTCGTTAAAGATCGAGGCCGCGCCGACCGGCTATAAATAACGCGCCGACGAGCACCGTCGTTAAAAATCAAGGAGGCGGCGTCTATAAACCCTCCGGCGGAATACCGGCGAGCTCCGTCGTTAAAGATCGAGCGGGCCGGCTATAAATATCCGCGCCGGCGCACCGTCGTTAAAATCAAGAGGCAGCGTCTATAAACCCTCGGCGGAATGGCGAGCTCCGTCGTTAAGATCGAGAGCCGGCCGACCGGCTATAAATATCCGGCCGACGAGCACCGTCGTTAAAAATCAAGAGACGAGCCGGCGTCTATCAGCGGAATATCGCCGACACTGCGATTATTCGTATTCCCCGCCGATTTAGACCGAAGCTATTTTCCGATCGGACTCGAGGTATAAAAGGTTCGGATCGGCTTATAGCAAGCGATTCGCTAGCAGCCCAGATTGATATTCGGTAGGACGGAAGAGCTGGGGAAAACACTTGGAAGAATGCACCTCGAATGCCCAAGGTATGATGTGATAGAAGACGAGCGGACCGTACAAGTGTTAGCCAGGGAACAGGGCAAAAAGATAGGGTACACGAAAGGAAAGCATTTCATTAAAATTAGAACCTTAGGTCGAGTGGCCTAAGTACAAAAAGGTGCATGTTCAGCCGAGTGGCGAAATTACAAAAATTACTCGATGTAGTCGTAGAGGTCCCTCGGAATGTTGCTCAGGAGCTCCACTTGATCGCCGGCTGGAATATTGGTGGACTCCGGAAGAAGGCCCTTCGACTTCAGATAGGTCATAGTGGCCGTAATTGCCAGGTCGAAAGCCGAGTACATCCGCTCGCAAATTTTCTCCGAGAACTCGGGCGATCGGATGTAACTTTGTCGGAGAGCGGCGACTCGGTTCGGCTCGGCATCCTGATATTCCTTGAAGGTTGCCTGGGAGCTTGTCAGGGCCTCATTCAGACGTTCAATCTTCTCCGCATCGGCCGAGCGGCCTGCCTTCTCCCGATCGAGCTGCTCCGTCAGCTCCTTTATCTTCAACTCCAGGCCCCGGGCCTCCACGTTTTTCTTCTCCAGATCGGAGATGGCTATGTTCTTCCGAGTGGTGGCCAGAGTTATCTTTGTGTCAAGCGACTTGACCTGTCGCTCGGACTCGGCTAGGGCGTGGGCCTGATCAGCTGTTTTCTTCTGCTCAGCAGCTAGCAGAGTTTGAGTTTTCTTCAGCTCTTTTTGCAACTCGGAGTAGGAAGGTCCTTGGGAGCCGCTCGGACCACCTGCCGCCCGCAGTTGCCTTATCTCCTCGTCCGCCATAGCCAGACGGTTGGAGACTGCTATCTCTTCCACCCACCTCTGAAACGAGAAGTCGCAGTTGTTAGAAGCCGAGCGGAAATATTTTAGGTGAAACAAAAAACAACGAAGAACTTACCCCCGTAGCCGCTTGCATGTGGCTATTGGCTAAGTTCTGGAGAGGGATCAGTGCTACGCGCGCCCGAGCGTCGGCCCACATCTCGGCGAGGGGCCCTTTCAAAGTAACAGTGTGCTCGGGCACGGTCGTCCGGTCAACTTCTATGAAGAGTAACCCGTATTGTGCGGCCGTGACCAGGGATCGCCCGACCGGGATCAGAAGCTGGCGCAGAAGATCGCGAATGGACGGTCGAACGTTGGACTGAACGGCGAGCGGGGGGGAGAGTGTCGACCGGAGTAGCCTCGACCGGAGTAGTCAGCTCGTCCCAGTCAGAAGGCGTCCGGTCAGATGAAATGGTCTCAGGCACCGGCGCCTTCCCTTTCGCAGTCGAGGCGGCCCGGTCAGAGGGTTGGACCGCGGAGGTAGCCGAGCGTAGCGGGGTCTCCACTCGGCGTCTCTTTTGCAGCGGCTGATCCTCCTCCCGAACGGACCCTTCCTCGGGGGCCGTTGGTTCCCTGGAGGGGGTAGCGCCGCTGTCCACATGCTGTTGAGAGGCCTGAGCGGCCGATTCAGCCTGGGTGCCGCTTTCTCCTTCGTGAGAACCGACCGGCTGAATACCCAGCGCCTTCATTTCTTTGGCTGCCACAGCCTCCAGCGCCTTTGCCTTTCTCCATCAGGGTCCATAACGATGTCAGTGCATGAAGAGAAAAAGAAATCAGTTAGCAATTAAAGCAAGTGCCAAAGCAAAACCGAAACCGGTCGGAAGTGGGGTCCGTATAGGACTCAGCCCAAAAATGTACATCACTCCCTCGTGAAGAAGCTTGTTGATGTCAAGTCGTAGACCGGCTAGTACATTTGCGCGTGAAGATAGTCCGGTCGGGTCTTGAATTTCTTCAGTTCGGGAGGAGGAGGTAGACCGACTTGCCACTGGGTCGGAAAGTTTGGCTGACCGGGCATGCGGAGGTAGAAATAATAGTCCTTCCAATGTTTATTGGAAGTGGGTAGTTTATTGAAGAAGACAGGCCGAGCTTGGAACATAAAGGTGCGGCTCGGCTTGCTTAGGATAATAGAAATAAAAGAAGACCTCCGGTCGGAGGAATGTTGTGAATCTTGAACAAAACGACAACAGAGGAGGCGGAAGGTGTTTGGTACTAAACTTCCGAGCGGCACGCCAAAATAATTGCAGACGTCTGCTATAAAAGGATGGACGGGAACCATGAGGCCGTGATAAATTGGTCGCGAAGACACGAAACCACAGCGGCGGTGTGGCCGGCGAGGACAACTAAGCGAACCCGATATCCTCGGGGATTTCGAAATTGTCAGCCAAAATATCAAAATCCCGTTGTTCGAAACGAGATCGCATGGTAGTATACCATGGGCCTAAGGATTGTTCTTCGGGATGAGAAGAACTGGCCATGATCGGGGCAGAAGAAATCAAAAAGGAAGTTCCAAAGACGAAGGAATGGAATTTCAAAGACTCGAGCTAGGGGAAGAAATACGGATTAGATACCGGAAAGGAAGGAGGAGAGATCTAAAACCTTACTGAGGGGAGATGAATCGAGGAAAGGCGCCGGAGAGCGTCAGAAGGCAGCAACAAGATCGCCGGAGCTCCACAGCGCAGAGAGCAACAGTAGAGGGAAACGAAGAATTTATAGGGTGAGGGCCGGTCGGCCTCCACCGTCGGATCCAGTCACGGGAATCAATGCATACATCTAGCCGTTTATTTGAATTGCTTGGTCACATCAAAATATCATGCAACCGCCTCCGTACTCTGATGGCATTGCTCCACGTGGCAGTCAATCATTCGGAGCATTTAATGAAGGTATGATCGACATTGATGTCGAAGATTGGCGCAGAACGCAAGGAGATCCGGCGAAAGCCATCATTGATTCATTCAAGGATACCTCTGCCGCTGACCGGGCGGAGAAGATTAGCATGGAATAGCCGTTCGGCTAGACTCACAGTCCAGTCGGTCGGACTATGCGCCTCCTTCGACTAGACTTGAAGGGAAGGCAAGTGATCCGGAAGTGGAAGTCACCGGAACAGCCGCCCACCCAGAGGAGAGTGTGGTCCGACCGGACGGACGGCCGTAGACGGCCGGTCCGATTGGACTGCCGGCCGGTCGATGGAATCGAGTACCCGGAGGGGTCCGGCCGGCTCGCACTTATAGTTGGGAGGCACCCTGTCAAATCGGGGTTCCGACGCTCAGTTAAAAAGGTCATGGACCGAGCTGTCATAAAGCACCCCTGTTTGTTAGTCTCCACAAAGCACAAGTAAACCACTGCGGATGTCCGGTCGGATGTTTAGGTATCTTTCCGCTCGGACTACAAGTTTGGAGCAAAGGAAATGGCCAGAGGATTTCTTTCTCTGACAACCTGTAGGTTTCACGTGTGTGTCATGCTCCAAATCTTGTGACAGGGGATTCTGCTGTCCCATCGAGGGCATGCTTTGACTGTAGCGATATGGGCCAGGTAAACTTTCTGACAGCCGCGTACCTAGGAAAGGACAGGTAAGCTTTCTGACAGCCGCATACCTAGGATAGGACAGGGGACACTTATGCACCCTGGTACGCGTGCCCAAACCTTTCACAGCTCTATATAAAGAACCTCAGGTTTCATCGACAGGGGGAGGTATGTACTCTGAGACTTCTGGAGCCACCTTGTTCATCGTGATTTACCTGACTTGAGCGTCGGAGGGTCGTCGCTGGGAATCCCCTTCCCGGCTCGACTTCTGTGCAGGATAGCCGGAGCATCTCGACGCTAGTTGGAGACCTACATCAGCGAGCCTTGGAGCGTCACGTGCCCAGCGTCTGCTGACTTCTGGTTCGGACAGGATCATCCGTGAATGGGTTACCCCTATCACTATGGCCCCTCGGGTATACGATCTAGGATATATTGGATCGGAAAAGTGCGATGGAGGGGGGTGAATATCGTGCTCTTTTAAAACTTTTCTTTGGAAATCAGAATCGTGCAGCAGAAATTAAAATGAAAGACAAGTTTGTTTATTTCGTTCGAAGTCTAGGTCGACTCCTACTCGAAGGTTCGTGGTCCTTGACCGCACCAATGGGCAATCCACTATAACCCTTCTTTCCGAAATTCTTGGAAAGAAGCAGATCGTATAAATAAGTAAGATAGTAACAATCTTACTATCTTACTAATGAAATAATATAATGCAAGCTAAAAATTAATATATCGACAAAATGTAGAATTTGAAGCTCGGTCGGTACTTCCGGATGGAGTAGTTTGAAGAGTTGCAGTGAGCTTGCAGTACGAACAGCTTGCGCAGATGTGAGCCTTTTTGTAATAAGAAAGTTATTTCTGCCTCAGACCTCGAGCTCCTTTTTATAAGTGTCTTTGAGGCTCAGTCGACCGATCCCTCTATTGGGTCGACCGAACCAGCTCCCTTCCTTCCCTCATTAAGGGTTCGGTCGACCGATCCCTCTTTTCGATCGACCGAACAGGCTTCTTCCCTGTTCGTCGAGATTTGCCAAGATCCTCATTTAATTGTGCTTTAATGTTGATTAGTTCGGTCGACCGATCCATGGGTTCGGTCGACCGATCAGCTCTTTTTCTTTTTGCTTCTGATCGATGCTAATGAACTGGCCTGTGTTGAGTCATCATGGTTCGGTCGACCGATCTTACAGTTCGGTCGACCGATCAAAGCTTGATCGGACTCGGTCTATTCTGGTCTGATTTGAACACTGCTATCTCTCCTTGTTCGGTGGACCTATTCACTGGAATTAGTTTAAATAACATAAATCAACACCAATTATGATTCTTCTATCAAAGCATAAATTGTCTAGAGATTTCTCTAATGGAATGCAGTATCATGGATTGATAAAGAACTGATGTTTCTATAAGATCATCATGCACATTAAAGCGGGTGAATCATATGGTTTTAAAAAGCTTGTCTTTTTTATTTTTAAAACTAAGTGTAGAGTGTGCAGCGAAATTAAATAAAATTTGAGAAAACAAAAGCATAAGTACGTTATCGGTTACTTGGATCATAGTCTTCGGCTGCTCCTACTCTAAGACTTATGATCCCTCGGACCGTATTAATGGGTAATTCATTATGAACCTCTTCCGGAACTGTCAGAAGAAGAAATCGAATACAAAGTATTAAAAGAATGTAAGTGTAACACCCTACACTCCCGGAAGAGGAAATTTAATACAAAGTATTAAAAGAATATAAGTGTAACACCCTACACTCCCTTTTTGCAAGTAATAAAATGGACAGTATTTAAATTTGTTACTAACTCGTAGAAAGGAGATCCGGAAGTGCTCAAGAGTTGATATCGGTCTGTTGACAGTAGTTGGAAGTCGTGGAGTAGTAGCACACCAGCAGTCAGACGTGTTCATAGCAACAGAAAAGTCATTGTAGCTCTTAGAGAGGAATGATATTGAAGGCTGCTCGAACTGCTCTTTTAAAGGATGTCAAGGATGCCTCTAAGCTCATAGGAGGCGTCTCTAACACAAAATTTAATCCCATAAACTTCAGTTGCGATAAACAGTATAGTCTTCGACATCTATCCACTTGAGGGCACCTTCCATGCTCTCCGAGGCACCTCTGAAACACTCTGAGACATCTCCAAAGCACTCTAGGCACCTTCAGTGCTCTCTAGGGTGCCTCCCCCCAATGAAACTTTATCCATAAAGTCTATACATGCAAGGGCACCTCCGCGCCACTCTGAGGCACCTCAGAAACTATTCATTTGAGACCTAACTTGATTTTTGCTTCTGCACAAACATGTTAGGCTAATCGAAAAATATTTAACCTGCAAAACATGGTTAATACAATTTATAAGTATTATTAATTAGACCATATATTCCCGAGACCAGGATTTAGTCATGGTTTCACTCTATGTTTCCAAAATAGACCCAAAGTGGACATGCACCTAAAGTCCCTAATTGGGACTTGTATTCACTGAACACTCTCCTCCAATGAGTAACCTCACTTACCACATAGAATCACTTGACTCTCTTTTAGCCTATCAGGTCTTCTTGCCAATTGTCAGGTCCACATGCCTAATTGGACTTCGGCCAACTGTCAGGTCCTACGGACCCAGCCAGACTTCTCGTCAGATATCGGGTCATTCCTTGACCTATCTGGACTTCTACACTAGCTATCAGGTCCTCTAGATCTAGTTAGATTTTAACCTGATGTCAAACTCATCAAGTTCTATATATTTGGTAGAAAGATTAGATAACACAACACTTAATTTTAATGTATTTATCATTCATCAAAATTTAGATTAATTTTGATTTGATGATTAATGTTAACTGCATCAATAGTTTCATGTCATTTCATTTCAAAAATAATTAATTGATGTCGGATCATGATATAATTTTTTTAAAAAAATAATTATTCATGTCATAATTAGTCAAATAACCTTAAATAAGCATTTGTTAACCGTATTTGTTTAAATTAATTATAAGAAAAGGAAATCTAGCTAACTCAATCTGCTTTCAAATTGCCAAACCACATATACTGCCTTGATTACAATGCATTTAATCATTGATTATATATTCAGATTTAAATCGGATTATAAGTATGATTCTTTTGCTCATTTACTTTCTATATTGGCATCGTTGGTAATTTCCCTGTTATTTTTTTATGTGGTGATGATAAGGGGTCCCACTGTGTAGTCATGGTAGAGGTTAAAGTCATGACGATCAATACGCAAATAGCATCGGCCGGTCGGGTGAAACATGTCTTGACCAGAGAAGAAGGTTCCGGTCCGATCCCGCGTTTGACATGGGAAGGTGTCAAATAATCTTTGCTCAATGGATTATTGGACATCGAACGGAAGAGGAGACGAGATGCAGAAGTCGGGCTGAGCGACTCTCCCGCTCGGCGAAACAGCAAAGTTTAATATGGGCAGAGTTCAACTTCGGTCGAGCGGCTACCCCGCTCGGCCTGGCAGCAGGACTCGGCAGTGACAAAGTGGAACTTCGGTTGAGCGGACACACGCGTAGGAGTAGCGAGGTTCTGGCCGACCGGGCGGGACACCAGAGCGACAAAATTTCGACCGAGTGGCCAACCCGCTCGGCCTAGCAGTACACTCCCTGTGATATCCATCGACATCCTTTTGGGAGTTGGTGCCGCCGACACCAGGCATGGACAGCTAGAAGATCGTACGGCAGAAACTTCCACTGTCACTTCAGAGATATGCTCGGCCCGTTAAGGTACTGTGTCAGGGACACTTTACTGACAAGTCTTTTTAAAGAAAACTTTCAGAAGCGTGCCCGCCTCAGAAGGCGTTCACGCACACTACAGGAGCTCTATATAAGGGGGGGGGGGTCTAAGCATCGACGGAGGTATGCGATATTTTCTATTTGCGCTACAGTCTTCTTGTTGTTCCGCCTTATACTTCATCGTCGGTGACTGACTTGAGCATCAAAGGGCCAACGCAAGGGAACCCTTCCCTGGCTCGATACTGACGTAGTCTATGTTGCAGGTCTGAGCGAAGTCTACAGGCGGTCAACGGGAGCCCCACCTCCCCAGCATTCCATCTCTTCGACTTTCGGACAGGATCATATTTAGCGTCGTCTGTGGAAACTTAACCTGCATCCGAGCTGAGAAGATAGAGGGCGCTGGACGACTCACCACCATGACGCTCACCTAGGAAGAGCTCGACATGCTCATGCAAGCCCGAGCGGCAAAGACGATCGAGCAGCAGCAACAACAGGCGTTAACCGATCGGCAAACGCCGCAACCTGCAACATTGGCGGTCGGTAGATGAGTGGGGCAGGAAGACCGAGTGGAGCAAATCTCCGTATGGGGGCAGAATAAAAGGCCAATCGGCACATAGGAGGAAGCGCCGCCCGTGCCGATCCCCTTTCATCGCGCCTTGTTCCAAACCCCCTCAGAAATAGCCCAAGCGAATCAAGAGCGGGGATCGTCTTCGGATGACGCTCCCATTCGGGATGCACGAAAAGGCAAGGCGCCCCGAAGCAACGCATCGCCCGAACGGATCAATTGTTAGTTCTCCGAAGAGATCTTATAAGACCCTCTGCCCAGACACTATACCCCACTGGTGATCGGGACATACAATGGATCGACCGATCCAGATGATCATCTGGATAGGTTCGATAATGAAGCCACGCTGCACCAGTATACAGATGAAGTGAAGTGCCAAGTCTTTCTCACTACCTTTTTTGGATCGACGTATCATTGGTTAAGAAGATTGTCGGACGGATCTATACGCAGCTTCAAGGACTTCCGAGCTGCATTCCTACATCACTTCACCAGTAGCCGACGCTATCAAAAGACGAGAGTCGGCCTCTTCTCCCTGAAGCAAGGATCGAAAGAAACACTCTGGACCTACATACAGTGTTTCAATCAAGTAGCCATGGACATCCCCTCGGTCTCATCCGAGACGATAATGAACGTCTTCACTTAGGGGCTTGTCGAGGGAGATTTTTACCGATCGCTCATCAGGAAGTCTCCCAGGGACTTTAACCACATGCTCCAGAAGACCAACGAATATATAAATGTGAAAGAGGCTCAAGCGACAAGAAGAAAAGAGGCGTTGACCGAACCCTCGACGACGACCAAGCGTCAACAGTCCAGCAGCCATCAGCCGCCCAAAGGGCCGAGGGTCAAAGGACCACGGTAAAATCAGGAGACCAGGACGCATGTCGTGCAGCATGTGGCTTCCGGTCGATAGAAGGCAGCAAAAGGCAAAGTGTGGACGTCGATGTTCTGTTCTTTCCACCAGTCGAGGACCCACAACACACTTGATTATCGTAGTCTAACACCAATCGTCAGCCGACCGGTCCCAAGAGGATACTACCGCCGATCTCCTTCTCCCGATCGACGACAAAGACATCGATCTACCGAGCGGCGAGGGGACGAAATAAGGGCGCCCGAGCAGCACCATCAACATCAGTGAAGGGATGACACTAACCCTGCCCGAGTCCTGGCCGAGCGAAATAGACCCTCCCCTCGGGAAAAAGAAAATAGAAGCAACGCATCCCGAGGAGAAATGGGCATGATTGCCGGAGGACCAACCGGCGACGACTCCAACCGAGCCAGGAAGTCGTACGCTCAGCGACTGGAGATCCACACTGTGGGTTGCAGCAAGGAGAAGGTCGTAGGGGCCGAGATCAGCTTCAGCCCCAGCGACTTGGAGGGAGTGGAGATCCCTCACGACGACGCGCTAATCATCCGAGCGGTAATCGCTAATTGCACTATTCATCGAACTTTTGTTGATACAGGAAGTTCGGTGAACATCATCTTCAAGAAGGCGTACGATCAATTACAAATTGATCGAAATGAGTTGTTACCCATGACGACCCCTCTTTATAGTTTCACGAGCAATGAAGTGATGCTGCTCGGACAAGCCCGACTGGTCATCTCGTTCGGGGAAGAACCATTGAGGAGAACCAAAATCACGAACTTCATCATGGTGGATGCACCGTCGGCCTACAACGTCATCTTGGGCCAACCGGCCCTCAACGAATTTCTGGCAGTGGTGTCCACCTACTGCCAAAAGATTAAATTCCCGGTGAACAACCGAGTGGGCAAGGTTAAAGGTGATCAGCTAGTCGCTCGGCGATGCTACGTCAAGATGGTCAAGTCTTAAGCGAGGAACACTTGGAAGAATCGGCACTTGGAGGTGAACGCAATCACTGAAAAACCTCCTACACTGGTGTATGAAAAAAAGGAGGAAGTACAGATCCACCCCATCCGAATGGAAGCAACCACCTTTATTGCCACTGACCTGGAGGTGGAGAAGAAGGCAGAGTTGATCGCCTGCCTTAGATAAAATCACGATATGTTCGTCTAGTCGACACACTAGCCTCCTGGTATCTCCCAGAGCGTGGCTCAGCATGAGCTTCAGCTCGGAGAAAAATTTGATCATCTGGGCATAGATAGAGAAATTATCGGAGGCCGACCATATTAGGGAAGTTCAATTCCCGAGCTGGCTGGCCAATGTCATGTTGGTCTCCAAGTCAAACAATAAATAGCGGGTCTGCATCAACTTTCACGGTTTGAACAAGGCATGCCCGAAGGACTTCTATTCGTTGGCCAGGATAGACAGATGGTGGACTCAACGGCAGCTTGCGAGCTGATCTGCATGCTCGACGCATACCAAGGGTATCACCAAGTGTTGCTCGCCCACAAGGACCAGGAGAAGGTCAGCTTCATTACGGTCGACGGAACCTACTGCTACAACATCATGTCATTTGAACTCAAGAATACTGGAGCCACTTACTAGAGGCTGATGAACAAGGTGTTTCGATGGCAGATCGGTCGTAATACGGAGGTATACATCGATGACATATTAATAAAATCCCTCTGAGCTGCTGACCTGTGCACAGATATCGAGGAGACCTGCCGAACACTGAGGACCTATGGAATAAAGCTAAAACCAAGCAAGTGTTTGTTTGGCGTGAAAAGTGGCTGCTTCCTGGGTTACATCATCACGGAGCGGGGCATTAAAGTCAATCCAAGCAAAGTCAAAGCGTTGCAAGACATGCCGCCATCTCGGAACTTGAAGGAAGCTCAACGGCTGACCGGTCGAATCACGACACTATCCAGATTCATATTCAAGTCGTCCGACCGGAGCCTGCCGTTCTTCAAAGTGTTTCGCCGAGCTACAAAATTCTAATGGGACGCCGAGTGCGATCGGGCATTGGAAGAGCTCAAGGAATATCTAAACTCCTTGTCTGTACTGGCCAAGCTGGTTGTTGGTGAGTCACTTTGGATTTATCTATCATCCAACGAACATGTCGTTGGATCGGCTATAGTTAGGCTGAACGGCCAAGAGCAGCAGCTTATATACTTTTTGAGCCATATATTGAAGGATGCATAATCATACTGTTGGTGCGGTTAGCACTAACGCTCTAACCCAGGTTTCGATGAATGACAAAATAGGTTAAGTTAATTTTATTGTTGATCTAACACTCTGACCGAGTATGCAGGAGAAGTCTAGATAGATCGACGGGCTGACCGGATGTCTGGTACGAAGCCCAACTAGGTCAACGGGCCGACCGGATAGCTGGCACAAAGTCCAAACGGGTCGACGGGCTGACCGGATGTTTGGCACGAAGCCCAACTAGGTCGACGGGTTGATCGGATAGCTGGTACGAAGTCCAGATGGGTCGAAGGGCTGACCAGACGTCTGACAGGTAAGTTGAGGTAAGTCACTGGAGGAGAGTGACCGTGAGGACGCGTTCCCGGGAAGGGAACTTAGGCTCCAATCCGACTTAGAACCATTTCAGAACTCTAAGTCGAGATCTTGACTAGATTCCGATCTCGGAGAGACGAAATCTAATTACTATTTTGCTTATCTATAAAAATGTGCTAACAATCTGTATTGCAGGGTACAATTGCCTCAGACTAACGTTTTTCTTGCAGGAAGGAGTCTACTGGAAAACTTGGGTCCGGACGCCCGAAAGTGATCTGGGCGCCCGGAGGCAAAATTTCATCCCAACGTCACTGTGCCATGTGGAGTTTGCTGGTTGGCTCGGCTACGCCACTTCAGGGCGCCGCGAAGGGCTGAGGGCGCCCCGAACCTCTTATATAAGGAGGGTCAAGGCTGGAGTTAAAGAATCAACTCAAAAAAAATTGAAGAACTGCTCTCCTGTACTCCTGCGACGTTGAAGCTTCTCCGACAACGTGTTCTTTTGTTTATTTTTATTATTATCGATACTTCATTTCTTTTAGCATTTCCTGTACTTTCAATTTGTAAAAACTTATTCTTTTTCCATTGTGCTTACTATTTATGAAAATTTTTATCGATATTCACCCCCCCCCCTCTCTATCGATTCTTCACGATCCAACAAGTGGTTTCAGAGCAGGTACCGCTCTGATTTGGTGCAACCACCAATCAGGTAAAGGGGGTGTTTTTTAAAGAAAAATTTAGATTTCATTTTTTTCCCTCCAAAATTATTTTTGAAAAATACATCGTCATCTTTTCACCATTTCTTAGTATTGACAAAATATTACATTTTCGAAAATTTGAAATAATATTTTTTTATTAATATTTTATTATTTTTCTCAAAATTAGTGCAATACTATATTTTTTCCAGCACTGCTAATCCAAAACCAAGTCTTGGCACCACTTTTTAGTTTTCCATCTTCAGCATTCAATGACTCTTCAAGAAGGACGGAACCCCCACGAACCACCACCATACGATCAAGAAGATTTCAACTACTGGAAGCGATTAATGGAATGCTTCTTAGGAAGCTTAGATTTCGATTATGTGCTAATATTGAGAAAACCTTCTCAGGACTTGAAACTGAACAAAAATGTAAGTAAAATTATTTGTAATATTTTACCTAACAATATTTTATGCAGATTAGAAAAGTACAAGAATGCATATGAGCTTTGGACACAATTGATCAAACTTCACGAGGAGCCGTTGGAGTTGGACGATCAAGTCGAAATCGAATCCAAACTTGAGTCAAATCCAACAGAAAAGCATACTGAATTAGGGGTTGCGCTCAAGATTAGTAATATTTACCAAAATATCCCTGCAATAGTAGTTTAAAGAATATACATGTTAATTTGGATATTTCTAAAAATATCTGTGAAAATAGTGTAGCTGACAATACTTGCAAAAATACCCCTAGGATATTTTCTGATAAAATAAATCTAATTACTTTTGAAAATTCAGAAAATCTAAAACTAATTAATAACCCTAAAAATTCAAATTTAAACCTTAACAAATCTGAAAATTCAAATAATAATGATAAGGTCAATATTGATCTAGATAAAATTAATAAATTGTTTAGTAATCTAGACAATATCAATCTGGAAAATCCTATCCAAACCCAAGATAATTTAATTAACAACAAATTAAGTTTTAAAGATAAGACTTATCTAATAAATTCTACTAATTATATCAACTTAAAAGGTAAAGAAAATATAAGGATAAAATTAAACACTCTGATAAAATCAAAAATAAATTTAACAAACTTAAAATTAAATGTTAAAGATAACATATTAAACAAAGATAATCTAGAAAATTCAAAATTAATAGTTAATAAAAGGTTCAAAGATAAATCTTTAAAGAAATATAATTTAAACAATTTGATTAATTTAAATTTAAAAATTAATAAAAACTCAATCATTGATGATCATCTATTAAATAAAGACAATTCAATTAACTTAATAAAATTAAAATTGAAAGAAAATTCAAATATTAAATACACTCTTTTAAAGAAAGATAATTTGACCAATTTAATTAATTCAAAATTAAAAACTTAAATTTAAATTACGAATTAAACATTAAATCTTAGCTAAAACTAAATTATACAAAAAAAAAAAATCTTAAAAGGAAAATCAATAATTTAGAGGGAGGCTCCAGAATAGCTGGCACCTCCAAAAATAATTTACCCGACAGGGTAACCGAAACCAATTTACCCGACAAGGTAATTAGGACTAGAGTAAAAGGGCAAAATTTAACTTGACCAACAGTACTTGTGAAGTTTTGGATGATAGTACGTTAGGGAAGTTTAGTCTATGCATGTCTAGGAAAATATGGCTTCAACCTGGTGCATTTGGCTAAGTGGAACTAACCGAAGCTCCCTTTATGGATCCTAACTAGTTAGACCAAGGTTTTGTACTAAGTTCAGTGGATAGGACTATTTGGAAAACCTCGAATACATGGTTACTCTAATGATGTCCAAGTGACTCACCATAGCCCAGAATTTATCCAAAAGAATATCTGTTTGTTTAGCCCAAAGCTAAACCTAAATCTAACACAAAGTTAAATCAAATCCTGAAAAATGGAATCTAATTCATCTCACAAAATTATAGAATTCCTTGATTGAAAATATAGATCGTGAGCTAACTAAGGTCTACAAATTAAATTAAATCTAATCTAATTAAATCCAATAAAAATTAAATAAAGTTAACTAAAACTAAATTAAATTAAATTAATTTAACCTACAATTACTTTTAAAAAATATTTTAACTTAAAAAAAATTATTTTAACATAATTTTTTTTTTAACTTAAAAATCATTTTAACTTTTAAAAAAATTCTTTTAACATAAAAATTATTTTTTAAATTAAAAATTACTTTTAAAAATTATTTTAACATAATAAAAATCATTTTAAAAATTTATTTTAACTTAAAAAAATTATTTTCAAAAATTCTTTTAACATAAAAATTATGTTTTAACATAAAAATTATTTTTAAAAAATTTATTTAAAATTAAAAAAACTTATTTTAAAATTTTACTTTAACAAAAAAATTATTTTTTAACTTAAAAATCATTTTTAAAATTATTCATTTTAAAATATTGTTTAAAAATTAATTTTAAAAAAAATTCTTTAAAAATTTATTTTTAAAAAACATTCCTTTAAAAATTCATTCCAAAAATTATTTAAAAAAATCCATTAAAAATTCATTTTAGAAATTTTTTTTAAAATTTTATATGAAAAAAAAATCTTTAAAACTTCATTTAAAAAATTCTTCAAAAGATTCATTTTAAAAAAAATCCATCAAAAATTCGTTTTAAAAAATTATTTTATAAAAATGTTTTAAAAATTCATTTTAAAAATTCTTTAAAAATTCATTTTTAAAAAAAATCCTTTAAAAATTCATTTAAAAATTTAATTTAAAAATTCTATAAAAATTCTTTTATAAATTTATTTTAAAAGAAATCCTTTAAAAATTCCTTTTAAAAAATTCTTTAAATATTTATTTAAAAAAATCTTTAAAAACTCATTTTAAAAATTATTTAAAAATTCATTTAAAAAAATCCTTTAAAAAGTCATTTTAAAAAATTCGTGAAAAATTTATTTTAAAAAAAAAACTTTAAAACTTCATTTTAAAATGCTTTTAAAAATTATTTTAAAAATTATTTTTAAAATTCTTTTAAAAAATAATTTTAAAAATTATTAAAAATCATTTTAAAAATTCTTTTAAAAATTATTTAAAAATCATTTTACAAATTCTTTTGAAAATTATTTTTAAAAAAATCATTTTAAAAATCTTTTAAAAATTCTTTTAAAAAAATATTTAAAAATCATTTTAAAAATTCTTTTAAAAAAATATTTTAAAAATTATTTAAAAATCATTTTAAAAATCTATTAAAAATTATTTTAAAATCATTTTAAAACTCTTTTAAAAATTCTTTTGAAAATTATTTTAAAAATATTTTAAAAATTCTTTTAAAAATTATTTAAAAATCATTTAAAAAATCTTTTTAAAAAATTATTTTAAAAATCATTTTAAAAATCTTTTGAAAATTCTTTTTAAAAAATTATATAAAAAAACATTTTAAAAATCTTTTAAAAATTATTGAAAAATCATTTTAAAAATTATTGAAAAATCATTTTAAAAATTCTTTTGAAAATTATTTAAAAAATCATTATAAAAATCTTTTATTTTTTTTTAAAAAATTATTTAAAAATTCTTTTGAAAATTATTTAAAAAATCATTTTAAAAATTATTTTAAAATCATTTTAAAAATATTTTGAAAATTAGTTTAAAAAGAATCATTTTAAAAATCTTTGGAAAATTATTTTAACAATCTTTTAAAAATTATTTAAAAAATCATTTTAAAAAATTTTAATATTTTTTAAACTCTTTTTTTTTAAAAAATCTTTTTTTTATAATAAATCATTTTAGAAATTCTTTTTAAAAAAAACTTTGAAGATTATTTTAAAACTAAGACACTTAAGTAAATTAAAACTTAACATTAAAATTTTAAAGTTAAAACTAATTTGTTTAAAACTTAAAATTTAAACTTAATTTAAAATTTACTATTAAAATTAAACTTAAATCATTTAAAAAATTATAGTAAAAATCCTTTTTAACTTTAAAAAAAGAGTTATTTTTAACTTAAATTATTTTAAAAATATTTTAACGGAAAAATTAATTTGTTTAAAATAAAAATTTGTTTAAAAAGTTATTTTAATTTTAAAAGCATTAAGTTTAATTTAAAATCAAATTACATTAAAATATGTTAAACTAAATCTAAACCTTAATGATATTATTATCAAATAATTAAAATTTGATTAACTTAAAATTATAAACTTAATTAAATACTTAATAGGTAAATAATTGATGAACTTCAAAAATTAACTGTAATCTAAATTGGATTTGACCTTACATTAAACAGTTAATTAATACTTAACCTTATTTTAACTTAATAAATCTTAATTTTAACGTTAATCAAAATCTTAATTTCACTATAATTAAATCATTATAAACGATTGATTCAAATTGAATTTTAGCATTGTTTAATAACTTTAATAAATTCTAAACTTAACTAACCCTAATAAATTCAGAGGTAGTCTCAAATTCAGGGGGAGAAATAAATTAAAGGAGAGTAATAAATAAAAAAAATATCAAATTCAAGGGAGGTTCACATCTTTTTCTATTTACTTAAAAAATTATTTCCCTAAGTTTTAAATTTCTTAGATTTTTTTAAAATTTCTATTTAAATTTTTTTAGAAAATCCTACCTAAATTTAAAAAAAAAATTATTCCTACTTTGAATATTTTTAGCAAATGTTTTCAAAATTTTATGTCAGGTTCAGGGAAGGAATTAATTAAAATTTTCCCTTTATTAAAAATATTTTAAAATTTGTGTTTTAAAAATATTTTCTTAAAAATTTCTTAAACCTATTTTTGAAAACTAACTCTTATAAAACTATGTTGTTTTTAAGAATTGGGTTTTACTTTTTATTGAAAATTGATTTTAAAAATTAGATTTAACTTAGTTTTGAAAATTGAATTTAAAAATCTAGTTCTGAAATTTTGATTTTACTTAATTTTGACAATTTGATTTGAAAGTTAAATTTTACAAAAATTAGTTTTAAAAATTGCTTTGTTATTGAAAATTATGAAAATTAGATTTTTCAAAACGTAAGTTTAAGTTTACAAACTAAGTTTCTCAAAATCGTTTTCCTTAATTTTAAAAATTGAATCTTTTCAAAGTGTTTTCAACCTGAAGACTTATTTTTTAAAAATTAGGTTAATATTGTAAAACTTTTCTAAGTTATCTTTCTAACTTAATCATTTTTCAAAAATTAGCTATTTTAGAAAAGTTATTAAAAATTACTCTTTCTAAGTAACTTAGCTATTTTGAAAAGGATAAAAAATACTTTTTAAAGTAAAATTTTTAATTATTCAACTCCCTGAGTCGATCTGATTTGTGTTTGCATTCTTTTTGTAATGCTTTTGATTGTTCATACATTTGATCCATGTTTATGTTTGATGAATGCCAAAGGGGGAGGGTTAGGTGGTTAAGTTAGGTAAAACAAAATTGAAAATAAAAACTAACTTGAAAACTTGTTAATACTTGTTTTACTTGCATTTTACACTAACTTAACCATGTTGTCATTCCATCAAAAAGGGGGAGATTGTTGGCGCGATTAGGACTAACGGTCTAACCCAGGTTTTGATGAATGACAAAATAGGTTAAGTTAATTTTGTTGTTGATTTAACACTCTGACCGAGTGTGCAGGAGAAGTCTAGACAGATCGACGGGCTGACCAGATGTCTGGTACGAAGACCAGCTAGGTCAACGGGTCGACAGGCTGACCGGATGTTTGGCACAAAGCCCAGCTAGGTCGACGGGCTGATCGGATAGCTAGCACGAAGTCCAGATGGGTCGAAGGGCTGACCGGACGTCTGACAAGTAAGTTGAGGTAAGTCACTGGAGGAGAGTGACCATGAGGACGCGTTCCCGGGAAGGAAACTTAGGCGCCGATCCGACTTAGAACCATTTCGGAACTCTAAGTCGAGATCTTGACTAGATTCCGATTTCGGAGAGACAGAATCTAATTACTATTTTGCTTATCTATAAAACTGTGCTAACAATCTGTGTTGCAGGGTACAATTACCTCGGACTAACATTTTTCTTGCAGGAAGGAGTCTGCTAGAAAACTTGGGTCCGGGTGCCCGAAAGTGATTTGGGCGCCCGGAGGCAAAATTTCATCCCAACGTCACTGTGCCACGTGGAGTTTGCTGGTTGGCTCGGCTACGTCACTTCAGGGCGCCCCGAGCCTCCTATATAAGGAGGGTCAAGGCTGGAGCTAAAGAATCAACTCCAAAATAAATTGAAGAACTGCTCTCCTGTGCTCCTGCAACGTTGAAGCTTCTCTGACAACGCGTTCTTTCATTTATTTTTATTATTGTCGGTACTTCATTTCTTTTAGCATTTTCTGTAATTTCAATTTGTAAAAACTTATTCGAATTGCTAGTGGATTGCCCATCGAAAGCACCCTTGTGTGCGGGCCTTTGAGTAGGAGTCACCAAAGGCTCCGAACCAAGTAAAAAGAACTTGTGTTAGCCTTGCTCTTTTCTTGCTTATACTGTGCTTACTATTTACGAAAATTTTTATCGATATTCACCCCCCCTCTATCGATTCTTCACGACCCAACACATACTACACCAGTCTTGAAAAATTAGCTTATGCTTTGATTCTCGCCACTCGGAGACTTCGTCTGTACTTCATAGTGCACACAATCATTGTGCTAACTAATAGCGTCTTGGGACGAGTCCTTCTCAATCCCGAAGCATCAGGAATGCTAATCAAATTGACGACTAAGCTAAGCGAATTTGACATTTAATATCAACCCCAAGCGGAAATCAAGATTCAAGCCTTGGCGGATTTTCGTCATAGAGGTCTAGAATGTCAAGCCGGAGGCAACATGGAAGATATATGTTGACAGCTTGTCCACTTGGCAAGGCAGCGGAATTGGCATATTACTCATCTCACCACGGGAATACGGGATGCAGCTCTCCATTCGACTGGACTATAGAGCCACGAATAATGAAGCCGAATATGAAGCATTGATAGTCGGTCTGCAGGTAGCCCGGCATGTGGGAGCCACTAAAGTTCTCATCCACTCGGACTCTCAGTTGGCTATCCAGCAGTTATTCTGGACGTTTGAGATAAGCAATGCCCGACTAAATCTCTATGTGGAGGCCTTCGAGAAGCTGAAGTCCAATTTTCAAGAGATCATCATACAAAAAATCCCCCGATCGGAGAACCAGATGGTGGATGAGTTGGCAAAATTAGTCAGTTCGTTATCTTCGATCGTCACAGGGCAGCCGATCAAATAAGTCTCGCTCGTGGCGCATATCGACCGAATGGAAGCAATAACCTTCTCAAACGATTGGAGAACAGCCTTGATAGAGTTCTTGCGGTCGGGAGTCGCACCTTCCGATCTAGAAGAAGCTCACTTGCTGAAGAAGAGGGTTGGACGGTTCACCTTGATTGGGAACCAGCTTTATAAGAGAGTCTTCTCCAGGCCCCTACTCAAATGCGTCGGATCAGAAAATGTCGAGTACATTCTGCAGGAGCTAGGTGCATCAAGACTCCTGCGGAGGCCATCCGGGCGGTCGTGCGTTAGCTCAAAAGATACTCTTGGCCGGATATTTTTGGCCGACCCTCCAAGAAGATGTCGCTCAGACGGTGGCCACCTGCTTGTCTTGCTAAAAGTATCACAACCTTCTGCACCGACCGACCGAGAAAATGAAGGCATCCACAGTATCTTGCCCGTTCGACCAATAGGGCATGGATATCATTGGGTCATTCCCCATGGCGACCGGTCAGCGGAAATTTTTGCTCGTCGCGGTGAACTACTTCTCTAAGTGGGTGGAAGTCGATCCGCTTGTGAGAATAACAGAGCAGGTGGTTATTAAGTTTGTTTGACAGAACATCATATGCCGGTTCAGCATCCTACGTCGGCTCATGTCAGACAATGGAAGACAGTTTGTTGGTCAGAGGCTCAGAGAGTGGTGCAAGGGCTATGACATCCAACAGACCTTCACATCAGTGGTCTACCCCAAGGGCAACAGACAAGCCGAAGTCGTCAATCGAGAGATCCTCAGAGTTTTACGCGCTCGGCTCGACCATGTTGGTGGCAGCTGGGTCGACGAGCTCCTCAATGTGTTGTGGGCCCTTCGCACGACCCCGAAGGAGGCGACCGGCATAACCCCCTTCTACTTGGTAGACGGTGGCGAAGCAGTCGTCCCCGTGGAGGTCGGAGTAGAATTTGATTGGGTGCAGTAATACAATGAAGGAAACGCCGAACGGAGGCTCATGGAGCTTGACTTGGTGGACGAAATATGGGCGAAAGCAGTTGTTCGGCTAATGGCGTACCGACAACAGATGAGCAGAACTAGAACCAGAGGGTGATCCTGAGGTCCTTCCAGGTCGGCGATCTCATCTGGAAGAAAGTGAAGCCGGTCGAGCGGCGACCTTCAACTCTAGTCTCCGTCAACGATCGAGTGGCGACCTTAAACTCTAGTCTCCGTCAACGGTCGAGCGGTGACCTTAAATTCTAGTCTCCGTCAACGGTCGAGCGGCGACCTTAAACTCTAGTCATCATCAACAGTCGAGCGGCGACCTTAAACTCTAGTCTCTGTGAACGGTCGAGCAGCGACCTTAAACTCTAGTCTCCGTCAACGGTCGAGCGACGACCTTAAACTCTTGTCTTCACCAACGGTCAAGCGACGACTTTAAACCCTTGTTGTCATCAACGGTCGAGTGATGACCTTAAACCCTTGTCTTCACCAACAGTCGAGCGATGACCTTAAACCCTTGTCTTCACCAGCGGTCGAGCGGCGACCTTAAACCCTTGTTGTCATCAGCGGTCGAGCGATGACCTTAAACTCTGATCTACATCAATAGTTGAGCGGCAACCTTAAACTCTTGTCGTCATCAACGGTCGAGATGCGACCTTAAACCCTGGTCTACATCAACGGTCGAGCGGCGACCTTAAAACCCAGGGGTCACCTCAACGGTCGAGCAGCAACCTTAAACCCTAGGCCTAATCTTCCTTGACGGTCGAGTGGCAGCCTTAAACCCTTGACTCAGTGAGAGGGCAAGCGTCGATAAATAACTGACCGTGAACCTGGGCTACCCAAAAGCTTGAAATCTTTAGAATACAGCGACCGCTCGGGACTATTCTTCAAAATACTCCCAGGGCCGATCGGAAGGTCGAGAATCATAATGGAACTCTGAATACAAAAAGGATCGATCGACTAGATAGACTAATCATGGATGATCGGAGGAGTCACGAGGCCACGAGTTCTTGCAATGCTCAAAAGATGAGTTGAAAGAAACAAATACAAGGAGATAAAGCTTAGCCAGATGGACAAGCATTCATTAAAACTTCAAAAATTTTACAAGAGCTCGCGACCTCACTCAAGGTAATCCAGGATGTCGTCAGGCAGCGACATGGTAAGCTTGTCCCAGCTGATGATATTGCTGGTTAGAGCTGCCGACAGGTAGCCACCCTCTCTGTGCTAGTCGATCGTCCCATCGATCGCCAGGTAGAACAGGCGAAGTGCCCGGTTGGTAACTTTGTCGTTGAAAACACCCGAGTGGATGTAGTTCTTCTTCATAGTCTCGAACCGGCCAGCCTCGACATCTTTATATGTCTTCAAAGCCGCTTGAGAGGCCTCCAGCTCATCCTTCGCGATGGCCAACACATTATCATTGGTGGAGAGTTAGCCGCGAAGGGCAACTTCTTCGGCCGACCAGCTGTTCCGCTCGGCAATCAAAAAGTCCTCAGCTTCCTTGAGTTTCTGGGCGAGAGCCCGGGCCTCCTTATTTTTCAGTTCGAGGTCTTCGATGGCCCGAAGCTTCCTCGCATTGGCTGACTCGATCTTGTTGTCGAAGGTGATAACCTGCTTATTGAGCCAAGCCAGTAGAGTGGTCTACTCTGCACTCTTTCCCCGTCCGGCCTTGAGCATC
Source organism: Zingiber officinale (assembly GCF_018446385.1). Classification (NCBI taxonomy): domain Eukaryota; kingdom Viridiplantae; phylum Streptophyta; class Magnoliopsida; order Zingiberales; family Zingiberaceae; genus Zingiber; species Zingiber officinale. The sequence goes on from NC_055995.1 coordinate 8,204,689, forward strand.
TTGGTGCTCTTCTCCAGAGCAGCCCGCAGTTTCGCCACCTCAGCGTTCGTCTACTCTTGAGCGACGGAGGATTGGCCGCTCGACGCCTTCATCTTCTTCACTTCCTCCTCCAAAAAGGCGAGCATTTGGCACATGGCCAGGTTCTCCACCCAGTACTGCAAACAACAAAGCGAATATAAGCATGGATCTGAAAAAAATTATGAAACTGCAACACTTACCCCAGTAGACATCTGGGTGTGGCTGTCCAGGAGCGCCCCCGAGGCATCATCGCTGCACGGGCCAGAGCATCAGCCCATATTTGGGTGAGCGACCCTTGGATGATTATTTGGTACTCGGGAGCTCGAGACTCGGTGCTAGATTCGCGCCACTTCTCATCGGCAGATGCAGCACCGTCGTTATATGGCGCTGGCCGCTCGGGGCTGATTGCGCAGAGGTTGCTCACCTGGACGGTCAGGATGAAGACGTCAGCCGGATGTCCGACTTCTTGGCCTTCGATTTTGGTGGCATGAAGGCCACTGGAGCCGCGCAGACGATTTCTTGTGGCAAACTAGACATAGGTATTAGTGCAACCTTAGGTCAAGGTTGACCTAGTTGACCCGACTCGAGTTGACCTGACTCGAGTTGTATTTTGATGTTTGACAAGAATAGAAAAGTTGTATCTTGATGTTTGACAAGAATACAAACTTGGGAGATTATGGGTGCAACCTTCGGTCAAGGTTGACCCAACTTGAGTTGACTTGATTCGGTAAAGTCCAAGTATGGAGAGACTTGGCACGGAAAAAGTCCAAGTATGGAGACTTGGCACGGAAAAGTCCAAGCAGGGAGCTTGGCACGGGGAAAAGTCCAAGTATGGAGACTTGGCACGGAAAGTCCAAGCAGGGAGCTTGGCACGGGAGAAGTCCAAGTATGGAAGCTTGGCATGGGAAGTCAGAGAGGGCTCGGGAGCTCGTTCTCTGGATCGGACGTGGAAGTCGGAAAGGGCTCGGTAGCTCGTTCTCCGGACTAGGTCAGAGAGGGCTCGGGAGCTCGTTCTCTGGACCGGACGAAGTCAGAGAGGGCTCGGTAGCTCGTTCTCCGGACTAGGTCAGAGAGGGCTCGGAAGCTCGTTCTCTGGACCGGACGAAGTCGGAGAGGGTTCGGTAGCTCGTTCTCCGGACTAGGTCAGAGAGGGCTCGGTAGCTCGTTCTCTGGACCGGGTGAGGAAGTCGGAGAGGGCTCGGTAGCTCGTTCTCCGGACTAGGTCAGAGAGGGCTCGGTAGCTCGTTCTCAAGACCAGGAAGGCCTTAGGATTTAGGGATGAGAAACTCTAAATCCACATGGGCATTGGATCGGTCAGCAGACCGATCCAGTGATACTATGGGTTTTCTGATCGGTCTGGTGACCGATCAGTAACCAAACAGTGGCTCACTGTAAGTTTTCTGATCGGTCACCAGACCGATCAGGAAACGATCAGGAGGCAGAGAAGGTAGGGGGATCGGTCTGTGGACCGATCCACCTATAGCCTGATCGGTCCACAGACCGATCAGGCTTCGAAGCCAACTCTCACAGAGAGTTGGCTGATCGGTCCCACAGACCGATCAGGAGTCTCCCAGACCGATCAGGTTGGAGCCTGATCGGTCCAGGCTTAGCCGTTGTGACTCAACGGCTAGATTTCTGGATTCTTCTTTGTCTTCTTCGCAGGTGCAGGGTCTAAGGCCACTACAGTAGAAGAAGGCAGGAGAACTTTTTACGGTCTAGTTCTTCTTCTTCCTCACTCTTGTGATCTGAGCTTTGTTGAGCTCTTCACTGCTGAAGCTTCGTGTGAGCTTCCCTCGGCTGGGTTTCCAACTGAACAGTTGCTGCTGTGGTTGGCATCCGTGAAGTTGCTGCTTCATCAACAGTCGACAAGAAGGCAAGCAAACTAGTGTTTTTACATTCATATTGTTCTTGGCTTCTTGCTGTATTTCTTGTACGCTGATCTTGCTATTGCAAGAGAGATTGTGGCGAGGTTTCTCCACCCAGAAGGAGTTTCATATTAGCCGGTTATCCGGGGTCTCATTCACCGACGGATTGATAGGTTTCGTCCACCTTACGGACACGCCGAAGAGTAGGAGTATCATCTCCGAACCTCGTTACATCATCGTGTTTGAGGTTTGATCTTCTCCACTTTCGTTTCTACATTGTATTTCCGCTGCGCTAACCTAAATTATAGGAAGAAACGATAATTTGAGGTCGGCTATTCACACCCCCCCTCTCTAGCCGCCATCCGAAGGTCCTAACAAGTGGTATCAGAGCAAGGTTGCTCTTCGTCGGATTAACACCCGGGGGAGCACAAGCTAGAGAATTGATCGACTCGGAGAAGACATCACGATTCCACCCTTCTACGATCGCGACGACTTCGCGTATTGGAAGGTAAGAATGAAGTATTTTCTTATGACTAACCTAGAAAATTGGAATTGTGTGCAAGTAGGTTTTATTCCTCCGATTGATAAAGGAGGAGAACCTCTCGAGAAGAAGAAGTGGACGAAAGAACAAATCCACCAATCCATAATCAACGACGAGGTAACGAAAATCTTTGAATTTTCATTACCTAATGATGTCTTGCGTAAGATAGGTGGATACAACGATGCTAAGGAGTTGTGGAACAACTTGGCTAAGTTTTATGAGGAGAGCTCAAATTCAAGTCATGAAGAGGAGTCAAGTGAGCCAAGTAGCTCACATCATGGAGGTATGAAATTAGAAGTTGAGGGCTACTCAACATCTAAGGAAGAAGAGGAGGAGAGTTCTTCATCAAGATTGGTGGAAGAAGAAGCCTCTACCTCCGGAAGGGATGAAGAAGAGAGTTTATGTTCATCCTCAACCCTAGGTAACTCAAGCAACTTAATTTCAAGTAAATTACATATAATGTGCTTTGAGTGTAGGGAATATGGACATTACAAGAGTAAATGTCCAAAGAGGATTAGGAAGACTCCACCGGCACCAAAAGTCAAGGAAGCCGGAGTCCCGAAACGCAAGAGCAAGGAGCACGTGGTGTGCTTCCAATGCAAGCGAAGGGGATATTATAGGAGCCAATGTACGAGGGGGTGGCAACCTCACAAGGACAAGAGAAGAAGCATATCTATGGGGGGAGCTAAGGCAAAACCTAAGGTATCTTTTAAGGCACATTATTGCAATTCTAATAAGAAACATGCTAGTAGCTTTATTGCAATTGCCAATGATGATAAGCATGATAACCATAGAAACCGATACATGTGCTTAGGTGCCAAACATGTTAGTCTAGGTAAGGATGATACTAGAAATGCCAACCCTAGAATTAACTCATCTAAGGTTAAGGAAAATCTAGATAGGAATCCTAAAACAACTAGACATATGCCTAGGAATACCTCAAAGAAAAATAATAAATTAAAGCTTGAGGTATTAGAGAAGGAAAATCAAGTCTTGAGGTCAAGACTTGACACCTTAGAAAAGACTCTTAAGAATTTGGAGAAGTCAACTCTAGGGTCTAAGGGTCAAAAGCAAAAGCCCAAGGACATGAGAGGTTTGAGTCACAAGCCTAAGTCTCAAGTGGTTAAGCCCACGTATCATAATGTTCCATTCGATTATGGAACAAGACCTAGGGCTAGGAAGACCATCACCAAGGTCACAAGGGGAGTCACCCCTAGAGTTGATCTTAATGAGTCCCAAATGACCAAGGCTTTAAAGCCTAGGAGGGTCATTAGGAAGGTTGCTAGGGAAGTCATCCCTAGTGAATATTTAGTGAACCCAATGAGCTCAAATAGGTATTGGGTTCCTAGGAGCGTGATTCCTTCACGCTAGATGGTTTAGGGTGTGCCAACCTTAATTGGATAGGTAGTTAACCTACTCATGGCAAAAGGTGGCATTTTAGGAAATTTCAAGGTGTAATCAAACCTTGAAAATGAAATTAAAAATTATTCCTAAGGTGATTAGGATGTGCCAACCACATTTGAGGAGCTTTCTAGGGTCAATCTAATTGGCACATAGTAATCTAAAAATCTTTAGTATATGATTTTAGATCTATTACAATTAGGAATGTAGAATTGGTGGTAAAATGATCAAAATTATCAAAAATGGCAACTAAGGCTAGAATTAGGTATTTTCTATACCTTTATATGTTATTTGCCATATATTGCTTGCCATATGTCATGTCATGACATCATATTTATTTTATTATCATTTGAAATGTCATGATAATGCTTAGGTTAGTTATATGTCATGCCTTATTTAAGTTTCATACTTTATGACATGACATCATGACATTGGTACATGTTTCCACTTATGATATTATTTTATGCCATGTCATCATCTCTTGCATGTATGATCAATTAAATTGATTTAAGGATAAAAACACAATTTGATATGGAGATCAAATTGTTGTTTAGAAAATGTATGAGAACTTAGCTTAAGATGACCTAAACCCATATCTCACATCAAAATTGACTTGGATGTGTTTGATACACCTTAGATGTGTGTGAGATATTAGGATTATGAGTTAGGATCAAGGTGCATAGTTCTTGTACCTAGATGAGCCTAATTCGAAATTGAGGATCATAGGGAAAGCTTGTGTACAAGTCATGTACATTTAGCCCTAAGATTGTGGTCCTAAAATGAATGGTTTAAAATCATTTCAAAATTGATTTGAAAAACCTTGATGAAGCTTTTCTAGTGATAGCATTCATCATTGAGCAAGTTGATACAAAGATGGATTAACCTTGAGCTATTTCAAAGTTTTTCAAACTTTGTATCAAGATTTGAAAGTGGAAGTTATTTTCATAGAAAACTATTTTTCTATGATAATATATGTTATGAGGAATGTATCCTCAAAATTATACAATTTTTGGAATTTTTTGTGAATTTTTAGGGGTTTCTGAATTTCGGGAGAAAAATCAGAAATTCCTATCAGAGCTTTATGCACCGATCAGAGGGGATTCTGATCGGTCCAGGGAGGTCTGGATCGGTCACTGGACCGATCCAGGGAAGTCTGATCGGTCTGGTGACCGATCAGAGCGTGCCAAATGCTGATTTTCGACTGATTGTCTGAAATTTCAGCTGTGGAAGTTGTGTTTTAGATTTCTAAAGGGTTGAAACTCTCCAAGACATTGTTGGTGCAATGGTCAAGGAGGAGTTGACCTTTAGGGGGAGTTTTACCTAATGGTCAAGGGGGAGTTGACTTTTAGGGGGAGTTTTTACTCGTCAAGATTAGTGATATGGGGATTGTCACTATGTTGATTGTTGTATTTAGTATCAAGGGGGAAATTAAGGGTTTCTATGAAAGGTATGGGACTTTCATTAGGAAGAAACTTTTGACCTTGATTCACTCTTTTTGATGTGTGTCAAAAACGGGGAGAAATGTCTAGAGAATGTTCAAGGAAGAACATTGGAGTTTGGGGAGGATGTTCAAGGAAGAACATTGATTGGAGAACTATTGGAAAACCTAAGTTAGGTTATCGGGTGAACCTAACTTGATTATGGTTTTTGTCAAACATCAAAAAGGGGGAGATTGTTGGTGCAACCTTAGGTCAAGGTTGACCTGGTTGACCCGACTCGAGTTGACCTGACTCGAGTTGTATTTTGATGTTTGACGAGAATAGAAAAGTTGTATCTTGATGTTTGACAAGAATACAAACTTGGGAGATTATGGGTGCAACCTTCGGTCAAGGTTGACCTGGTTGACCCAACTTGAGTTGACTTGATTCGGTAAAGTCCAAGTATGGAGACTTGGCACGGGAAAAGTCCAAGTATGGAGACTTGGCACGGGAAAAGTCCAAGTATGGAGACTTGGCACGGGAAAAGTCCAAGTATGGAGACTTGGCACGGAAAAGTCCAAGCAGGGAGCTTGGCACGGGGAAAAGTCCAAGTATGGAGACTTGGCACGGAAAAGTCCAAGCAGGGAGCTTGGCACGGGAGAAGTCCAAGTATGGAAGCTTGGCATGGGAAATCAGAGAGGGCTCGGGAGCTCGTTCTCTGGACCGGACGTGGAAGTCGAAGAGGGCTCAGTAGCTCGTTCTCCGGACTAGGTCAGAGAGGGCTCGGGAGCTCGTTCTCTGGACCGGACGAAGTCGGAGAGGGCTCGGTAGCTCGTTCTCCGGACTAGGTCAGAGAGGGCTCGGAAGCTCGTTCTCTGGACCGGACGAAGTCGGAGAGGGCTCGGTAGCTCGTTCTCCGGACAAGGCCAGAGAGGGCTCGGTAGCTCGTTCTCTGGACCGGGTGAGGAAGTCGGAGAGGGCTCGGTAGCTCGTTCTCCGGACTAGGTCAGAGAGGGCTCGGTAGCTCGTTCTCAAGACCAGGAAGGCCTTAAGATTTAGGGATGGGAAGCTCTAAATCCACATGGGCGTTGGATCGGTCAGCAGACCGATCCAGTGATACTATGGGTTTTCTGATCGGTCTGGTGACCGATCAGTAACCAAACAGTGGCTCACTGTAAGTTTTCTGATCGGTCACCAGACCGATCAGGAAACGATCAGGAGACAGAAAAGGTAGGGGGATCGATCTGTGGACCGATCCACCTATAGCCTGATCGGTCCACAGACCGATCAGGCTTCGAAGCCAACTCTCACAGAGAGTTGGCTGGTCGGTCCCACAGACCGATCAGGAGTCTCCCAGACCGATCAGGTTGGAGCCTGATCGGTCCAGGCTTAGCCGTTGTGACTCAACGGCTAGATTTCTGGATTCTTCTTTGTCTTCTTCGCAGGTGCAGGGTATAAGGCCACTACGGTAGAAGAAGGCAGGAGAACTTTTTACGGTCTAGTTCTTCTTCTTCCTCACTCTTGTGATCTGAGCTTTGTTGAGCTCTTCACTGCTGAAGCTTCGTGTGAGCTTCCCTCGGCTGGGTTTCCAACTGAACAGTTGTTGCTGTGGTTGGCATCCGTGAAGTTGCTGCTTCATCAACAGTCGACAAGAAGGCAAGCAAACTAGTGTTTTTACATTCATATTGTTCTTAGCTTCTTGCTGTATTTCTTGTACGCTGATCTTGCTGTTGCAAGAGAGATTGTGGCGAGGTTTCTCCACCCAGAAGGAGTTTCATATTAGCCGGTTATCCGGGGTCTCATCCACCGACGGATTGATAGGCTTCGTCCACCTTACGGACACGCCGAGGAGTAGGAGTATCATCTCCGAACCTCGTTACATCATCGTGTTTGAGGTTTGATCTTCTCCACTTTCGTTTCTACATTGTATTTCCGTTGCGCTAACCTAAATTGTAGGAAGAAACGATAATTTGAGGTCGGCTATTCACACCCCCCCTATCTAGCCGCCATCCGAAGGTCCTAACAATAGGGAGGGAGTCTGATCTAACGACTTAGGAGCATCGAGCTCTTAGACGGGAGCGGGGGTCGACGTCTCGACCGGTTCGGCAGACCGCACCCTCGAAGTGGCGGAACGTGATGAAGGCTCCGCTCAGCGCCTCTTGCGCCTGATCAGTGGCTTGGCTGAGGAGACTGAGCTCGAAGCCCCCTCAACTTGAACGACCGGAAGTCGTTCGGAAGGAGGTTGTGTGACACCAGTCGCTACACCACTTGCCAAGACAGGTGTAACACCCCACCCTCCTCACTACTAGACTGTGAGGGCGGAGCGCTACTGGACTATTAACTTATCTTAACTAACAGCGGAATTCTAAATACATGACAATCTTAATAAATTCTTATGCTAGGTCCCAAGGCTTTTATAGTCCCAGGCATTACACATCCATCCGCACCTCCTTGTCGCCTTCCTTTGCTATAACTTTTCCTTTCCTTTATCTGCAGTAAGAGGAAATGCAACTATAAGCAAAATTTCTTAGTAAGCGCTATCTAACTCACAAAAACTCGAATATGCATGTAAATAAAATAAATCTAAAACTGAATGCTTTAAAGGAAATACTACTGATGCTCATCTAATAGCAAAAGAAACATAGCATACTGAAATACTAAACATGTAAGCAAATCTAAACAACATGTCAGCATATAGGAAAACTAAAACTTGCTGAATTATAAACACTTTCTGAATCTTATTTCACTTGCTTAAAAACTTATTCTTTTATTTCACTTGTTTAAAACTTATACTTTAATACTTTTATACTTATGTGAAACTTATTTTACTTGTTCAAAAGCTTATACTTCAAAATAGTAATCAACTTCTCTTGGGCCCAGGCGTAGTACCATCTTATGTGCGTTCCCTAATAGGTTGGGGTAGCGAGTCACCAATCCTAAAAGAGCATACCTCGGTCTACCAGGGCCAAGACCTCGGAATTGGACACCTGAATTTGTTTAACGACAACCTCGGAAGTCGGGTACTAGTCTCTTAAATAAAGTAAAATACTTGTTATCTTTTATTACTTCTAATATATAATGTCTCGGCATTTTCTTTAAGCACCTTGTGTGCCAAAATCCCTAAAGTCTTGACTTTGGGATCTACTTAAGGCCTTGGCCTTTTTTTTTTTCTTTTCTTTATCTTGCTTATACTTGTTAATACCTCTATTAAAAAGGTGTCTCATACAAAACTGCACTAAAATGCTTATTAACTCTGAACTGAAATGCTTAACAGAATTGCATGAAAATACTGAAATGCTTATTGAAACTACACTAAAACTAAATCTGCATACAAGCGTAATCAAATCTGCCTACAAACTTAATCAAAATTCTGCACTATAAGCTTAATCAAAATTCTGCATTATAAGCTTAATCAAATCTGCCTACAAACTTAATCAAAATTCTGCACTGTAAGCTTAATCAAATCTGCCTACAAACTTAATCAAAATTCTGCACTATAAACTTAATCAAAATTCTGCACTATAAGCTTAATCAAATCTGCCCACAAACTTAATCAAAATTCTGCACTGTAAGCTTAATCAAATCTGCCTACAAACTTAATCAAAATTCTGCACTATAAGCTTAATCAAATCTGCCTACAAATTAAAATCTGCATTATAAATTCCACCAAAAATCTGAAAGTAAAGTTTCCATCCTTAATTTACGTCATCAACATTTGATCATCATCTTTTTTTAATCTAATATTCCCTTAAATTTATGCATTTTCTTCCCATAAATTAATCAATATGATATCTGTCTCATGCTCACTGCATAATAAAACAATTTACCCTTTCCAAATCTAAATGAACTAAATTTAGATTCATGGTAGCAGCATCAATCAAACAATAAGGAATAAACTAAACCACATATTTAAATTAATTAAAACCTCTTCTCATCTTCTTTATGAAACTTACGGCAGGAAATCTTCAAAATCATTAAACTTTGCGGCATGCGTCGGAAATCAAGAACACATGAATCCGAAACTACTCTACTGCAGGTGAGGAAGCACTTACCTTGCTTCTTGGACTCACAACCGAACAAGAAGGGCTTCTAGGACCTTGGTCGGCCGCAGGAGACGATGCCCTAACTCCCTTTTGTTTTCTGTCCGAGCTCCGCCGCCGCACGCAGAAGAGAAGGAGAGAATGGTTTAGGTCACGGGAATAAAACCCTCTCCTAACTTATCCCTTTTATAACCTAGTATTTCTGTTAACTACTTAAATAAATTTTTCTTTTTTTTCTAAACAGAACCGCCGCCTGGATTCTTGGTCAGCCAAATCTTTGACCGGGTCAGAGGTCGCAGGTTCGATCCCTCCGTCGAACCCTCCTATTTATTTCCTATTTATTAACTACTGCTTAAATAAATTTGTTGCTTTTTTTAATCAGCAATGCTCGCTGGAACACTTGGTCAGCCGCGCTTTGCTAAATCATGAGATCGCGAGTTCGATTCCAAAGTCGTCCCTTTTATTCCTATTTATTTTCTGTTTCCTATTAACTATTACTTAAATATATTTCATTCCCTTTTTTAATTAGCAATGATTGCTGGGATACTTGGTTAGTTGCGTTTTGCTTAAGGCTAAGCTCGTGGATTCAAATCTCGGCTGCAACCCTTTTCTTTCTATTATTTCCTGTTATTAACTTCTACTACTTAAATACATTTCATGCTTCTTTTAATCAGTAACACTTGCATGGGCTCTTGGTTAGCTGGATTCACTTAAGAGTTGGTTCGGCCGGAGGTCTCTGGTTCGAATCTCGGCTTGGACATTATTTTTGTCGAAACTTCTTTCGTTTAGTAAAAATATCAAACGACCTCCAAAAATTACGTAAAAATACTTTAAAAATTTCTAAAAATCTCTAGAATTTTTCTAAAGTATTTCTAAATATTTTTACGTACTATTAGGACTCGTAATGAGGAATTTTGGGTTGTTACAACAGGAGCCGCTTCGCTTTCATATTGCGGCTCTTCTTGTGAGTCAACCGGCTGCAGGCCGCAGCTCTCCAATTCTTCCACGGCAGACGCATTGATCGTGGCATCCGCAAGATTCGCCTTGCCGGCCAGACATCCACGTAACATGACTTCGGCTATAAAAGAGGAAGAAAAAATAGTTAGAATCAAAAGAAGGATTGAAGAAGTTGCATACCTAGGCTAGACGGAAGCCAAATGCGGATCGGACTCAAGCCGAAGATGTAGAGGACACCCTCTAACAGCAGTTTGTGGATATCATACTTCTCACCGGCCATCATGGAAGCGGCATTGAGATAGTCTGGCCAACTCTTATACTATTTCAAGGGAGGTTGATTCGCCACTTCGAGTTGCTAGTGGGTCGGGAAGTCTGGCAGCTCGGGAAGGCGTACAAAAAAGAAATATTCCCTCTAATGCTTGTTAGAAATCGGCATCTTGTCAAAGAAAACCACGCTCACTCGGGCTTGGAAAAGGAAAGTCCCCGGCTCGGACAATTTTGGATAATAAAAATAGTGGAAGATCCGGGAGGTGAGAGGAATGTCGTGCAGGCAGAAAAGAACGACGACTCTGCACAGCAGCCAAAAGGAGTTCGACACTAATTGGTGAAGGGAGATGCGAAAGTATTTACAAACGGTGGGAAAAAAGGAATGAATGGGGAACCATAGACCGACAGTGAACTAATCCCTAAAGAAACAAATGCAGCCGGGCGGCGGAGAATTGGGCCGATCGAAAGGAGAGGGAAGAAAGACTTGATAATCAGGGGGAAATTCATAGGCTGTGGTCAAGCTCTCAGCATCGCCGGCGTCAAACCGGGACTCGGTAGAGGTGTACCAGAGCCCAGGGATGTCGGCAGCAGGCTGTGAGGAACTCGCCATCGCAAAAAACATAGTGAAAGGATGCAAAGGAGAAGATTACTAGTAGAGTATCGCTGGAACACAGAAATGCTGAAAAACTCGAAGACAAAGTCGATTGGAAGAAAGCTTACTAGAAAAAGGTCGTCAGAGGAGCAGGAAAAGAGAAGTATCGCTGGAGCACAGAGACGGAATCACCCAAAGAACAGAGAAGAAGTCGACAGAGCACGAAGGTGAGAGTGCACAAAGGCGGCGACAAGCCCAGATTTATAAACCTGGAGGTCGACCGACCGGAGCTGTCTGATCTAGGTCGCAGAAACCCAGGCCGAGATCTGACCATTGAATTTGAACCGCCAAACATCACATCATAGGTGGATATCCACGTGTCACGTTAGGCGTGCGACGGCAGTGGGCGTGACATGTGGTGTCTCGCCACGGGTCGGCATTTAATGAGGGAATGGGGGAGCGCTTAGCCTTATGCGAAGAAATTTGCACGATTTCTGACCGGCCAGCATGGAAGCGGCATTGAGATAGTCCGACCAACTCTTATACTATTTCAAGGGAGGTTGATTCGCCACTTCGAGTTGCTAGTGGGTCGGGAAGTCTGGCAGCTCGGGAAGGCGTACAAAAAAGAAATATTCCCTCTAATGCTTGTTAGAAGTCGGCATCTTGTCAAAGAAAACCACGCTCACTCGGGCTTGGAAAAGGAAAGTCCCCGGCTCGGACAATTTTGGATAATAAAAATAGTGGAAGATCCGGGAGGTGAGAGGAATGTCGTGCAGGCAGAAAAGAACGACGACTCTGCACAGCAGTCGAAAGGAGTTCAACACTAATTGGTGAAGGGAGATGCGAAAGTATTTACAAATGGTGGGAAAAAAGGGAATGAATGGGGAACCATAGACCGACAGTGAACTAATCCCTAAAGAAACAAATGCAGCCGGGCGACGGAGAATTGGGCCGATCGAAAGGAGAGGGAAGAAAGACTTGATAATCAGGGGAAATTCATAGGCTGCGGTCAAGCTCTCAGCAACGCCGATGTCAAACCAGGACTAGGTAGAGGTGTACCAGAGCCCAGGGATGTTGGCAGCAGGCTGTGAGGAACTCGCCATCGCAAAAAACATAGTGAAAGGATGCAAAAGAGAAGATTACTAGCAGAGTATCGCTGGAACACAGAAATGCTAAAAAACTTGAAGACAAAGTCGATTGGAAGGAAGCTTACTAGAAAAAGGTCGCCGGAGGAGCAGGAAAAGAGAAGTATCGCAGGAGCACAAAGACGGAATCACCCAAAGAACAGAGAAGAAGTCGACAGAGCACGAAGGTGAGAGTGCACAAAGGCGGCGACAAGCCCAGATTTATAAACCTGGAGGTCGACTGATCGGAGCTGTCCGATCTAGGTCGCAGAAACCCAGGCCGAGATCTGACCGTTGAATTTGAACCGCCAAACATCACATCATAGGCGGATATCCACGTGTCACGTTAGGCGTGCGGCGGCAGTGGGCGTGACACGTGGTGCCTCGCCACGGGTCGGCATTTAATGAGGGAATGGGGGAGCGCTTAGCCTTATGAGAAGAAATTTGCACTATTTCCCAAAAATCAGGGTGACATAAGCCAGAATCGCGCTCGTCCAAGACAGCCCAAGAAAAGATTTCACAAGTATAGATGTTTGTTGTGCTGATCGGATTGAAGGAGCATACCTATGGCTGAACGACAAGCTTCAACAGGTCGATCGACAAGGAGCGGTCGCATCCTGATCAGAAACTAGGTAGTGTCGAAGGTCGATCGGGTGGAAAACTGCTCAGACAATTGTCCTGTCAGCCGGACTTGCAGCCTCCTTCGACTAGACTTGAGAGGGCGGCATGTGATGTGGTGATGATGAGGGGCTCCACCCCGTGGCCACGGTAGAAGTCAAAGTCAAGGCGATCAACGCGTAGATTGTTGGTGCAACCTTAGGTCAAGGTTGACCTGGTTGACCCGACTCGAGTTGACTTGACTCGAGTTGTATTTTGATGTTTGACTTGGGAAGATTGTTGATGCAACCTTAGGTCAAGATTGACCTAGTTGAGTTGCATGTTGATGTTTGACACTCGTGGAAGAGTTGTATTCTTGATGTGAGACAAGAATAGATGGTTGGGAGATTATTGGTGCAACCCTAGGTCAAGGTTGACCTGGTTGACCTGAAAAGTCCAAGTATGGAGACTTGGCAAACGGAAAAGTCCAAGCAGGGAGCTTGGCACGCGAAAATTCCAAGTATGGAGACTTGGCACTGGAAAAGTCCAAGTACGGAGTCTTGGCACGGGGAAAGTCCAAACAGGGAGTTTGGCACGGGAGAAAGTCCTGGTGAGTGAAGCCAGGCAGTCGGAAAGTCCTGGTGAGTGAAGCCAGGCAGTTGGAGAAAGTCCTGGTGAGTGAAGCCAGGCAGGGGAAAGACCTAGTGAGTGAAGCTAGGCAGTGTGGAAATCCTGGTGAGTGAAGCCAGGTGAAAATCCTAGTGAGTGAAGCTAGGTGAAAGGGAAAGTCCTGGTGAGTGAAGCCAGGTGAAAGTCCTGGTGAGTGAAGCCAGGCAGTGGGAAAGTCCTAACTGGGATGTTAGGCAGTGTGGAAATCCTGGTGAGTGAAGCCAGGTGAAAGTCCTGGTGAGTGAAGCCAGGCAAGGGAAAATCCAGATGGATCAGGGATGATCGGACTTCTGGTATTGGAAAGTCCAAGTGGGTCAAAGGGATTGACCGGACACTTGGCGAGGGAGTTCTAGCAGGTCAAGGGTGACCGGATGCTAGGGATGAAGTACCAATAGGTCAAGGTTGACGGATATTGGTTTGGAAGACTTGGGACTTGGTTTGGGCAAAACCAAGCTCTAGATCGGTCACCGGACCGATCGGTGATACTGTTTGCTCGATCGGTGCGGTGACCGATCGCAACGAGGCGAAAGAAAGCGGTGATCGGTCCACGCCGTCAGGCCATATCTGATCGATGCGGGGACCGATCGAGGAGGCGATGTCGCGGAAGCACGGCGGAGTTGGGATCGATGCGTGGACCGATCCAGATGTTTGATCGGTCCACGCATCGAGTCGCTGAAGGTTACGTGGCGATCGATGCAGGGACCGATCAGCCTGGCTGATCGGTCCGTAGCCGGTCGGGGTTCTAACGTTGACGCATAGCGGCTAGTTTCTTCATTGTTTCTTCTTCGCAGGTATAAAGGGGCTGAGGGCTTCTACAGAGTTTCTTCTTCTTCCTTCTGGAAGTTTTTCTCCTGCCTGAAGCTTCTGCTTCTCCTTCTTGCTGAGCTTTGTTGAGCTCGTTGGGTGCTAAAGCTTCGCGTGAGCTTCTTCCTGTTGCTGGTTTTCTAGCTAGGCTTGGATCCGAGAAGCTGCTGCTTCCCCAGGGTTCCTGCTGACTTCAAGAAGGCAAGCAAGTGTAGTTTACATTTCTGTTCTTGTTTTCTTGTTCCTATTTGTACTCCTATTGCTGTTGCAAATATTGTGGCGAGGTTTCTCCACCCACAAGGAGTATATTGTATTAGCCGGTTCTCCGGGGACTCATCCACCGACGGATTGATAGGGCTCGTCCACCTTACGGACACGCCGAGGAGTAGGAGTATCATCTCCGAACCTCGTACATCGCTGTGTTAAGGTTTGATTTTCTTCTCCTTTCGTTTCTATTTGTATTTCCGCTGCACTAACCTAATCGTAGGAAGAAACGCGATCGATTTGGGGCGGCTATTCACACCCCCCCCCCTCTCTAGCCGAGTACGAAAGGATCCTAACAAGTGGTATCAGAGCGAGGCCGCTCTTCATCGGATCAACACCCGTGGGAGCAAAGCTAGAGATGGATCTCTATGGAGAAGATGTCACCATTCCACCCTTCTACGAATGCGGTGACTTCGCGTATTGGAAGGTAAGGATGAAGTACTTTCTTATGACTAACATAATGAATTGGTTTTGTGTACAAGAAGGTTTTACTCCTCCGGTAGATAGGGAAGGAAAACCACTTGAGAAGAAGGAGTGGACAAGAGAACAAATTCACAAATCCGAAATCAACGAAGAGGTAACGAGAATAATTGAATTTTCATTGCCTACTAACATCTTGTGTAAGATAGGTTACAACAATGCCAAGGAATTATGGGATAACTTGGCCAAGTACCATGAGGAGAGCTCCACTTCAAGCCATGAAGAGGAGCCTAGTGAGCCAAGTAGCTCACATCATGGAGGGAGCGAATTAGAAGTTGAGGGTTACTCAACATCTAAGGACGAAGAGGAGGAAAGTTCTTCTTCAAGTTCGGAGCAAGAAGAAGAAGCTTCTACCTCCGAAAGGGATGAAGAAGAGAGCTCGCATCCACCCTCAACCCTAGGTAACTCAAGCAATTTAAGTTCAATTAAATTACACATTATGTGCTTTGAGTGTAGGGAACATGGACATTACAAGAGTAAGTGTCCAAAGAGGGTAAGAAAGACTCCACCGGGAAGCCGGAGTCCCGAAACGCAAGGGCAAGGAGCACATCGTGTGCTTCCAATGCAAGCAAAGGGGACACTATAGGAGCCATTGTCCGAGGGGGAGGCAACCTCACAAGGGCAAGAGACCGGGCACATCGATAGGGGGAACTAAGGCAAACCCTAAGGTAACCTCTAAGGTTCATTTTTGCAATTCTAATAAAATGCATGCTAGAAATTTTATTGCACTTGTCGATAATAACAAGCATGATAACCTTAGGAATCAATACATGAGCTTAGGAGCTAAACATGTGAATCTAGATGAGGATAATTCTAGAAAGGCTAACCCTAGGATTAACTCATCTAAGGCTAAGGAGAACCTAGGTAGAAACCCCAAAACAACTAGACACATGCCTAGGAATACCTCAAAGAAAAATGACAAATCAAAAATTGAGGTATTAGAGAAGGAAAATCAAGTCTTGAGGTCAAGACTTGATACTTTGGAAAAGGCTCTTAAGAACTTGGAGAAGTCATCTCTAGGGTTTAAGGGTCAAAAACCAAAGCCCAAGGACAAGAAAGGTTTGGGTCACAAACCTAAGTCCCAAGTGGTCAAGCCCACTTACCACAATGTTCCATTCGATTATGGAATAAAACCTAGGGCTAGGAAGACCATTACCAAGGTTACAAGGGGAGTCACCCCTATAGTTGACCTTGATGAGACCCAAATGACCAAGGCTTCAAAGCCTAAGAGGGTCATTAGGAGGGTTGCTAGGGAAGTCATCCCTAGTGAATATTTAGTGAACCCAATGAGCTCAAGTAGGTATTGGGTTCCTAGGAGCATCTTCTCTACCCCATAGATGGGTTAGAGAGTGTCAACTCCAATAAGAAGGGTAGTTAACCCAACTTTGAGGAAATTGACACTCAAGGAGCATTTTCAAGGTTTTGTGAACCTTTGAAAATGAAATGGAATTATCATTTACTCCTTGGAAGAGTAAAATGTGCCATTATGGAAAAGAATGATTTTAATTGGCACAATTTGGGAAAATCTAGAGAACTCTCGAGGAAAAATGAAACATGCCAAATTTTGAGGATAAATTTGATCTTTAAGTGGCATGAATTAATCTAGAGTTCAAGAAGTGTCAAAATTAGGATTTTGGCATTTTAGGGCAATCAAGGGTTAAATTTTAGGTTAGCAAAGTGGTTAAGGATACTTAGATAGGTAATCTAGGTATATTTATTTATGCTAAATCTTGCCATGATTGTTTGCCCTCATATGTCATGACATCATGTTTAGTTTTATTATCATTTGAAATGTCATGATAATGCTTAGGCTAGTTTTTATGTCATGCTTTATTTAAGTTTTCAAACTTTATGCCATGACATCATGACATTGGCACATGTTTTAACTTATGATATCATTATATGCCATGTCATCATCTCTAGCATTATAATCAATGAAATTGATTTAAGGACAAACATATAATTTGATATTGAGATCAAATTGGTGTTTAGAAAATGCATGAGAACTTAGCCTAAGTTGACCTTAATCCATATCTCACATCAAATTGACTTGAATGTGGTTTGATACACCTTAGATGTGTGTGAGATATTAGGATCATGAGTTAGGATCAAGGTGCATAGTCCTTGTACCTAGATGACCCTAATTCAAGAAATTAAGGATCATAGGGAAAGCTTGTGTACAAGTCATGTACATCTAGCCCTAAGATTATGGTCCTAAATTCAAATGGTTTTAAAAGCATTTTAAAATTGATTTGAAAAACCTTGATGAAGCTTTCCTAATGATAGCATTCATCATTGAACATTGTGATACAAAGTTGAGTTAAACTTGAACTATTTCAAAGTTTTTGAACTTTGTATCAAGATTGAAAAATGGAAGTTATTTTCATAGAAAACTATTTTTCCTTGATAGTGTATGATATGAGGAATGTATCCTCAAGGTTTTATAATTTTTGAAATTTTCTAGAATTTTTAAAGGGTTTCTGAATTTCGGAAGAGGAAAATCAGAAATCTGTGTTTAGAGCCTTGATCGGTCTGCGGACCGATCCAGGGAAGCGTGGATCGGTCTGCAGACCGATCCAGTGAGATCCAGTGCGATCAGTAAAGTGTGGATCGGTCACTGGACCGGTCCAAATGGGTTCTGATCGGTCCGGGGACCGATCAGGGCGTGCCAACCTGCTGAATTTCAGTTGTTGTCTGAAATTTCAGTTATGGAAGTTGTGATTTTGGATTTCTAAAGGTTTGGAACTCTCAAAGACATTGTTGGTGCAATGGTCAAGGGGGAGTTGACTTTTAGGGGGAGTTTTTACTCCTTAAAACTTTTGAGGATTAGTGATATGGGATTATCACTAAGTTGATTGTTGAGTTTAGTATCAAGGGGGAAATTAAGAGTTTCAATGAAAGGTATGGGACTTTCATTAGGAAGAAACTTTTGACCTTGATATCCTCCTTTTACTTTTTGATGTGTGTCAAAAAGGGGAGAGTGTTCATTGGAGAACCCAAGTTAGGTTATCGGGTTAACCTAAGCTAGGGGAAGAATGTCAAGGAATGTTCAAGGAAGAACATTGGAATTCTCTTTGATGTGTGTCAAAAAGGGGGAGAACTATTGGAGAACCCAAGTTAGGTTATCGGGTTAACCTAAGGGGAGAATGTCCGGAGAATGTTCAAGGAAAGAACATTGGACATTGGAAGATGGTTGGAAAACCTAAGTTAGGTTATCGGGTTAACCTAACTTGATTATAGTTTTGTCAAACATCAAAAGGGAGATTGTTGGTGCAACCTTAGGTCGAGGTTGACTGGTTGACCGACTCGAGTTGACTTGACTCGAGTTGTATTTTGATGTTTGACTTGGGAAGATTGTTGATGCAACCTTAGGTCAAGATTGACCTAGTTGAGTTGCATGTTGATGTTTGACACTCGTGGAAGAGTTGTATTCTTGATGTGAGACAAGAATAGATGGTTGGGAGATTATTGGTGCAACCCTAGGTCAAGGTTGACTGGTTGACTGAAAAGTCAAGTATGGAGACTTGGCAAGGGGAAGAAGGGAGCTTGGCACGGAAAAATTCAAGTATGGAGACTTGGCTGGAAAAGTCCAAGTATGGAGTCTGGGAAAAGTCCAAGCAGGGAGTTTGGCACGGAGAAAGTCCCGGTGAGTGAAGCAGGCGGTGGGAAAGTCTGGTGAGTGAAGCCAGGCGTTGGAGAAAGTCACGGTGAGTGAAGCCGGGGAAAAGACCTAGTGGTGAAGCTAGGCGGTGTGGAAATCTGGTGAGTGAAGCGGTGAAAATCCTAGTGAGTGAAGCTAGTGAAAGGAAAGTCTGGTGAGTGAAGCCGGTGAAAGTCCCAGTGAGTGAAGCAGGGCAATGGGAAAGTCCTAACTGGGATGTTAGGCGGTGTGGAAATCTGGTGAGTGAAGCGGTGAAAGTCCCGGTGAGTGAAGCCGGTGAAAGTCTGGTGAGTGAAGCCGGGCAAGGAAAATCCAGATGGATCGGGGATGATCGGACTTCGGTGTTGGAAAGTCCAAGTGGGTCAAAGGTTGACCGGACACTTGGCGAGGAGTTCTAGCAGGTCGAGGGTGACCGGATGCTAGGGATGAAGTACCAATAGGTCAAGGTTGACGGATATTGGTTTGGAAGACTTGGGACTTGGTTTGGGCAAAACCAAGCTCTAGATCGGTCACCGGACCGATCGGTGATACTTTGTTTGCTCGATCGGTGCGGTGACCGATCAACAGAGGCGAAAAAGCGGTGATCGGTCCAGGCCGATCGGGCCATCTGATCGATGCGGGACCGATCGGAGACGCGTCGCGGAAGCACGGCCGGAGTTGGGATCGATGCGTGGACCGATCGAGATATCTTTGATCGGTCCGCAGGCCGATCGAGTCTGCTGAAGGTTACGTTGATCGGTCGGGGACCGATCGGCCAGGCTGATCGGTCCGTAGGACCGGTCGGAGTTCTAGCGCGGCTAGTTTCTTCGCTGTTTCTTCTTCGCAGGTATAAAGGGGCTGAGGGCTTCTACAGAGTTTCTTCTTCTTCCTTCTGGAAGTTTTTCTCCTGCCTGAAGCTTCTGCTTCTCCTTCTTGCTGAGCTTTGTTGAGCTCGTTGGGTGCTAAAGCTTCGCGTGAGCTTCTTCCTGTTGCTGGTTTTCTAGCTAGGCTTGGATCCGAGAAGCTGCTGCTTCCCCAGGGTTCCTGCTGACTTCAAGAAGGCAAGCAAGTGTAGTTTACATTTCTGTTCTTGTTTTCTTGTTCCTATTTGTACTCCTATTGCTGTTGCAAATATTGTGGCGAGGTTTCTCCACCCACAAGGAGTATATTGTATTAGCCGGTTCTCCGGGGACTCATCCACCGACGGATTGATAGGGCTCGTCCACCTTACGGACACGCCGAGGAGTAGGAGTATCATCTCCGAACCTCGTACATCGCTGTGTTAAGGTTTGATTTTCTTCTCCTTTCGTTTCTATTTGTATTTCCGCTGCACTAACCTAATCGTAGGAAGAAACGCGATCGATTTGGGGCGGCTATTCACACCCCCCCCCCTCTCTAGCCGAGTACGAAAGGATCCTAACATAGATTGCATCGGCCAGTCGGGCGAATCATGCCCCGACCGGGGGAGAAGGTTCCGGTCCGATCCCACATTCGACACGGGGAGGTGTCAAATAACCGACACCCAATGGATTATTGGACGCCGAACGAAGGAGAAGACGAGGTGCAAAAGCCGAGCCGAGCAACTACCCCGCTTGGTCAGACAACAGAGTTTAATATGGGTAGAGTTCAACTTCGGCCAAGCAGCTACCTCGCTCGGCCTGGCACCAGGACTCGGCAGTGGCAAAGTGGAACTTCGGTCGAGCTGACACACGCGTAGGAGTAGCGAGGTTCTGGCCGACCGGACGGGACACCAAAGTGGCGAAATTTCGACTGAGCGGCCAACCCACTCGGCCTAGCAGTACACTCCCTCTGATATCCATCGACATCCTTTTGGAAGTTGGTGCCGCCGACGCCGGGCATGGATAGCTAGAAAATCGTACGGCAGAAGCTTCCACTGTTACTTCAGAGATATACTCGGCCCGTTAAGGTACTGTGTTAGGGACACTTTACTGACAAGTCTTTTCAGAGAAAATTTTGGAAAGCGTGTCTACCTTGGAAGGCGTGCACGCGCGCTACAGGAGCTCTATATAAGGAGGGTACAAGCATCGACAGAGGTATGCGATATTCACTGTTTGCGCTGCATTTTTCTTATTGCTCCGCCTTATACTTCATCACCAGTGACTGATTTGAGCATCGGAGGACTAACGCCGGAGATTCTTCTTCTTGACTCAATACTGATATAATCTATGTTACATATCAACGGGAGCACTATCTCTCTAGTATTCTCGCTATTCTACTTTCGGACATCATCGTTTTCTTCCCTGTTTGGTTTCCAAAATTGTTCACTATACTATGCTAGCGTGAGATTTCAACTGTAAAAGCTACATACTCCCAACCAAGGTTGTGGATGCATGCTAGTAGAAAAATGGGTGACAATCACCAAAAGTTTGGTTAACTGCACAAATATTATTAAAAAATTGCATGATAGTGATACATGTCACAAATTCCCCTGGTCGTGCCAGCTTACTCACAGAACATTGTTTAAATGATAGTTGAGATAACTAGGTTTATATCCATAATTCCATATTACTCTCCTTTAAGCGTAGAGATATTGTTTGTACAAAGAAGAACAAGTGATGGCTGATATTAATTATCTCAGGTGCCATGGTAACATCTTTTTGTGACAGGGATTAGACCCAATATGCTCGACCCAGGATTATGACCAATGAAATGACGTAGGCTAAACATTTTTATCTTAAATTTTACATCTCAAATAGAACTTATTAATGGTTTAGTGATACAGATTGTTTTTAGTGACGAATTCTATATATATAATCTGCTAAAAAAAAGCTGATCCCTCTACAGGAGGAGCCACGAATATCCATATGGCTCAAAAGGCAGTAGTGTAATCTCTTCAGATATTCTATTAGACTCATAGATAACAAGGAAGAGATGTAATTTACATTAAATTGTCTTGTTTGACATCTCTTGACTGAAAAAAGAAGATCAAAATGGGAGAGAAGGCTTTGCTACAATCTTGGCCATTTCTGTTTTTAGTTAGCATCCATAGTTTATCTCTTGTGTAGCATGAATGAAATTGTTATCCATGTCTAACTATCACAAGTTTCATGCAAGGATATTCTCTGGCATAGGGATAGATATTTACCATATTATTTGTTGAGAAAGATGTGGAGACCTGCATGCCAAAACTGTGAGTAACTGAAGTTAGTACCCTGAGTTTGAATTCTTCTGTTAGTGACCTTGACAAAGAGAAGAACACCTTACTGATACTACCCACTAACCTGAGTAGTTGATACATGATGCTAAAGTGATTTAAGCAGTTGATTTATTACCTTTCAATATTCGAAGTAATTAATTAGACAGACCCACATTCTCTTTTTGTTTGATGCTTCTCATCTTCCCTGCAGGTTTCAAGTCGTTGGCTCCGTCTTTGTGGTCACCATTTCTGCTGCTGGATTGAACTACGGAGGGTGTTGTCCCACCTCTATGTTTTCTTCCTTCATAGAACTGATATTGTCATATTGTCGACTGAAGCTTCCTCAGATAAGATAATCTGAGGAATGCCTAGTTGCTATATATATTGCCCTTTTGTCTTTCTGGATGTTGCTCGTCCTGTACCTGCAGGCCAATACTTGAATAATGTGACCATAATCATTGGCTTAATTTGTTTCATTTGCTATGCGCTGCTTCAATCGACTTTCAAGTGTTAATGTGGTCACGTAGAACTGAAATTTTGGTTGAAGCACAGAGAAGACTTGAATTATTTGGTATTCATTATTAGAATTTTGCAATTTTTTCCAAATTAAGTTTTGTTATTTATTATATTGTTTATTGTTATCATTTTTAATCACATGTGCTAGCTGTTTTGTCTTTCAGGACCACTGATTTAACTTTCATTATTACTACTTCAGACAAAATATATATATAATGAGACATTATTATTATTATTATTATTATTATTATTATTATATATATATACTATTTTTGCTCCATGGGTTAAATATTGAACATTTTTGTTTCATATTTAAAAAATAATAATAATCACATACTTTTTTTTATTTATATTTTAAAATTAATTAATTTATTATATCCGATGATTAATTTCAGTTAATTTTACCCGCACGATAAGAAAGTTTATTTCTTTTCTCGTCACATTATCACATCTCCATCTTCAACTACGTGAGCCATGAGCATTCGTGAGCATTCTGTGAGTAAGAGTGAAATAAGAATTTGATAAAATTAAATTAACAGAACTGATCAAATTAAGAAATTCAGTTCAGTTAATTCAATTTTTATTTTTTTAAATTCATTTTGATTTTGAGTTAATTTAATTTGATTTCGGTTTTAAAATTCATAATTTGATTAAATTAAAAATATTGATTTAATTTTTTATTTTAAAATATAATTAATTAAATAAATTTTAAATTTAATTAGTTTAGTTTTAAATTTTTTATTAGTTCGATCGAATGCGAATGCTGAATTAATCGATATTTAATTCGTTCGATTTATTTAATTTTTTAAAGAAAATTTGGTCTAGTTTAAAAAAAAATAATTTATTTGATTAGGTTATCACTGAACGTTCAAATATAAACATTGAATGAATGAATATTTCTCTAGATAAAAGAATGATAGAAATTTAAGCTTAAAACCTTCTCAAACTCCACGTGTTTTCCATCCCTGTCCGGCCCGGGCTACAAACACAATCCACATTGCCTTCTGCCGACCGGACCGGTCCACTCCTCGTCTACATTCATTAAGAATCACAAATGGATCCACTGTGGACCCGGCTTTTTGTTAACCAAACCATTTGTCCTCACCCGCGGCAGGTAGGTCGTCGATCCCCCTCGCCGCTCGCCTCCATGGCTCCGTCCACGTCCCCTCACTGTCTCACAAAGGAACGCAGCCCCGGTGGACCACCGCCATTTTCATGCATTCCTCCCTCGTCGGGGACGGTGCAACGTCGCCCGCCGGTGAACTCACATCGACGCGATAAATAGAAGCAGATTATATATTTATTTCTTGATAGAGATGCGACTCGATAACGGTACAGTTTGCTTACAATATTGCGTTCCGAGGTTGACGTTCCTCAACCTCAAGATCCGCTCACTGAATTATTTATGTGCGAAGTTATAAGAGAATTGAACTACATGATGGTGCACACGGGGGAAGGCTCGGGCTCGCACACGATTTTGAAGCATGGGTAGTTGGTATTACATATGTCTGGCGGCCACGTTGGCGGCCAAATCGGCGGCCACACTGGCGGCCAAATCGGCGGACACTCCGGCGGACACTCCGGCGGACACGGCTTGGTCGGAGGACACTGGCAGTTACAGCAGGGCTTGGTCGGCGGACACGGCTGCGGACACGGAGGCGGACACGGCTTGGTCGGCGGACACTGGCAGTGACAGCAGGGCTTGGTCGGCGGACACGGCTGCGGACACGGAGGCAGGCACAGAGGCGGACACGGCGGCGGACACGGAGGCGGACACGGAGGCAGGCACAGAGGCGGACAAGGCGGTGGACACGGAGGCGGACACGGAGGCAGACACACAGGTGGCCACAGCGGCGGACATGGTGGCGGCGGAGGCGGAGGAGGCGGCGGCGGCGGTGGCGGCGGCGGCGGGGGGTCCGGTTTGATAGAGACGTCTTTGATCACCTTGTAAGCGATGCAGCAGAGCTGCTTTATGAAGGCGTTGGGGTCGAAGGGGCCGGAGACCGTCACAGTGTTCTTCTCCTCATCGAACACGATGGAACTGATCTTGAATCGCTCTAAAAAAATCGCCCAGAATCCAACAAAATCAAGAAAAACAAAAAACAGAATAAGCCACGATTAAAATTTATCTACTCAAAAACACAATAGACGAACGAATCGCGTGCTCACTCTGGAGCTTGCACAGAGTGCTCTTTATCTTCTTGGCGCAGCATCGGCATCCAAGATCAACCCTTATGATAACCGTGACGACCTGTCACAGTTCAAAAAGAATTCCCAGTTTGACATGCACACAAGTCAAGTTGCATTAAACAGCTACCAAATGCACACTACAAAAGTATTAATTAATAGTTCTCAAGGAGGAATTGGAAACTGAGTACCTTTGGGCCTTTCTTCTCCTCCTTCTTCTCCTTCCCCTTCTCAGCCATCTAAAGACTGAATCCGGTAGGCCTGAAAGAGGAAGGGCAATGGGTCTCTCTTTTATAGCCATAATTTTATTTTGTTTCTTGTAATTATATTCTTATCTTAATTATCTCTCTTATCCTAGTTGGAGCTAAATCAGTGGCCATGAACCATAACGTTGGAGCTTTGTAGATATACTCGACGGTAGCTGCGTGCTCCAATCGTGTTCAATGCATGAATCATGCAGCTTTAGCTTCTCTGTGGGAGATTGTATTTGTCAGCAAGTTATACGAATTCAAGTAGCATTATTGAAGTATATAGGACCACCCGCGGACAATAATTCATCTGTTCCTGCAAGCAGAGACTTACTTCTCTACCGGCAACATCCTCGAAGCCTTCGTGATCTTAATTATTAACTGGACATTTCAAAAAGACGAGTTAAACTGATAGGAAAATACAGAATGGCAATCAGCTCACAGATTGTTTAAACTTGTCTATGGCAGCATTCCAAATCACTCAAAAAACACCTACTGTATTTACTAAAGAGAATCACTAATTCTCTAAACGACATCAAACTGTTTTTTCTTACCTGACTGAATCTCTCTTCTCTAGTTCTCTTCGTCCATGGACCATAGAATATAATCCCTCCTTTGGACAAGAGATTACGGCCTCCGAGATTTCTCATCCGGGCCACGAGGATTCATAGCTGCCTGGCCGTGAGCTCACGGTGGAGCTCACGACTTCATATATAATCATACCATCTGGCCATAAACCATTTGCAGCTAGGTGACTGCAATTTCGCAGCTGCTATGACTGGTTGCTAGCTCACGGCCACAAAACCACACAAAGTGGCTGCAAATGCTCACGTTCTGGCTTTGAAATTATGGCCAAGCAGCGGCCGTGATTTCACAGCCGCGAGCTCTACCATGAGCTCACAGCCAAGCAATCGTGAATGCTCATGCTCTAGCCACAAAATCACCACGACAAAAAGAGGAGAAAACAACAGTTTTCCATTTCAATTAGGGTAAAAAAAATTGATTTGATTTGGATGGGGATTGGGATTGGGATTGATTTAGGTGTCATGATATTTATCTAGAACACTAGATTTTTATAGACGACGACAAACATGAATTAGTAAAAGAATTATATCGAGAGTTAGATTCGCATGCTTTGAGTGTCAATTATGATGCTTCTCTAAGGTGAGTAAGGATCTATGGAGAGGCAGTGGCCAAGGATGATGATAGAGATGTGGGTCTTCCATGGTTGGAGACTGAGGTTGGCAAAGTAGGTCAAAGGGATAGCATAAATGAATATAACTTAAGTTGGTGCTTGATTTGGTGGCCAAGGTATTCTTAAGTTGTATTTATTGATTAAGTATTACACATTAAGTCAACTTACAATTAGTTGTAGTCTGACTAACACTTAAGATCAAATTGACAATCTTTAATGCCTAACAATTTGGGTTTTCCCTCTTGAACTGGAACTCAAAATTGGAAATTCACCACTTCATTCAACCTTCTTTTTTATATAATAAAAATTTGTTATTGAATGGACTAGATAAGTCTCATTCAATATTGGAGAAGTAGCTGGATCACCCGTTACTAAAGGCATTCACAATAGTGAAACCTCTCCATGAACTCTTTCATTGTCATATCTGCACTAGGTCGAAAGTAAGATCACCCGTTACTAAAGGCATTCACAATAGTGAAACCTCTCCATGAACCCTTTCATTGTCATATCCGCACTAGGTCGAAAGTAAAAAACTTTACACATCTTTCCACTATAAAAAAAACCTCTCAACAACCCCTCTATGAGTCTCACACTTTTCATTATATATATCTCCTTCCTATTCTACATTATATATAATTAAATTTAAAAAAAAAATTATAAATGGTTAATATGAAACAACATTAATTAAAAATATATATATAAATATTACCGTACATGTATGGCAATTAATAAATTATTTTTTTATTGATCACAACCGTAGCGTGCCCAAATATACTCAACCAAGTCAGTTCGAAGTTGATGATGCAGTTGATTATTACGTAGTTCACAATTTCTCTAGAGGTATTCTTGAAATTCTTGGATGGAGCCTTGAAATATTTGAGATAAAGGATCTCCTTTATCATTCAACCAATTGACTACTATATCTCCCTTATTTTTCAATAATCATGTTGTGTAAAATAATGCATATATACATGATGTATTTCAAATTATCTTTATACCAAAATCGTCCTGGACCTCTGATCATTGTCAATCGAGATTGGAGCACCCCAAATGTCCACTCGACATCCTTTCTCATGTCCTCTTATCGTTCCTTCAACATTTTTCGCTTAGGATCCTAGGAGCATGGAAAGCTCTTGATGAAAAGTAGTCCATTCTAGATAAATCACATTAGTTAGATAGTATCCTTTTGTATATTGTGTATTGTTAACCATAAAATTAACCTCGGGTGCATTTCCTTGTAATATGTTGTTGAATAAAGGTGATTCGTTAAGCACGTTGATATCATTACGCGACTCTGCAATCAAAAAAAAACGTGTCATATCCATAAGTCCGTAGATGTGACTACTTCAAGCACAATTATTGAGATGTCATGATCTCCCTTAGTAATTAAACTGGCCTTTCCAAGCGATGGGACAATTTTTCCAGTGTCAATGCATACAATCAGACTAGCCAATATGTCAGAGAAATCATGTCTCTGCTCATGCATTTCAAGTATTGGATATCAGTAGCATTAGATCTTCTCAAATATTGGGTCTCGAACACTTCAATTACACATCAACAGAAATTTAATATGCATTGGATGACAGTTGTTTCAGCAATTCGTAGGTACTTATCATAATGATCAACAAGGACTCTATACACCAATTAACGGATAGGCGCTGTGCATTTTGAATGATCAATAAGGCCTCGAAATTTTTTTCCCCCGTCACATCGACCTTTCATTGAAAATATTCTAAATGATTTTTTAAGACATCAACTATACGAAGAAATAATCCTCTTTGCATTCGGAATCGACATCGGAATATATCATCAAAATATATTAGCTCATCATATAAGTAATCATTGAAAAGACGAGCATGTCCGACTTCACGATCTAGATTCAATCCTCTGTGTTCTACTAGAAGATCTTTGAGCTCTTTGATGTACCATTTGTTGTTGCTCATATTGCCGGAGCATTCTTTGTTCATCTATATCTTCTATATCTTCCATCAATTCATTTCTCCAGAATTCACAAAGCATAGATCGATCTGGATTTTTAGCCATTGAAATAAATCAAAATATGTTCATGGATAAAAGAAGTAGAGAAATGAGAAAATGATAAAAAAAAAATAAAAGATTAAAACAATATATTTATAGATAATTTTTTAAATAAAAAAATAAAATATAATAGTTGAACAACAACGATTAAAAATTAACGTTTCTTTAATGTTTAATATTTTAATATTTTTATTTTTTAAAATAGAAATAAAAATATTTAATTTAAAAAAAAAAAAAAACACAACGAACTTCTTCAAAATTTATGAAGGAGGGGAAGGCAGCTCCTTCTCTGCATCCACGTCACAGTGGAGATGCTATAAATAATGTCCACTTATTTCTCCGCCTAGATTTTTTCCAGGCAACCTAGCGGGCATGACCCTGAGAACCATATCAAACCGCCAACGTGTCGTCCCCTAATTGGTTCGTCCCAAGACAATCATCCGGACTGGATTCTCACAATATCTAGGAATCGAACGACCACCAATGGCCTCCCACTGACGTGGCGGCCTCCTCGGCCACTACTTCCCTTCCTCCGCTCCCTATTAATAAAGCCACCACCTCCCTCCACTCAGACTCGCTCACTCGTCCTTAACCACAACAACTAGAACTCCACCTCGGTCGAGCTCCGGCGGTAAAATTCATGGCTACATCTGCAGTGCAGCACTCGGCATTCGCCGGCCAGACCGTGCTCCGGCAGCAGAGCGAGCTAGCGCGCAAGGCTGGCGCCGCCAACAAAGGCCGGTTCTACATGCGCCGCACCGTCGCCAGCGCTCCCAAGAGCATCTGGTATCTAATCCTCATCTATTTAATATATATTATTAATTAATTAATTAATGATATTTGAAAAATATGTAATTAATTAAATTCGTAAATAAAGGTATGGGCCAGACAGGCCCAAGTACTTGGGCCCGTTTTCGGAGCAGACGCCCTCGTACCTGACAGGGGAGTTCCCCGGCGACTACGGCTGGGACACCGCCGGCCTCTCCGCGGACCCAGAGACCTTCGCCAAGAACCGCGAGCTGGAGGTGATCCACTGCCGGTGGGCCATGATGGGCGCCCTCGGATGCGTCTTCCCGGAGATCCTCTCCAAGAACGGGGTCAAGTTCGGCGAGGCGGTGTGGTTCAAGGCGGGGTCGCAGATCTTCTCGGAGGGCGGACTGGACTATCTGGGAAACCCTAATTTGGTGCACGCGCAGAGCATCCTCGCGATCTGGGCCTCGCAGGTGGTGCTGATGGGGCTGGCGGAGGGGTACCGCGTGGGCGGCGGCCCGCTGGGGGAGGGGCTCGACCCCATCTACCCCGGCGGCGCCTTCGACCCGCTGGGCCTGGCTGACGACCCGGACGCGTTCGCGGAGCTGAAGGTGAAGGAGGTCAAGAACGGGAGGCTGGCGATGTTCTCCATGTTCGGGTTCTTCGTGCAGGCGATCGTGACAGGGAAGGGGCCGATCGAGAACCTCCTCGATCACATCGCCGACCCCGTCAACAACAACGCCTGGGCGTACGCCACCAATTTCGTCCCCGGCAAGTGAGAGGGTCGATTAGGTTTCGCCTTCGCCGCTCGTTCGCTCGCTCGCTGCTTCCCCTTCTAGTCTTCAATTTCTTCTACTCGTCCGTGTAACAGTGTGCCGATGGAACAGAAGTATATAACGCCGTTTTATATCTGGGTTTTAATCGCTGTGGATGAAAACGATATTTCGTCTTTCTGTTTCCTTGTTAAACCAACGCGATTAAATGAACTGTGAATCTCAAAACAGACTGAAGCAATCAAACTGGAAAGTCGACTGCAAAGATGTATCTCTTAGACGTCTACTTATAGATTTATATCATTTTAAATATATTTTTAAAAAAACTTTCTACACAATCTTAACTTGTTTCTATATTTATATTTTTTTTATCAGGTTTATATTTGCACATACACTTTGAAATTTATCTTTTAAGACTCCTGTGGTAATCCAACATTCAACTTTACGTATCATAGTAAATCTAACTATCATTTTAATAAAACTAAGACAAAAATTAAAAAGAGGTCCATCATTATATTTAAATTTTAATTATGGTCATAAGTTAACCTTATGATTTACCTCCCTTCATATAATCCGAAAATATACTATTAAAAATGCATAAGGTGAACGTAATCACTTTTTACTATAATTAGATGAGCACTCATTTTTCAAAAACGTCACACGAATATTCTATTTAAAGTGAAGAATCCAAAATACCCTTAATGTAGATTTGATTTGAAAATTTTGTGTTTCTTAATCAAGTTTAGTAGTTAAAGTTTAAATCACAGCTCTGCTACACTTAGTAAAAGATAGCAACCAGTTGTTACATGTTGTAACGGTAGATCTCGTGCAGCCAGCAAGAGCAGGATGGATATCCATCCTGAATAGATAAATATACCCTTCTTAGATAATAGATAAATATACCCTTCTCGAGAATTTCGACTTTAATTAAAATAAATATTTTAATAAATAAAAATTATATTGCATAAATTAAAAGAGACTACCAATTTTTACTTGATACAACTAGGAACGTTGTTAATCTAAGACGTTGAAAGCACTAATAAAATTCTCCTTTCGTCGTAGATGGAGAAGCCTCTTACAAGCGTTAAAAGCATAGAACAATGAAGACAGAAAAGAATAACTTGAGTACAAGTGTTGTTTTTAATGACTAAGATTAGAGCTCTATTTATAGCTCACTGATAAAAAATAAATGTTTATTGGCATGGCAAATCCAGGCGCCTGGACTCACTCCAAGCGCTCCTAGTTGTGCGCCTGATTTACTTGCAACGGCTATGTAACGATGCGAAGATAAAGTTTTATCACAATCCAGGTACAAGAACCAACACCGGACGCCCAAAATGCTACTGACGTGGACCCAACGTTGATCCTCAACAACGGGCTTCATCGAGGCGCCTGCTCAGCACCAAAGTGGTCATAGCGCTCAAACCAGGTCTGGGCACCCGAACTCCGGGTGCCTGGACATGGTCCAAGAGCCTGAACAAGGCAACTCCAAGTTGACTTTATCTGGTCTTACGCTCCAATCGCTTGGATGATTTTCCGGATTTTCGGAGTTTAGCTCACCTGAACCCAACTCCTGCCTTCTCTCCTCGAGTATTCTTCTGCTCCGGCTTCTCATCCCTCGGTAGCTTCTCATCCCTCAGATGCACCAAGTCCATCGACTTGATTCCCGTGTCATTCTTCTCGTCTGTAGCGTCTTTTGCTCGACTTCTTGCGTTCCTAAGTCCCTGCACATAGGGGTGTCAAAAATGAACCCGACCCGACAACCCAACCCGAGTCGACCCGAAAAAAATCAAGTTCGGGTTGGGCATTTTTGGGTTCGGGTCGGGTTCGGGTTGGAGGGTTGGAGAGTAAAAAAATTTCGGGTTAGGTCGGGTCGGGTTCGGATTGACCCGGGTTGACTTAAATATAGGGTTTTGTGGGTTTTTTTGGGGTTAAATCAAATTTTATTTTAAAATTTTAGATGTTTTTATGTATATTAATATCATGTTTGTATGATAATGATGGAGTATTAAGATAAAAGTGAAGAATTATAGGGAAAATAGTCCAAAAAAATCGTTTTGAATAGAACTTTCGGGTTATATGGGTCGGGTTCGGGTTGATCGGATTGGCCGGGTTCGGGTTCGAGTTGAGGTGTTTTGGGTTGAACTCGGGTTCGGGTCGGGTTCGGGTTCGGGTTCGGGTTGAGTTAAAAAAAAAAAAAACTCAACCCGACCCACCCGAATTGACACCCCTACCTGCACACTCAGACACAAAACATCAAATACACAGAATCTAACTTGATTTGATTGATCACATCAAAACTAACACAAGATACTTACAGTAATAATTATAATATTTATTTGAAATATAATGAGTATTACGAAGGCCCTTCATTTGTTCTCATTGAAAAATTATTTTAATCATATTATCATTCTTCAATAACTAAAATAAACATAAGATAATGATATTATTATAAAAACTAACAACTATCCTAGTTACTACATGACCGTTTGTGATCAATAATATTCATTTAAAATATACAGGGTCATGAAATCTCCTTTGTTTTGTGAGACTCATCTGATTACACACTAACAATAAAACAAAATACATCAAACTGAATGCATCAGAGTTTATAACAAACAAAAACTGCCTTTAAAATAAGAAAATGAAAAGAAAAAAAAAGTTATCATGCAAATAGGATCATAAAGAAACCTACAAATGAAAAAAGAAAAAATAAATAAATCCTACATTGGGAGGAAAAGTTAAACCCTAAATTAAAGAAGGGAGAAAGAAGAGAAGACGTGTTTAGCACTACAAAAAAAATTTAGCATTAGAGACGGAAAATTCCGTCGCTATTTCGTCGCTAAACTAGATTAGCGATTGATTAGCGATGGAATCACTGCCAGTGGCGTAGCTAAGATTTTAGACAAGAAGGGACGATTTTTAAAATTCTAAATATTAGTATAGATCAATTTTCAGTCTCTAAAAGTTTAAATTTTGAATTCAATATGTTAAAAATGAACTCAAATTTGGAAATTTTTTAGTTTAGCCCTTGATTTTAGTTAAAACAACAATATGTCAATTCTCAGATCTTATCTATGACTCAAAGTCGAAGAATCATTTAGGTAGAAAAGACAGAAGAGAAGGATGTAATAGAGGGGAAGATGACCTATTTGAAGTAGGTATATCTCATATTTTCTTAAAATACCTCGACATTCATATTTCACCTAATTTATCATTAGAATAATATTTTTAACACATAATTACTTAATTTAATGACTATCTTTTTTCCAATCATTCAAAAATAATAATAAAATTGATAGTAAACAAATAACATACTTGACTAGCAAATAAAAACATGAATATGAAAATTTGATACTATATATTTTTTTTAGCACTTAAATCTGTAACGAAAAAGATCAAACAAGAAACTTTCACCATAATCAAAACATGTTTGCTGTGGAGAATTGGTGTAGCGACGATGACGATACTCGTAGCAAACAATGGCAGCGCTGGTAATAATATCGTGTGGTGACAATAATGTGGGCGGTAGTGTCAGATGGAAAAACACAAGGAAAAATTAAAAACACAATATTGAAGACAAATAAAAAAAAACGAGAGGGAGAGGGGAAAAAGAAATCAGGGGAGAGAAAAAAGTAAAACATGATTAGTTTTTCATTAGATTTTTTTAATATAAAAGTCCATAAAATTTTATAATTTGTAATTAAGTCTTTTTATTTTTTCCCCAATATACAATTTTTTTCTCAAATTTCAGAGGGTGCGGTCGCACCCCCAAAGCTCCACCTAGCTACGCGCCTGATCACTGCGTCGATATAAATTGTGTCGCTGGCTGTATTTAGAGACGGAATATAAATTCCGTCGCTAATTAGAGACGAAATATATATTCGATCTCTAAAATATTAGCGACGGGAATTTAATCATCAGTCGCTAACAATAAAATCATGTCTCTGATTTGATTAAAATTACATCTCTAATTAGAGACGGACCTTAAATGTTCCGTCTCTAATTAGAGACGGAACTTAAATATTTCGTCTCTAATTAGAGACGGAACTTAAATTTTCCGTTGCAAGGCATCGACATTTCAAACAATTTCATGGCAATCAGCGACGAAAAATTAAAGTTCCGTCGCTAGATATCGTTATAACAGTACTTTCCATGGAGAAATTAGAGACGGAATTTTAAAATTCTGTCTCTAATTAAAGACGGAATTTTAAAATTCCGTCTCTAATACCTGGAGATTTCAACAGCACAATTTCATTCCTGCAGTCATCCTTCTTTACATTTTATAATAATCTAAACCATCACATACAATGATTTTCAAACAACACAAAACTCTCCAAATAACAATACATTCACACAAAAAACTTAATCCAAGCACAAAACAATAATCCAAGCACAAAACTTAAACTAAATATCCAATCAAAAAACAAAGATAAATATCCAAACATCTCCAACCATAAACACCTGATTGTACTACAACATCTGAAATTTAAAAACACAATACAACACCATCTAGCAAAGAAAATCCAATCCTAAACTAGCGAGTAGTAATCAATCCTGTAAAAATGTTAATACAATAGATTACTAATAAAACAAAGAATAAACTAATTCACAATTATGAGTAACATATTAAATTTAATATTATGAATTTATTTTACATACCTGAAACTAGTTTGGTTATATGATGATGGTGTTGTATAGACATCAACGTTCCTGAAAATATATAATACAATGTTAGACATAGTTTCATTAGTGAACAAAAAAACTTAAAAAGTTAAACATCAAGATACCTATGACAATCTATGGATCAGGAGGATTATTAGGGTCTTGAGTCTCCTGAGAGGCAAAACGATACGGCGTTGCACTCATTTGATCCAAGAAGGCCTGCATATCCCGCTCAATTTTCTCAAGATCCAATCGGGATTGCCGCTCTACTCGAAATTCTGCCTCCAAGGTCGAGAGTCGAGTCTTCAAATCTGCGTTTTCCTGTTCTAAGACGTCTACTCTAGCAGATGATTCGGATGCACTCGATGATGTGCTGGTACGACCCCTGGCCCTAGGAGTCATCGCCTGATCATATACAACTCTCGCCTGAGCCCCAAGACCATATAGGGTGGAGGTCTAACTACAACATTCCTAATGAAATTTTTCTTATTTCTCCTGAAAGGGTGGTTAACTGGTAAAAATTTACGAAGATTATCAAACCAAGATACCTTCCCACTGCAGGGTAATGAAAATGCATCAGACTCTGTCATGAAATGTGGGCATGCTAATTTACCAGACGTACTCCATCCTAACAACATTGAGTATGCTGAAAAATCACTGATCGTCCATAATAATGCAGTATGCAATCTAAAATTAGTTTTACTTGCAACATCATAAGTTACTGACACTATATTCCATAAATCATTCAACTCGGCAATCAGAGGTTGCAAAAAAATATCAATCTTCTCTTTTGGATTAGTTGGCCCTGGAATAAGTACAGTAAGGAACATAAATTCATCTTTCATACACATCCATGGCGGTAAGTTGTAAGGTGTTATTATAACTGGCCCAGATGAATATTGCTGTCCAGACTGACCAAAAGGTTGAAATCCATCTGCAGAAAGTCCGAGTCTCACATTACGTGGCTCCATTGCAAATGAGGAAAATGTTGTATCAAGATGTTTCCATGCAGGCGAGTCACAAGGATGACACATTATACCTTCTTCGTGTACATGCTCATGATGCCACCTCATGTAGCTTGTTGTTGCAGTAGATGCGTACAAGCGTTGGAGTCTAACAGTTAACGGGAAATAATACATAACTTTCCATTAAACCTTTTTATTTTTCTTCCCTAGTATTCGACTACTATGCTTATAACGACGGTGAGTACAGATTCTGCATTCAATTAGTTCACTGTCTTCTTTCCAAAATATCATGCAGTTATTAATGCAACAATCAATCCTCTCTACCGGCAAACCTAAATCTCTCACCAATTTTTTTGTATTGTAGAAACTATCAGGCATTATGTTATCAGCAGGAAGTAACTCAGACATCAATTGACAGATGTCATCGTAACATCTTTCTGAAAAATGATGCTCTGCCTTTATGTTCAATAATCTTGCAGTAGCTGATAATTGAGAATGACCAGACGGAATCCCTTCCCACACTTCTCTTTCACTAGCCTTTAACATGTCATACATTTGCTGAACTTTAAGTGTTGGTACATCATCCATATTTGAATGATCAACAGCATTCATAGCGTCATAAACCATTGATTGCATTACATTCTCATTAGATGATGATTCTCTAAAGGAGTTGTGTCTGATGATGAAGCATCCGAAGTTCCAATACAGTGAGACAAATAAGGCTCTCCATGATAGTATCAGTTGTAGTAATTTGGAACAAATCCTTTTTTGCATAGATGTACTTTGACAGTATCCTCGTCATGGAAAGCTTTATTTTTACATTTGGAATGATTACATGGACAACGTAACATGACACCATCCATACATTCTGGATGACTCTTCGCAAAATTCACAAACTCTTTAACTCCAGTAAAATAGTCATCTCGGATAAATCCATTTTCTAATCTATTGTACATCCAATCTTTGTTCAAGTACATTGTATCCTAATAAACATAAGATTGATTACTTAGTAAGAATGCAATTAATAGAATAGAGGTACTACATATATGATTCAATGTATTCAAAAACCATACCATGAATACAAAATATTAAGTATATAATTAAGAAGTTGTCCTTAACTACTAGGTTAGAACTTTAGGAGTCTAAAGTAGGTATGTTTCACAAGAAATCAATTATTCTAACCTAAAACTACAAGTAAGAACCTAGTCAGAGGCATAAAAGTTTCAGTTGAAGAAAAGTTTCAGTTTGTATGTGGTAGACAATAGAGGCATAAAAAAATTTCTGTGCCAACTTAAACATATTGCCATATCAGAAATTGAGAAGGGCATTGCTCCAAATTTAATCAAATGTTTAGTAATAATGGACAGATGCAACTTAAAGTGTCTCTTTAAATGCTAAATTTGAGTCCCTCTGATAATGTATTAGCTAACGTGTGGCAATAAATATAAATATACTGGGTATAACTGAATCGCCAAAAATGGGTGATTCATGTATTAGCCCTCATCAACTGCTGATGACTGATTTTTACACCTTGACAGTTATAGAATCGCTTGTATGGCCATAAATCAAGACCACTAAAAATACTGAGATCTCAATCAATTGTACTATCTAAGAAAGGAGATTGCACTCTCACATAGTGTTGATTCAACAATGTTTCGAGAAAATCAAAGGATAAAAGGACTGACTTGATCTCACTAATAATACTAGTGTATAAATATAAAAGCTCATCAGCAATCGTCATTGATAATGAAGATTATATGCTTCATAACCCACCAAACTGGTAGTAAAGAGATCCCTTCTATAACCATATACCTTAACTAAAATCAATTAGTAGGAACATTGCTTGGTGATAAAATTAGCCCTTAAAAAACTTGAGTACCCAACTGTTGGTTGCTACTCAGAAAACCTAAAGGTTCCACTGTACAAAAATTTTGTACAAAGGTCTAAACCTTTTCCTAGCTACCATGTGTTCTTTTAAATTAAATTTTGGATCGCCTGCGGAACTTAACACGTTTGATCCAAAACTTAATCTATTTGTTCTTTTAGGTTTTGACTTGGATCTCCTGCGAAACTTAACACATTCGACCCAAGTCACCTTAAGTTATTAATTCCATTAAATATTAATTTCCATAATTGGTTCCCAGTACTGACGTGGCGAGGCACATGGCCTTCTTGGATATGGGAGCAACCACCACCGACTAGACAAAACCTTTTATGGAAAGTTAATATTTAATTTCCTAAAATAACTTTAGGTTAACCGAAAAGAACAATCAAATCACAAGGAAAAGAAAAACAAAAGAACACTATATCGAAAACAAATTCGAAACTCTAGAATCATATGCCTCTTGTATTTAGTATTATTTCCAAAAATAACTAGTATGATGCGGAAAGAAAAAAATACTAGTTATACCTTTTAGAAAAACCTCTTGATCTTCTACCGTATTCCTCTTCTAACCTCGGACGTTGTGTGGGCAACGATCTTCCGAGATGAGAAACCACCAAAGCACCTTCTCCTTTCTTCAAATTTCGGCCAAGCACAAAGCGTCCAAAAGATGAAGATATTTTCCACCAACCAAGCTCCAAGGGATGTAGGCTTTCTCTCCTTCTTCCTCAAGCTAGATCCGGCCACCAATTAAAACTCCATAAGCATGAAGAGGTTCGACCACAAAGAGAAGAAGAAGAGAAGAAGGAAGGGCCGGCCACACCACCAAGGAAAAGAGGGAGAAAAATAGAATAGATTCGTTAGCATTGAAGTCTCCTCTACCCCCTCTTTTATAATCCTTGATCTTGGCAAATAAGGAAATTTTAATAAAAACTTCCTTAATTCGTTTGCCATTGAAAAGGAAAATTTATTTAATTAAAAATAATTTTCTTTCTCAATTTTATTTGGTCGGCCATATAAAAGCTACAAACAAGGATAGTTTTAATTAATTAAAACTTCCTAATTTGTCTCCAGAAATTTATAAAAATTTCTCCAATAATTTTAATCCCTTTATGATTGGTTTATAAAAAGGAAATTCAATAAATTAAAATCTTTCTTTTAAACATGTGGATAAAAAGAAAGTTATCTCTAAAAATTAAAATCTCTTTTAATCTACAAATAAGGAAAGATATCAAATCTTTTCTTAATCTTTTGTAGAAACTTATAAAAGATAATATTTAATTTTAAACTCTCTTTTAAATCATGAACATGGTTTAAAAAGGAAAGTTTTCTTAAAATTTAAAATCCCCTTTAATCAACAAATAAGGAAAGATTTCAAATTTTAAACTCTCTTTTAAACATGTTAAATGATTTACAAATAAGGAAAGTTTTTACCAAAAATTAAAACCATCCTTTTAAACTACAAATAAGGAAAGAGATTAATCTCTTCTCTTAATCTTTTGTAGAAAGCAATAAAAGGAAATTTTAAAATTTTAAACTCTCTTTTAAAATCATGATATCCACATAAGAAATAATTTTAATAAAAATCTTTTTTAATATTCTAGTGGCCGGCCACCTACATGACTCATCCACTTGGTCTTGGCCGGCCCTAGCTTGGGTTCCAAGCTAGCTTGGCCGGCCCCATTGGATGGGTAAGAAGGTGGGTATGTGGTGGGTATAAATCTCTATATACTAGAGGCTACGATAGGGACCGAGAGGAGGAATTGGTTTTGGTCTCCCGATAAAATTAAGCATCTCGTGCTCGCCCCGAACACATAACTTAATTTTATCAATAATAATTCATTCCACTAGAGAACTATTATTGAACTACCGCACCAATCCCAAATTACATTTTGGGCTCCTTCTTATTATAAGTGTGTTAGTCCCCTGTGTTTAAGATAACAAATGTCCACTAATTAAGTAAGTTACTGACAACTCACTTAATTAATATCTAGCTCCAAGAGTAGTACCACTCAACTTCATCATCATGTCGGACTAAGTCCACCTGCAGGGTTTAACATGACAATCCTTATGAGCTCCTCTTGGGGACATTCTCAACCTAGATTACTAGGACACAGTTTCCTTCTATAATCAACAACACACACTATAAGTCATATCATTTCCCAACTTATCGGGCTTATTGATTCATCGAACTAAATCTCACCCATTGATAAATTAAAGAAATAAATATCAAATATATGTGATTGTTATTATATTAGGATTAAGAGCACACACTTCCATAATAACTGAGGTCTTTATTCCTTCATAAAGTCAGTTTAAAAAGAACGACCTCAAATGGTCCTACTTAATACACTCTAAGTGTACTAGTGTAATTATATAGTTAAGATAAAATAATACCTAATTACACTACGACCTTCCAATGGTTTGTTTCTTTCCATCTTGGTCGTGAGCTACTGTTTATAATTTATAAGGAACCAATAACATGATCTTCTGTGTGTGACACCACACACCATGTTATCTACAATATAAATTAATTGAGCAACTACATTTATCATAAATGTAGACATTTGACCAATATGATTCTTATTTCTAGATAAATATTTATACCAAAAGCTAGGCTTTTAGTATACACTCTAACAATCTCTCACTTATACTAAAAGACTAATGCTGTCATATCTGCTGTCATACATTTGATTCCCATGCCTTTCAAAAATCTCTTGCCTTAAGGACCTTAGGTTATCATCTGATGCAATCTAGGCGGCAACAACTTCTCCTCGTTATACAATTTCTCGTATTGGGTAGTACTTGCGCTCTATTGTGTTTACTTGCCTTATAGACTCATGATTTCTTCGAGTTTGTTACTGCACCATTATTATTACAATAAATTATAATAATCTTTGGACAAACTAGAAATCATATCTAAGTCTATCTTGAGGTAATTAAGTCATTCATCTTTTATGGCTACCTCAGAGGCTTGCCATATACTCAGCTTCTATGGTGGAGTCCAGAAAAACACCTATGCTTATCACTCTTTCATAGTTATGACTTTACCTCCTAAAGTAAACACAAAACCCCGAGGTTGACTTACGATTGTCCCTATCCGATTGGAAGTCAAAATCCGTGTAACCCACAGGGACCAAATTAACTGCCTTGTAAGCTAGCATATAATCTCTAGCGCCTCTAAGGTACTTTAATATATGCTTTACTGCAGTCCAATGTCCTTGTCTAGGGTTACTTTGATATCTACTAACTATGCCCTTGGCAAAACAGATTTCTGATCTCGTGCATAGCATAAAGAACTGCCTACATGTCCTCAATCTCCTTTGATGTCATCGGAGACATCTCTTTAGATAAAGGCACTCCATGCTTAAAATGTAAGAAACCTTTCGAGGAGTTTTGCATGCTTAAAACGAGCAAGGATTTTCCGATGTATCAAGCTTGGGATAAGTAAAATATATTTTTTCTTTCGATCCCTTATTACTTTGATCTCAAAAATATATACATTC
The DNA here is from genome assembly GCF_018446385.1 of Zingiber officinale. NCBI lineage: Eukaryota > Viridiplantae > Streptophyta > Magnoliopsida > Zingiberales > Zingiberaceae > Zingiber > Zingiber officinale. The sequence continues at coordinate 8,245,247 of NC_055995.1, forward strand.
TCCCAAGTCCTTTATATCGAATTATTTGGACAATCATACCCTTACTTCTGACAACATTTTGATATTATTTCCAACTACCAAAAATGTTATCTACGTATAGTACAAGAAATACCACCACGTTTCCATCACACCTTTTGTATACACAAGACTTATCCGTTTACTCAATAAATCCATAGGTCTGGATTACTTTGATAAACCGGATGTTCCAAGATCTTGAAGCTTTGCCTCAGTCCATAGACTGATTGAGCTTGCACACAAGATGCTCTTAGTCCTTTGCAATGAACCCTTCTGGTTGCTTTATATGGATGCTTTCATCAAGACTTCCATTAAGGAATGATGTCTTGACATCCACTTGCCAAATAGATAAAAGAATCCGGATAGACTTAAGCATGGCTACCAGTGAAAAAGTTTCCTTTTTCATCAAGCCTTGCTTTGAAAGTTACTACCTTCCTTTCTATCCCTCTTTTCCTATTATAGACCTTTTTACACCCAAAGGCTTTTACACCATTTGGTGGTTCTACAAGCTTCCAGATTTTATTAGAATACATATATTCTAATTCTGTTATTCATTACTCTTTGCCAAGATGTTGCATCTTTATCTTGGAGTATTTCGTCATATGTCCGGAGATCAGATTCATGTCCTTCAGGGATCGAGTCCAAAAACTCTCCCAAAACATGAATCTTTTTAGGTTGCCTAACAACCCTCCCACTACGACAAGGCACTTTCTGCAATTGTGTATCATTTGTGATACGTGTTGCAGTTTCCTTGTGGTATCTCATCTTGTACAGTTGGTACTAGATTAGACATGCCTTTTATTATTTCCTTAAGAACAAATTTTCTTATGGGCACATGGTTTATTACATAGTCCTTTTCTAAAAATCGGTCATTGATGCTAACAATGACCTTCTGATTTTTAAGACTATAAACCTACTTTCATTTTACTAGGATAACCCACAAACAAGTGAATTCCTGTCCAACTTATCATTGTCTCTCTTCTGCATATGTGTTGGACTACCCGAATCCGAATATGCTTCGAAATAGGCTTACGCCTATTCAGCAATTCTATATGAGTAAAGAGTTCTGACTTTAGAAGGTACTATATTCACTCCCGTTTCCAGAGTATATCCTTAAAATGATTTTGATAATATTCTTAATAACTCATCAATCTACTTATTTCCATAAGAGTCCTATACCTTCCTTTTCCTACATCATTCTGTTGGAGTGTACCAGGTGCAGTTAGTTTGAATTGAATCCCTACTTCTGATAAATGACTCCTAAATTCTCCCAAGAGGTACTTGCCACTACGATCTTACCGTAGTGTCTTGATACTTTTACTTTGCCGTTTCTCCACATCAGCCTCGTACTCTTTGAACTAATCAAAGCACTTAGACTTGCGGCACATCAAGTAAATATATCCGTATCTCAAATAGTTGTCTATAAAATAGATGAAATATTTGAAACAACCTCTTGCCTGGATGCTCATAGGATCACACAAATCAGAATGAACAAATTCCAATATATCTTTGACTCCATACCCCTTAGACTTAAAAGCTTCTTGGTTATTTTTCCTTCCAAGTAAGACTCGTAGGTTGGAAAGATTTCCACTACTAATGAACCCAAAAGTTCATCAGCTACCAATGAATCCTACTCGAGTTAATATAACCTAGCCTTAGAAGCCAAAGATATAATTGGTTCATTTTCGAAGGTTACTTTCTCTTAAAGTTAGAAGATGTGTTACTAATTTCCATTTGTTGCATCGTGAGAGTTATTGGATTTATAAATTGCCAACCAACGTACCAGAACAGATAACTTCCCTCTTTTTCTTAATAACAACTTTGTTATTAAAAGAGGCAGAATATCAAGTTCTTTGAATAGTTTAAAAACTGAAAACTAGTTCTTTCTAAACTTGGTGCGTAAAGACAATTACTCAAAAATTCATGTTTTATTCTTATCAAAAGATAAACATCTCCCACTGCAACAGCTACCATTTTTACAGTAGTGCCCATGTAGACAGTGTTTTAATTTTCATTTAGTTGTCGGGTTTCCTGGAACCCTGCAATGAATTGCGGACATGATTAATGGCATCTGTATCTACACTCCAGGTTCTGGTAGATAACACCACTAAACATGTTTCAACTAATGAATTAAATATACCTATATTGTTCTTAGTTCTAAGAAGACAGTTTACCTTAATGTCCAAGTCCTATTTCCAATCATTACAATTGGGATTACTAAGTCTTTCTTATAGTATGACTACTAGGGGATTGACAAATATTTTAAATCCTAAGAATCACAAAAATACTTGGTCAAGATCAACTCCTTAAAAATCCCCATGAATTTTGTATGTCACGATAGTGTGGACGTATACAAAATCGAAGAGGAGATTTTATTCATTAATTTTATTATCTCGTCAACTTTACTTTATGACGAATAAAATTAATAGTTGATCTGTCTTTGATCAAATATTTGGTCAAAAACTTTTGAATTTAAAAAATATTGATTCCTCAAACAATATTATTTAAATTCACCAACACCTCAAACACCGTGAATTTTGCATGCCACGTTAGTGTGGACGTATACAAATTCAACATTTTCAAAAGGAGGGTTTTAACCCATTAATTTTATTATCTTGTCAACCTAACTTTTTGACAAATAAAATTAATAGTTGGTATCATTTGGTCACACAAATAATAGCAGTGACTCCGATGGAGAGGATACTATTAGATGCGTCTAAGTGTATACCATTACTTGACACTAAGTCCATTAATAAGATTATGCCCCTTCCGTTGGGGAAGATCACACGCTCTTAATTAACTTCATATAGTCATCCAAAAATTGAAGTTTGTTCTAGTGATCCACAAACAAGCTCATCCGTTATGGAGGAAGGCACTCAGAGCCAACGCGCAAGCTTGTTTGCATCACTTACAAACCAGTAATGGAGACCATGGGATTTATTTAAAAATCCCTCTCCCACTTAGTTATTTATAAATGAGGAATTTTAACTATGCTAGCCTACTAAATATGTAAACTAACATGCCCACACAGCACAATATAAAAGCAATAAATAGAAAATCTCATTTTCAACTATTATGGCTTTTATCTCTTGTTGTCCTCCGTGTGTTGTCATCCCAAACTGCTGCCATATTTGGCCACTGCCACCGGGTCTAGCTGTCGCATCCATCTTGCTCCTAGTTCCGCTGCGCCTCTGGTCCTTAGAAGGTTCCACGCTTTGCAAGATTCGATCCACGACATAAATAGAATTTTACATTTTGATCCTATATTCCTCGAAGGAATGTACATGTAAACTAGATCGAACATAAAATAAAATTTACATCCATCGATCCTATATTCCATAAAAGGAATGTACATGTAACTAGATCAAAAATAAAATCCTAATAAAACTAAATACAGCTCCTGCTGTATTTTATAATACAATCATACACACACAATAAAATGCCCTTGACATGTCCAAGGGTCCAATCACACACATAATAACTATAAGTCATAATAGTTGGATCCTACATCCACAAAGTTAGCACATCCTACTATTAACCTGCCTAAATTATGTATGACATATGCATAATTAAACTAATACCAAATACACAGAGGCAAAACCCTAGCTCTGATACCAATTGTTGGTTGCTACTCGGAAAACCTAGAGGTTCCACTGTACAAAAATTTTGTACAAAGGTCTAAACCTTTTCCTAGCTACCATGTGTTCTTTTAAATTAAATTTTGGATCGCCTGCGGAACTTAACACGTTTGATCCAAAACTTAATTTATTTGTTCTTTTAGGTTTTGACTTGGATCTCCTGCGGAACTTAACACGTTCGACCCAAGTCACCTTAAGTTATTAATTCCATTAAATATTAATTTCTATAATTGGTTCCCAATACTGACGTGGCAAGGCACATAGCCTTCTTGGATATGGGAGCAACCACCACCAACTAGACAAAACCTTTTATGGAAAGCTAATATTTAATTTCCTAAAATAACTTTAGGTTAACCGAAAAGAACAATCAAATCACAAGGAAAAGAAAAACAAAAGAACACTATATCGAAAATAAATTCGAAACTCTAGAATCATATGCCTCTTGTATTTAGTATTATTTCCAAAAATAACTAGTATGATGCAGAAAGAAAAAAATACTAGTTATACCTTTTAGAAAAACCTCTTGATCTTCTACCGTATTCCTCTTCTAACCTCGAACGTTGTGTGGGCAACGATCTTCCGAGATGAGAAACCACCAAAGCACCTTCTCCTTTCTTCAAATTTCGGCCAAGCACAAAGCGTCCAAAAGATGAAGATCTTTTCCATCAACCAAGCTCCAAGGGATGTAGGCTTTCTCTCCTTCTTCCTCAAGCTAGATCCGGCCACCAATTAAAACTCCATAAGCATGAAGAGGTTCGGCCACAAAGAGAAGAAGAAGAGAAGAAGGAAGGGCCGGCCACACCACCAAGGAAAAGAGGGAGAAAAATAGAATAGATTCGTTAGCATTGAAGCATCCTCTACCCCCTCTTTTATAATCCTTGATCTTGGCAAATAAGGAAATTTTAATAAAAACTTCCTTAATTCTTTTGCCATTGAAAAGGAAAATTTATTTAATTAAAAATAATTTTCTTTCTCAATTTTATTTGGCCGGTCATATAAAAGCTACAAACAAGGATAGTTTTAATTAATTAAAACTTCCTAATTTGTCTCCAGAAATTTATAAAAATTTCTCCAATAATTTTAATCCCTTTATGATTGGTTTATAAAAAGGAAATTCAATAAATTAAAATCTTTCTTTTAAACATGTGGATAAAAAGAAAGTTATCTCTAAAAATTAAAATCTCTTTTAATCTACAAATAAGGAAAGATATCAAATCTTTTCTTAATCTTTTGTAGAAACTTATAAAAGAGAATATTTAATTTTAAACTCTCTTTTAAATCATGAACATGGTTTAAAAAGGAAAGTTTTCTTAAAATTTAAAATCCCCTTTAATCAACAAATAAGGAAAGATTTCAAATTTTAAACTCTCTTTTAAATATGTTAAATGATTTACAAATAAGGAAAGTTTTTACCAAAAATTAAAACCATCCTTTTAAACTACAAATAAGGAAAGAGATTAATCTCTTCTCTTAATCTTTTGTAGAAAGCAATAAAAGGAAATTTTTAATTTTTAAACTCTCTTTTAAAATCATGATATCCACATAAGAAATAATTTTAATAAAAATCCTTTTTAATATTCTAGTGGCCGGCCACCTAAGCTTGGGACCCAAGCTTTGACCGGCCACCTACATGACTCATCCACTTGGTCTTGGCCGGCCCTAGCTTGGGTTCCAAGCTAGCTTGGCCGGCCCCATTGGATGGGTAAGAAGGTGGGTATGTGGTGGGTATAAATCTCTATATACTAGAGGCTACGATAGGGACTGAGAGGAGGAATTGGTTTTGGTCTCCCGATAAAATTAAGCATCCCGTGCTCGCCCCGAACACACAACTTAATTTTATCAATAATAATTCATTCCACTAGAGAACTATTATTGAACTACCGCACCAATCCCAAATTACATTTTGGGCTCCTTCTTATTATGAGTGTGGTAGTCTCCCTGTGTTTAAGATAACAAATGTCCACTAATTAAGTAAGTTACTGACAACTCACTTAATTAATATCTAGCTCCAAGCAATGGCGGAGCTAGGCTTTAGGCTACCCGGGCTATAGCTCGGGGGAACTTGTTAAAGTTGTGTTAATTTTACCCTTTGATTGCTTTGTTTTTTCCATTCCCAAATAGAGCAAGGCAGTCTCAGCCCGGGTACCCATTTGGAGGACATTTGTAGCCCGGGCGGGCTATAAATCCTAGCTCCGCCATTGGCTCCAAGAGTAGTACCACTCAACTTTATCATCATGTCGGACTAAGTCCACCTGCAGGGTTTAACATGACAATCCTTATGAGCTCCTCTTGGGGACATTCTCAACCTAGATTACTAGGACACAGCTTCCTTCTATAATCAACAACACACACTATAAGTCATATCATTTCCCAACTTATCGGGCTTATTGATTCATCGAACTAAATCTCACTCATTGATAAATTAAAGAAATAAATATCAAATATATGTGCTTGTTATTATATTAGGATTAAGAGCACACACTTCCATAATAACTGAGGTCTTTGTTCCTTCATAAAGTCAGTTTAAAAAGAACGACCTCAAATGGTCCTACTCAATACACTCTAAGTGTACTAGTGTAATTATATAGTTAAGATAAACTAATACCTAATTACACTACGACCTTCCAATGGTTTGTTCCTTTCCATCTTGGTCGCGAGCTACTGTTTATAATTTATAAGGAACCAATAACATGATCTTCTGTGTGTGACACCACACACCATGTTATCTACAATATAAATTAATTGAGCAACTACATTTATCATAAATGTAGACATTTGACCAATGTGATTCTTATTTCTAGATAAATATTTATACCAAAAGTTAGGCTTTTAGTATACACTCTAACACCAACATCTACATAGACTTGTAGGAGTAGTAATGTAATTTTTCAAAATAAGAAGTATTGATGCTCAGACTCATTTCAACTCCATTAAACTCATGTCAGATATTGGCTCCATCCCTAACAAGTTACAAACCCATTGATCACGTGCAAAAAACCTATATAAAGTTGTATCAAACACCTAGATACATGCCCTAGATACATGCCCTAGATACTCAATACCAAGTCCAAGGAATATATTTTAAGAAGTATCAAAAGTTTTCAGAACCTTTTAATCACACCAAAAGAAATGGATTTAAAGCCTACAAGAGAGTATTGCACCTGAGTTATCAAATTTGGCAGCATGAAGAGAGGAAATCTTAACACAGCAAACAGAGAAAGTGATGTAAATGCCTTTGCAGGTGTTAAAGAGAAATTAGCTTAAAGAGAGACCTGAGATACTAAGTAAACTAGAAAACTAGTAAACTAGCTTTAGAAACTGGCTTTAAACTAAAACTAGCAAAATCAATTGAGGAGATTACCAATCACACTTCTGGCAAGGACTTGGGAAGGAGACGAGCTGCTGCGGAGAGGAGATGAAAGCACCGCTGCGGTATGTGGAGAGGAGGAGACGAGTGAGGGAGCGCAGAGGAGAAGAGAAACCAAGGTGGCGCCGATGAGAAGAGAAGAAGCGCAGAGGAGAGGAGAAGGAGGCGAGGGCGTAGCTTGCTGCGAACTTACCAAGAGGGAACTGGGAAGGAGACGAGTCGCTGCGGAGAGGAGATGAAAGCTGCGGTCTGCGAAGAGAAGGAGAAACGCGAGGGATCGCCGACGAGAACACAACGCGCGCAGAGAGGAGCGCAAGGGTTCTGCTCTGTGCCCTAAATCGCGACACTAGCGACGGAAATATTTATTCCGTCGTCCCTGATTAGAGACGGAATCAAAATATCCGTCTCTATTTAGAGATGGATAATTTATTTCCGTTGCTAATATTTACAGATTCATTTTTTTCAAATTTAAAACGGTCAAAATTCTCTAATTAGAGACGAAATTATACTTCCATCTAATTCTCTAATTAGATATGGAACTATAATTCCGTCTCTAATTCCATCGCTAAATGCTATTTTTTTTTGTTGTGTAAGTTGAAGCTCGAGTTTAGGTTGAAACTCCATGAGGTTAAGCTCAAACCCTAGACACCAAATCCGGTTCAGAAACATATAAAATTTAAATCAGATCTACTTGTTAAGGGTATTTCGAACACTTTAATTTAAATGGGGCGCTCATGTGACGTTTTTTTTTGGCAAATGATGAAAGCATTTTTTATTTTTTCCCCATAAAACTTACTTCAAATTAAAAAATAAAAAAAATAAAAAATAAAAAAGACTTACAATCATAAACAACACTGGACAAAATCTTTACTTATATTTTATATATCTATAGCTATCAACCTTTTATCATTTTGCAAAAACAATCAAAATACAATCCTCCTCGGTCATCCCACACAGAAGAGTTAACAAAAAAGTTGATTTGCACACCAAACTTTTCATGCTGTCTCAATCATAAACAAGATAGAAGAATTCTTCTGTCATATTTGGCTTCTTTTTCCTCATTAGATGACATTGCTTGTGCATGCAGAAGAAAATATCAAAACTAAGTGAAGAAAACAATCAGAATTGGATTGGCAGAATATATTCACTGAGGCATCGAATAAGCTTTGCGAGAGAGTTCACAGTGTGTTTTCTGAAGCCTCCTTCAGCAGCTATTGAATTTGAGTATAACAGATATTTTAATCTGTATATTAAATGACACTAGTTGAATCTACAACTTGTGAGATGGTTTCTGTAATGTTTTCTCTATGCTCGATACTTTTATCAGTAGGAAAATAAAATAGCTAGAAACTGATTTCAAACAAGCTCAATAAAGTATCCTTTACTCAGATTTATTTAATTCTCGAATGAAGGCATCCTTCAAGTGGCTATTTGATGCTGCAGCTCTTTGAGACATTAGATCGAAATCTCCACCAGATCTGATGCAGCACCAAAAGAAAATTTTCAGAATACCTTAGGAGATCCAATTGACGACGAACAAATAGACAAGAATGATGTTAAAGACTTCTTACGGGTCAAACACATGTCCACCTGCTTCTCGAACAATTATGGCACCAGCTGCTACATCCCTGTGATTAGCAACTAATTAAACGAAAGAAAACCTTTAATTCACATGTTTTGAATGTTCATATTAACAATAAGTACCATGGTCCACCAAATCCTATCTCATAGCACAAGTCAAGCCTCCCGCATGCAATACCACAAAAGTTCAGAGCAAGGGAACCACACATCCTGAGAGACCTTACCTGAGTAAAAGAAACAGTTAGTAAACAGTACTATTCAGATGTGCGCACTGCAAATTTCCACTTACTTTGTAAAGTAATTTGTTGATTTTGCTGGTTGTGTTATCGACTGTCTCTTTATCGCGCTTTGTACCAACCTGCACAGTTTAACCTTGTCCGTTAATCTTGTGTTAATTACTAGTTCGAACTGCCACACTTAAAACACGGATTTCACAAGCTAATGCACAAAAAACTTAGATACTCCAACATATCAAATGAGAATATGATGGAAGAAGAAACCTTATATTCTTCAATGCAAATTCCAAAGAGATAAGAAACAATCTGTCTGAGAGCCTTGGACCCACATACTAGAACGTACACACGTGTAGAAATAACAGAAACGCCAGTGCAGTGGTAATACGGTAAAACTGGTACGGTTAGCTATTTGATGCACATGCAGATTGTTCCATTCTTCATTGATAGATACTGATAAGTTATGGCAAAAAGCGCAAAGAGGAATTGAACTATTTGGGTTAACAAACCAAAGCATGTGACATGGATACAATTAAGAATTAAGAAGGATAATCATTAATAACACTTAATAGGTAAAAGAAATCAACTTCAGAAAAGGAACTATCAAATCCTTCTCAGAAGTTATTATATGTGCATAATTTCCAGATCTAGTTGTCATGGAAATCAAAGAAAATACTTGAGCACATTAAAATTGCTCAGCATAGATTAAATTTCTTTGTTCCATTGCCTAGTAGCAATCATGAACAACGAAACCGAATTTGGATGTTCTTCCAGTTAGATTAGTGTGACTTACTTCTCAGGCCATCTTTTTCTTATTCAATGATTACAAAAATATATAGATATATGAATCAAGCTTATCACCTGAGCATCTAGGCATCAAGCTGTTTATTGAATTTTCACTAATCTTCCATTAGCAGATATGTTAATTTAAGTAGTTCTTCTGCAGCATTTACTTCTGGCAATATGCCATGAAGTTAATGAACAAACACTCAGCTATCTGATCATCATCAATTAAAATTATAATGAACTACTTTAGGAAAAACTTTCCAAAAACATGTAGAACATGTAATAGAAATAGAGGTGAATCCATGTTCCAGAAGATAATTGAAATAATAAATCATCACAACTGACAATTCCAGTATCAATGTGAACAATGAAAGTGACCACAAAATGCATTGGGAGGAACTACAACCCCACTGCACTGCTGGTTAGTGAAAGATGTATTATTAAAAGAACGTACAGATTACACAGATATTGCTGACCTCGGTGACAAGAAGGGCCTTGACTAGTTCATTTTGAGATGAAGCTGCAAAACCAAAAAAATTTAGCTACATAAGTGGAATTTCCAACACTTGTATGTTCTCATGTTCCTCAAATATAGACAAGCACACAAAGAGTATTAAAAAAATAAGGTAAATAACATTTTAAGGTTCCATCTCAATATTGTAATATACCTTTTATAGGAGTTCCATTAAGGAAGGCACCTTGTCCAAGAACTCCAGTAAAGAGCTGCAAAGAATAACAGGTAATTAAACACTGTAGACAGATAAACAAATTCAGCTATAAACATGAGCAATTAACAAATTATAAATAAAAGCATGAAATCTATCATCATAATCAATATATATTACAGATCATATTGATGCCATATTTTATAAAGCTTGGCATGTTAGTGCAAAGCAAACATGACTCAGAGTGATAGTGAAGACACCCAAGATAACAAGGCAATAATAATTATAAGTTGTATGTCCTAAGAACAATGTGAATATCTAATTGCTCTTGTTGTTGTTGACATAAAAATTGCTCATCTAGTTAAACATCTACATTCATATGTTACATGAAATAACATCAAAGGACAAAACTTGGGTAACATTGCTAACTCTTAGTTGATTATCCTCCAAAATAAATAAATGAACTTACCCAAAATTTGTGAAGCACTACTTGTAGCTAAAACTATATCAAATGGAAATTATCTAGCCATTAACTTATAGTAGAATAACAAAAATAGTAAGAAGAATACCAAACAGTTTAGGAATGATTTTCTTTAAAAGAAAAAAAAATACAGAGTCTCTATCATTTTGGTTCGTCTAATATTCCAAGGGCATACCTCGTTAATTATCGGATTATAGACAACACCAACAGTTGGAACCTTTCCAATAGAGAGACCAATGGAGACACAGACAAAGGGGAACCTGCATGAAATTACAAAGGAATGAATAAGATAGAAGGAAGAGAGAAGATTAGCAGTGTTCTTTGATTGGTATACCCATGGACAAAATTAGTGGTTCCATCCAGTGGATCAACAATCCAGGTAGGTTCATCGGTCAGCTCAGAAATGCCAAAAGCGGCAGAAGTTTCTTCACCAATAAACTGCAACAAATAGTTAACACGTGAAACATTAAAGGTGCCAGTTGGCCCAAAAAATAAACCAAAATTAATCTACTAGATTACAAAGACACAAGATGTACTTTATGGCAAGGGTAGTGCTTCTTAAGGTAATTGAAGATGAGTTCTTCACATGCCTTATCAGTTTCAGTGACTAAATCCACCTGCATTCCCATAATGATTGCAATTGTCATCTCTCTTTTGTAGGCTCAGAAAGAATGTGTTAATTTTTCATTATTCATTGGGCCAAAAAAAAAAATCAGCATTAAAGAAACTGAAAAGTGAAAACAAAATCAGTGTAGAATAACTCACACAGAACTTGAGTGTAAGTAAATTTGGCCTGAAGATATTCATTATTTCTAATCTCTAAATTCCATTCTACTTCATATATTTATCATGAAAATAAAAGATGTCCCAGGGATTGCACTTGAGAAACAGAAAGGACGAGAATAAGCTGCCTTGGTTAGAATGCTATGGAGTTATATATCTTTGTAGTTTGTAGCACGTAAGCACATCAGCTTCAATACAATTGTTTGAAACACTTAACGAACAGAGTACAGAAAAGAAAATGTCTCCAACTCTACTGCATGAATTTTTAAACTTTTTTCGATGTTCCCAATCTGCATTTCGATAGTCAACAATCCACAATGTTTAATAGTAAAGAATGTATGAACTGATAGAATAAACTCCTATTGCCGGCATCATTCTAGAGAATATATTCAAATTCTGCAACTGCACAATATCATGCATAGAAATGGGAAATGTCCGATAAATTAAGGAAAAAAGAAATTCTCCATTTTGGCAGACATTTTCGAACGCAAGCTTCACTGATGCATCTAAACCATTCAAAATCAAACAATCAACAATCTCTATTCCGATTGCGCACGTAAAAGTTTTTTTTTTTTTAAGTGAAAAATCCAGGACGAGCGAAAAAAAACGCACCTGGCCCTTGTGCTCCACATGCTTCGTCTGGTAAAACCCTTGGCGAATAATCTAAGAGAAAACGAACGATCAAGGTCGACAATGGATTAAAAATCAGAAGGGTTAACGGATCGAATACCTCTCCGGCACTCTTAGCGGCGTCCACTGCGACGGCGAGGAACCCATCGAGGACCGAGGCATCTGAGATCAAAACCGATGAGGACGAAAAGCGATTGATTGATCGGGACGACGAAAAGTGAGACGAGAAACGCACCGTAGTTTTCTCCCATTTCGGATCGGAGTTCTGCCGTTGCCTGCGCTCTCTGCCGTGTGAGCTGAAGAATAAATAGAAAAGCAATCGGGGAGGAGGGAGGGGTATATTCCCTACCACATGGGGCGGATCCGCGGATGCGTTCTCCCCACGGAGGATTGGCTACGCACAGAAGACAGCGTCCACCTTTGGATGATCACCAACCTGCTGGGTCCTACCACTAGCAGAACCGACTCAGCGAGATGGATCTCGCCGTTGACGACACCCCTGGCTGTAAACGTGGACAGGATTTATTTATTTTATTAATTTCAGTAAAAGGAATGTTTTTTTTTTTAACCGGATCTCCCAGACATGGGAGGAAGACAAAGCTTCACGACTCTCACCCGATCGATCACATCCATCCAATTCATGTTTAATTCCCCTGTAAATGTTTTCAATCGTTTTCTTTCTATGATTTCGAAGAAAAGGAGGATGCTTACGAACAGAACCAGTAACCAAACATTATTGATCTCATCTTCCCAACAATACAGGAATATGGTAATATATTACAGGACAATTCGACCTCTCGACTTACAATTTTCAGCCTGTTCATCTTTCCATATATGCAGATCGCTCGATTCGAGTTCTACGATTTCAGTAATCCAAGCTGCTAGAAGAAGGATCGCTTGGACGGAGCTCTGCCCACGGCTCTCATGAAATTGGCAAGCTCGAGCACCTTGGTGATCTTGGTTCCCCTCTTCGACTCCGCCGACGCCCGCCTTTCCGCCGCCTTCTGTTGCGCCCTCGCCACGTCGTTCTGCATCTTCTCCGTCGCCTTGGCTCGCTGCTCGTCCAACTTCCGCTGCTCCGTTCCGACAGACAGAAATCGAATTAATGGAAAGAAAAGGAAAAATTGGATCTTTCGTTGGCAATCAATCGATTTAATCGAATAGGATTAGGCACCTCAACTTTCTTCAGCCAAGTCGTGGCTTTCTCCGTCTGGTTGTTCTCCCACCCGTTGATGACCACTTCCTCGCGCTTGAACCTGTTGTTGATCTTCGCGACTTCGGCGACCTGCCATGCGGCGATCTTTGTCTCCACCTCCTCCTTCTTGACGACGTGGACAGGGACCCCGACGGAGGAGGAGGAGGAGGACTCGCCGCCGCCGCCGGCCGCGGATGATGGGCGGCGGGGGGAGGGAAAGGGGTTATTGTCAGGGACGATCGCCAGCGGATTGATCTCCTCCAGCTCATCCTCGCCGATGCGCGTAAGCTGATCGTCAGCCACGCTGCCGCCGCCGTCGTTCTGCTGCTGCTGAAAGTTGGAGCCTGCGACGACCATGGCGTTGAACTCCCTGCTCATACTAGTGAAGCCGCCCTCGTTGACGCCTTCCGCACTCCCGACGGAGAGGGAGGCCGCTGAGCGGACGCTGCCGCCTTCCCAAAGGTCCCCGAGGCGGCCGCGGCCGCGGCCGAGGTGCGAGGTCGGCGGGGCTAACACGTGGATGTCACGGAACTCTGCGGCGTCCCCGGCGGTAGCGTCTTCATGGTCGGCGGCTGCGGCGGCGGCGGCGGCGGTGCGGGGCCTGGGATCATTCAACATGTCCAAGACAGAGGGGCGGCTAGATTAGTAGAAGTGGTGAGCAGTGTGTGTGGATAAGGTGGTGGTGGGAAAAAAACATGGTGCGTGTTAGTTCAGTGAGAACGATAGGGAGACCCAGCTTGTCGCTTCCTGCGATTGATCTACTGCGTGGAACCAACCCAACTCTGTTTTCGTATGGCATTTTTCGTTAAAAAAAAAACGGAAAAGAAAGTTTGATTCATGCTGAATGCAATCAACTTCGGAACTCCCTGCGAACGAGGCAGGGTGGTACGCCGGGCATGGAAATGGTACGTGACGCCACGGCTGTCGACAGAGTAATCTCTCCCTCGCGACGCGTGTGCGCCTTTCTGCCCCACTAGAACACGATTCTACACCGCCCCCACTGTCGTCGTTACAACGCCGGGCCACCGATGCCAACGCCGAAAGCGACGCGGCCGCCGCTGCGAGCGCAACACCGAGGCCTCCTCCGGCCAATGGAGGCGGAGCACCTGGACAGCGCTGATGCGCTGCTTCGCCGGTATCTTCAAACACGCGTAATTACAATATTAAATACACACGATGGAAACAATAATTTAGCTGATATGAATTGTTTACTAGTGATTTCTGAACATAAAAAACTATAAGAAACTGAGCAATTTCGTTTTGAGTACACAGTTCACACAGTTTCTCCACTTTCTTCTAAATCTCAAAATGTCTATATCCGAGAAAAATAACCAGAATTGTTTTTTTACATGGCTAACAAATTTGAATTAACCATTTGGGAGAAAATTGTAGCACTTAAATTGCTCTTTCCCTGGAACTTTTCTTGAGACTGTCGTCGAGTCTTTCAATAGATGATGAAATGGCAGCCGTCGTAACCTGGAGAAAAGGAAGCATGATTTATGTGATCAGCATAATAAGACGCAATTTAAGACGAAGAATGACTGACTTGGATCTTTGGTGACCAGCATGGCGGTTCCCCCGAAGTCGCAGGTCCCTCCGGCGACCTTGGTCCGCTGCCAGTAGCCGTTGAAGGCGAAGGAGGCATGGCCTATCATGGTGTTGGGCTCGTAGCAGGGGCCGCTGGGCTGGATCGAGTCGCAGTCCGCTCCGGAGCCGCAGGCGTAGTTCATCGCCTCCTGGATGATCGGGTCCGGCACGGATGGCTTCGCCACGCACCACCGCCCGCGCACCTGGGGCGGCGGAGCTAACGGCGACGGGTACACCACCGGAGGCAGGAAAATAGGAGGCCCCGGCACGAATTCCGGCGGGCTCGGCACGAACTCCGGCGGGCTCGGCACGAAACCCGGCGGGCTCGGCACGAAACCCGGCGGAGTTGGGAACACGTAGATCGGCTGCGGCGGCGGCGGCGGCGGCGGGAAAGGAACCAACTCCGGCGTGCCTGGGACGATATAGCTCGGCGGCGGCGGGGACGGCAGGAACCCTGGCGTGCCGGGGATGGTAAAGCTCGGTGGCGGCGGGCTCGGTACGAAGCCCGTTGGGCTGGGGACAGCAGTTGGCGGGTTGGGTTCGTACACGGGCGGGCTCGGCACCGTCTCTGGCGGGCCGGGGATGTAGACCGGCGGGCTTGGCACGGGGAACTCAGGCGGATTGGTGGACTCCAACGGCGGCGGCGGCGGCGGCGGGGAAGGGAGGTAAGGAGTCATTGTCGGCGGCAGCGGAGTGAGCGGCGGATAGATGCAAAAGGGAGGGTAGTCTTGCGCGGAAGAGGAACCAGGACCCATGGCGTCTCCATAGGGAGGCATCGAGAATGGCGAACCCGCGTAGTAGTACGGATCAGAGGTCTCATAGCTCGTGCCTAAATGACTCCACGCCTTCACCTTGTGCCGATCGCCATCGCGTCTCAAGCTTCTACTCTCTGCCCAGAAACTAATCATTCAAGACAAGAACTCATTGATAAAACAACGACAATAAGAATGCAAAATCCTGAGGCTTCATATTCACCTGCACTCTCGACAAGAAGCAGAAGAATAAAGCAAACGAGGTGAGAGAGCTGTCTCCATGACTCCATAGGTTGGCAATGGCTCGTGCATGTAAGACATTGCAGTGAGAGTGAGGTAGTTATAGTGGTGGTGGTGGTCTGTGTTGTGCATGGAAGGAGAGGCTGGCCAGCAAAAAAGTGGCGGAAGGGGCTGCCTTTCTGAGCAAAACTTAAAGAAATGGGATCGAGGTTTGGAAAGAGGGTGGGATGTGGACTTGTTAATGGGTTGGGCGGTTGGTTTAAGCGGACGCAACGAGGCCGACCGCCGCTTTTGTTTCTTTCTTTCGCCTGGTCGAGTTTTGGTATATGTGCTTGCTTGGGGTCGGAGAAAACGGAAGGACGAATCGGGGGGAATTTCTTTCCTTCTCTTTTGCTTCTCTGCCACTCAATTCAGATCTTTCTGCATCATTCCGAGATGATGGTAACCCTATATATGAGCTTTAATTATTGGACCCTATGCAACTAGACCTAGACCTGATTCCTTAGTCATATTTGTATAGATTATGGGATAAATTATATGAAATTGTGATCAGATCATGGTAACGATTGGATCGTAATTGATTGTCATTCTTTCCTAGATTTATCATTTCCCAGGTTATAGTTTAAGTCGGAATGGATAGTCGGAGATCGTCCGAAGGTCGCCAGCGATGGGCAAGTGATCAGGTTACTAATCGCTAAGTTGGGGTGGCCTTCAGGCGGCCTTGAGCCATCCGTCCTGACCCAAATTATAATCTGAAGGAACAGTGAATCCAGTGAGGGATCGTAATCGATTGCAACTGGATCAACACCACGATTCAATCGTAATTTTATGTGGTTCATCTCCCGATCCATAAAAATATGGACCTAAAGATCTCCTCCCTATGTCACACGAGTAAAGTCTTACTTTTATCCAACTAAATTCAAGACAGGAATTTATCAATTTATTTAGGGAGACTCGTGTAACTAAAACGATTTAAATCTAGCTTTTTTATTTAAATTTATTTAATAAGTAATAAAGTCAAATTTTATAACGGTAAAGTTTATTTGATAAAGTAATTAACTAAAGTGAATTAAATTATTAAAATAATTATTTCCTAGAAATATTATTAAATTTAAAATTTATTATTAAATTCGGTCCCTAGATAGAAATAAAAAAATATTTTCGTTGCTAATAATGGTAAATTAATTATCAACGCTAAAATAATTATGAAATTAATTTTTTATTGATATTTTAGAGTCAAATATTTATTTTAACAATTTGGTTCATTTTATGTTTAGATGGACTTGATTATCTTATCAAATAAGTTTGAACAACGTATAATTTAATACTGAATAACTTATTTACAATTTTATTCATAGTAATAAATTTTTAAAAAAAACTTCATTCTATAGAATTTTTTTTATAGGACAATTGGCGTTTGGTTTAGGGTAATAGGAGTGGGGAATGGGAATGAGAATCATTGATTCTCATTGTTAATGTTTGGATTATAGGAATAGGAATACAAATAAGGGAATGAATCCTTGAAATTGGGTAATAACTCATTCCCATGTACCTCCCCTTCAATGAGTCATTACCCTATTTTCATCAATCAAAATATTCCCTTATTCCAAAAATACCCTTGACTTAAAACTAAAATTTTCTCCATTAATATCAATATCAAAATATATTTATTTATTTTTTCTTTCATATCACTTATCTCTCCTTATTCTCTCTCATTATATTTTCTCTCTCATCATAATTTCTCTCTCATCATTTTATCACACACTTTCTCTCTCCTTAATCTCTCCTATCACACTCTCTTTTATTTTTTTTCCTCATTACACTTTCTCTCTCATCATACTTTCTCTCTCTTCAATCTCTTCCATCGCACTCTCTTCCTTCTTTTTTTCCTCATCACACTTTCTCTCTCATCACACTTTCTCTCCTCAATCTCTCCCATCACACTCTCTTTTTCTCATCACACTTTCTCTCTCATCATACTTTCTCTCTCCTCAATCTCTCTTATCACACTTCCTCTTTTTTTTTTTTTTTTTTTTTGCCCCACGGGGTTATCTCGGCTGGTAAAGGCGTGGAAGTTTGCCACTGAGAACATGGGTTCGAGTCCGCAGGGCAACGGGGATTTATTCCCTATCCCTGTGCAAAAAAGTCTCGGCCCACTGCGTACTTGCCACCGAGCTACCGTGATTTACCTCCCTCGTGATGACCCTGGGCAGGGTGCGGCGGGGGCCCTGAGGGCGAGGGTTTCGCCTTTTGCCACACTTCCTCTTTTTTTCCTCAACACACTTTCTCTCTCATCATACTTTCTCTCTCCTCAATCTCTCTTATCACACTTACTCCTTTTTTCCTCAACACACTTTCTCTCTCATCATACTTTCTCTCTCCTCAATCTCTCCCATCATATTCACTGTTCTCTTTTTCTCTCACCATACTTTCTCTCTCCTCAATCTCTCTCCTCATTTTTTCTCACTATATTTTCTCTCTCTTCATTCTCTCCTATCATACTTTCTCTCACATCATATTTTCTCTCATCATGCTCTCTCCAATCACACTCTCTTTTTTTATTTTCTCTCATCACACTTTCTCTCTCTTCATTCTTTCTTATCACACTTTCTCTCTCATAATACTTTCTCTCTCATCATTCTCTTTCATCATATTTTTTCTCTCACATCTAATTTTTTTCTCTTATTTTCCTTTAAGGGTAAAAAAGGAAACTTTGATTTATTTCGATAGAAGATATACAACTAACCAAACATTGCTTTTAAAAGTGATATCCATGCTCATACCCATTCCCATTCCACAATATAATGATTCTCATTCTGATTCCTATTCCTAGGAAAGAACCAAACGCTAATTATATCATTTTCATTTTTTGCTGTGTAATATTAGCTAAAAGAATGAATTCATATTCAAATATTTAACGACAATTAATCCACAGATAACGAAATTTCCAAAAGCCACATCTAATTTTTAAATTTGTAAAAAGTCATATTTATTTTCCATTTTATTGCTTTTATAAGTGATGTTGCACTAACAATATCATTATAATATTAGTCTTAAAAAAATATCATCTATTGCATAAATTATAAAAATAAGTATAAGCAGTATTGTTCTTTAAATGAACAATAACATGAGTGAAAGAGTTTTCAATCATGGGTGTCCACTTCTTAGAGAGAGACTCCAATCTCTCTCTATAATTTTTGATCATCCTTCACACGGCGAGGTGAGTGATTTCTAGACTCTTTCTCCGATGACTTTGGAAGGACTCTCCTCGATTTTTCTCTTCCTCTTGGTGGCGATTGTCCACTTATGATGGACGACATCTCTCTAGAGGTTCTTGGATGGAGTTGGAGGGTGCAGAGAGGATATTCTACTGGCTATATCGAAATGTTCTTCTCCAACATAGGGGTTATCGTCTCACCGATTTACCGTCAAACTTTTCGGTAAACTTGTTCTTATCCCCTCCTCTTCTACTTCAGTTTTCTTTTAGTTTTCTTTGGTTTTCTTCCTCTCCCCTTTTCCCTCCGATGTCCTGGTGCTCGAAGGAAGGATGTGATTGGTCAAATTCATATTGCTTCACACATCGTTGGAGGTTCACCGACGTTTTCAAAATCTGTGCATTTTTCAACTGACAAGGTCCAAAGAAGGAATCTCTTGGACTAACTATTCAGCATTAATGGGCAATAATTTCAACGGATATTGGCTTTAGTTGAAGTTTTTTGCATTTAGAAATATTGGTGGCATTCTAACTTAGTCTCGGTGTGGATTGATTGTGTTTCTTCTGATTTGGAAGTCATCGGTGACATTTTGAATTTGATTTTACTTTTGGTGTGGATCATTGATTGCTTGGACGTTGATTCCAATTTATTGGATGCATGCATGTTGCTTCTCCAATTTTACACGGTGATTAATTGAAAATTTGGGCATTTGGAAGGCTTGGTTGTAACCTTTGACTTTTGACTTTTGATTTCACGTGCAATGGGTAAAAAGAAAAAAGATTTCAAATATTATCGCTTGAGTACAATTCATGCAAAAGTCTCATTTAAATAATCAAAGTTTGTCAACAAGGAAACTTCGACGGCCAACTTGTCAGTTGACTTCATCATGGAGTGTGGTATGGAAAGAGGTGATGATGTGGCTCTGGATGTGGACATTTCATTTCAGGTGATTGGTACGACTAATGTAATACCCCTAGAAAGCCTAGATAAGAAAGTAAGGATAATGAGAGTACGAATGAAAAGAAGGTGTAAATATTCTAAGTTAAATATTAAGATGGATTTAGATGATTAAAACTTTATGAAAGAAAAAATAAAGTTGAGAATATAAATCATCTATGCATGATTTAAAATGTATGGAATTAATATGGACAAAAGGAAGAAATATGAGATAATATATATATGTATGAAATATTTATGCATAATGCATAATATAGTAATATACGAATTATTATGTACAAAAGAAAATAAAATGTTAGAAGAGAGATTGAACCTTGGATCTCTTGTAAGGAACATGTATAGGATACCAAAGGGGATAGGAGAATTATTGATAAGGAGAGAAAGGATTAAGTAGTTAAGAATAAGAAAGGATTCTTTCTACTTAAAAGGAAAAGAAAGTAAAAAGAAATAAAAATATACATAAACAAGTTTTGATCCTTGGTTCTCTTGTGGATGCATGCATGTGTTAACCAAGTGGGATAGGAGAGGATATTGTAAGAGGAGAGATAGGAATTTTAATTAAAGAAGAGAAAAGAGAGAAATTAAGGGAAAGAAAAGAGAGAACTCAAAAGGCATTTCTCTAGAATATTCTTGTCATTTAAGGGGAGAAATGAATAGGGAGGATGAATCAAGTCAAGTTTCCTCCCTCATTTTAGTATAAATAGGCATGGAGGGTGACTTCAACTTCATCCCCACTCATTCTCCTCCTCTCCTCCCTTTTGTGCCGAGACTCACCTCTCCTCTCTTCTTCTTCTTGTTGCCGAGCAACACAAGAGGAAGAACCTCTTCTTCCTCTTCACTCTCTCCCTCTTTCTCTCTTGTTGTTGCCGAGCAACACAAGAGGAAAGAGAAGCCTCTTCTTCCTCCTCCTCTCCACCAAAAGACCTAGCCACTCCTCTCCTCCATTGGTGCCGAGCAAAGCAAGCAAGGAAGAAAGGCCCAAGCAAGTTCTCAACTCTAGGAAACTTAAGCGAAGAAGGTAAGCTTCCCCTCACCTGTGGTACAAGGCTTTTTATATATTTTTCAGATTTTATGAGGATTTTAAAACCTAGAAACAAGTTTGAGAAAATTCGGTTAAGAAGAGCTTTCGAAATCTAGTGAGGTTTAACTAAGTCTACACTACATGATAGATTTTCTATGCCATGGAAAAGGGATATTCTTCATGTTTTTACACCTATATGATGTTTGATCAAAGGAGTACTTAACCCTAGAATTTCAGCCAAAAATAGTTTTAAGAGGCTAGGGAAATTATTGTTTTACCCAACTAGTACGAGGTTCTCCCTATGAAATGTTAAGGATCATGTATTAGTTTTCTTGTTTAGAAGATAATTGAAAATAAAAGAAAAAAAGAAAGAAAAAGGGAAAGGAACCTAGGAAGTGTTATACATAATGAGAAAGAATGAAATTTATGCTATGTATATGCCATGATATGTGATAGCATAGGAAATGCTATACATAATGAGAAAAAAATGAAATTTATGTTATGTATATGTCATGATATGTGATAGCATAGGAAATGCTATACATAATGAGAAAAGAATGAAATTTATGTTATGTATATGTCATGATATGTGATAGCATAGGAAATGCTATACATAATGAGAAAAGAATGAAATTTATGTTATGTAAATGCCATGATATGTGATAGCATAGGAAATGCTATACATAATGAAAAGAAATGAAAAATGAAATGCATGAAAGATTGTTAGGGATATGATATGATAGTTATGCATGATAAATTATTTTTGTATGGTTTGTACCAAGGGTGGGCTCCGTAAACGCCCCGGGGTCGATGGAATAAGACTCGGGCCTCGTCAGAAATGGGCTTCTGAATGCCCTAGGTCGATGGAGTAAGACTCGGACCTAGTATGTATGTATGGTAGGGTTCAAGACTTGCTACCTTGGACCTATTTAAGAAGCGCGCGCATTATGTATGTGGTACAAACCGGGATCCCCTCTAATGATGATATGAATTTCAAGTACTTATAAGTATAAGCTTTCAAATTCATGATGCATTGCCTACATATGTGCTTGAATTATCTGATGATATAATGTCATGATATGAATATGATACCCTTGTATGTCGTATGCTTATGATACTACGCATGATATTAATATACGATGATTTTCGGTTTTAGTGAGTAGGAAAGGAACTTACTGAGCCATGAGTGCTCACAGCTTACTTTCCTTGTACCGCAGATAAAGAAGCTGGATGAGCTAGAGGAGCAACAGGAGGAGCAGATAGTGATGTGTGTGGTGGTGGCTCGGCAAAGAACGATCCGGACAAATTAATATGATTAGTTATAGAATCAACATATGCACATTTAATCTGTGATATCATGTTATAAAATGAATGTTTAAAAAGAAAAATTTTTGTTCTTCCGCTGCCATAGTATAACTGAAGCATGTACGAACGTAGCGCCGCCCTAGGGTAACAAGGGTGGGCGTTACAGGTGGTATCAGAGCCAAATTTTGCCAGCTCACTACACACACATCAAGCTCCTTCCTGTCGCTCCAAGTAAGTACAGTTGCTTAATTTATTTATATGCAAATATTTGTATGATACTCTAAGATGCATGAATGGTAGTCTAGGAAGGATACCTTAAACTATACCCTAGAGAATGGTGCATGAGGATAAGTAGGTGATATTCTAAGATGCATGAATGGTAGCCTAGATACAAGAACCTTAGGCTATAACATAAGAGGAATAATGAATCCTTAAAATCTTGTAGAAATGGACTATATCCCGTTCGAATACGATCCCGAGGATGTGGAATATTCTGGCGAATACCTCGAGTTCGCGGATGAACCCGATATGCTGGAATACTTCAACAACTATGTGAGCGATTCGGAATCTCCGGAACACGGCGAGTTCGGAGAGGAGGATCTCGAGGAAATCGAGGAATGGAATTCGGACGATAATGAAGATGAAGATGCAGAAATTATGGAATATTATGAAGGAGAGAATGAGTTTCCTGAGATGGTCGAGGATGAATTTAACCTTGCTGAATACATGGAAATGGGTTTCAACCCCAACGATATAATAGACTTCGAGTGGGGACTGAACAACCTCGAGGGAGAACTAAATGAAGACCCGATGGAACTGGACGAACATGTTGAAGAAGACGAGGGAATGGATGAAGAGACAATAATCGACCCGGAAGAGGCATCGGAGATTCAACCTCCGATAATGCCTGATCCACCCCAGGATGATCTGGGCAAGTCGATACAGGTTGGGTTGATAATGACTACTACTCTCATGTCCTTTATGGCAGGAGTAGTCGCAACCTACCTGGCCTTTTAAGAGAAGAAGTTATGTAATAAAAGCTTTTGATGAATAAAAAGAGTAGAAATGGTATCAATCTAAGCATAAGAATGATAATACCATCGGCTAGATCTTGACGCGTATGAATGGTAAGGTAACCTAAAGATGATATGACAACCTAAGAAAGAATACCTCAAACTCAAACATGGCATGAAACCTAGACATGATATGTTAGGATATTCATGCATAAATGATAACTTAGACTAATCTTGTTATCATTTAGGAAAATAAGTATGACTAGAAGACGAAATGCCAGAACGGAGGAGACCGTACCTCCACCTGATTGGGCACAAGTAGTTACTGAGCTACAACTGTGGGATAGAGGGTCATAAAGCAAAAGACTGTCGTAAGGGCAAAATTAAATGCTACGACTGTGGACTGGAAGGACATCTATCTAGAGACTGCCCTACCAAAACTAAAGCACCACAGTATGTTCTGAATCAAGGTGGTCCCGCAAGGTTACACCAACTGCAGACTTCAATTGAGGGACCTTCAATGAGTCAAGGGAGATTAGAAGCTCCACCAACGTCTAAGGGAATCTGAGCAGAAATTGTCATTCTAAGTTCGGGGACGAACTTTCAATAAGAAGGGGAGATTGTAACACCCCTAGAAAGCCTAGATAAGAAAGTAAGGATAATGAGAGTACGAATGAAAAGAAGGTGTAAATATTCTAAGTTAAATATTAAGATGGATTTAGATGATTAAAACTTTATGAAAAAAAAAATAGTTGAGAATATAAATCATCTATGCATGATTTAAAATGTATGGAATTAATATGGACAAAAGGAAGAAATATGAGATAATATATATATGTATGAAATATTTATGCATAATGCATAATATAGTAATATACGAATTATTATATACAAAAGAAAATAAAATGTTAGAAGAGAGATTGAACCTTGGATTTCTTGTAAGGAACATGTATAGGATACCAAAGGGGATAGGAGAATTATTGATAAGGAGAGAAAGGATTAAGTAGTTAAGAATAAGAAAGGATTTTTTCTACTTAAAAGGAAAAGGAAGTAAAAGAAAGTAAAAAGAAATAAAAATATACATAAACAAGTTTTGATCCTTGGTTCTCTTGTGGATGCATGCATGTGTTAACCAAGTGGGATAGGAGAGGATATTGTAAGAGGAGAGATAGGAATTTTAATTAAAGAAGAGAAAAGAGAGAAATTAAGGGAAAGAAAAGAGAGAACTCAAAAGGCATTTCTCTAGAATATTCTTGTCATTTAAGGGGAGAAATGAATAGGGAGGATGAATCAAGTCAAGTTTCCTCCCCTCATTTTAGTATAAATAGGCATGGAGGGGTGACTTCAACTTCATCCCCCACTCATTCTCCTCCTCTCCTCCCTAGACTCCCTCTCCTCTCTTCTTCTTCTTGTTGCCGAGCAACACAAGAGGAAGAACCTCTTCTTCCTCTTCACTCTCTCCCTCTTTCTCTTTTGTTGTTGCCGAGCAACACAAGAGGAAAGAGAAGCCTCTTCTTCCTCCTCCTCTCCACCAAAAGACCTAGCCACTCCTCTCCTCCATTGGTGCCGAGCAAAGCAAGCAAGGAAGAAAGGTCCAAGCAAGTTCTCAACTCTAGGAAACTTAAGCGAAGAAGGTAAGCTTCCCCTCACCTGTGGTACAAGGCTTTTTATATATTTTTCAGATTTTATGAGGATTTTAAAACCTAGAAACAAGTTTGAGAAAATTCGGTTAAGAAGAGCTTTCGAAATCTAGTGAGGTTTAACTAAGTCTACACTACATGATAGATTTTCTATGCCATGGAAAAGGGATCTTCTTCATGTTTTTACACCTATATGATGCTTGATCAAAGGAGTACTTAACCCTAGAATTTCAGCCAAAAATAGTTTTAAGAGGCTAGGGAAATTATTGTTTTACCCAACTAGTACGAGGTTCTCCCTATGAAATGTTAAGGATCATGTATTAGTTTTCTTGTTTAGAAGATAATTGAAAATAAAAGAAAAAAGAAAGAAAAAGGGAAAGGAACCTAGGAAGTGTTATACATAATGAGAAAGAATGAAATTTATGCTATGTATATGCCATGATATGTGATAGCATAGGAAATGCTATACATAATGAGAAAAAAATGAAATTTATGTTATGTATATGTCATGATATGTGATAGCATAGGAAATGCAATTTATGTTATGTAAATGTCATGATATGTGATAGCATAGGAAATGCTATACATAATGAAAAGAAATGAAAAATGAAATGCATGAAAGATTGTTAGGGATATGATATGATAGTTATGCATGATAAATTATTTTTGTATGGTTTGTACCAAGGGTGGGCTCCGTAAACGCCCCGGGGTCGATGGAATAAGACTCGGGCCTCGTCAGAAATGGGCTTCTGAATGCCCTAGGTCGATGGAGTAAGACTCGGACCTAGTATGTATGTATGGTAGGGTTCAAGACTTGCTACCTTGGACCTATTTAAGAAGCGCGCGCATTATGTATGTGGTACAAACCGGGATCCCCTCTAATGATGATATGAATTTCAAGTACTTATAAGTATAAGCTTTCAAATTCATGATGCATTGCCTACATATGTGCTTGAATTATCCGATGATATAATGTCATGATATGAATATGATACCCTTGTATGTCGTATGCTTATGATACTACGCATGATATTAATATACGATGATTTTCGGTTTTAGTGAGTAGGAAAGGAACTTACTGAGCCATGAGTGCTCACAGCTTACTTTCCTTGTACCGCAGATAAAGAAGCTGGATGAGCTAGAGGAGCAACAGGAGGAGCAGATAGTGATGTGTGTGGTGGTGGCTCGGCAAAGAACGATCCGGACAAATTAATATGATTAGTTATAGAATCAACATATGCACATTTAATCTGTGATATCATGTTATAAAATGAATGTTTAAAAAGAAAAATTTTTGTTCTTCCGCTGCCATAGTATAACTGAAGCATGTACGAACGTAGCGCCGCCCTAGGGTAACAAGGGTGGGCGTTACAACTAATACCAAGACTGATGACATGGCGGCTCATGGGTCCTATGTGGCAGGCACGATGGAATGTCAAGTTGATGTAAATCATGCAGTTGATGTGGCTAACTTGCCACTTGGGACATTGGAGTTTCCTCCCCTCCCTCCCCTAGGGCATGCTCAAGGAGTGCCACGGTCACCATCGCCAGAGGTGGTGGGGGAGTTCCTACCATAATAGCAACCTTCGACAACAAATAGTTTTACGGAAGAATGCAACAGGGCTAATGGAAATGGAGGGGACAAGAAACCTCAGCAAAAGAAGTATTGGGCCAATCTCTTCAAGGATAATCGGAAGACGAAGCTCGCCTTGTCGCTGGACCAATATAAAGCTAAGAGAGAAAGACTTAGTTTTGACTACGATGACATAGATAGTGTTGAAGATGCATTGGGATTCTATCTTGCCGGTTGCTTCACGGGCCCGCACCCTGGGATAGATGGTGTAAAAAATATTGGTGCTCACTGGAAGATTAAGCACACATATTTATTGCACATAAATGGGTGGGCGGTCTACCGCTTTGACACAAAAGAAGATCGAGAAAAGATTCTACAGGGAGAGCTATATTTTATCTTTGATATTCCTATTTTCTTGAAGATCATGTCAAGATGTTTTCTCTTTAATGAAGAATGTTGCTTTGTTCCTACTTGGATTCAAATTCATGGGCTACCGTCGGATTGTTGGACGCAAAAGGTGCTAAGTATGATTGGATTGGAGGTTGGAAAACCATTGTACACTGATAACTTGACACGTACGAGGGACCAGTTGGAGTATGCTAGACTCTTCGTGGAAATTTCGACCATTGGAGAGAGGGTGTATGAGGTTCACATCACTTTGCCTACTGAAGTTTAAGTTGACCTTCGTATCGTTTATGAAAGCTTACCAGATTTCTATGAAGTATGTAAAAGATTGGGTCATTGTTTGGACACTTGTCGTCGAGGTGATGGCTCGATGAGGCAACAAGCAACTTGGTCAGGAGATAATGTGCAAAATGGTGCCAATGAGCAGCGGCAATGGAGGCCAAGGTCACAATCAACAAGGAGTCAGGGGAGAACAGGATTGCGGTAGCAATGGAGGTCGGCACAGCAAAGACAAAATGTGGAAGCACCGGTTGAGCTTAACAACTTGGAGAACATTGTGACAAATTCTACTCCAGTGTCTATGGAACCTCTTATTGCTCATACCAATAGGGGAAACGAAGTTGCTGTTAAAGTTCAAGGTGTTGGAGTCAAAAGAGTCATTGACCAAAATGTAGTCCAAGGTGTTGTTGACCACACCGTTGAAATCCAAAATGTTGAAGTCCAAGACGTTGTTGCTCAAGTGGAAGTCCAAGATGTTGACCAAAATGGGATTAAGATGTTGACCAAGATGGGATACAATATGTTGACAAAGATGGGATACAAGATGTGGATCACGTTGGTGTGGAGGCAATACAGACGATAGAGGAGGAGCAATCACAGCAAGTTGCCCATTCAGTATGTTCCAGCTTGGGGAGTTCGTCCTCATCGGCCGAACAAAGCAATATAGCACCAAGTGAGACAATACATACCACATTTGAGGTGTCAACTTCATCTTTACTGTCAACCACACCTCCGAGTGCAAGTGGGGTTGCTGGAGCTATCATGCCGACACCAAGTTGTGGGAGACAACTTCAGGCGCGAGCAAGGATCCTCTAGTCCGCATTTAGCGGACCAAGCCTTGGTCCACTGCAGTGATTGGAGGAATTCAATGATCCCCATCTGTTAAACAGGTGGGAACCATTCAATCCCTCCAATCACTGCTCCTGTTCTAGGAGTGGACCAGGGTAGACGCGACCAGAGGATTCCGTCTGCTTTGGGTGTGAGCAACTCGCCGTGCGAGGTGGTCAATGAAGGTTGTCGCTTGGAATATTATGCACTTTCATAAGCCCCTAAAATAAGGGGGAGTGCAACACCTCCTCAAACACAAAGACATTCAAATAATTACTCTATTGGAGACAAAGTTGAAAGAGGAATCTCTAGCTCCAATTCTACAAAGGCGTTTCGTAGGTATGAGTTGTGCTCATAATTTTAATATGTCTAACTATGGTC